>NC_135235.1:769637579-770255794 GCF_051348905.1 Ranitomeya variabilis | reverse complement strand
TAGCAGGGAACAGTCCTTCATGCGCAGCTTTGTAGGAGCTCGCCGTACCCCACTGCTGCGGGATGAACAAATTGAAGCCATTGTCAAATGGATGGCAGCTAATGCATCGACTTCAATTAGTGCCACATCCTCTCAGGCACAGAGCACTGAAGAGCACCCATCTGTCTCTTCACCACTTGCCAAATTGCCCAGGCAGTCAGAGAGCCCAGGACAGGAGCCATCTCTACTTCTGTTCTCTGAATCTCTTGGCTTGGAAAGAGGGGGCCAGCCAAAGCAGCATTCGAGAAACTGAAGAAGAGGCAGTATGCAGTGATGCGCAACAGCTTTGTCTCTCTGAATCCAAAGAGGCGGGTGGGCCAGTGCCTACGGTCAGCACACCTCAGTACACATCTGATGATGAGACTCAGGTGCCACTTTCTGTTGCGTACTGTGCTGCCGAGACTACCCAGAAGAAGCAGTTGTTGGAAGAGGGTAGTGTAGATGATGAGGTCCTTGACCCATCATGGCGTGAGGTACTGGAAGGTGGTGGGATCAGCTCTGAGGAAGATTCTCCGAATGGCCCAAAAAGGAAAGGGGAAAGACTGCGTTGCCTGTAGCCTCCACTTCGGCACCCATTAGGAGCATGCCTCTTCCAAAAGCCAAAACGGGTGCTCCCAAGACTTGCAGTGCCTGGTCCTTTTTTGACAGTTGCAGATGACATTTGCTTTGTCAAATGCAAGCTGTGTAATCAGAAAATCAAAAGAGGGAAAAGTATCAGCAACCTCAATACCACAAATATGTGGAAACATGTGCAGACCAAGCACATGGTGGAGTTACAAAAACACACTGAAGACCTAGGCCAACCTACAGCGGAACCTACCACCTCTTCAGCTCGTGTTGTAGCCTCTTCCTCCAGCTCACACACAGCTGGTTCGGCTTCCTCACAGGATCACCATGGAAGAACCTCTGGCACTGTTGTACAGAGACGCAGTGTAATTCCACCCACAGCACCACGTACCCTGTCATCCTCACACTCCCAGGCCAGTCTACAGCCATCGGTAGCACAGGCATGGGAGAAAAGGCGCCCATACTCAGCAAACCACCCCAGAGCACAGGCTCTGAATGCTGGCATTGCAAAACTACTGTCCCTTGAAATGCTATCATTCAGGCTGGTGGAGACTGAGGGTATGTGCACACGTTGCGGATTCTGCTGCAGATTTTTCCGCAGCGGATTTGGAAAATCCGCAGTGCAAAACCACTGCGGTTTTCACTGCGGATTTTATCGCGGTTTCTTCGGCGGATTCCTCTGCGGGTTTTCAACTGCACTTTCCTATTGGTGCAGGTTGAAAACCGCTGCGGAATCCGCAGAAAGAATTGACATGCTGCAGAAAATAATCCGCTGCGTTTCCGCGCTGAATTTTCCGCAGCATGTGCACAGCGGGTTTTTTTCCCATAGGTTTACATGGTACTGTAAACTTTGGGAAAACTGCTGCGGATCCGCAGCGTCGGATCCGCAGCAAAATCCGCAGCGTGTGCACATACCCTGACACCTTCCGTAACTTCATGGCATTGGCAGTCCCACAATACAACGTGCCCAGCCGCTTTTATTTCAGCAGGCAAGCCGTCCTTGCTCTGCAAAAGCATGTGGAGGGAAACATTAAACATGCGCTACTAAACGCTGTCAGTAGCAAGAATCCAGTCTGTACACATTGACTCCTCCTCATACTCCAGTTCCTCAGAATCACCGCTGCAGGAGCTGTCACAGTCTACCTCCACATGGACCCGTGAACGCTTACCTGTTATGACCGATATGAGCACAGCCGTGGCCAAACGTCAACAGGCCGTATTGAAATTAATTTCTTTGGGGAATCGAAGCCACACAGCGCAGGAGCTCTGGAATGCCCTCAAGCAGGAGAGCGACGTGTGGTTTGTGCCAGCGAATCTCCAGCCAGGCATAATAGTGTGTGACTATGGCTGAAATCTGGTGGCAGCTCTGGGCCTAGGCAACCTCACTCACATCCCATGTTTAGTTGTGCAGAGTTTTTTGAGGTACAAGAGCCAATGGAACTACCGAGGACCAGCTGACGGTATTGGAACCCGGTTACGAAGCAGGAGGTAACCATGCCAGAAAGCACTACCAAGGACCACCAGACGTTGGTTGAACTCGGATACCAAGAAGGAGGCACCTAAGCCAAAGGCTCTGCCTGGAACCAGCTGACGGTACTGGAACCAGGGGGACATGTTCAAGATTGTCTTCCAAAGAACAAGCTAATGGTGCTGAAACTCAGATAGGCAGCAGAAGTTCCACATGAAAAAAAAATTGCTAGGCCGCGAGCCGGCCAGAGTTACCGAAAACCCACAGTCCTACAGGGGGAGCTTGTCCTATTGGCACTACGGAACCAGCCTTGATTGCCAGTTCCCGCAGCCCACATAGGAAGCACCTAAACTGCAGGCACCATAAAGTTGGCTAACTGGGCCCGGGAGTTGACCCGGGAGCGTAAAATGCGGGAGTACCAAGACACACTGGTGCATTCCATCATGTTCTCCATTCCAACTGACAGCAGTGCTGCTAGTGCTTTACAAAGCAGCTCAGTGCATCGAGGCAGTGGAGGAAGCTCTGCACAAAGAGGGAGCAGAAGCAGTGCCTCAGCACAAGGCAAGACCAGTATGGTCCAAATGTGGCAAACTTTTGTGTGCCCGCCACAAATGTCTACACCATCACAGACGGCTCCAGTCTGCAGGAGGCAACGTTTCCGTCAGATGGTGCCAGACGACATGTCTTGCCCTCTGAGTGAACTCCCAGAAGGCTCTTCCCCCTTCAAGTTTTGGGTCTCTAAGCTGGATACATGGCCAGAGCTTAGCCAGTATGCATTGGAGGTGCTGGCTTGCCCTGCTGCTAGTGTATTGTCGGAACGCGTCTTTAGTGCCGCAGGTGGTGTACTAACAGAAAGTCGCATGCGACTATCCTCTGATAACGTTGACCGGCTTACTTTTCTGACAATGAACAAGGCCTGGATCTCGCAGGATTTTGCCACTTCTCTTCCAGATTAAATAATTGGTTGGCAACAGTATCCTGGTCTCCTGTTGTGTTCATGTTTCTACCACCTGAACTGGAATCCCTGGGCTCCAACACCATTAGTTGCTGCTCAGAAGTGCCGTCTGCACTGTCAACACATGACCCAGTGTTATTGGGTTTCAGTAACGTCAGCTGATCCCCAGCTGGGTATCTGGCAATTTCTCCTGCTCTGTCCACACTCACATTACATCAGATATTAAACTTACTCCAATTAGGCCTCGGCCTACACCCTGATTGACCCTGGGCTCCAACACCACCAGTTGCTGCCCGGAAGTGCGGTCTGCACAGAGAAAAACAGTAGCTCCTGTGTTATGCACAGCGCATGCCCATAAATCCCCGCCCCGCAGTGTGAATAAATCAGAAGACACTGCGGGGCGGGATCTCGGGCAGCGCGGCCGCACAGGCGCAGTCAGCCTGACAACAAATGATGTCAGAAGACAGGCAGCGCTAACTTCGCATGCCCAAGGAATAACATTACAGCACAGGCTCTGGGACAGATTCAAACAACGCCAAGGAGGCAGCGCCCGGTGCCAAGGGGGTATGAATGATGGCTGTGCTGTGTCTCATTAAGAAGGAAAGTCGCGCCTCCGGGACGGTTTCACGGTATGAGGGGCCACATTTTATAAGTGTTTACTTCAGCCTGTGAAAGGAGCATAACTAAAAGAGCCACCTTTCCCTTGTGCAGCATTAGTGCTGCACAAGGTGGCTCGTTTAGTTGCAAACACCTGGGGGGGTTACAGGTTCCCTTTCTACTTGCTCCAATTAGGCCTCAGCCTACACTCTGTGTTTCCTGTAATCCCTGGGCTCCAACACTGCCAGTTGCTGCTCAGAAGTGTCTTTGGCATGGGTACTTCCTCCTGCCCAGCCTGGTTCCAGCACACCAGCTGTTTCCGGGTAGTGTCAAGGTCACTTTGCCTCCAATACGTTGTCCTGTCGGGTTGCGGTCAGGTTAGCCAACTCTATGGTGCCTGCAGTTTAGGTGCTTCCTATGTGGGCTGCGGGAACTGGCAATCAAGGCTGGTTCCGTAGTGCCAATAGAACAAGCTCCCCCTGTAGGACTGTGGGTTTTCGGTAACTCTGGCCGGCTTGCGGCCTAGCAATTTTTTTTTTCATGTGAACCTTCTGCTGCCTATCTAAGTTCCAGCACCATTAGCTGGTTCTTTGGAAGACAATCTTGAATATGTCCCCCTGGTTCCAGTACCGTCAGCTGGTTAAAGGCAGAGCCTTTGGCTTAGGTGCCTCCTTCTCGGTTCCACCAACGTCTGGTGGTCCTTAGTAGTGCTTTCTGGCACGGGTACCTCCTGCTTAGTATCCGGGTTCCAGTACCGTCAGCTGGTCCTCGGTAGTTCCATTGGCTCTTGTACCTTCGGGTAGCCATCCGGGTTCCAGTACCGTCAGCTGGTTCTCAGCAGTTCCTCAGCCTTCTTGTACCTTCTGCAACATTTCCAAGTTCAAGCTTTTGGAAATGGTTTTTGCTAATCACTCTGGATCTCCCTGACCACGACCCTAAAGACGACGACTCTGAAGACCACCCCGAAGAAGACGACGACCCCGGAGACGATGACCCTGAAGACCACCCCGAAGATGACGACCCTGAAGACCACCTCAAAGAAGACCAAGAAGCAGAAGAACAAGAAGCTGCAGAACAAAAAGCAGAAGAACATTAAGCATAAGACTAAAAATCAGAGCAAAAGATATTATCTAAATTATAAGCAGAAGAAGACTAAGCAGTGTATGGGGGTGAGTCCGTTCCCCCTCGTGGTGCTCCTGGATAAAACCTGCCGCTGCAGGCCAAACTGAACGCGGACAAATCCTGTTGTAAATCTTTTGTGACAGGCAGAACGGAAGGTGTAATCTTCAAACTTTTATAGATAACAACTACAGGAATGCCTGTCACAAATAAGAATATGATGAAGAAGAATATGAAGAAGATGAAGAAGTAGAATATGATGAAGAGTAATAGTTGATTAAAAAGAAAATGAAAAATGTAAAAAAAAGAAGAACAACAGGAAGAAGGTGAAGAAGAAGATGAATAAGGTGAAGAAGTTGATGAAAAAGATGCTGCTGAGGATGATGAAGAAGAAAGTGTGAGAGAAGTAAAAAAGAAGGTGAAGAGCATGGAAGTAGTGAAACAAATATCTGACAAAATATAAAAAATGTTAACATAGTAAATATCTTGGTAACTCCGAACGTCTTAAAAAAAAAAAAAATAATTCTTGCTATTCCATTTGATTATGCCTTTAATGTCTCCTCCACCGTCCCCAATACATTCTACATTATTCTTAGTTGTTTTCCTTCATGTAGAATTAACCTACCAGGAAAGAAAGGGTTTATTTTAATTCAGATATTTTTGTCCCATTGACTTGCATTGGTATGGGTATCGGCAATATCCAATATTTTTTTGATATTGGCCGATCCAATCCGATACCGATATTTTTGAATATCGGAAGGTATCGCTCAACAGTAATAATAAATTCTGGAGACCAACAAAGCTGGAGACTGGAGCTTCCTGTGTGCAGTGGTGCTTCAGCTATTAACATTGATCTGGTGACTTTACCCTGCTGTGTGGAGCTTTGCAGCTAAGTGCTGTATTTTGTTACCTTATCCCCTCTGTGTCTGTTCCTCTCCCCTTGTGTTTTTTAGCTGTAGTGGCTAGGCTAGCTTCCTAAGCCGGCCAGTGCACTAGCAAGGGCAGTTTAAGGTGACAGTTGAGGACAAGGTATCCTGATGTCGGCAGGGGTAAGGACCTGCATAGGGAGTTAGGTGAGATCAGGGACAGGCTCAGGTTGGAGCTCAGGAGGTGATCGTCCCTGGTTCCCTATTGTCAGGACCTTCCTCTCCTCTATTCCATCAGCGTTGAGTTGCTGAATTTTTTGGTGACCGACCAATCGGTGGGTTGTGTCACACTGGGCCAGTCACTCCGTGACATATTCATACTAAATAATGGCACAGATCTTCCATACATCATGGTTGCACATATCCCTAGTCTTTATAACGATATTGCACTCATTCTTTGACAGACCGCAGCATGGCCATTAGTTAGAAGCCGCTATTGATCTTTGCAGCAGGTAAACTTTCCCTGAGTGGTACATATTGGGCTGTCTGAAAATGGAGTTTTGCATAGGACAGTTTGCACTACTAATTAACAGCTGTTACAATACCAAACTAGGGCAGTCCCTATAGGAGAAAAAACACAAGAATTATACTGTATTTTCACATACTATCTATTCCTGACACTGGAGTGGCTTATAAACTTATGAAGTATATAGTTTGAGGTCTGGGATCTGCTAATATGTGGCTAGTTTTCTGACTGTTTGGGATAACAGGATACATGATTTTAGGGGTTTTTTTTTGTCTAGTTTCACTTCAAGATAGGTCAGTATTAAATAGTCTCCTAATGAGTCGCCTTTGGCGAGGACGATGAAACTCGTAGAAATGAGAGGCTTGGAGAATGAGTGAGTATACGTTACCTCACCCTATGTAATGAAATGTGGGGTACATGTTTTTTGTATTAGTCACCTACTGACTAACCTTCAGGGGGTAAATTATGGGTATACACTCACCGGCCACTTTATTAGGTACACCTGTCCAACTTCTTGTTAACACTTAATTTCTAATCAGCCAATCACATGGCGGCAACTCAGTGCATTTAGGCATGTAGACATGGTCAAGACAATCTCCTGCAGTTCAAACCGAGCATCAGTATGGGGAAGAAAGGTGATTTGAGTGCCTTTGAACGTGGCATGGTTGTTGGTGCCAGAAGGGCTGGTCTGAGTATTTCAGAAACTGCTGATCTACTGGGATTTTCACGCACAACCATCTCTAGGGTTTACAGAGAATGGTCCGAAAAAGAAAAAAAATCCAGTGAGCGGCAGTTCTGTGGGCGGAAATGCCTTGTTGATGCCAGAGGTCAGAGGAGAATGGGCAGACTGGTTCGAGCTGATAGAAAGGCAACAGTGACTCAAATCGCCACCCGTTACAACCAAGGTAGGCCTAAGAGCATCTCTGAACGCACAGTGCGTCGAACTTTGAGGCAGATGGGCTACAGCAGCAGAAGACCACACCGGGTACCACTCCTTTCAGCTAAGAACAGGAAACTGAGGCTACAATTTGTACAAGCTCATCGAAATTGGACAGTAGAAGATTGGAAAAACGTTGCTTGGTCTGATGAGTCTCGATTTCTGCTGCGACATTCGGATGGTAGGGTCAGAATTTGGCGTAAACAACATGAAAGCATGGATCCATCCTGCCTTGTATGGAGCATCTTTGGGATGTGCAGCCGACAAATCTGCGGCAACTGTGTGATGCCATCATGTCAATATGGACCAAAATCTGAGGAATGCTTCCAGCACCTTGTTGAATCTATGCCACGAAGAATTGAGGCAGTTCTGAAGGCAAAAGGGGGTCCAACCCGTTACTAGCATGGTGTACCTAATAAAGTGGCCGGTGAGTGTAGTTTTACATTTGGAATTAATAAAGTTTAGTTTTATTCTTTTGTCAGCAAACATGAGGAATGACAAGAGACACATAAAAAAGGGGTCTCCCCAGGTGACGTCTCTGATGTTTATTAACAGTTGATTTCCAAGTAAAGTACTTCCCACGTTAAGAAAATGAAACAGACTTCTCCTCTGTGTGACTGCACTGATGTCTAACAAGAAGCTCTTTCCTGTTAAAACATATCCCACATTCTGAACAGGAAAAAGGCTTCTCCTCTGTGTGAGTTCTATGGTGAGTAACAAGCAGTGATTTACGGTTAAAACATTTCCCACATTCTGAACAGGAAAAAGGCATCTCCCCTGTGTGAGTTCTATGGTGAGTAACAAGCAGTGATTTAAATGTAAAACATTTCCCACATTCTGAACAGGAAAAAGGCTTCTCCTCTTTGTGACTGCTCTGATGTCTAACAAGATGCCGTTTCTGGTTAAAACATTTCTCACATTCTGAACAGGAAAAAGGCTTCTCCCCTGTGTGGGTTCTATGGTGGATAACCAAATCTTTTTTCCATTTAAAACATTTTCCACATTCTGAACATGAAAAAGGCTTCTCTCCTGTGTGAGTTCTCTTGTGACTAAGAAGATGCCATTTCTGGTTAAAACATTTCCCACATTCTGAACAGGAAAAAGGCTTCTCCTCTTGGTGACTGCTCTGATGTCTAACAAGATGCCATTTCTGGTTAAAACATTTCCCACATTCTGAACAGGAAAAAGGTTTCTCCCCTGTGTGGGTTCTATGGTGGTTAACCAAATCTATTTTCCATTTAAAACATTTCCCACATTCTGAACAGGAAAAAGGCTTCTCCCCTGTGTGAGTTCTATGGTGAGTAACAAGCAGTGATTTAAGTGTAAAACATTTCCCACATTCTGAACAAGAAAAAGGCTTCTCCCCTGTGTGAGTTCTATGGTGAATAACAAGCAGTGATTTACATGTAAAACATTTCCCACATTCTGAACAGGAAAAAGGCTTCTCCTCTTTGTGACTGCTCTGATGTCTAACAAGATGCCATTTCTGGTTAAAACATTTCCCACATTCTGAACAGGAAAAAGGCTTCTCCCCTGTGTGGGTTCTATGGTGGATAACCAAATCTTTTTTCCATTTAAAACATTTTCCACATTCTGAACATGAAAAAGGCTTCTCTCCTGTGTGAGTTCTCTTGTGACTAAGAAGATGCCATTTCTGGTTAAAACATTTCCCACATTCTGAACAGGAAAAAGGCTTCTCCTCTTTGTGACTGCTCTGATGTCTAACAAGATGCCATTTCTGGTTAAAACATTTCCCACATTCTGAACATGAAAAAGGCCTCTCTCCTGTGTGAGTTCTCTGGTGACTAACAAGATGCCATTTCTGGTTAAAACATTTCCCACATTCTGAACAGGAAAAAGGCTTCTCCCCTGTGTGAGTTCTATGGTGAGTAACAAGCAGTGATTTAAGTGTAAAACATTTCCCACATTCTGAACAAGAAAAAGGCTTCTCCCCTGTGTGAGTTCTATGGTGAACAACAAGCAGTGATTTACATGTAAAACATTTCCCACATTCTGAACAGGAAAAAGGCTTCTCCTCTTTGTGACTGCTCTGATGTCTAACAAGATGCCATTTCTGGTTAAAACATTTCCCACATTCTGAACAGGAAAAAGGCTTCTTCCCTGTGTGGGTTCTATGGTGGTTAACCAAATCTATTTTCCATTTAAAACATTTCCCACATTCTGAACATGAAAAAGGCTTCTCTCCTGTGTGAGCTCTCTGGTGACTAACAAAATGCCATTTCTGGTTAAAACATTTCCCACATTCTGAACAGGAAAAAGGCTTCTCCCCTGTGTGAGTTCTATGGTGAGTAACAAGCAGTGATTGAAGTGTAAAACATTTCCCACATTCTGAACAGGAAAAAGGCTTCACCCCTGTGTGAGTTCTATGGTGAGAAACAAGCAGTGATTTAAGTGTAAAACATTTCCCACATTCTGAACAGGAAAAAGGCTTCACCCCTGTGTGAGTTCTATGGTGAGAAACAAGCAGTGATTTAAGTGTAAAACATTTCCCACATTCTGAACAGGAAAAAGGCTTCTCCCCTGTGTGAGTTCTATGGTGAGTAACAAGCAGTGATTTACGTGTAAAACATTTCCCACATTCTGAACAGGAAAAAGGCTTCTCCCCTGTGTGAGTTCTATGGTGAGTAACAAGCAGTGATTTACGTGTAAAACATTTCCCACATTCTGAACAGGAAAAAGGCTTTTCCCCTGTGTGAGTTCTATGGTGAGTAACAAGCAGTGATTTACGTGTAAAACATTTCCCACATTCTGAACAGGAAAATGACTTATTTGCTTTAGGAGCAGTTTGTCTTTTAATGCCTCGTTTATGACTTAGATTTTCCTGAGTAGTCAGTAATGAATCAGAAGATGGGACCTGTTTCATAGGATCAGATGACAGATCTTTGCTGTGAATGGATGAGGATATATCTGGAGTAATGGCATTCTCTTCAGTTGTATCTTGTAGGATCTCAAGATCATCAGATTTAAAAACTGAAGATGTCAACTGTCCCTCTGATCTCCTGGTACAGTCATCTGCTAAGATAAAAAAACAAAACAATTTTTTTTAATAAAATATCCTTGAGTTTTACATTTTTGAACATTTCTACTTAAACCGTCCATAAAAATGGCAAGCTATGTAAAAACTTTAATTATTTACCAAGACAATGACTGTAATAGAAAACCTTGTGTGTGATGTTCAACTGTTTGTTCATTCTGCCTCCCAAATATCGAATAAAAAGAATCAATGTTATGAAGGCAAAAATAATACCAATTATCATCTAACTTTAAAGCACTAAGATAAAATGGACAAACTAACATGACACAATTGACACATGTGAATAAGGTGCTCGTGCAAACCAGTACTCAAGAAAAATTTGTTTGGTCTCACCAATGGGAACGGACAAACTTCCACAGCAGGTTCCTCCTGTTGCCTTCTCTAGATAGTAGGAGAGGAAAGAGAGGGAGGGGGTATAGGACTTTACTAAACTCCCTGTCGTGACCCTTGTATTGCTCCTGTCTAAACAAGGACAGGCCCCAAGTATACCCTGCTAGGGACAACCATCATCCACTACATATAATATATAGGTCTCCCTACGCGTTTCCTCCCCAGTCACGGGGATACATCAGGGGAGTTGATTTAAAGCCAATGGGACTTAAAGCATGCAAAAAATTAAGAGTCTGTCATCTACGTAACCCTGCAGTGGCAGGGTACTTATGAATGGGTGTGACACTGCCTATGGGTAGTCATGAATCCCCATGGCCCCTCCCTCTCTTTCCTTTCCTCCTACCTAGAGAAGGCAACAGGAGGAACCTGCTGTGGACGTTTGTCCGTCCCCATTGGTGAGATCAAACTAATTTTTATCTTCAGCACTGGTCTGCACGAGCACCTTATTCACATGTGTCAATTGTGTCATGTTAGTTTGTCCATTTTATCTTAGTGTTTAAAAGTTACGTTTTAATTATTGGGAGACTCTCCGTGCTATATTCTACTGATATCCCTGAGGGTATTGTACAGGTGTGACTCATCTCCCACTTATGCTAGCTTTGAAAAACAGAGGTTCCCACACTACTAGTGGCTCAAAGCCTGTTGAAAAGCAACAGGATTTCTATAAACCAATCCAGCAAAATCCGCCCTCACTTCTGAGTCTTGCAGTGTGCTCAAACAACATTTAGGATCCCTGTATTTAGCAATATTATAGTTAGAAGAATCCAGTTAATTTGCGGTGGGTGTCTCCTAATGACAGAAAAACCCACAATGGTCACAGAAATAACTTGAATCTGACAAAAGTAATAATAAATCAAGAATCTATGAAAATGAACAAATGAAACTCAGACATTGCTTTTCAACCATGCTTCCATAGAATAAAAAAAACCTCAGGAAATAGGCCTGGACAGAAATTATGGTACCCTTAATTAACCGGTTCGTGACCGCCAAAGGTAGATAAACGTCAGCGCTAGCAGGGCTTTGTGCAGCGCCAACATTTGTCTACGGTTCTGTGCTCATCGGGACCCCCACGTAACTTATAACAAGGACATTCCAGCGCACACTTCCTGTGACCCATGCCTTCATCGAGACCTGATTGGTTCAGGTCCTGATGACATCCTCGTCACACCAGACAATGAGACAAATTGCTAGGAAAGTTAGAATAGCAACGAACTTTGACGGCAGAACAGTCGCCCCAAAGTAAGGTTAGGCATGCCCCAGTCGTCGCAGGGGAGGGTACGGGAAGATATGCTTCACGTAGTCGCCTGTTGATGGTTCGGGGGAGAGCAGACCCTTGAAAAGGGATCCATTGCCCCCTTCACTCCGTAAAGTAAAAAAAAATAAATAAATAAAAAAAACAGGGAATGAAACAGACCCAAGTGCCTCCTACAGACACTAATCAAGAACTAGCCAAACTGAAGGAATATAACACCCGCACTGCCGTAATTAGTTAGACCCTTGTGACTCAGGGGTGTATGTAGTGTACCGTATATGCCTTTTGTCAGGAAAAGACATCAATCGCCATGAGCATTCCACCTGGGTGCTGCTTCAGAGAAAAAACAGTTCATATAGAAGTATCCAAAAGGAAAAAAGTGAGAGCGCACTCACCGGTGGTAGACTTCAGCGATTTATTTACACATAGTTACGTGATGCAGGGAGGGTGGTGAACGCACACAGGACGACAGCTGTTTCGTGCTATACAGCACTTCGACAGGTCCAATGACGAGGGGGGAGGAAGCCCGGCCTTTTGAACTGCAAGAGTCTCTGGCCCCTCCTCACTCCTTCCCCATCTTGGTGGATAATTAGCCACAGTCCGGAAAAAAGTGAGTATAACAGTGAAATGACATTTAAAAGATTAAAAACAATGACAAATAGGAACAGTATAACCACAAGAAGTATGAATCGCATTTAAACAGGAACTTTTTTACAAAAAGACAGACATATCTATTTTTTCGTTGAACCCTATTGGTCCGGATGCGTCTGCACGCAAAATCCACCTAGCTTCATTACGCAGCAGCATACGATGTAAGTCACCGCCGCAACTTTAGATGCGGACATTGCAACTTTTGTAGGTATCATCTAACAGGTACCTTTCTAAAAATCGGCCCAATAATGCATACAGTACGAGACTTCATCTCGTGTAGAACAACACATGTGGTATACATTTTGTATTGCCCATGTGGTTTTTTTTACATTGGCAAGACAATTCGGCCACTGTTTGTGCGTTTTAGAGAACATCTAAATTCAATACGCACAGGAAAAGGAGTCCCTCGTTTAATAAAACATATAAAAGAGCACCATGATGGTAATGATCAGGCACTACGGTTTGCAGGAATAGAAAAAGTCTCCTTGCCGCAAGACGGCGGTGACTTACATCGTATGCTGCTGCGTAATGAAGCTAGGTGGATTTTGCGTGCAGACGCATCCGGACCAATAGGGTTCAACGAAAAAATAGATATGTCTGTGTTTTTGTAAAAAAGTTCCTGTTTAAATGCGATTCATACTTCTTGTGGTTATACTGTTCCTATTTGTCATTGTTTTTAATCTTTTAAATGTCATTTCACTGTTATACTCACTTTTTTCCGGACTGTGGCTAATTATCCACCAAGACGGGGAAGGAGTGAGGAGGGGCCAGAGACTCTTGCAGTTCAAAAGGCCGGGCTTCCTCCCCCCTCGTCATTGGACCTGTCGAAGTGCTGTATAGCACGAAACAGCTGTCGTCCTGTGTGCGTTCACCACCCTCCCTGCATCACGTAACTATGTGTAAATAAATCGCTGAAGTCTACCACCGGTGAGTGCGCTCTCACTTTTTTCCTTTTGGATACTACTAATCAAGAACTGGTTGTATTTCAGCCAGCGAGAGGGTGTATACTGCAGAGGAGGAGTTAATCTTTTTTGTGTTCACTTAGTGTCCTCCTAGTGGCAGCAGCATAACACCCATGGTCCTGTGTCCCCCAATGAGGCGTAGGAGAAAACGCTGTTTCTCCTCAGATCTCCTGTCAGTGGGAGATTAGAGGAGAAACAGTGTTACAAGTGCTGCTGGCAACAGCTGTGTCCGTCAGCGATCTTGTTATAAAGTTAAAAAAAAAAGATAAAGCAGGTTAGGGTTAGTGCTATAGTTAGGGTTGCTGTTAGGCTAAAGTTAAGGTTACGCTAAAGAATTAGGCTTTTCTCAATTGTCTCCCCAATAATTTGGTCACCTCACGTCAGTCACATCAGAGTTTTCTATTCCCGAAAAAAAACAAAACAAATATAATGGCCCATCAGTATTAAAGTGCAGAGGAGGCTTATGCACTTTTATATTCTGACAGCGAAGAAAGTGCAGTGCCAGATGACGATGTGGATTTCGAGGCCTTTAGTAGCAGCGACAGTGATAGCTCAGAAATGAGCAGTGATTCTGGTCCATCCTCACACACAAGGGCCAGTACAACAAGAAGAACAAATAGCGCTTCTGGAGAAATGTCTCCAACTCAGGGAATGTGATAGAAATATATATATCATGTAGATCTCACTTGCATGTATACTGCTCTATAATTATATATACTGATATACTAACAGCTAATATATACATTATAATCAATGGCTTAAAATGGCTGACATAAACTGATATAAGCCAGACAGATTGTATGGGGTTTTCCATCTCAAAAGCGGAACAACGCCAGATGTATTAAGATGTCTCAACTTTGTCCTAGATGCAGGGCTACATTTTAGTTGCTTAATCAGCAGTCATATGTGCATTAATCACAATATTCCATATATGTTTAGATAACCAATGACAGATGACCGGAAGACCACAGTGGAGAAGATGGTTCCTCCAACAACTCAAAAGGTGCTACAGGCCTTCCTTGGTCTAGTTTCGTATTGCAGAGCCTGGATCCCTGATGACTCAGTCCTAATGCAGCCTCTGTGTGAATACGTCAGCGTGACCCCATTCCTCCTGACAGATGCAGCCTTCAGCTCGTTTAAGAAGTTAAAAGGCTGTGTAGTCTCAGCGCCAGCACTAGGCCTATCTGACTACGAGAAGCCATTCCGTCTCTACTTGATGAGAAAAGAAGGACTTGCTACTGGAGCCCTGACGCAGCTTCAGGGGGGAAAGCAGAGACTTTTGGACTACTTTTCAGCTCGCCTGGATCCAGTTGCAAGGGGAGCCTCTTCCTCCCGCATGAGAGCAGCAGTTGCAGCACACGCCCTCCTGGACAGGACTACTGACATCATTGGAAAAATCCATTGGAAATCCTGACTCCGCATGACATCTTAGCAATCCTCAACCAAACCCAGCCAAAACATCTCTCCACCACCAGGCATCTTCGCCTCCAGTGCTCTCTACTCCTGCCCGACAATGTCACTATCTCCAGATGCACAGTCCTCAACCCGTCCACTCTACTCCCACTCCCAAGGGGGGATACAGATATGGACCCTCAGATAAAAAGTCTGATGCTCTACTGACTGAGCTATCCGGGCCGCGGCGGTGAGAGCGCCGAATCCTAACCACTAGACCACCAGGGGTCAGAGCTGCCTACATTCACACCAACATAGAACTATAAACCTAATCCATCACAGCTTCTTGAAGGGGGGAGACATCCTCACATCAAAAAGTAACTTCTAAGTCCAATATCAGCCAGCGTATGACCCCAGTACATGCTATCACAACTATTCCTCTGATGAAGATGAAGAGGGAACATCATACATGCTGCCCAGTACTAGGGAAAGAAACCCACAGGCACCAAGAAGCAGGGGCAGATAGAGGCACCACCATGACACTATGTGCACTGCACTTCAAGTCAGGTGACAATCTTCCAGACCCAGGGATGCATCCCATGCCATTTTACCGAAGAATGTAGCAGAACCAGCGAACATATGCAGCCACCTGGAATGATCTCTGGGCCATGAATGGAAATAGAAGCAGGTGATGCACTCTGGCCAATCATGAAGGAACAATTCAAACTTCCAGCAGAATTAGAAGTACACGCTTGGGAGTCAGGGCCACAGCTAATTGAACAGCTCAGATAGTGGGCCAAAGGCAGATTGGCAGGACAAACCCTCATCTTACATGACATGAGCCAAGACAAGACAGAGTCTGTAAAGAAGTTTCATGGCAGAGTAATGCAAGTATTCCAAGACTTGGGCTTCACCATTCAAGACCAGATACACAGGCAAATGTTGGCACAGGCCTTTGTGCATGGACTGAGACAGCCAATCAGGAAACCACTGATAGTGGCTAGGCCTGAGAACAGGTCAATAGCAGTGGACTGACCCAGCAAAATGGTTTATGTACGCCTAGGAGACTGTTTATTGCCAATTGTTGCCAAAACTGCCACCATTATAGCACCACAAAGAGCGCGAAGAAGGAAATGGGTGCCGTGCTGCTGAGAACGCCAGAAGGGGAGCCAGAGGTGAAGACGCTGCAAAGTGCCAAGCGACACACCGGAAGAACCGCTGCAGACTCCAGAGAGGAGACACCGACCTCAATAAGGTTAGCAAAGGGTAGAAGCTATGTCAGACCAGGGGTAAGAAGTGATGGCAGATGCAGCCGCAGCCCCTGTAATGCCCCAAGGCCTTGGGTTGGATGCAGCCGCCGGTCTCATGGCACCCCCGGGCCTCGCCACTGACGCACCTGCAGGCCCCATCTTACCACTGCAGCTTCAATCAGCAGGCCGTACCCCGCTGCCGCTACAGTACCCATCATGCCGTTGTCCACAGTAGCCAAAGGGATTCAGTCCCAACCAGGGGTGCAGTAGACAGCACCTCTCATGGTGACCACTGACCTGGAAGCGCAACCACCCTACGAAGACAGAAAAAGTGTCAAGTGTTACATCTGTGGCAAGTTTGGCCATTTCCAGAAACAGTGCAAAGCACTCACGCCCCCGAAGAGACTGGACCCATGCAACCCAAGAGTTGGTCCAGAGAAACAGGTCAAGGAAGAAGTGCAGAAAGCAGTGAAGCACCCCATCCAAAAGGACAGGGGCAAGCAAGCCAGGTCCGCAAGACACTACGCTCCTGACATGTAAAACTTCATCTGCAAGACCAATACCTCAAATTACCCTTAAAGTGGATGGCGTTGTCAGATCTTTTCTTCTGCACACCGGTGCAAGTGTGATGAGACCTGTGGAACTCGCTGATCCCACCTGCCTATCAGAATCCTCTGTGCCTCGCATGGGCATTGATGGTCAAGTCAGACATTCTCAGCTTACAAAGTCACTGAGCGTGTGCACTCAGCCAGGACACTCTATCCTGCCCCAGTTTGTGGTGTCAAGGACCTTCCACTCAACCTGCTGGGAGTGAACCTACTGCAGAAGCTGAAGGCAACCACAGTGTTCCAGGAAGATGGGACAGTGACACTTTCTTCATCCCTGACCCAAGAAGAGTCATGATGGCGGCCCTACAAGAACATTAAACAACCGATGAGGCCTACCCAAGGAGGTACTCGACGTAGTACCAGAAAGTCTATGGTCTAAGGGACCTCAGGACATGAGAAAACCTCAAGTTGCCCCAGTACGGGTGTCACTCAAGCCATGTACCCCATACCCTCAAAAGGCCCAGGCCAGGCCTAGAGTCAAGCTGCCTCTGACCAACTGAAGGTCTGCCTGGAAACAGGAATCATTGTTCCTTACACATCGCCTTGCAATCCTCTGCTTTCCAACGTGGGGCTTTCCCCGTCAAGAAAAAGACTGTAAAAGGAGAGCCAGCCAAGTTCAAAATGGTACATGACCTGAGAGCTGTGAATGATGCCACGGTGTTTGAAACTCCAATTGTGCCGAATCCGCACACTCTGCTCTCAAATGTGCCTGCCACAGCAAAAGTGTTCACAGTGACCGACCTGGCTAATGTTTTCTCCAGTGTTCCCCTTCATCCGGATGACCAGTTCCTGTTTGCCTTAATGCACCAGGGGGGACACCACACATGGACAGTGATGCCACAGTGGGCCCAGAACAGCCTTTCACAGTTCACCAGAGCAATGTCCACAGTCCTCACCAACTGGGTGACAGAACATGCAGATGTAACCCTGCTACAATACATGGACAAT
This sequence comes from Ranitomeya variabilis, assembly GCF_051348905.1. Classification (NCBI taxonomy): domain Eukaryota; kingdom Metazoa; phylum Chordata; class Amphibia; order Anura; family Dendrobatidae; genus Ranitomeya; species Ranitomeya variabilis. The sequence continues at coordinate 770,238,212 of NC_135235.1, read as the reverse complement.
CTACTCCTTTGTGCAATTGACTTTGACACGTGTAAAGCCCATTCCTTGTATCTCCTACTCTACCTGGCGGAGCAGCACTGCAAGATCTCAAAGAACAAAGTCCAGTGGTGTCTGAAGCAAGTTACGTTCCAGAGACACTGTATTGCTCACCAGGTGAAACGCTGGTGAGCAATATCTGCATGATACCTTCTGCAGGGATCTGAATTTGCTCCAGACGGATGACCATGATTGCTTCAGCATCATGCAACAGGAAACAGAAGGACTACCCAAGGTGGCAGAAGAGCCACTGACCAACCCAGAGTTGATCCTCTATGTGGATGGCTCCAGATTTGCAGATGATGAAGGAAGATTCCACACGGGATGTGCACTGACCAGCAATCAAGAGATCCTGTGGTCCAGAAGTCTGCCGCCCAGTCTGTCAGCCCAGGAAGCAGAACTGATAGCGCTGACGAAGGCCTACCAGATGGCAGAAGACAAGACTGAGAAAATGTATACCGATTCGAGGTACTCGCATGGCATAGCACACGACTTCGGACCCATCTGGGCTGCAAGGGACTTCATCACAGCAAGCGGAACAACCGTAAAGCATCATGGAGCCATTAAGGACCTGCTGAACGCACTTCAACTTCCAAAAGTGGTGGCAGTACTAAAAGTCAAAGCGCATGGAAAACTAAGCACGGTAGAGGCACGAGGCAACAACATGGCGGATATGGCAGCCAAAGAAGCAGTCATGGGAAGACAATATGGAAAAGTGGGAGAGGTCGTAGAGCCGGACGGCTACTACATGACGACTGAAGACAAGAAACCTGACCAAATGATGTCCTGTGATCTGCTCAAAAAGCTGCAAGAGCAAGCCCCAAAGGACAAGAAGGAATGCTGGATGCAGAAGTGAGCAACACATGAAGAAGGAACGGTATACTCAATGGACTACAAACCCTGTTTACCCCGAAGCATGTACCCTATGGTGGTCCAGTGGGCACATGGGCCCACACAGATTAAAGACACAGATGAATGATCCGATTGGTGCTTACTGGTTCACTCCAGGGATCCCCACCCTAACAGCCGAGTGCACTAGCAGCTGTCTGACCTGCAGCAAATGCAACCCTGGAAGAATGAAAAAAAAAAAAAAAAAGTTCCCACACATCGTCTTGCCAGACCACTGTACCCCTTCCAGGGGATCCAGATAGACCACATCCAGATGCCGCCAAGTGGAGGTTTCAAATATGCCCTTGTGGTCGTGGACGTATTCTCAGGATGGCCAGAAGCTTTCCCAGTGAGGAACCAGTCAGCAAAGACTAGTGCAGAGAAGCTGCTTTCAGAGACGAGATGTGCAGATATGGGGTCCCAGAAGTGATAAGAGAGTGACCAGGGACCCGCATTCACAGCAAATCTCACACGGAGAGATCTAGTCAGCAGTAGGGTCAGACTTAGGCCTACACACTCCCAATCACACTACTCAGTGTTAGGCACACTCCCAGAGGCCCAGAAAAGCTGTCACCATATGAAATTTTGTTTGGGTCTAGTCCCAGGTTAGGGGTATCCTTTCCCTCAGCAGCTGATTATGCAATATGATACTTTGTCTGCTTATGTAATTGAACTCACCAAGAAACTTGCTAACATCCATTCTCGAGTTTTTTCTTCATTGCCAGATCCAGATACAGTGTCCGGTACGCACTCCTAGAGGCCAGGAGACTGGGTGTTGGTGAAAAAGTTTGTAAGGAAAACACCACTCGATCCCAGATTTGATGGTCCTGTTCAAGTGCTGCTGATGACACCAACCTCTGTGAAACTGGAGGGAAGACCCACTCGGATCCACTCATCGCATTGCAAGAAAGCTCCCCTACCAGAAAATGACACCCAAGCCAGAATGATGTTGTGGATGCCCTGCCTGACCGAATAGATGACCTACCTGATAAAGAATACACACCGCTCACTACACATGCTGTTGACTAAGAGACTGATTGCAACGAACCCCCGTTAGGGACAGATCTCCTGACCGCCCATTTGCGAAAAGTCTGTACGGAGTGGGGCGCAGGCGTTAGGCTTGTGTCAGTTCACCGACAGCACAAAAGAGTTGCAGCGCTTTGGGACAGGAGGCTAGGATTAGGGCAAGTGATATCTAAGGGGGGCTTGTGATAGAAATATATATCATGTAGATCTCACTTGCATGTATACTGCTCTATAATTATATATACTCATATACTCACAGCTAATATATACATTATAATCAATGGCTTAAAATGGCTGACATAAACTGATATAAGCCAGACAGATTGTATGGGGTTTTCCATCTCAAAAGTGGAACAACGCCAGATGTATTAAGTGCTGATCAGATGTCTCAACTTTGTCCTAGATGCAGGGCTACATTTTAGTTGCTTAATCAGCAGTCATATGTGCATTAATCACAATATTCCATATATGTTTAGATAACCAATGACAGAGGAGCTAGACAATATGGTAATTAACTCACCACCGCTAACAACCCCTAACCACTCCTTTCTATATGAAAATATAAAACTATGTATGTACAATAAAGTTTCAGTATTGATGGAATGTTATGGACACAACAATGCTTGTGCATGTCTCATTCCTTGAGTGCTCAAAATACTCAGTCTTATTGGGAGCGGCCGCAGCACACACAGGGATAAATTTATCCAACCCAAATTTCCATATCAAAAACAATGCCCAGTACTAGCGCTGTCCCTAGAGCTTGTGAATTGGCGCACACCAATGTCCAAGGGGCTTTGCCTCTTGATGTAGCATTTCCCAGATGGGAGACTTTGGATTCGGCTACTCCATTCATCCCTAATTTTAATGCCATTCCAGGTATAAATGTGGAGGTGGAAAATTTTGGACAAATTAATTTTTTTGATTTGTTTCTGACAGATAGCTTGCTAGAACATAGTGTCCTACAAATTTATGTTTCCCAATTAATCAACCAGAATCCATGGTGATACGGCCAGACTACACCACCGATAAAGCAGCCACAGCCGGTGACTGAGAAGAATCTGTGACTTCTCTGCATTTAGTGGTTACTACTCACCTGGGTAGTCATATGTGGGAATCTCCTCTTTACACCACTCATCACCCCTCACATATGTCTCTGTAGTATTAATATGGGTCAGATCTTCTCCCTGAAACAAATATTGTAAAAGTCACCGACAGATGGAGAAGTCACATCTATGATCAGCTCTAATCCTGCCATCTCCACCGTTCTCATTACACAAGTATAAAACATATAATACTGGTGGATGAAACAAGACTGAGCACAAGACCTTCACCGGCGTCTACACATCATAGGGGAGATCTCCTGACACCTTCTCTCCATCTACCTGATGATCCTGAGGAGCACTGGGATCTTCTTGGTTACAGTCCTGTGGAAGAAGAGGACGGGGACATCTCTCTGGTGTTGTCCTGTTACTGGATAGATCTGGAGGAAACACATACAGGGGGTGAATTCATTCTTTACATACAGATAATTATAGGCCGTGTGTATTTAGTCCGGTCTATTACCTGGAGATGTGAGGGGCTGGGGAACCTCCATTATGACGTTCTTGTGCAGATCTCTGTGTCCTTCTAAATACTCCCACTCCTCCATGGAGAAATAGACAGCGACATCCTGACACCTTATAGGAACCTGACACATACAATGATACCGTCATCCCCCCGATCCCTTCATAGTGTTACTGTATAATGTCCCAGCATTCCCAGCAGTGTCACCTCTCCAGTCAGCAGCTCAATCATCTTGTAGGTGAGTTCTAGGATCTTCTGGTCATTGATGTCCTCATGGATCAGAGGGTGAGGCCCCGTGATTGGGCTCAGGGGTCTTCCCCATCCCTCAGACACAGGGTCCTGACAGCGATCACTAGAGGTCTTCACCACTATGTAATCCTGGTAATGGAGAGACATTATTATTATTATTATTAATGTTTTATTTATATAGCGCCAACATATTCCGCAGCGCTTTACAACTTATAGAGGGGACTTGTACAGACAATAGACATTACAGCATAACAGAAATCACAGTTCAAAACAGATACCAGTAGGAATGAGGGCCCTGCTGCTCGCAAGCTTACAAACTATGAGGAAAAGGGGAGACACGAGAGGTGGATGGTAACAATTGCTTTAGTTATTTGGACCAGCCATAGTGTAAGGCTCAGGTGTTCATGTAAAGCTGCATGAACCAGTTATCAGCCTAAGTATGTAGCAGTACAGACACAGAGGCTATTGACTGTATAAAGTGTATGAGAACATGATGCGAGGAACCTGATTACGTTTTTTTTTTATTTTTTTTTTTATTATTAGGCCACACAGGGATAGTTAGGTTAATGCTTTGAGGCGGTAGGCCAGTCTGAACAAATGCGTTTTTAGGGCACGCTTAAAACTGTGGGGATTGGGGATTAATCGTATTAACCTAGGTAGTGCATTCCAAAGAATCGGCGCAGCACGTGTAAAGTCTTGGAGACGGGAGTGGGAGGTTCTGATTATTGAGGATGCTAACCTGAGGTCATTAGCGGAGCGGAGGGCACGGGTAGGGTGGTAGACTGAGACCAGAGAGGAGATGTAGGGTGGTGCTGAGCCATGGAGTGCTTTGTGGATGAGGGTGGTAGTTTTGTACTGGATTCTGGAGTGGATGGGTAGCCAGTGTAATGACTGGCACAAGGTAGAGGCATCGGTGTAACGGCTGGTGAGGAATATAATCCTGGCAGCAGCATTCAGGACAGATTGGAGCGGGGAGAGTTTGGTAAGAGGGAGGCCGATTAGTAGACAGTTACAATAGTCCAGATGAGAATGAATAAGTGAAACAGTAAGAGTTTTTGCAGAGTCGAAAGAAAGAAAAGGGCGAATTCTAGAAATGGTTTTGAGATGCAGATAAGAAGAGCGAGCCAGTGATCAGATGTGGGGGGTGAATGAAAGCTCGGAATCAAGGATGACCCCAAGGCAGCGGGCATGTTGCTTGGGAGTAATGGTGGAACCGCACACGGAGATGGCAATGTCAGGCAAAGGTAGGTTAGTAGAGGGAGAGAACACGAGGAGTTCAGTTTTTGACAGGTTCAGTTTCAGATAGAGGGAGGACATGATGTTAGAGACAGCGGTAAGACAATCACTGGTGTTTTCTAAGAAGGTCGGCGTGAAAGCAGGAGAAGAGGTGTATAATTGGGTGTTGTCAGCATAGAGATGGTACTGGAAACCAAATCTACTGATTGTTTGTCCAATAGGGACAGTATACAAAGAGAAGAGGAGGGGGCCTAAAACTGATCCTTGAGGAACCCCAACAAGTAAGGGAAAGGTGAGAGAAGCAGGAACCAGCAAAACATACAGTGAAGGATCGGTCAGAGATAGGAGGAGAACCAAGAGAGAACTTTGTCCTTGACGCCAATGGAGCGTAGCATAGTGAGGAGGAGCTGATGATCCACAGTGTCGAATGCTGCGGAAAAATCCAAGAGAATTAGCATGGAGTAGTGACCATTTGATTTAGCTGTTAGTAAATCATTAGAGACTTTAGTGAGGGCAGTTTCAGTAGAGTGTAAAGAGCGGAAGCCAGATTGAAGAGGGTCGAGAAGAGAGTTATCTGAGAGATAGCGGGTAAGACGGGAGTGGACCAGGCGTTCCAGGAGTTTAGAGATGAAGGGAAGATTAGAGACAGGTCTATAATTAGCGGCACAGTTTTGGTCGAGGGAGGGTTTTTTAAGTAATGGATGTATGATGGCATGCTTAAATGAGGAGGGAAAAATACCGGAAGTGAGGGAAAGGTTGAATATTTTTGTTATGTGAGAGGCGACAGCCGGGGAAAGGGACTGGAGGAGATGTGACGGAATGGGGTCACTGGTGCAAGTGGTCGGGCGAGAAGATGCAAGGAGCCTGCTTACTTCTTCTGTAACTGGTTCAAAGTCAGAAAGTGAACTAGATGCAGTGGGGGAGGGAGGACAGTGCATGGTATGAAGAGATTGGGAGATGATTTCCTGTCGAATTTGGTCAATTTTTTCTTTGAAGTAATTGGCCAGATCGTCAGCACGGAGATCTGTGGTTGGGGCCTGCTCTCTTGGGTTGAGTAGGGACTGGAAAGTGTCGAAGAGACGTTTAGGGTTATTGGACAGCGAGGTGATGAGGGTGTTGAAATAGGTTTGTTTGGAGAGGTGAAGGGCAGAGTTGTATGTTTTTAGCATGAACTTATAAAACTGGTCAACAGCATTTTTGGTGCCAAAGATATTTCATCGAATTTAGGGTATTTTTGGGGTGCTGATTCTGAATATGTCATCAGTTTTGCCAGATTGGCTCAAGTTTTTGAGATTTTTGGTATCTTATTTATAGCACTTGTTGGTAAATGCGACGCATCATCTCATTAATTTCTTTGGATTAGTACTTGAACTGAGCAGTTCTCAATATAGTTTTGTGTTAATTAGTGTTCTAAAAGTTTGTTCATAGCTTGATTTTTGCACTAACTTTATGTTGTTGTCTGTTTTCCAGTGAAAAGCATGAACTCATCAAGAAGAAGTTGTCTTAACGATCCAGACTCATTCTGTTACATTTGTGGTGAATACACACTGCCAAAACATAGAAGAAACATAACAGACTTCGTAAAAAAAGTGTATTTTGCCTATTTTGGGGTTATGCTTGGGGTCCAAGACAAGTTTTGGGCACCACACATAGTGTGCAAAGCATGTATCGAATTATTACGAAAATGGAGCAAAGGACAAAGAAAAAGCTTCAAATTTGGTGTTCCAATGGTGTGGAGAGAGCCAAAAAATCATCATGATGACTGTTATTTATGGTAAACACAGGTACAGGCACATCTTCACAATGAGGGACAGGCCTTCTTGCAGATTCCATGTTACTCCCATTTTCGTTTCTTATGCTTATTGAATCCTTGCACTTGCACTGCACAGAAATAACAGTCATCATGATGATTTTTTGGCTCTCTCCACACCATTGGAACACCAAATTTGAAGCTTTTTCTTTGTCCTTTGCTCCATTTTCATAATAATTCGATACATGCTTTGCACACTATGTGTGGTGCCCAAAACTTGTCTTGGTCCCCAAGCATAACCCCAAAATAGGCAAAATACACTTTCTTTACGAAGTCTGTTATGTTTCTTCTATGTTTTGGCAGTGTGTATTCACCACAAATGTAACAGAATGAGTCTGGATCGTTAAGACAACTTCTTCTTGATGAGTTCATGCTTTTCACTGGAAAACAGACAACAACATAAAGTTAATGCAAAAATCAAGCTATGAACAAACTTTTAGAACACTAATTAACACAAAACTATATTGAGAACTGCTCAGTTCAAGTACTAATCCAAAGAAATTAATGAGATGATGCGTCACATTTACCAACAAGTGCTATAAATAAGATACCAAAAATCTCAAAAACTTGAGCCAATCTGGCAAAACTGATAGCATATTCAGAATCAGCACCCCAAAAATACCCCAAATTCATTAAAATATTTTGGACACCAGAAAAAAAAAAATTTTTTGTTGACCTGTGTAATGGATGAAATCTTCGGGAAGGTTAGATTTTCTCCACAGACGTTCGGCGCACCTGGAGCACCGCTGCAGGAAACGTGTTTGCAGCGTGTGCCACGGTTGTCGCCGTCTGTGTCGAGTTGCTCTATGTATAGGTGGAGCAGCTTCATCCAGGGCACTTTGCAGGGTTTCATTGTAATGCTTCAGAGCAGAATCAGGACATGAGATGGAGGAGATTGGGGCCAATGAGGACTGCAAGTTCTTCATAAGTTTCTGGGTGTTAATGGCCTGTATGTTTCTATAAGTGTGGAAAGTGGGGGTGACCTGAGCGGGATGGCAGTTCTTGATAGAGAATGAAAGAAGGTTGTGGTCAGAGAGCGGGAGAGGGGAGTTTGTAAATCTCACTACAGACATTTCCAGAGTCCTCACCTCTCCAGTTCTGTCCATCTGTTATTCTCATAGATATGAATGATGCAAAGTGACACCATCAGAATCTCTCACCTCTCCAGTAAGCCGGAAGAGGATCTCTAGGGTGAGGTGTAATATCCTCTCCACCATCTTGTCTCTGTCCAGATCCATCTTTGATGGGTAAATCCGGAAAATGTTCTATTGTAGAAGATCTAAACTGAGAGGATCCGATATTGTAGAGACCTGAATGAGAAGATGAGCCGATGTAACATCATAAGAATCCTGTGTAATAATACAATTACTGGAGATAAGGGAAACATATGAGGAGATTTATTATTTTACAGTATTTAGTTTCCTTCTTTACATCTACTAATAAAACCTATATATTTAGGCCACAGACAACAAGCAGTTTCCTCCTCGGAGTCGGCAGCTGAATACGTTTCTCATAGACTCATCTTCCATAACGCTAATTCTCGTCTCATTTACCGACCCTGGAATCGGCATTACCAATACTGCAGGAGATATTCATTACACGCGACATGAGAAATAACTACTTCATGATGAGGACGACATCTTCATCTTCTACTACGGCTCTAGAAACAGATTTGGCCAGAGTCGGTCACTGACTCCATCACCACCGGCCGTCTATATGAAGGTTTCCCGTCTTCCCCGCACTGTAATCTTCTATCACGTTAGATCTCAGGTCTGACAGAGTTTGGCTGAATGCCCCCCGCCCCCAAGTACTGGATAGTATGGGGCGGCCTAGTTATTACGATACTTACATGCCTAATAATGGTACCTGGGCCTGCAATGTACGGAGGTCTATTAGGCCGGGCCACAGGCAGCGTCCAATAAGTTACCTTTTACCGCCCCCATACACATTAGACTAAAGTTCCATGAAAGCACTGATTTTGGGGGCTTTGCCGACTATATAATGTATTTGGGGCCTCCCGACAGATGATGTCAGGGCAGAGAAGGATCGGACATCCTGAATTTCAGAGGATAATCCGTTTGTTCTTCCTGTAGATAATCCTCCGCTAGAGGAGTGTGGAGGTGACTCTCTCATACAGACCCCAGGAAAGCTGGAATATTTGTGTGTATGGGGGAGTCGGGAGAGATGGCCGTCTGCCAAATGACCGTTCACCAACTCTTATCTCATGTGGATGGGGCCGTTAGTATTACACTGACAGCAGTGATGATAGACGGCACTACAGTAGTACAGGGCATCACCGGAGCCATCAGAGGCTTGTATGTTGGATGGTCGCACTGATCAGAGGGGTTTAACAAAGGGTTAAAGTGAAAAACATCATAGTTTCACCAACAAGAAATATCCATCACTATATGGAAAGCAGAGTCACTGCACAATGTTAGTTAAGTCTCGTCCATAACTACTTTATTATACTCTATTATCCTGTACACAGTGGAGGAGATAGAAATCACAGGTCCGACAGCAACAGCTGGAATTGGACCCTCCAACGTAAAGAAAAAAATCTATATATATATAAAGCTGAGTGTATGTATGTATGTATGTATGTATGTATGTGTGTATGTATGTGACAAGCCACGCCCATTCCACATAGCAACCAATCACTAAGCATCTTTCATTTCACCAGAGCTGTATGAAAGAAGCTGAGCTGTGATTGGTTGCTATGAGCAACAGTTTTCCCACTCCACAACACCTCAGCAGACACTGACCGGGTGGGAGAAATCTCGCATCCCTGGGAACATAAGCTCCAGCCATTGTCTGCCCCCCAGAAAGGAGCAGAGAGCACATGACAGAAATGAATCCCCCTCCTCTATTACTGCCGCGCTCTATTGTCACCGGCGTAGAAAATCGCATCATCAGCGGCCGCACACAGAGCCGCACTGCCAGGTTACATAACAGCACATCTCCAGGAACTCCCTGCTCAGCGCCACCCAGCTCGGGACTATGGGATGGAGGATGTGTGATGGGTATATGGGCACGGGACTATGGGATGGAGGATGTGTGATGGGTATATGGGCACTGGACTATGGGATGGAGGATGTGTGATGGGTATATGGGCACGGGACTATGGGATGGAGGATGTATGATGGGTATATGGGCACTAGACTATGGGATGGACGATATCTATAATGGATATATGGGCGCTGGACTATGGGATGGAGGATGTGTGATGGGTATATGGGCAATGGACTATGGGATGGAGGATGTGTGTGATGGGTATATGGGCACTGTACTTTTGGATGGAGGATATGTATGATCTTTAGCTAGTATTAACACATGTGGAAATTTATACTTAACAAAAACATGTGGAACAACTGAAATGATGTCTTATATTCTAGGTTCTTCACAGTAGCCACCTTTTGCTTTGATGACTGCTTTGCACACTCTTGGCATTCTCTTGATGAGCTTCAAGAGGTAGTCACCGGGAATGGTCTTCCAACAATCTTGAAGGAGTTCCCAGAGATGCTTAGCACTTGTTGGCCCTTTTGCCTTCACTCTGCGGTCCAGCTCACCCCAAACCATCTTGATTGGGTTCAGGTCTGGTGACTGTGGAGGCCAGGTCATCTAGCGTAGCACCCCATCACTCTCCTTCTTGGTCAGATAGCCCTTACACAGCCTGGAGGTGTGTTTGGGGTCCTGTTGAAAAATAAATAATGGTCCAACTAGACGCAAACCGGATGGAATAGCATGCCTCTGCAAGATGCTAAAGATGGTAGCCATGCTGGTTCATTATGGCTTCAATTTTGAATAAATTCCCAACAGTGTCACCAGCAAAGCACGCCCACACCATCACACCTCCTCCTCCATGCTTCATGGTGGGAACCAGGCATGTAGAGTCCATGCGTTCACCTTTTCTGCGTCACACAAAGACACGGTGGTTGGAACCAAAGATCTCAAATTTGGACTCATCAGACCAAAGCACAGATTTCCACTGGTCTAATGTCCATTCCTTGTGTTCTTTAGCCCATGTCTCTTCTGCTTGTTGCCTGTTTTTAGCAGTGGTTTCCTAGCAGCTATTTTACCATGAAGGCCTGCTGCACAACGTCTCCACTTAACAGTTGTTGTAGAGATGTGTCTGCTGCTAGAACTCTGTGTGGCATTGACCTGGACTCTAATCTGAGCTGCTGTTAACCTGTGATTTCTGAGGCTGGTGACTCGGATAAACTTATCCTCAGAAGCAGAGGTGACTCTTGGTCTTCCTTTCCTGGGGCGGTCCTCATGTGAGCCAGGTTCTTTGTATTACTTGATGGTTTTTGCAACTGCACTTGGGGACACTTTCAAAGTTTTCCCAATTTTTCGGACTGACTCACCTTCATTTCTTAAAGTAATGATGGCCACTCGTTTTTCTTTACTTAGCTGCTTTTTCTTGCCATAATACAAATTCTAACAGTCTATTCAGTAGGACTATCAGCTGTGTATCCACCAGACTTCTGCACAACACAACTGATGGTCCCAACCCCATTTATAAGGCAAGAAATCCCACTTATTAAACCTGACAGGGCACACCTGTGAAGTGAAAACCATTCCCGGTGACTACCTCTTGAAGCTCATCAAGAGAATGCCAAGAGTGTGCAAAGCAGTCATAAAAGCAAAAGGTGGCTACTTTGAAGAACCTAGAATATAAGACATATTTTCAGTTTCACACATTTTTGTTAAGTATATAATTCCACGTGTTAATTCATAGTTTTGATGCCTACAGTGTGAATGTACAATTTTCATAGTCATGAAAATGCAGAAAAATCTTTAAATGAGAAGGTGGGTCCAAACTTTTGGTCTATACTAATTATATATATATCAGTCATATCTAGTGAGGGATCAGAAAGTTCAAACATAGACTTTCCTTTACTTAACAAGAACTTGATGAGAAGTATATACATCAGATAGCAGGCACAACACTTTATGAATGCTCCTTCGGCATTGTGCAGAGTCAGGAACTTTCCGGTTACATGTGGTGTTTAACAATTGTATACGAACGACAGCTGATATTACACCCAAATTGTGTTATAGTCACATATAAAAAACATCCCATCAATGCACAGCCAAATAGTAATTGTCAATGGTGTACCTGGACCATTTTATGTGGCACCGTATAAAACACATATAATGCCATATGATCAATCCCAACATGTAGAATCATTCCTTCCTAGGATACCATGGGGGTCAATTCCCACAATTGTAGGATCCCATATAAAGGAACAATATATAGGAACAATATATGGACACCAAATATGAGGGAGAAAGTGCCACAAGTCTGGGGAATAGAGCCCAAGTATACAACGTGGCAGGAAATCACCCGGCATGATGCATGAGAATTTAAGGAGGCTATGTTTGCCTATGAGCGGTCAATAATGGTAGCCATAGTGCCAGCTCTGAAGAAGATAGTCAGAGCCAGATCAGCCAGAGATCAAAAGCAAGAGGAGGGGTGAGGCAAGAGCCCCACGCGTATCGCTGCCGCTTCGTCAGGGGAAGTAGAGCTGAAGGACGCACAGGAGGTATAAATAGAAGTATTTGATTAGCTAAGAAGAATGTACCGGTGTGAAGTCATGGTGTGCGGACGCCGACTCGCCGGGACCGCCGGATCATGTACGACGTAATCGGCTGGAGCCGGTAGTGTTGCCGTTGTCATGGTGCATCTGGCACATGCGCAACGGCAACCCTCAATAGAACGCAGGGCGCAGGCGCTGGTACCAGCTGAAGTGTCTGAGAGAGAGGAGGAGTGTTACGTCCAAGAACGTGTTTATGTTGTTAGCATGCAATGAGGGCAATAACCAGAGAAAGGTCTATGCATCCATAAAGGGGCCACAAAGTACAGATAAGGATGACTAAGACATGAATTACATTCATATAAATATACATTCAATGGTAAACTTCCATTAATAGTGATATTTGCAATAAACCATTGTCACGGAGAAAAGTATATATGTAGATATATATAGCCTCAATAAGGCAAGTTATTATTAGTCATTGCAAATTGGCCCATAGATAAGAAATCAGATGTGCTATCATCCAGATGTTTTACTATTATTTATTACCATTTTAGTCTGAATTCACCATGACAATATGCAGACAACATGAGAATACATTTATCCCATAGAGCAAATTGATGGTCAAAAGAAAAAGTTTCGGCTATTATAGGTACGTACAAGTGACCATGGACACATGGGACAAATATGTCGCAAGATCCGAGACACCTCAATAGTTAGGGGACCGACCCTAAAAATAAACACCATACATTAAGGCATCAAAGGTTAATTCAATGAATAGGTGGTATGACAAATTATTCTGCAGAAGAAGACAATACAACCCCTGGCAAAAATGATGGAATCTACGGCCTTGGAGGATGTTCATTCAGTTGTTTAATTTTGTAGAAAAATAGCAGATCACAGACATGGCACAAAACTAAAGTCATTTCAAATGGCAACTTTCTGGCTTTAAGAAACACTAAAAGAAATCAAGAACAAAAAATGTGGTAGTCAGTAATGGTTACTGTTTTAATCAAGCATAGGGAAAAAATTATGGAATCACTCAATTCTGAGGAAACAATTATTAAAAATAACACCTGCATCAAATTAGATCTGCTTGTTAGTCTGCATCTAAGGCTATGTGCACAAGCTGCGGATCTTTCTGCGGATCCGCAGCAGTTAGGCCGCTGCAGATTTGCAGCAGTTTTCCATGCGTTTACAGCTCCATGCAAACCTATAGAAAACAAAATCCGCACTGCACATGCTGCGGAAAAAAACGCACGAAAACGTAGCGTTGTTTATTCTGCAGCATGTAAATTCTTTGTGTGGATTCCACAGCAGTTTACACCTGCTCCATAATAGGAATCCGCAGGTGTAAAGCCGCAGGTGGAATCTGCAAAAAAATTGCAGTAAATCCGCGGCAATTCTGCAGTGCGGTTTACCTGTGAATTTACCAAAATCAGGCCGGAAAAATCCGCAGAGTAATCTGCAGTGTGTGTACGTGGCCTAAATAGGAGTGATCACACCTTGAAGAGCTGTTGCACCAAGTGGACTGTTATGAATCATGGCTCCAACACGAGAGATGTCAATTGAAACAAAGGAGAGGATTATCAAACTCTTAAGAGGGTAAATCATCACACAATGTTGCAAAAGATGTTGGTTGTTCACAGTCAGCTGTGTCTAAAATCTGGACCAAATACAAACAACATGGGAAGGTTGTTAAAGGCAAACATACTGGTAGACCAAGGAAGATATCAAAGGGTCAAGACCAGAAACTTAAAGCAATGTTTCCAAAACAGGAAATGCACAACAAAACAAATGAGGAACGAATGGGTGGAAACTGGAGTCAACGTCTGTGACCGAACTGTAAGAAACCGCCTAAAGGAAATGGGATTTACATACAGAAAAGCTAAACGAAAGCCATCACTAACACCTAAACAGAAAAAAACAAGGTTACAATGGGCTAAGGAAAAGCAATCATGGACTGTGGATGACTGGATGAAAGTCATATTCAGTGATGAATCACAAATCTGCATTGGGCAAGGTGATGATGCTGGAACTTTTGTTTGGTGCCGTTCCAATGAGATTTATAAAGATGACTGCCTGAAGAGAACATGCAAATTTCCACAGTCACTGATGATATGGGCTGCATGTCAGGTAAAGGCACTGGGGAGATGGCTGTCTTTACATCTTCAATAAATGCACAAGTTTATGTTGATATTTTGGACACTTTTCTTATCCCATCAATTGAAAGGATGTTTGGGGATGATGAAATCATTGTTCATGATGATAATGCGTCCTGCCATAGAGCAAAAACTGAGAAAACATTCCTTGAAAAAAGACACATAAGGTCAATGTCATGGCCTGCAAATAGTCCGGATCTCAATCCAATTGAAAATCTTTGGTGGAAGTTGTAGAAAATGGTCCATGATAAGGCTCCAACCTGCAAAGCTGATCTGGCCACAGAAACCAGAGAAAGTTGGAGGCAGATTGATGAAGAGTCCTGGGTGACCCTCAGTAAGTCCAGGCCTCAGAGACTGCAAGCTGTTAGAAAAGCCAGAGGTGGTGCAACAAAATACTAGTGATGGGTTGGAGGGTTTTCTTGTTTGTTTGTTTTTTGTGATTCAATATTTTTTTCCTCAGAATTGAGTGATTCCATAACTTTTTCCCTCTGCTTGATTAAAAAAGTAACCATTACTGACTGCCACATTGTTTGTTCTTGATTTCTTTTAGTGTTTCTTAAAGCCAGAAAGTTGCCATTTGAAATGACTTTAGTTTTGTGCCATGTCTGTGATCGGCTTTTATTCTACAAAATTTAACAACTGAATGAACATCCTCCAAGAGCGGTGATTCCATTATTTTTGCCAACTGTTAGGATAGGGAGGTCAGTTATCTCTAGTGGTTAATACAATAGAGGGTCCCATAGGCAAGGAGATGTACATATCCTATATTAACTAACCGGGAGATGAGATTCTCATGTATTAATTACTATGGTTATGCAAAAAAGGGGGGGGAGGAAATGTAGAAGGAAAGTCCCCAGAATGAGGCCAAAACACAATATTGAGTCAATATCTGCTCTTCCATGGAATCATTGGGTGACCCAGCCTGTCTACAGCAAAACCACACAAAAGTATATTAATAAACCAGGGTCTAGGCTTTTCCTATTTTCTTACAAATGGTGGATGTGCATACCATTGTTAGCCTAGTCTTTTTTTCTGTTTCTTCATGGTTTATACAGACTAGGTTTTGCACCCCGTACTGTTAGTATGTTATGGTGATAGGAGTGCACCCTCTACGTATTCACAGCTGATGAGACTACAGCTCCCAGCATCCGACACCTACAGCCGCTAATAACAGTGAGAGCCGGAGCGGCTGATGGGTGTATTCATCATACGCTACTGCGCTGTAAATAAATAAAAAAAGAAACTGTGTGGGTTCCCCTGTATTTCTGATAACCAGCCAGGAAATACTCACAGATGGGGGCAGCAACCCTCAGCTGTCAGCTTCAGCAAGGCTGGTTATCAAGAATAGAGGGGTCCCCCCAAAAGCCGGAAATTCATGTGCCGGGTTCAGTAAAATCACAGTGTGACAGGTTAGAATAGAATAGAACAGGTATATACACATAGAATACATAGATGTCAGGGATACACACTACTCATTCAACCCGGTTCCTGAGGAGCGCTGCTCTGCGCGGTGTGAGTACTGAGGCTCCGTACTACAGGTGTGATGTAGTGACGTCATTGTGCCTGCAGTGCACGGAGTCTCAGACTCAGAAGTGAAGGCTGAATGGTGGATCAGGAGCTTTCCACTCCCTGACTCACTAATCTATTCAGCGGTATCACCGTCATGGGAATGTGGATATCGCTGAAATTGTGATGATGGGAAGGAGAGGGTGACCAATACCACACCCCACCGAGCCCTGTCACTTCATAGGCATCATAGCAACCGAGTGGGCTACCTTTATGGATGATACACTCCTGCCTATCCAACTATTGTATGGTAAATATCCCATAGATCCGGGGTTCATTAGTATTTGCACCAAGAATGAGGCCGAGTGAGTATTTTATTAATTGTCGGTGGTCGGAGGTAGTCAGTGAGGTGGATAGTACCATATTGTGCATGTAGGGGGCAGTACTGTGGGAACATTAGAAAGTGGGGGGATGGCAGTACTGTGGGGACATTGTACTGTGTGAGGGGGATGGCAGTACTATGAGAACATTATCCTGTGTGGGGGTATAGCGGTACTGTAAGAACATTATACAGTGTGTGGGGGTATGGCGGTACTATGAGAACATTATACTGTGTGGGGGTATGGCGGTACTATGAGAACATTATACTGTGTGTGGGGTATGGTGGTACTATGAGAACATTATACTGTGTGGGGGTATGGCGGTACTATGAGAACATTATACTGTGTGGGGGTATGGTGGTAATATGAGAACATTATACTGTGTGGGGGTATGGTGGTACTATGAGAACATTATACTGTGTGTGGGGGTATGGCGGTACTATTAGAACATTATACTGTGTGTGGGGGTATGGCGGTACTATGAGAACATTATAATGTGTGTGGGGGTATGGTGGTACTATGAGAACATTATATTGTGTGTGGGGGTATAGCGGTACTATGAGAACATTATACTGTGTGTGGGGGGGTATGGCGGTACTGTAAGAACATTATACTGTGTGGGGGTATGGCGGTAGTACGAGAACATTATACTGTGTGGGGGTATGGCGGTACTATGAGAACATTATACTGTGTGGGGGTATGGCGGTACTATGAGAACATTATACTGTGTGTGGGGGTATGGCGGTACTATGAGAACATTATACTGTTTGTGGGGGTATGGCGGTACTATGAGAACATTATACTGTGTGTGGGGGTATGGCAGTACTATGAGAACATTATACTGTGTGTGGGGGTATGGCGGTACTATGAGAACATTATACTGTGTGGGGGTATGGCGGTACTGTAGGAACATTATACTGTGTGTGGGGGTATGGCGGTACTATGAGAACATTATACTGTGTGTGGGGGTATGGTGGTACTATGAGAACATTATACTGTGTGGGGGTATGGCGGTACTATGAGAACATTATACTGTGTGTGGGGGTATGGCGGTAGTGTGAAAATACCTTTTTTATGAGAGATGCCAGCACTGTGGAAACATTATACTGTGTGAGCGCCATCATATATATTACATAAGGGCCAAAACAACTTCCCCATGAAGAAAATAAATGAGGAAAAATGAGGCTTTAAGCAAACTTCATCATATATATAAAAAATATATTTTTATTGAACAATAATTAAGATGACATATAAAACAGGAACAAAAGACCTCTACATTAAAAATAGCTGGGAACAACACTTTAGCAGGAGACAACCAATAAATGGCAATAAAAATGTGGTGTGAAGGCTACTAGTACCAATGGGCACTTAAACTGCACTGATGTGATGTAATATAACAAAAAGAGGTAGTATATAATGAATGGTATGCTCAGAAATGCTATGGAAACAAACTTCCTATATTACCTGTGGCTCTCTAAACCCATAAATCTACCAACCAACGTTATCACAAGGCAAAAACAAAGTGCTTAGTGCTATACAGATTGGACTGTGCCCATAAACCATATACAATTGTTAAACTTACATAAGTGTAAACTCCAAGCTAGGCGTGTTCCACAGCGACCCCGACAGCGCCGTTTCGCCTGACTGGCTTCCTCACATAAGGGGCGTTATTATAAGTTGTTTTGGATATTATGTTGCGAGGTATGCATATTTATTTATGGACATTTTGATATAATCATATTACATAAGGGGTGTAAAAAGGAGAGTCATAAAAAAGACTCCTCCGGGCTGTGCTGCATTTGTACAGACTGCTATCTGCCGTCCAGACGGGACCATGTGACACCAATGGGGAGAGGGAGGGTTTCCGGAGGGAAGAGTCTAGAGGGTAGTGATGGGTAGTTCATCTAGTTCACCATCCTGACAGAGATTAGTTCATTATGAACTAAACAACAAGTGGGAGGAGACAGAGAGTGATCCCTCATACAGCTCCTCACACTGAAGATCCCTGGTCTCACACTTGCTCTTTATAGCTCCTGATGCTGGAAAAGAAGGTAGTAAAACACTATACCACACATCAAATACAAATATAATAGTAATAATAAAAACTGAAATTGTACAGTAGACAGACACAGCTCATGTGTGTATGAGAGAGAGTGTTTCTGTGGTGTGGTTCATGCCCCTCACCAGTCTTTGTGATAAGATCAGCCTCCTGTCGAGCATCAGCCTCCTGTCGAGCATCAGCCTCCTGTCGAGCATCAGCCTCCTGTCGAGCATCAGCCTCCTGTCGAGCATCAGCCTCCTGTCGAGCATCAGCCTCCTGTCGAGCATCAGCCTCCTGTCGAGCATCAGCCTCCTGTCGAGCATCAGCCTCCTGTCGAGCATCAGCCTCCTGTCGAGGATCAGCCTCCTGTCGAGGATCAGCCTCCTGTCGAGCATCAGCCTCCTGTCGAGGATCAGTCTTGCTACAATCTTTACCACTGGCTCCTGTTCTGTTCTCAGGATGCTGAATGGCTTCTCAGCTCCCTCATACACAATCATTATGAGTCAGTACTCTACACTAATGCAGGGGGAACTGCTGCTGGGCTCAGGGAGATGCATCATGTTGAACTAGGCTGTCCGGAGTCATTCTCAGCAGAACATGTAGGTCAGCAGTTCATATAGTTCATTTAGGTCACAGGTCACATGATGCATTTCCTATCTGCTCCTCACAGGATAGGGTGGAGAATTATCAGGCTGTCTAATAGGAAGATTTTCTTTGCCCCATAGCAACCAATCACAGGTCAGCTTTCTGATACTGCAGTAGTGCAGTGCTCTGGCCAGTGAAATCTGAGCTGTGATTTGGTTGCTATGGGCAGCAGAAGATCCATTGACTGTAAGGCAGCTTGGTAAATCTGTAGTTCTGTGTAGTTTCACCACATCTCCTCCTTCTGCGAGCTATTGCAGTGGTGTGAAATGAATCCTGTCTGCCTGCTCAGTGCTCAATACCAGAGACACTGCAAGTGACCATAATACACTGCGCACTGGGAGGCTTGAAGATTTCACAAAGAAAAAAAAGAAATTACTAACTTGAATAAATAACTTTAGAATTTTTTTTCTCCAGACTGAGTACCCCTTTAACAAGAGTTTGTTATGTAATGATCAGATGTATTAACTATTTCTGATCATTTTAACAAAACTCTAACTCATCCTAGGAGCCACAGCTTCTGTGTAACGAACTAGAACTGATCCATCTCTTCTCAGCAGAATCCAGGGAAATACTCAACTAAATGGACTAAATTAACTAATCACCAAAATGAACGAGATTTCCCATCACTACTAGAGGGTGCACCTGGTCAGGAGACCTTGATGGCACAGTTACTGATATTATAAAGGTCAGAGCATTGAAAAAAAATCACAGAGAAAAAAGCAGAAGCCTCCAAACAAATGCACCAGCAGGGCGCATCGGACCCGATCAATGATGGCAAAAACACAGGTGCAAAAAATACCGATGAAACAACCACTTTCAGTCCAGTGTTGGCTGTTTGGCATTAGTGCACAAAGAGATAAGCGATAATAGTCTGTATGTGGCATTGTTCACACAAGTAATGCAGAGCATCTGGTCTACAGCCTATTACTGACGCACATACAGGCGGCCGCCCAGTGCTACAGAATGCATGCTGTGTGACCAGAGGCCTACAGTTTACAGAGCCATCCTGGTCCGACCGCGCCCTGCAAGATAAAGTGCAAAAATAAACCACATATCAATGTATGTAAGGTATTAGTTTATATTGGGGCCTCAATACGTAAGCTGGCAACCCGCGTCAAGGGTCCTAACGCTAAACATGGAGTAAAAGCTCACAGACACAAAAAGAGGACTGAAAAATCATGGTAAAGTGCCCGAGGCAGCTGGGTGTGGGGCAGAACCTGCTTACAGGGCATAATGGGGGCATTACACTGTGTGGGGCCAAGAAAGGGGCCCTGTACTAGGAGAACACTCCGCTCCTCACTTCCTGTCCTCCATAGTTGGCTCGTATGTGTCTATTACAGGAAACAGAACAACAACGTTATGGTTCTTATAAAGAGTCTCCTCCGTGCAGAAGGGGTTAATGTCCCCGGCTGCGCTCTGTACTGGGGAATCTCCACATACCTCCACCTGCAGAGCCGCACTCCACAGATATGGCTGCTCTGTGCGCACAGGACCTGTGATGAGGTCACAGGGGAGGAGTCAGGGGTCACGTGATCCAGTGATGGGCGGTCCGGCTCGTTTACATTCTCCTTAGTGATGGGCAGTCCGGCTCTTTTTGGTGATCCGGCTCTTTCGGCTCGTGAACCGGCTCTTTTTTTAAATAAAACTAGATTTTACTCTGTCATCGTTCCCAGTCTTTGCCTGTAAAGTGACAGCCTCATGATACACCTGTGTAAGTATCTAGTGAAGCAGGACACACTGTTTTTTAGCGTTGCTGTTTCTGCAGATTGTTGGCTCTTGTGAACAGAGCCCGCGCTACTCGGTTGTAGTCCTAAGGCCGGGTTCACACTGCGTTAGCAGCAGCCCGCTCAGCACATACACTAACGGGCTGCTGTTAACGCAAGTGCCGACGTTTACATTGCGCTAGCGCAGATAGAGCATCTTCTAGCTCTATCTGCGCTAGCAGTGACGGACCCGGAAACGCTGCAGCCCGCATCTCAGGGTCCGTCACTCAATGACAGCACATCCCTAGT
This sequence comes from Ranitomeya variabilis, assembly GCF_051348905.1. Classification (NCBI taxonomy): domain Eukaryota; kingdom Metazoa; phylum Chordata; class Amphibia; order Anura; family Dendrobatidae; genus Ranitomeya; species Ranitomeya variabilis. The sequence goes on along the minus strand of NC_135235.1, from coordinate 770,217,121 downwards.
GCACGCCCATTGTGGGTGGGCGCTACTGATGCGTCCGACATTGCAGTCAATGGCGGCCGTAACGTACTGCGTTACACCGCGTTTATGCCGCTGTGTAACGTAGTCCGTCTAACAGACGCCACTAACGTAATGTGAACCCGGCCTAACCTGTATTACTTTGTAATATGTGCTGTTTTTTGTACACGTCCTTTCTGAATTAGTAAGTGCTGTGCTATATGTTGGTGCTGTATAAGATTGTATAAGGCTACTTTCACACGGGGCCGTCGCCATGCGTCGGCCCGATGTACCGACACACGTTGTGAAAGAAATGAACAATGGGGGCAGCGGATGCAGTTTTTCAACGCATCCGCTGCCCCATTGTAAGGTTCGGGGAGGAGGGGGCGCGGTCGAAAATGGCGGATGCGACGCACAAAAAAAGTTACATGGAACTTTTTTTGTGCCGACGGTCCACCAAAACACAACGCATCCGTCGCACGACCATACATCGCAATGCGTCGCTAATGAAAGTCTATGGAGAAAAAAACGCATTCTGCAGATAATTCTGCAGGATGCGTTTTTTCTCCAAAACAACGCATTGCGACGTACACCAAACAACGCTAGTGTGAAAGTAGCCTCATACGCACACTGTACACACACACATACACTGTATACATACACAATGTATACACTGTACACACACACACACTGTGCAAAGCATACGGAATAGTAAACTCAGTTTATTTCAACACAACGTGGAACAGAAATGTATAAATGCTACTATACCATGGTATCAACTTCTCCTGCTGGTGGTGCACAGCACTACAAATCCCAGCAAGTCAAACAGAATATGGCACTGCAACCCTAGTTACATACCAACTTTATTAACAGTTAAGTTACAGTAAATATGATTGAGGTAGTGTTACAGATAGAACAAGTTTAAAGAGATTGTCCATGACTAACATTGATGGCCTGGCCTTAGGGTACCGTTACACTAAACGATTTACCAACGATCAGGACCAGCGATATGACCTGGCCGTGATCGTTGGTAAGTTGTTGTGTGGTCGCTGGAGAGCTGTCACACAGACCGCTCTCCAGCGACCAACGATGCCGAAGTCCCCGGGTAACCAGGGTAAACATCGGGTTACTAAGCGCAGCGCCGCGCTTAGTAACCCGATATTTACCCTGGTTACCATTGTAAATGTAAAAAAAAACCAAATACTACATACTCACATTCCGGTGTCCGTCACGTCCCCCGCCGGCGGCTTCCCGCACTGACTGTGTCAGTGCCGGCCGTAAAGCACAGCACAGCGGTGACGTCACCGCTGTGCTCTGCTTTTACTTTACAGACGGCGCTCACAGTGCGGGAAGCAGACGCCGGGGGACGTGACGGACATCAGATGGTGAGTATGTACTGTTTGTTTTTTTTACATTTACAATGATAACCAGGGTAAACATCGGGTTACTAAGCGTGGCCCTGCGCTTAGTAACCCGATGTTTACCCTGGTTACAAGCGAACACATCGCTTGATCGGTGTCACACACGCCGATCCAGCGATGACAGCGGGAGATCCAGCGACGAAAGAAAGTTCCAAACGATCTGCTAAGACGTACGATTCTCAGAAGGGTCCCTGATCTCTGCTAAGTGTCAGACACAGCGAGATCGTATGGATATCGCTGGAACGTCACGGATCGTACCGTCGTAGCGACCAAGGTGCCACTGTGAGACGGTACCCTTACTGTAGGTGATCAATGTGGCGAGACGCTGCAGAGAAGCGAGTGCAGCCCCAGTCTCCTGTGATGCCACGTGTGAGACCACCTCAAATGAAACCGTGCACTCTGAACTACGCAAAACAAATCCCCCAAACTATACGGTGGAATTGCTTCCCCATCTTCGTTTCACCTCACTGTGAACTTTTTTTTTCCTGGTTTTTCAGGACATTATATGGTAAAATGGGCTCATTCAGAACTAAAACTTGTCCTGCAAAAAAAGAAACACAAAACCCCAAGCCCTTACAAAGGCTCCTGAAAGGTGTGGCAGAAAAAGAACAATAGCTGCAACATGAAGGGGTTAATCACCATGATTTGTAGATATTTTGGGTGCATTAAAAAGGTTGCAAAAGTGTAAAGACAAGAAGAGCTGCAGAGTGTCAGATAATTGGAGATGGCACAGAACTGCAGCCGTTATTAGAGGGAGCTGATAATAACAGCATGGCCACCTCTCCAGCACAAGCCTGGCCTGATGGGAGGCTACAGGCTGCACAGCTGCGGTACCTGTGTGAGGTGAATGCCCGGGTGCTGAGGGGAACAATACAGACACTTCAACCGCACCCGGCTGTGCCTTCCTGGGGACTGATTCTGTGATCACATCACTGGACTCACCGGCATTTCTTACACTCCACAGACTCACATCTCCCTCTCTGCTGTCTGCTCCTCCCACATGAGTCACAGTCACACTTCACTGAGCTCGCTGAATCTGATAGGCTGCAGGCGCCAGACAAGGAAGGAAAAAAAAAAAAGAGTCTGTTCACTCACGCTGCAGAGCCGGCTCCCATCGTTCACAGCAGGGAGCCGGCTCTTTGTGTCGGCTCGTTCATGAACGACACATCACTAATTCTCCTCAGTCCTGGTTCCCGCTTTTTCCCTGTACACTGAGGCCTCATGGTACACCTGTGTAAGTATCTAGTGAAGCAGTGCAGACTGGTTTTTAGCGTTGCTGTTTCCGCAGATTGTTGGCTCTTGTGAACAGGGCCCGTGCTCCTCGGTTGTTAAGGCCGGGTTCACACTGCGTTAGCAGCAGCCCGCTCAGCACATACGGTAACGGGCTTCTGTTAACGCAAGTGCCGACGTTTACATCGCTAGCGCAGATAGAGCTCTGCTGTGTGTATCTAGCTCTATCTGCGCTAGCAGTGACGGACCAGGAAATACTGCAGCCCGCGTCTCAGGGTCCGTCACTCAATGACGGCACATCCCTAGCTAACATCCATTGTGGGTGTGCGCTAGTGATGTGTCTGACATTGGAGTCAATGGCGGCCGTAACGGACTACGTTACACCGTGTTATGCCGCTCTGTAACGTCTAACGGACGCCACTAACACAATGTGAACCCAGCCTAACCTGTATTACTGTGTAATATTTGCCGTTTTTTGTACACGTCCTTTCTGAATTAGTAAGTGCTGTGCTAAATGTTGGCGCTGTATAAGATTGTAATTCTTACAAATAAAAGGCTGCAAGCACTGTGCTAAGGCTGCTTTCACACGAGCATCGGTACGGGGCCGTCACTATGCGTCAGCCCGATGTACCGACGCACGTTGTGGAAGAAATGAACGTGGGCAGCGGAGGCAGTCTTACAACACATCCATGCCCCATTGTAAGGTCCGGGGAGGAGGGGGCGCGATCGAAAATGGCGGATGCGACGCACAAAAAAAGTTACATGAAACGTTTTTTTGTGCCGACTGTCCACCAAAACACGATGCATCTGTCGCACGACATGTGGCCATACGTCGCAATGCGTCGCTAATGAAAGTCTATGGAGAAAAAACGCATCCTGCAGACAATTCTGCAGGATGCGTTTTTTCTCCAAAACAACGCATTGCGACGTGCACCAAACACTAGTGTGAAAGTAGCCTTACACGCACACTGTACACACACTACACACACATACACTGTACACACACTACACACTGTATACACAGACACACACTGTATACACACACTGTACACATATACACACTGTACACACACATACACAATGTATACACTGTATACACACACACACACTTTATATACACTGTACACACACACTGTACACACACACACTGTGCAAAGCATACGGAATAGTAAACTCAGTTTATTTCAACACAACGTGGAACAGAAATGTATAAATGCTCCTATTCCATGGTATCAACTTCTCCTGCTGGTGGTGCACAGCACTACAAATCCCAGCAAGTCGAACAGAATATGGCACTACAACCCTAGTTCTATACCAACTGTATTAACCGTTAAGTTACAGTAACTATAATTGAGGTAGTGTTACACATAGAACACGTTTAAAGAGATTGTCCATGACTAACATTGATGGCCTTCCCTTACTATAGGTGATCACTGGACTCACAGGCATTTATTCACAGTCCACAGACTCCACATCTTCCTCTTTGCTGTCTGCTCCTCCCACATGAGTCACAGTCACACTTCACTGGCTGAATCTGATAGGCTGCAGGCGCCAGACAAGGAAAGAAGAAAGACTCGGCTCACTCACGCTGCAGAGGGAATGAGATCCGCAGTGAAGACGCTACATGGAGACTTCTCCTCAGTCAGTGACATTCCCGCCATTATTCGCCCTCACTACTGGCACAATCACCTCGCGCCGCCTTTTCTACACAATGTTCTGTGTGGAATGTAACGTGTGATTTCTCTGGAGACAAATAGACCCCACACATGAGGGGATTATCACCGGTTACCGGACGTCTAGTATATGGCGGCATATGATTGTGCTATCGCCTCCACACCGGGGGCTAAAATGCCAAAATCTCGCTTATTTACCCCCTTCCAGTATCTGGTCATATACGGCCATACAAATACGAGGACTTCCTCCGCTCACCCACCCAGACGTATTAGAGTCCAGTCCTCAGCAGACATGTGCAGAGCTCGGATCACCACCAAGTTCCTGCCGGCCGACTCCCAGGTGTAAATGGAAATCCCTCACTTGTCTGGCTCATGCAAATACTGAGTGGAGGAGAAGATGGAATAAAATCTTGTCCTTTATTGGTGCATCATAAGAACAAGCTGACGTGTTTCAGGCGATACTGCCCTCAGTCATAGTATAATAAAAACACATTACAGCACGATATATAAAGGCACATAACGAGGCTGCAGCCAATCACAATACATGTCCATTATCCATATATCACACACATGAGTGCCCATTGGACAAAGTCACGCACCTGCCCAACCGGAGTGTTATACTAATGTTATAGCCACTAAGTCTATATACAAATTGTAAGAATATAACAATTCCCTATATATATATATATATATATATATATATATATATATATATATATATACACACATACACAGTACAGACCAAAAGAAGGACACACCTCATTTAAAGATTTTTCTGTATTTTCATGACTATGAGAATTGTTCATTCACACTGAAGGCATCAAAACTATGAATTAACACATGTGGAATTATATACTTAACCAAAAAGTGTGAAACAACTGAAATTATGTCTTATATTCTAGGTTCTTCAAAGTAGCCACCTTTTGCTTTGATGACTGCTTTGCACACTCTTGGCATTCTCTTGATGAACTTCAAGAGGTAGTCACCGGGAATGGTCTTCCAACAATCTTGAAGGAGTTCCCAGAGATGCTTAGCACTTGTTGGCCCTTTTGCCTTCATTCTGCGGTCCAGCTCACCCCAAACCATCTCGATTGGGTTCAGGTCTGGAGACTGTGGAGGCCAGGTCATCTGACGTAGCACCCCATCACTCTCCTTCTTGGTCAAATAGCCCTTACACAGCCTGGAGGTGTGTTTGGGGTCATTGTTCTGTTGAAAAGTAAATGATGGTCCAACTAAACGCAAACCGGATGGAATAGCATGCCGCTGCAAGATGCTATGGTAGCCATGCTGTTTCAGTATGCCTTCAATTTTAAATAAATTCCCAACAGTGTCACCAGTAAAGCACCCCCACACCATCACACCTCCTCCTCCATGCTTCACGGTAGGAACCAGGCATGTAGAGTCCATCCGTTCACCTTTTCTGCGTCGCACAAAGACACGGTGGTTGGAACCAAAGATCTCAAATTTGGACTCATCAGACAAAAGCACAGATTTCCACTGGTCTAATGTCCATTCATTGTGTTCTTTAGCCCAAACAAGTCTCATCTGTTTGTTGCCTGTCCTTAGCAGTGGTTTCCTAGCAGCTATTTTACCATGAAGGCCTGCTGCACAAAGTCTCCTCTTAACAGCTGTTGTAGAGATGTGTCTGCTGCTAGAATTCTGTGTGGCATTGACCTGGTCTCTAATCTGAGCTGCTGTTAACCTGCGATTTCTGAGGTTGGTGACTCGGATAAACTTATCCTCAGAAGCAGAGGTGACTCTTGGTCTTCCTTTCCTGGGGCGGTCCTCATGTGAGCCAGTTTTTTTATGGTTTTTGCCACTGGGGACTTGAGGACACTTTCAAAGTTTTCCCAATTTTTCGGACTGAGTGACCATCATTTCTTAAAGTAATGATGGCCACTCATTTTTCTTAGCTGCTTTTTTCTTGCCATAATACAAATTCTAACAGTCTATTCAGTAGGACTATCAGCTGTGTATCCACCAGACTTCTGCTCAACACAACTGATGGTGCCAACACCATTTATAAGGCAAAAAATCCCACTTATTAAACCTGACAGGGCACACCTGTGAAGTGAAAACCATTCCCGGTGACTACCTCTTGAAGCTCATCAAGAGAATGCCAAGAGTGTGCATAGCAGTCACCAAAGCAAAAGGTGGCTGCTGTGAAGAACCTAGAATATAAGACATATTTTCAGTTGTTTCACACTTTTTTTGTTAAGTATATAATCCCACGTGTTAATTCATAGTTTTGATGCCTTCAGTGTGAATGTACAATTATCATAGTCATGAAAATACAGAAAACTCTTTAGATGGGAAGGTGTGTCCTTCTTTTGGTCTGTACTGTGTATACATATTGTATGTATGTATATATATATATATATATATATATATATATATATATATATATATATATATATATATACATCACAAAAACAGGCAGCACTCCATGTCCTTAAGTTCATATGCAGGTGTTTATTGTGCCCACATCTCCGTGCACGGAGATGTGGGCACAATAAACACCTGCATATGAACTTAAGGACATGGAGTGCTGCCTGTTTTTGTGATGCATATGAAGTGGAAACAACCGAGGACAGGTTGTCTGGGCAGTGCACCCGAAGATAAGTAAAGAAGTAGTGCTGTTCCATTTTTTTCTAATATATATATATATATATATATATATATATATATATATATATATATATATATATATATATATATATATATATATATATATATATATATATATATATATATATGTATATATATATATGTATATATATATTGTGATGCAGTGACCCCTGTAACAGGTAGGGGGCACTGCATAGTCTCCCCGGTATGTGCACGGAGTCGTATTGAGGCCGTGAGGATCGACCTGCAGTGATGTCAGGATCACGTGACCAGCCTATGTGATCCATTACTGTGGGTGTGGTTACAGGTACATAACGTGACCAGGGTGTGGGTCACAGGGGGGTTCCTGAGGGCCTGTGCATGGGCTGTGTATGCACATGGTTTGGACCTGGTGGCCTGGGTGTTGGACTAAGTCCTGAATAGCACCCAGACAGGCCACATGCCTCTGTGGTGGACGGTCCCAGGTGGGATGGACGTTCTGAAGACCACAGTGTGATCATGGTCCTGGACAGTCTGTGTTAGAAGCTCCTGTGAGTGGAGTCTTCTTGGAGCACCTGAGAGACTGTGGACCTGGATGATCGGTGTTGGGGAAGCTACCGGCCTTCGGTGGCTCTGGACTGACTGATGTGTGCCGGCCAGGCAAGTTGGTGAACCCCGTAAGGCAGTTTCCCCAGGAGAGAGGACTGACAAGGAGTCAGCAGATGGAGCAGGAGCTCCCTAAGGTACCTCCATAAACTGTTGGTGCTTGTATCATGAACTGTGTGGTAACCCACGGCAACTGGTCAGTGAGGACCAGCGTGTTTAGTTGCCACAGAATAAGGGTCTGAAACTTGAAGTGATAACCTGGTTCAGTATGTAAATGGACTGCTCATGGTATGGTTTATGAGGCATAATAAACCGTATGGACTGTTTTGTTTTAAAAACCCGTGCCCGTGTGCTGAATATCGCGGCCAAGCGAGTATTCCCCAATACACTCAGTAAGAGTAGTCTTACAATATACACACACATACATATATATATACACACATATATATATATATATATATATATATATATATATACATATATATATATATATATATATATATATATATATATATATATATATATATATATATATATATATATATATACATATATATATACATATATATACATGTACACACACACACACACACACAGATGTAAATACATAAAATACCCCCACATGTAGGCTGTGTGCACACGTTGCAGTTTTGTCCACGGATCCGCAGCTTTTTTGACGCTGCGAGTTTTCCATGCGATTTACAGTACCATGTAAACCTATGGAAAACCAAATCCCCTGTGCACATTGTAGCGCCCCCACTGCCGCAGGGCCGAGGGGTGCCCGGTACCGGGCCTCTGAGTCTCTGTTCTGGGGTTGTCACGGTGGCTAGACCAGGTCCGTGACCCTGCTGAGGGGCGTACAATTAAGATGGATGTATGGTGATGATGTTATGGTGCGGTGAAGTGCCGGTCGCAGTAAATAACGAGGACACCAGGTTGCAGTCTCTTTACCTCTTTACTGAAGGCTTCAGGGTCCTCAGTCCGGAATACGGTTAACCAGGCTGCGCAAGTCCGGCCGGTCCAATGGCACCTCCAGAGCTCCCTTTGCAGGTGGAAATCTGTGCCTACCTTCTAGCGCTTGTGTGTTGTGGTCCTCCCCTGCTGTGCTTACGGGATATGTCATGAATCCCCAATGGCTAGGGATAGCACAGGACAAGCAAAGTACAAATAAATAACGGACGAGCTCTAGGGTGATGGAACCTGGGCTGACCGCTGCCCTACGCCTGACAAACGCAACTAGAGATAGCCAGGGAGCGTGCCTACGTTGGTTCTAGACGCCACGCACCAGCCTAAGAGCTAACTAGTACTGCAGAGAAAACAAAGACCTCACTTGCCTCCAGAGGAATGAACCCCAAAAGATATAGTTGCCCCCTCACATGTATTGACGGTGAAATGAGAGGAAGGCACACACATAGAGATGATATATATAGCTTTAGCAAATTGAGGCCCGCTGTAAACTAGAAAGCAGAACGATACAAAAGGGGACTGAGCGGTCAGCAAAAAACCCTAATCAAAAAAAACATCCTGAGATTACAAGAACCCATGTGCCAACTCATGGCACATGGGGAGAACCTCAGTCCACTAGAGCTACCAGCTAGCATAGAGACATAATAAGCAAGCTGGACAAAAAAAACCAAACAACTGAAAATCAGCACTTAGCTTATCCTGAAAGATCTGGGAGCAGGTAGGCAGGAACCAAACAGAGCACATCTGAATACATTGATAGCCGGCAAAGGGAATGACAGAAAGGCCAGGTAAAATAGGAAACACCCAGCCTCTGATGGACAGGTGGAAACCAAAGGCCGCAACCCACCAAAGTCACCCAGTACCAGCAGTAACCACCAGAGGGAGCCCACAAACAGATTCCACAACAGTACCCCCCCCTTGAGGAGGGGTCACCGAACCCTCACGAGAACCCCCAGGGCGATCAGGGTGAGCTCTATGGAAGGCGCGGACCAAATCAGTCGCATGAACATCGGAGGCGACCACCCAGGAATTATCCTCCTGACCATAACCCTTCCACTTAACCAAATACTGGAGTTTGCGTCTGGAAACACGAGAATCCAAGATCTTCTCAACAACATACTCCAATTCTCCCTCCACCAGCACCGGAGCAGGAGGCTCAACCGAAGGAACAACGGGCACCTCATACCTCCGCAATAACGACCGATGGAACACATTATGAATAGCAAACGATGCTGGGAGATCCAAACGAAAAGATACAGGGTTAAGAATCTCCGAGATCCTATAAGGACCGATGAACCGAGGCTTGAACTTAGGAGAAGAGACCTTCATAGGGACAAAACGAGAAGACAACCACACCAAATCCCCAACAAGAAGTCGGGGACCCACGCGGCGACGGCGATTAGCATACTGCTGAGTCTTCTCCTGAGATAACTTCAAATTGTCCACCACCTGATTCCAAATCTGATGTAGCCTGTCCACCACCACGTCCACTCCAGGACAATCCGAAGGCTCCACCTGACCAGAGGAAATACGAGGATGAAACCCCGAATTACAAAAAAAAGGAGAGACCAACGTGGCAGAACTAGCCCGATTATTAAGAGCAAATTCGGCCAGTGGCAAAAAAGCAACCCAGTCATCTTGATCAGCAGAAACAAAACACCTCAAATAAGTTTCCAAGGTCTGATTAGTTCGCTCCGTCTGGCCATTCGTTTGAGGATGGAATGCAGACGAGAAAGACAAATCAATGCCCATCTTGGCAAAAAACGTCCGCCAAAATCTAGACAAACTGGGATCCCCTGTCCGAAACGATATTCTCCGGAATCCCATGCAAACGAACCACGTTCTGAAAAAACAAAGGGACCAACTCAGAGGAGGAAGGCAACTTAGGCAAGGGCACCAAATGAACCATCTTAGAAAAGCGGTCACACACAACCCAGATAACGGACATTTTCTGTGAAACCGGGAGATCAGAAATAAAATCCATGGAAATGTGCGTCCAATGCCTCTTCGGGATGGGCAAGGATAACAACAACCCACTGGCCCGAGAACAGCAAGGCTTAGCTCGAGCACACACTTCACAAGACTGCACAAAGGTACGCACATCCCTAGACAAGGAAGGCCACCAAAAAGACCTGGCCACCAAGTCTCTAGTACCAAATATTCCAGGATGACCAGCCAACACAGAAGAATGGACCTCGGAGATGACTCTACTGGTCCAGTCATCCGGAACAAACAGTCTTTCTGGTGGACAACGATCCGGTTTATCCACCTGAAACTCCTGCAATGCACGTCGCAAGTCTGGGGATACGGCGGACAATATTACCCCATCCCTAAGGATACCAGTCGGCCCAGAGTCTCCAGGAGAGTCAGGCACAAAACTCCTGGAAAGAGCATCTGCCTTCACATTCTTTGAACCTGGCAGGTATGAAACCACGAAATTGAAACGAGAAAAAAACAACGACCAACGAGCCTGTCTAGGATTCAAACGCCTGGCAGACTCAAGGTAAATGAGATTCTTGTGATCAGTCAAGACCACCACACGATGTTTAGCACCCTCAAGCCAATGACGCCACTCCTCAAATGCCCACTTCATGGCCAAAAGCTCCCGATTACCCACATCATAATTGCGCTCGGCGGGCGAGAATTTTCTAGAGAAGAATGCACATGGCTTCATCACCGAGCCATTAGAACTTCTCTGTGACAAAACCGCCCCCGCTCCAATCTCGGAAGCATCAACCTCAACCTGAAAAGGAAGTGAAACATCTGGTTGACACAACACAGGAGCAGAAGAAAACCGGCGCTTAAGTTCCTGAAAGGCCTCCACGGCAGCAGGAGACCAATCAGCAACATCAGCACCCTTTTTAGTCAAATCAGTCAAAGGTTTAACAATACTGGAAAAATTAGCAATGAACCGACGATAAAAATTAGCAAACCCCAAGAACTTCTGAAGGCTCTTAACAGATGTAGGTTGTGTCCAGTCACAAATCGCCTGAACCTTGACGGGATCCATCTCAATAGTAGAAGGAGAAAAAATGTACCCCAAAAAAGAAATCCTCTGGACTCCGAAGAGACACTTTGAGCCCTTCACAAACAGAGAATTGGCCCGCAGAACCTGAAACACCTTCCTGACCTGTAGAACATGAGACTCCCAGTCATCAGAAAACACCAAAATATCATCCAAATACACAATCATAAACTTATCCAGATATTCACGGAAAATATTGTGCATAAAGGACTGAAAGACTGACGGAGCATTGGAGAGTCCAAAAGGCATTACCAAATACTCAAAATGGCCCTCAGGCGTATTAAATGCGGTTTTCCACTCATCACCCTGTTTTATCCGCACCAGATTATACGCACCGCGAAGATCTATCTTAGTGAACCACCTAGCCCCCTTAATGCGAGCAAACAAATCAGTCAATAATGGCAATGGATACTGATATTTGACTGTAATCTTATTCAGAATGCGATAATCTATACAAGGCCTCAGGGAACCATCTTTTTTTGCCACGAAAAAAAAACCTGCTCCCAGAGGGGACGAAGATGGACGAATATGTCCCTTTTCCAAGGACTCCTTAATATAATTCCGCATAGCAGTATGCTCTGGCAGTGACAGATTAAATAAACGACCCTTAGGGAACTTACTGCCAGGAATCAATTCTATAGCACAGTCACAATCTCTATGAGGAGGGAGCGAATTGAGCTTAGGCTCCTCAAAAACATCCCTATAGTCAGACAAAAACGCAGGGATCTCAGAAGGAGTAGATGAAGCGATTGAAATCGGAGGTGCATCATCATGAACCCCCTGACATCCCCAGCTTAACACAGACATTGTTTTCCAGTCCAGGACAGGATTATGAGTTTGTAACCATGGCAGACCAAGCACTAGTACATCATGTAAATTATACAGTACAAGGAAGCAAATCACCTCCTGATGAACGGGAGTCATGCGCATGGTCACTTGTGTCCAATACTGCGGTTTATTCATAGCCAATGGTGTAGAGTCAATTCCCTTCAGAGGAATAGGAACTTCCAGAGGTTCCAGACTAAAACCGCAGCGTTTAGCAAATGACCAATCCATAAGACTCAGGGCAGCGCCCGAATCCACATAGGCATCAACGGAAATGGAAGACAGTGAAAAAATCAGAGTCACAGACAAAATGAACTTAGGCTGCAGAGTACCAATGGCAAAAGATTTATCAACCCTTTTTGTGCGTTTAGAGCATGCTGATATAACATGAGCTGAATCACCACAATAAAAACACAATCCATTTTTCCGCCTATAATTTTGCCGTTCACTTCTGGACGGAATTCTATCACCTTGCATAGTCTCAGGTGCCTGTTCAGAAGACACCGCCAACTGGTGCACGGGTTTGCGCTCCCGTAAACGCCGATCAATCTGAATGGCCATAGCCATAGACTCATTCAGACCTGTAGGCGTAGGGAACCCCACCATAATATCCTTAATGGCCTCAGAAAGACCATTTCTGAAGTTTGCAGCCAGGGCGCACTCATTCCACTGAGTAAGCACCGACCATTTCCGAAATTTTTGACAATATATTTCCGCTTCATCATGCCCCTGAGAGAGGGCTAATAAAGCCTTTTCAGCCTGAATCTCCAGGTTAGGTTCCTCATAGAGCAATCCCAATGCCAGAAAAAACGCATCCACACTGAGCAATGCAGGATCCCCTGGTGCCAATGCAAATGCCCAATTCTGAGGGTCGCCCCGCAGGAAAGATATTACAATCTTGACCTGTTGAGCAGGGTCTCCAGAGGAGCGAGACTTTAAAGAAAGAAACAATTTACAATTGTTCCTGAAATTCAGGAAGGTAGATCTATCTCCAGAAAAGAACTCTGGAATAGGAATTCTAGGTTCAGACATGGGAGTGTGAACAACAAAATCCTGTATGTTTTGAACTTTTGCCGTGAGATTACTCAGGCTGGAAGCCAAACTCTGGACATCCATGTTAAACAGCTAAGATCAGAGCCATTCAAGGGTTAAGAGGAGGTAAGAAGCAGCTAGACAGCAATTAAGGGCAAGGCAGCAAAACTCTGAAGGGAAAAAAAAAAAAAAAAAAAATTTCCCTTAAACACTTCTTTTTCTCCTGCTTCAGCCCAAACAATTAACACTTTGTGGGCCGGCTATACTGTCATGAATCCCAATGGCTAGGGATAGCACAGGACAAGCAAAGTACAAATATATAACGGACGAGCTCTAGGGTGATGGAACCTGGGCTGACCGCTGCCCTACGCCTGACAAACGCAACTAGAGATAGCCAGGGAGCGTGCCTACGTTGGTTCTAGACGCCACGCACCAGCCTAAGAGCTAACTAGTACTGCAGAGAAAATAAAGACCTCACTTGCCTCCAGAGGAATGAACCCCAAAAGATATAGTTGCCCCCTCACATGTATTGACGGTGAAATGAGAGGAAGGCACACACATAGAGATGATATATATAGTTTAGCAAATTGAGGCCCGCTGTAAACTAGAAAGCAGAACGATACAAAAGGGGACTGAGCGGTCAGCAAAAAACCCTAATCAAAAAAACCATCCTGAGATTACAAGAACCCATGTGCCAACTCATGGCACATGGGGAGAACCTCAGTCCACTAGAGCTACCAGCTAGCATAGAGACATAATAAGCAAGCTGGACAAAAAAAACCAAACAACTGAAAATCAGCACTTAGCTTATCCTGAAGGATCTGGGAGCAGGTAGGCAGGAACCAAACAGAGCACATCTGAATACATTGATAGCCGGCAAGGAAATGACAGAAAGGCCAGGTAAAATAGGAAACACCCAGCCTCTGATGGACAGGTGGAAACCAAAGGCCGCAACCCACCAAAGTCACCCAGTACCAGCAGTAACCACCAGAGGGAGCCCACAAACAGAATCCACAACACTCACCACACATCTAGATAAGTTCCCTTGGGGGTCTAGTTTCCAAAATGGAGTCACTTTGTGGGGAGTTCCTACTGTTTAGGCACATCAGGGGCTCTGCAAATGCAACCTGACGCCCGCAGAGCATTCCATCAAAGTCTGCATTTCAAAACGTCACTACTTCCCTTCCAAACCCCGACGTGTGCCAAAACAGTGGTTTACCCCCACATATGGGGTATCAGCGTACTCAGGAGAAACTGGACAACAACTTTTGGGGTCCAATTTCTCCTGTTACCCTTGGGAAAAAAAAATTGTGGGCTAAAAAATCATTTTTGAGAAAAGAAAAATTATTTTTTATTTTCATGGCTCTGCGTTATAAACTTCTGTGAAGCACTTGGGGGTTCAAAGTGCTCACCACACATCTAGATTAGTTCCTTGGGAGGTCTAGATTCCAAAATGGGGTCACTTGTGCGGGAGCTCCAATGTTTAGGCACACAGGGGCTCTCCAAACGCGACATGGTGTCCGCTAATGATTGGAGCTAATTTTCCATTCAAAAAGCCAAATGGCGTGCCTTCCCTTCCGAGCCCTGCGGTGCGCCCAAACAGTGGTTTACCCCCACATATGGGGTATCATCGTACTCAGGACAAACTGGACAACAACATTTGGGGTCCAATTTCTCCTATTACCCTTGGGAAAATAAAAAATTCTGGGCTAAAAATCATTTTTGAGGAAAGAAAAATTATTTTTTATTTTGACGGCTCTGCGTTATAAACTTCTGTGAAGCACCTGGGGGTTATAAGTGCTCACTATGCATCTAGATAAGTTCCTTGGGGGGTCTAGTTTCCAAAATGGGGTCACTTGTAGGGGAGCTCCAATGTTTAGGCACACAGGAGCTCTCCAAACGCGACATGGTGTCCGCTAACGATTGGAGCTAATTTTCCATTCAAAAAGTCAAATGGCACGCCTCCCCTTCCGAGCCTTGCCGTGCACCCAAACAGTGGTTTACCCCCACATATGAGGTATCGGCGTACTCAGGAGAAATTGCCCAACAAATTTTAGGATCCATTTTATCCTGTTGCCCATGTGAAAATGACAGAATTGAGGCTAAAAGAAATTTTGTGTGAAAAAAAGTACTTTTTCATTTTTGCGGATCAATTTGTGAAGCACCTGAGGGTTTAAAGTGCTCACTATGCCTCTAGATAAGTTCCTTGGGGGGTCTAGTTTCCAAAATGGGGTCACTTGTGGAGGCGCTCCAATGTTTAGGCACACAGGGGCTTTCCAAACGCGACATGGTGTCCGCTAACGATGGAGATAATTTTTCAGTCAAAAAGTCAAATGGCGCTCCTTCACTTCCGAG
The DNA here is from genome assembly GCF_051348905.1 of Ranitomeya variabilis. NCBI lineage: Eukaryota > Metazoa > Chordata > Amphibia > Anura > Dendrobatidae > Ranitomeya > Ranitomeya variabilis. Next base: position 770,201,387 of record NC_135235.1, on the reverse strand, counting down.
CCCTGCCGTGCGCCCAAACAGTGGTTTACCCCCACATATGAGGTATCAGCATACTCAGGACAAATTGGACAACAACATCCGTGGTCCAGTTTCTCCTTTTACCCTTGGGAAAATAAAAAATTGTTGCTAAAAGATCATTTTTGTGACTAAAAAGTTAAATGTTCATTTTTTACTTCCATGTTGCTTCTGCTGCTGTGAAACACCTGAAGGGTTAATAAACTTCTTGAATGTGGTTTTGAGCACCTTGAGGGATGCAGTTTTTAGAATGGTGTCACTTTTGGGTATTTTCAGCCATATAGAACCCTCAAACTGACTTCAAATGTGAGGTGGTCCCTAAAAAAAATGGTTTTGTAAATTTTGTTGTAAAAATGAGAAATCACTGGTCAAATTTTAACCCTTATAACTTCCTAGCAAAAAAAAAATTTGTTTCTAAAATTGTGCTGATGTAAAGTAGACATGTGGGAAATGTTATTTATTAACTATTTTGTGTCACATAACTCTCTGGTTTAACAGAATAAAAATTCAAAATGTGAAAATTGCGAAATTTTCAAAATTTTTGCCAAACTTCCGTTTTTTTCACAAATAAACTCAGAAATTATCGACCTAAATTTACCACTAACATGAAGCCCAATATGTCACGAAAAAACAATCTCAGAATCGCTAGGATACGTTGAAGCATTCCTGAGTTATTACCTCATAAAGGGACACTGGTCAGAATTGAAAAAACGGCAAGGTCATTAAGGCCAAAATAGGCTGGGTCATGAAGGGGTTAAAGTCACAGACAAAATAAATTTAGGCTGTAAATTACCAATGGTGACAGGACTGACAACCTTAGTTAGGCATTTAGAGCATGCTGATATAACATGTGTAGAATCACCACAGTAAAAACACAGCCCATTCTGACGTCTATGATTTTGTCGTTCGGTTCTAGTCAGGATTCTATCACATTGCATTGAGACAGGTGTCTGTTCAGACAACACCGCCAGAGGTTTAGCGGATTTGCGCTCCCGCAAACACCGATCAATCTGAATAGCCAGCGCCATAGAATCATTCAGACTTGTAGGAATTGTAAAACCCACCATCACATTCTTAATGGCCTCAGAAAGGCCATTTCTGAAATTTGCGGCCAGAGCACATTCATTCCATCGAGTAAGCACGGACCATTTCCGAAATTTTTGGCAGTACACCTCAGCTTCATCCTGGCCCTGAGAGATGGCCAGTAGAGCTTTTTCTGCCTGAATTTCAAGATTAGGCTCCTCATAAAGCAATCCGAGCGCCAGAAAAAACGCATCAACATCCGCCAATGCCGGATCTCCTGGCGCTAACGAGAAAGCCCAATCCTGAGGGTCGCCACGCAAGAAGGAGATAACAATTTTAACTTGCTGAGCTGAATCTCCAGACGAACGAGGTTTCAAAGATAGAAACAATTTACAATTATTCCTAAAATTCCTAAATTTAAATCGATCTCCAGAGAACAGCTCAGGAATAGGTATCTTAGGCTCTGACATAGGACTGCTAACAACAAAATCCTGAATGCCCTGCACACGTGCAGCAAGCTGATCCACACTAGTAATCAAGGTCTGAACATTCATGTCTGCAGCAAAGCTTCAAGCCACTCAGAGATAAAGGGGAGGAAGAAAAAAAAAAAAAAAAAAACTCAGAACTTCTTTTCTTTTAATCCCACTTCAGCAATGCATTAACTATTTACTGGCCTGGCATACTGTTATGAATCCCAATGGCAGGGGATCACAGAGATTAAAGCAAGTCTGCAAACATAAATACCAGCTCATAGGGAAGTGGTAACTAGGCCGACCATATACCTGATCCTAGCGCAAACACTAACAGTAGCCGGGGAACGTGCCTACGTTGATCCTAGACGTCTCGCGCCAGCCGGAGAACTAACTAACCCTATCAGGGAAAATAAGACCTCTCTTGCCTCCAGAGAAAAGACCCCAAAGTAATACAAGCCCCCAACAAATAATAACGGTGAGGTAAGAAGAAAAGACAAACGTAAGAATGAACTAGATTTTAGCAAAGAGAGGCCCACTGACTAATAGCAGAATATAGTAAGATGACTTATATGGTCAGCAAAAAACCCTGCAAAATATCCACGCTGAATATCCAAGAACCCTCAAACCGACTAACGGTGTGGGGGGAGAATATCAGCCCCCTAGAGCTTCCAGCGATATCAGGAATCACATTTTGTACAAGCTGGACAAAAATATAAACAATGCAAATGATCAAAAATAAGAAAGCAGGACTTAGCTTATCTTGCAAGGAACCAGGACCTGAAGACAGGAGCAAACAGAAATGAACTGATTACAACGATGCCAGGCACTGGACTGAAAATCCAGGGAGTTTAAATAGCAACACCCCAGGCCTAACGAAGCAGGTGAGTACCAACCTGGGAAAGGACAATCCAAGTGCCAAAACCACTAGTGACCACAAGAGGGAGCCAAGAAGTATAGTTCACAACAGAGAAGGTAGTCTGGATGGAATGCTTCTTTCGGCTGTCTCCAAATGTACACTCGGCCGGAGGTCGGAAATAGGGTAAACGATGATTCCTCTGAGAATATCATGTTTCCACTGCTCGAGGGACCAATTCTGGAGGTTTCTACACCACTCTAAACGCTTGGAAACATTTGTCATTGAGAGCAGCGGTTTTCTAATTGCAGCTCTTCCGTGGAATCCAGATTTGTGCAGCTCCCGACGAACAGTTTTCGTGGAAACTGGGTTCTGTAGGTGTTCATTGAGCTCAGCAGTCATTTTCGGAGCCGTGGTCTTGCGATCCTCTCTCACAATTCGCTTTAGAGTCCGACGATCTCTCTGTCAACTTTGACTTTCGGCCGGACCTGTGCTTTGCTGCAGACGTTTTTCCTTCTCTTTCAAATGCAGTCATTACTCTGGAGACAGTACCTCTTGACACGCCAAGCATTCGGGCACTTTCTGTTACACTAGCGCCTGCCATATTAGCACCAACAATTTGGCCTCTTTGAAAATCCGAGAGGTCTGCCATTGATATCAGGTCCTCATCAATCTTCATACAATTATGCAAAACAAATGGTTAATTTACATACACATATTACATAACACAAATCACCAACTACAAAAAATTATCATATGTCACGGTTTGCATGTTTATAACATGTTCAAAGATTATGATGCCAAAACGTTAGGTGTTTCCATTATTTTGTCCAACCCCTGTATGTGCAGGCCAATATGCAGGCAAGTCACCACACTCCGGTTAGTCACACAATTCCAGTCCCATGTGTGGCAGAAACTAAGCTCATTAAGCCAGTTAATGGACTGAACGCCTATGCTGCCCCATATGTTCCAGCATTACCAGGTCAAAGCACAGACTGTGTGAACAATGTTACCCAGCCAGCAACGGTCCTTCCAAAATTGGAAAATGCCGATATGACTGGCTTTGCAGGGTACATGATTTGACCGGTCTTACAAAGTTTGACGGTAAACCTGAGAACTACAGGGGTTGGAAGTGTACCTTTAAAACCACAATCAGTGACCTCGGCATTACTGATGCTGAAGAGCTAGACCTGCTAATCAGGTTAGAGCTTCAGCTGGCCAAAGCAGACCCGTACCTGCCTGACCTCAGCTACCTGGACTGTCATGGTTCTCAATGGCAAGAGAACATAGAAAGCATACAAAAGGACTAGCTCTTGGAAGATGGGAACTCGAGCTGACTGTGAGCTAAACCTACCGCACAAATAACAGTGGCCGGGTAGCGTGCCTACGTTTTATCCCTAGACGCCCAGCGCCAGCCGGAGAACTGACTGACCCTAGCAGAGGAAAATACAGACCTGGCTTACCTCTAGAGAAATTTTCCCCAAAAGGCAGACAGTAGCCCCCACATATATTGTCGGTGATTTCAGAGGAAATTGACATACGAAGTATGAAGATAGGTTTAGCAAATTGAGGTCCGCTTACTAGATAGTAGGAAGACAGAAAAGTGAACTTCACAGTCAGCTGAAAACCCTTTCAAAACACCATCCTGGAATTACTTTAAGACTCTAATATCAACTCATGACACCAGAGTGGCAATTCCAGCTCACAAGAGCTTCCAGCCTCAGAAATAAACAATCACAGAGAACTGGAACAAAAATGCAAAACAAACTTAGGACTACAAGTCCAACTTAGCTGATAGTAGTCTAGGAGCAGGAACATGCAACAGAAAGGCTTCTGGTAACATTGTTGGCCGGCATAGAAATGACTGAGGAGCAAGGCTAAATAGACAACTCCCAAATCCTGATGGAAACAGGTGAACAGAGGCGATGAAGCACACAAGTTCAGTACCACCAGTGACCACCGGGGGAGCCCAGAAACCAAATTCACAACAGTACCCCCCCCTCAAGGAGGGGGCACCGAACCCTCACCAGAACCACCAGGGCGATCAGGATGAGCCCTATGAAAGGCACGGACCAAATCGGAGGCATGAACATCAGAGGCAGTCACCCAACAATTATCCTCCTGACCGTAGCCCTTCCACTTGACCAGATACTGAAGTCTCCGTCTGGAAACACGGGAGTCCAAGATCTTCTCGACAACGTACTCCAACTCACCCTCAACCAACACCGGAGCAGGAGGCTCAACGGAAGGCACAACCGGTACCTCATACCTGCGCAACAATGACCGATGGAAGACATTATGAATAGAAAAAGATGCAGGGAGGTCCAAACGAAAGGACACAGGGTTAAGAATCTCCAATATCTTGTACGGGCCGATGAACCGAGGCTTAAACTAAGGAGAAGAAACCTTCATAGGGACAAAACGAGAAGACAACCACACCAAGTCCCCAACACAAAGACGAGGACCAACACAACGACGGCGGTTGGCAAAATGCTGAGTCTTCTCCTGGGACAACTTCAAATTGTCCACCACATGCCCCCAAATCTGATGCAACCTCTCCACCACAGCATCCACTCCAGGACAATCCGAAGACTCCACCTGACCGGAAGAGAAACGAGGATGAAACCCCGAATTACAGAAGAAAGGAGAAACCAAGGTGGCAGAACTAGCCCGATTATTGAGGGCAAACTCCGCCAAGGGCAAAAAGGCAACCCAATCATCCTGATCCGCAGACACAAAACACCTCAAATAAGTCTCCAAGGTCTGATTAGTTCGCTCGGTCTGGCCATTAGTCTGAGGATGGAAAGCAGACGAAAAAGACAAATCAATGCCCATCCTAGCACAGAACGCTCGCCAAAATCTAGACACGAATTGGGTTCCCCTGTCAGACACGATATTCTCCGGGATACCATGCAAGCGAACCACATTTTGAAAAAACAGAGGAACCAGCTCGGATGAGGAAGGCAATTTAGGCAAGGGGACCAAATGGACCATCTTAGAGAAACGGTCACACACCACCCAGATGACAGACATCTTCTGAGAAACAGGGAGATCAGAAATTAAATCCATGGAGATGTGAGTCCAAGGCCTCTTCGGAATAGGCAAAGATAACAACAATCCACTAGCCCGAGAACAACAAGGCTTGGCCCGAGCACAAACATCACAAGACTGCACAAAACCTCGCACATCTCGCGACAGGGAAGGCCACCAGAAGGACCTAGCCACCAAATCCCTGGTACCAAAGATTCCAGGATGACCAGCTAACGCAGAAGAATGGATCTCCGATATGACTCTACTGGTCCAATCATCAGGAACAAACATTCTACCAGGCGGGCAACGATCAGGTCTATCCGCCTGAAACTCCTGCAAGACCCGTCGCAAGTCTGGGGAAACAGCAGATAATATCACTCCATCCTTAAGGATACCTGTAGGTTCAGAATTACCAGGGGAATCAGGCTCAAAACTCCTAGAAAGGGCATCCGCCTTCACATTTTTAGAACCCGGTAGGTAAGAAACCACAAAATTAAACCGAGAGAAAAATAACGACCAGCGCGCCTGTCTAGGATTCAGGCGCCTGGCAGACTCAAGATAAATCAAATTCTTGTGGTCAGTCAATACCACCACCTGATGTCTAGCCCCCTCAAGCCAATGACGCCACTCCTCAAAAGCCCACTTCATAGCCAAGAGCTCCCGATTACCAATATCATAATTTCGCTCAGCGGGCGAAAATTTACGAGAAAAGAACGCGCAAGGTCTCATCACGGAGCAGTCGGAACTTTTCTGCGACAAAACCGCCCCAGCTCCGATTTCTGAAGCGTCGACCTCAACCTGAAAAGGAAGAGTAACATCAGGCTGACGCAATACAGGGGCGGAAGAAAAGCGGCGCTTAAGCTCCCGAAAGGCCTCCACAGCAGCAGGGGACCAATCAGCAACATCAGCACCCTTCTTAGTCAAATCAGTCAACGGTTTAGCAACATCAGAAAAACCAGTTATAAATCGACGATAAAAATTAGCAAAGCCCAAAAACTTCTGAAGGCTCTTAAGAGAAGAGGGTTGCGTCCAATCACAAATCGCCTGAACCTTGACAGGGTCCATCTCAATGGAAGAGGGGGAAAAAATGTACCCCAAAAACGAAATCTTTTGAACCCCAAAAACGCACTTAGAACCCTTTACACACAAGGAATTAGAGCGCAAAACCTGAAAAACCCTCCTGACCTGTTGGACATGAGAGTCCCAGTCGTCCGAAAAAATCAAAATATCATCCAGATACACAATCATAAATTTATCCAAATATTCACGGAAAATGTCATGCATAAAAGACTGAAAGACTGAAGGGGCATTTGAAAGACCAAAAGGCATTACCAAATACTCAAAATGGCCCTCAGGCGTATTAAATGCGGTTTTCCACTCATCCCCCTGCTTAATTCGCACTAAATTATACGCCCCACGAAGATCAATCTTAGAGAACCACTTGGCCCCCTTTATTCGAGCAAACAAATCAGTAAGCAGTGGCAAAGGATACTGATATTTAACCGTGATTTTATTCAAAAGCCGATAATCAATACACGGCCTCAAAGAGCCATCTTTTTTAGATACAAAGAAAAAACCGGCTCCTAAGGGAGATGACGAAGGACGAATATGTCCCTTTTCCAAGGACTCCTTAATATATTCCCGCATAGCAGCGTGTTCAGGCACAGATAGATTAAATAAACGACCCTTTGGAAACTTACTGCCCGGAATCAGATCTATTGTACAATCGCAATCTCTGTGCGGAGGTAGTGAACCAAGTTTAGGCTCCTCAAAAACGTCACGATAATCAGATAAAAATTCCGGAATCTCAGAGAGAATAGATGACGAAATGGAAACCAAAGGTACGTCCCCATGAGTCCCCTGACATCCCCAGCTTAACCCAGACATTGCTTTCCAGTCGAGGAGTTATGAGATTGCAGCCATGGCAATCCAAGCACCAACACATCATGTAGATTATACAACACAAGGAAGCGAATAATCTCCTGGTGATCCGGATTAATACGCATAGTTACTTGTGTCCAGTATTGTGGTTTATTACTAGCCAATGGCGTGGAGTCAATACCCTTCAGAGGTATAGGAACTTCCAGAGGCTCTAAATTAAACCCACAGCGTTTGGCAAAGGACCAATCCATAAGACTCAAAGCGGCGCCAGAGTCGACATAGGCGTCCGCGGTAATAGACGATAAAGAGCAAATCAGGGTCACAGATAGAATAAACTTGGACTGTAAAGTACCAATTGAAACAGACTTATCAACCTTCTTAGTACGTTTAGAGCATGCTGATATAACATGAGTTGAATCGCCACAATAAAAGCACAACCCATTTTTTCGCCTAAAATTCTGTCGTTCGCTTCTGGACAGAATTCTATCACATTGCATAATCTCTGGCGCCTTCTCAGTAGACACCGCCAAATGGTGCACAGGTTTGCGCTCCCGCAAACGCCGATCAATCTGAATAGCCATTGTCATGGACTCATTCAGACCTGCAGGCACAGGGAACCCCACCATAACATCTTTAATGGCATCAGAGAGACCCTCTCTGAAATTCGCCGCCAGGGCGCACTCATTTCACTGAGTAAGCACAGACCACTTACGAAATTTTTGGCAGTATATTTCAGCCTCATCTTGCCCTTGAGACAGGGCCATCAAGGCTTTTTCAGCCTGAATCTCTAAATGAGGTTCCTCATAAAGCAACCCCAAAGCCAGGAAAAACGCATCCACATTGAGCAACGCAGGATCCCCTGGTGCCAAAGCAAATGCCCAATCCTGAGGGTCGCCCCGGAGTAAGGATATTACAATCCTGACCTGCTGTGCAGGATCTCCAGCGGAGCGAGATCTCAGAGACAAAAATAATTTACAATTATGTTTGAAATTCTGGAAGCGAGATCTATCCCCGGAGAAAAATTCAGGCAAAGGTACTCTAGGTTCAGATATAGGAGCATGAATTACAAAATCCTGTAAACTTTGAACCTTCATATCGAGATTGTTCAGACCTGTAGCTAAACTCTGAGGATCCATTTTCATCAGGTGAAGTCAGAGCCATTCAAGGATTAGAAGGAGAGAGAGACGAAGGCTGCAGTAAGCAGAGAAGCTAGTGAATCAACTAATGAGCAAACTCAGAAAAAAAAAAAAAAAAAAATTCTCTGCAGACTTCTTTTCTCTCCTTTCATCTGCCAATAATTTTAACCCTTGGCCGGCCAAACTGTCATGGTTCTCAATGGCAAGAGAACATAGAAAGCATACAAAAGGACTAGCTCTTGGAAGATGGGAACTCGAGCTGACTGTGAGCTAAACCTACCGCACAAATAACAGTGGCCGGGTAGCGTGCCTACGTTTTATCCCTAGACGCCCAGCGCCAGCCGGAGAACTGACTGACCCTAGCAGAGGAAAATACAGACCTGGCTTACCTCTAGAGAAATTTTCCCCAAAAGGCAGACAGTAGCCCCCACATATATTGTCGGTGATTTCAGAGGAAATTGACATACGAAGTATGAAGATAGGTTTAGCAAATTGAGGTCCGCTTACTAGATAGTAGGAAGACAGAAAAGTGAACTTCACAGTCAGCTGAAAACCCTTTCAAAACACCATCCTGGAATTACTTTAAGACTCTAATATCAACTCATGACACCAGAGTGCCAATTTCAGCTCACAAGAGCTTCCAGCCTCAGAAATAAACAATCACAGAGAACTGGAACAAAAATGCAAAACAAACTTAGGACTACAAGTCCAACTTAGCTGATAGTAGTCTAGGAGCAGGAACATGCAACAGAAAGGCTTCTGGTAACATTGTTGGCCGGCATAGAAATGACTGAGGAGCAAGGCTAAATAGACAACTCCCAAATCCTGATGGAAACAGGTGAACAGAGGCGATGAAGCACACAAGTTCAGTACCACCAGTGACCACCGGGGGAGCCCAGAAACCAAATTCACAACACTGGACACTGCTCATGGGGTAACCCCAATAGTTTCCAAGCTGCCATCCAATATCCAAAATAAGTGGGCCATGCTTGGATCAAAATACAAAAGGGAAAACCAAGTCTCCTTCCCTCCATTTTCCTACTTCTGTGAGTTCATCGAAAATATTGCAGAGTGTAAGACTGATCCAAGTTTTTCCTATGAAGAACACAGCGACCCTGTTTCATCTCCTAAACACGAGAGTCCACGTCTTAACTACAGGAACCGCCGAGCTCCAATGTCCATCAAGAAGACTGATGTTCTTCCCACACCTACAGTATCACAAGATAATAACAAGAATTCCGAAGTCATATTAAAGGTTCTGGGTAAAGAGATCATTATCTATAATAGAAAATACCCAGAAAACTTAAACTTTTTATTAGCTCCATACAATCAGCACACAAGGAGGAGGTCAAGGCGCACATAGTAAGAGTACATATGAGCAAAAATCTTTATTTATATAAATATTAAAAAATGGACAACAGTGTAAAATGCACGTGTAACACGAAAAAGTCACATAAAGGGGAACACCAACCCTGCCTGCACCATCCTAGTACTCAAATAGAATTTGTGTAAGGAGCCAAGAGAAACAGCTCCAAATACATAGTGTTAGTTAAACGGCAAGCTAGATGGTCACTGCTGCGCCCGGTGAGTAAAATGAATGCCAGCAATCATGCAATGCCAAATCAATAAATAGCTCATACCGCGGCAACAACTTTAGACAACATAAGGGCTTACCGGTGTAAGAAGGAGGTGGAAGGAGGGGGTCCCGCCGGTGGAAAGACCCCAACGCGCGTTTCGTGGTGTTTAAACCGCCATTTCCTCAAGGGAAGTTACCCAGCCAGCAACGGTCCTTCCAAAATTGGAAAATGCCGATATGACTGGCTTTGCAGGGTACATGATTTGACCGGTCTTACAAAGTTTGACGGTAAACCTGAGAACTACAGGGGTTGGAAGTGTACCTTTAAATCCACAATCAGTGACCTCGGCATTACTGATGCTGAAGAGCTAGACCTGCTAATCAGGTTAGAGCTTCAGCTGGCCAAAGCAGACCTGTACCTGCCTGACCTCAGCTACCTGGACACTGCTCATGGGGTAACCCCAATAGTTTCCAAGCTGCCATCCAATATCCAAAATAAGTGGGCCATGCTTGGATCAAAATACAAAAGGGAAAACCAAGTCTCCTTCCCTCCATTTTCCTACTTCTGTGAGTTCATCGAAAATATTGCAGAGTGTAAGACTGATCCAAGTTTTTCCTAAGAAGAACACAGCGACCCTGTTTCATCTCCTAAACATGAGAGTCCACGTCTTAACTATAGGAACCGCCGAGCTCCAATGTCCATCAAGAAGACTGATGTTCTTCCCACACCTACAGTATCACAAGATAAAAGCAACAAAGGTGAGAAGGTTGAGAATCCTAATAGTATGTGTCCTATTCACAGGAAACCTCACCCCTTGAAGTGCATCGGCTTCAGAAAGAAACCACTCCAGGAACTCAAAGTGCTTCTGAAGAACTTTGGGATATGTTACAGGTGCTGCACTTCTATTGAACACTTTGCTAAGGACTGTAAAATATCTATTAAGTGTTTGGAATGTGACAGTGAGGAGCATGTGCAAGCGCTCCATCCTCCCAGGTTAACACTGCACAGCCTACACCTGCCCCCACCACGAGGCAAGGTGGGGAGGATGCTGTTCAAACAGTGAGTTCTATCACAATATCTTCTTCATGCACAGAAGTCTGCGGAGAAGGCCTCTGGGACAAGTCGTGTGCGAAGATATGCCTGGTGAATGTGTTTCCCAAGAGTCGACCAGAGAAAACCGCAAGGGTGTATGTTATCCTGGATGATCAAAGCAACCAGTCACTTGCAAGGTCAGAACTCTTTGATATGTTTGACTTAAAGGGAAACTCTCACCCCTACACCCTGGACACCTGTAGCGGTGCTACGGAGGTCTCTGGGAGAAGAGCAAATGGACTCATGGTGTCTTCTCTTGAGAACAATGTGGAGATACCCTTACCCACTCTGGTCGAATGCAACCAGACACCGTCCAACAGAGAGGAAATCCCAACTCCAGAGGCTGCACTCCATCACCCTCATCTAAAGACTTTGGCAGGCAAGATAACAACTCTTGAAAACAGTGCAAACATTCTGATCTTGCTTGGCAGAGACATTCTGCGACTACACAAGGTACATCAGCAAATCAACGGGCCACACGACGCTCCATTTGCTCAACGCTTTGACCTAGGCTGGGTTATCATAGGCAATGTCTGTATAGGAAAGATGAAGAGACCCACGAGGATTTCCTCATTTAAGACTCACGTCCTACCAAATGGTCGCAACACTTACTTTCAACCATGCCCACATCATCACTGGGTGAAAGAGAAGATAAGCAATAACAAGTGGAAGAAAGAAACCTCTGACGACACGAACACATTCCTGTCTCACAATGACGACCTCGGGTCAATAGTTTTCCACTCTACAAGAGAAGACAGCAGAAACTACCTCAGATTCCTATGGCACAAAGACAACGACGTCCATAACAAGGTCATAGACTACAGGATGAAGGTGCACGTCTTCGGGAACAACCCCTCACCTGCAGTGGCCATCTATGGATTAAGACGGACAGCACAGGAAGGTGAGAGAATATGGGTCTGATGCTCGTCTATTTGTGGAAAGAAACTTCTACGTAGATGATGGGCTTAAGTCTCTTCCAACAAGTGAAGAGACAATCGATCTGCTCTCTAGGATTCAGGAAATGCTGTCAACAGCAAACCTTAGACTCCACAAGATCATCTCCAACAGTAAAAAGGTAATTGAGGCATTTCCATCTGAGGATCACGCTGCTGGTGTAAGGGATCTTGTCCTGGGTTCTGACGTTCCTTCCACGCAACGCAGCCTTGTTCTGCTTTGGGATATTAAGCAGGACACGTTCACTTGCCAGGTGTCAGCTTATGATAAACCTTTCACTAAACGAGGAGTCCTATCTGTTGTGAACAGCATCTATGATCCTCTCAGGTTTGTCGCACCCATCACCATTCAAGGCAAGATACTGTTGAGACAGTTGACTGCCGAGAGTATGGATTGGGACACTCCGCTACCATCCCAGAAACAACAAAGGTGGGAGGCGTGGAAGAAGTCTCTAAAGGTCTTAGAGCATTTCCAAGTCCCACTTTGTTATTCCCCAGGCACCCTTTCAGCCACCATTAGAAGAGAGTCTACATTTTCTCCAACGCTTCTACAGAGGATATAGCTGCCATAGCCTACCTGAAGACCTCGGAACAAGATAACAAGGTGCATTGTGGGTTCATCCTCGGTAAGGCAAAACTAACCCCGAAACCTGCTCACTCTGTTCCAAGACTCGAACTTTGTGCCGCCATTCTGGCAGTGGAGATAGCTGAAACTATAAAGGACGAAATGGACATTGCTATTGATTAATTTACCTTCTACACGGACAGTAAAGTGGTACCAGTAACATCGGACCCTAATGCACCAATGATCCTTACTCCTGCTACACGTCTTACTCAGAAGGTTGGTGCTGCTGCAATCCCTTCAGGGAAGTTTGTGGACGGGGACATTTACATACGTCGGTGTAAACAGGTACAACACTTGTCCAATGCCTTTTGGCACAGCTGGAAAACTAAATACCTGCACTTGCTTCAAAGCCGTTACAAATGGCAGACTGCAAAACCTAATCTGCAAGAGGGAGACCTTGTCCTCCTTAAAGATAAAGAAGCTCATCGCAACGACTGGCCAATGGGTCTTATCACCAAAGTTACACCAAGCAATAACAGGAAGATCCGTAAGGTAGAAGTCAAGGTTACGAAAGGCGGTTCAACTCGTATTTTCTTCTGTCCAGTCACTGAGCTTGTGTTACTTTTACCAAAGGAGGACATCACATGAAAGTCATTGTCTATGGACACAGCTCATGGCGGGGAGCCTACGCCATATATTCCTCCAGCTGTGTTGGAACATTCGAACATTTAACTTTCTCCAGTGGATTGTTTGGGTTGGTGGAAGTGTTTGCACGTTGTGGCTTCCCCAATCTGAAGATGGGTTTACGTTTGGACTCGGACTATTCCACTGTTGAGGACTTCATGCCTCCAACTGAAGATTGGACCATGCCAATTTGACTACCACTGTTGTTGTTACTTGCAAGCTTATTTTACTTTTGTTTTTTCAGGTCTACAATGACATCCCCAGAGGACATCATAAAAATTATGAAATCTAAAGATTTCAGACGGGGAGTGTTATGTCCCATTACTGAAACATTTTACCGACTGTCCTGTACATTTTACATGCTGTATTGCAGTTCTCATATTGTTTATTGTTGCTATGTGTTCCTGTGTTTTGCATATCTGAAATCCTCCCTTTTCATCAAGTTTGTCCCTTCTGTCTCCCTGTCTCCCTCTGCTGGGTGTCATGTCACTTCCTTCTTCTTCTCCCTGTGTCTCAGTCTCCATCTTGACTTCATTAGAGGCATATGTGCTTTCAGCTTGTCTCAAGAAAGTCTTTTTTACCTGCTGCTGCTGTTTATGCATTCAACAAGAATTCTTAAAGAAATCAATGTCTCTTCTGGATTCTTCATAACATGTGTGCCGGCAGCTGAGTTAAGCTATCTGCGAACGTCGACAATTGTAAGTAGGGTGAAGAGATTCAGCATCTCACAGAGCCATATTTGCAGCCACAGGCCACGGGGACAGAATACAGACGCTTTTTGCCATCTCAGGAAAGATGAGGACCAAATGGACAATCTGTTCGTAACTATTTCACCTATTTTATTTTTTGCTGCAATGTGGTTTTTCTGTGGAAAATCCAATAAACCGCTACATTTTTATGAAAATATCATTACATTTTTCTTTAAGTGCAGAGCATCTTGTAAAGAGTCCTGATTAAACAAATGTGTGAAATAAGCATATTTAACAGCGATCAAGATTCATTTTCCATTTAACATGAAAGGAGTGTCTTCCCTGTGTGGGTTCTTTGGTGCCTATAAAGAACCGATTTCCAGTTAAAACATTTCCCTCATTCTGAACAAGAAAAAGGTTTCTCCGCTGTGTGAGTTCTCTTGTGAGTAACAAAATGTGATTTATGTGCAAAACATTTCCCACATTCTGAACAGGAAAAAGACTTCTCCCCTGTGTGACTGCTCTGGTGAGTAACAAAATGTGATTTACGTACAAAACATTTCCCACATTCTGAACAGGAAAGAGGCTTTTTCCCTGAGTGAGTTCTTTGGTGCTTAACACAATTTGATTTATTACTAAAACATTTCCCACATTCTGAACATGAAAAAGGCTTCTCACCTGTGTGAGTTCTCTGGTGAATAACAAGATCTGATTTCTGATTAAAACATTTCCCACATTCTGAACATGAAAAAGGCTTCTTCTCCCCTGTGTGATTTCTCTGGTGAGAAACAAAATGTGATTTACGTGCAAAACATTTCCCACATTCTGAACATGAGAAAGGCTTTTCCCCGGAGTGAGTTCTCTGGTGAATAACAAGATCTGATTTCTGGTTAAAACATTTCCCACATTCTGAACATGAAAAAGGCTTCTCCCCTCTGTGATTTCCCTGGTGAGTAACAAAATGTGATTTACGTGCAAAACTTTTCCCACATTCTGAACATGAAAAAGGCTTTTCCCCTGTGTGAGTTCTCTGGTGGATAACAAAATGTGATTTACGTGCAAAACATTTCCCACATTCTGAACATGAAAAAGGCTTCTCCCCTGTGTGAGTTCTATGGTGATTAACAAAATGTGATTTACGTGCAAAACATTTCCCACATTCTGAACAGGAAAAAGGCTTCTCCCCTGTGTGAGTTCTATGGTGATTAACCAAATGTGATTTCCATGTAAAACATCTCCCACATTCTGAACAGGAAAATGACTTCTTTGCTTTAGGAGCAGTTTGTTTTTTAATGCATCTTTTCTGACTTTGATTTTCTTTAGTAGTCAGTAATGAATCAGAAGATGGGACCTGTTTCATAGGATCAGATGACAGATCTTTGCTGTGAATGGATGATGATATATCTGGAATAACAGCAGTCACTTCAGTTGTATCTTGTAGGCTCTCAAGATCATCAGATTTAAAAATTGAAGATGTCAGCTGTCCCTCTGATCTCCTGGTACAGTCATCTGCTAAGATAAAACAATTATTTCTTAATAAAATATCCTTGAGTTTTATATTTTTGAACATTTCTATTTAAACTGTCCATAAAAATGGCAAGCTATGTAAAAAAAACCTTTAGTTATTTACCAAGACAATGACAGTTCATTCTAATATAAAACCTTTAGGGGCTGTAGGAAGGATCTCTGCATTGTCCAGACTTACTATGGGTGAGCATTGCTTTTGACTCAATACGTGTTTAAAGGGTATGGTGGTGCTCTATTAGCATATGAGTGACTACTGTGGTATGTTAGAACTGTTGTGCGCTTAGCCTCTGGTTTTTCCCCCTTCTTTGAATTAATTTACAATATGATATATGCATGTGCCTTCCCAGGTCATACAGTGGAGTATGGATCTTTCCTCTAAGTACCATCTGTTGTTTCTTCCTTCATTTGCTTATTTATTGGAGCATATTATATGTATCTGAGATGTATGTCTAATAAAAGTTGAACTTTTTAATGAATTTTTTGTGGGTGTTATATATACTGTTTTTCCGCTTGTGTTGAATATGCTGTTTGGAGTATTTCACCCGGCGCTATGCCGTTAGGAGAGATATGGGGAGGGTGTTGATGCTAATGTACCCTTGGCCCTGATTTACATAATGTGCTGGACGATTATTGTTTATGCTAATATAAAACCTTGTTGGATGAGCCAGTAGTGTGTGGTGTTCAACTGTTTGTTAATTGTGCCTCCCAAATATTGAATAAAAAGAAACCAATCAATGTTATGCAGGTGAAAATAATACTAATTCTCATCTCACAAAAAACAAGTCCCCACTCAGGTTCATCATCTGTTAACCCCTTCACCCCCAAGGGTGGTTTGCACGTTAATGACCGGGCCAATTTTTACAATTCTGACCACTGTCCCTTTAGGAGGTTATAACTCTGGAACGCTTCAACGGATCTTGGCGATTCTGACATTGTTTTCTTGTGACATATTGTACTTCATGATAGTGGTAAAATTTCTTCGATATAATTTGCGTTTATTTGTGAAAAAAACGGAAATTTGGCGAAAATTTTGAAAATTTTGCAATTTTCCAACTTTGAATTTTTATGCCCTTAAATCACAGACATATGTCACGCAAAATACTTAATAAGTAACATTTCCCACATGTCTACTTTACATCAGCACAATTTTGGAACCAAAATTTTTTTTTGTTAGGGAGTTATAAGGGTTAAAAGTTGACCAGAAATTTCTCATTTTTACAACACCATTTTTTTTTAGGGACCACATCTCATTTGAAGTCATTTTGAGGGGTCTGTATGATAGAAAATACCCAAGTGTGACACCATTCTAAAAACTGCACCCCTCAAGGTGCTCAAAACCACACTCAAGAAGTTTATTAACCCTTCAGGTGTTTCACAGGAATTTTTGGAATGTTTAAATAAAAATGAACATTTAATTTTTTTTCACACAAAATTTATTTCAGCTCCAATTTGTTTTATTTTACCAAGGGTAACAGGAGAAAATAGACTGCAAAAGTTGTTGTACAATTTGTCCTGAGTACGCTGATACCCCATATGTGGGTGTAAACCATTGTTTGGGCGCATGGCAGAGCTTGGAAGGGAAGGAGCGCCATTTGACTTTTCAATGCAAAATTGACTGGAATTGAGATGGGACGCCATGTTGCGTTTGGAGAGCCCCTGATGTGCCTAAACATTGAAACCCCCTACAAGTGACACCATTTTGGAAAGTAGACCCCCTAAGGAACTTATCTAGATGTGTGGTGAGCACTTTGACCCACCAAGTGCTTCACAGAAGTTTATAATGCAGAGCCGTAAAAATAAAAAATCATATTTTTTCACAAAAATGATCTTTTCGCCCCCAATTTTTTATTTTCCCAATGGTAAGAGAAGAAATTGGTCCCCAAAAAATGTTGTGCAATTTGTCCTGAGTACGCAGATACCCCATATGTTGGGGTAAACCACTGTTTGGGCGCATGGCAGAGCTTGGAAGGGAAGGAGCGCCATTTGACTTTTCAATGCAAAATTGACTGGAATTGAGATGGGACGCCATGTTGCGTTTGGAGAGCCCCTGATGTGCCTAAACATTGAAACCCCCTACAAGTGACACCATTTTGGAAAGTAGACCCCCTAAGGAACTTATCTAGATGTGTGGTGAGCACTTTGACCCACCAAGTGCTTCACAGAAGTTTATAATGCAGAGCCGTAAAAATAAAAAATCATATTTTTTCACAAAAATGATCTTTTCGCCCCCAATTTTTTATTTTCCCAAGGGTAAGAGAAGAAATTGGTCCCCAAAAAATGTTGTGCAATTTGTCCTGAGTACGCAGATACCCCATATGTTGGGGTAAACCACTGTTTGGGCGCATGGCAGAGCTCGGAAGTGAAGGAGCGCCATTTGACTTTTCAATGCAAAATTGACTGGAATTGAGATGGGACGCCATGTTGCGTTTGGAGAGCCCCTGATGTGCCTAAACATTGAAACCTCCTACAAGTGACACCATTTTGGAAAGTAGACCCCCTAAGGAACTTATCTAGATGTGTGGTGAGCACTTTGACCCACCAAGTGCTTCACAGAAGTTTATAATGCAGAGCCGTAAAAATAAAAAATCATATTTTTTCACAAAAATGATCTTTTCGCCCCCAATTTTTTATTTTCCCAAGGGTAAGAGAAGAAATTGGTCCCCAAAAAACGTTGTGCAATTTGTCCTGAGTACGCAGATACCCCATATGTTGGGGTAAACCACTGTTTGGGCGCATGGCAGAGCTTGGAAGGGAAGGAGCGCCATTTGACTTTTCAATGCAAAATTGACTGGAATTGAGATGGGACGCCATGTTGCGTTTGGAGAGCCCCTGATGTGCCTAAACATTGAAACCCCCCACAAATGACACCATTTTGGAAATTAGACCCCCTAAGGAACTTATCTAGATGTGTTTTGAGAGCTTTGCACCCCCAAGTGTTTCACTACAGATTATAACGCAGAGCCGTGAAAATAAAAATTCTTTTTTTTTTTTCACAAAAATGATTTTTTAGCCCCCAGCTTTTGTATTTTTACAAGAGTAACAGAATAAACTGGACCCCAAAAGTTGTTGTCCAATTTGTCCTGAGTACGCTGATACCCCATATATGGAGGGTAACCACTGTTTGGGCGCATGACAGAGCTCGGAAGGGAAGGAGCGCCATTTGGAATGCAGACTTAAATGGATTGGTCTGCAGGCGTCACGTTGCATTTGCAGAGCCCCTGATGTACCCAAACAGTACAAACCCCCCACAAGTGACCCCATATTGGAAACTAGACCTCCCAAGGAACTTATCTAGATGTGTTGTGAGAACTTTGAACCCCCAAGTGTTTCACTACAGTTTGTAACGCAAAGCCGTGAAAATAAAAATTCTTTTTTTTTTCACAAAAATGATTTTTTAGCCCCCAGCTTTGTATTTTTACAAGGGTAACAGAATAAATTGGACCCTAAAAGTTGTTTTCCAATTTGTCCTGAGTACGCTGATACCCCCTATGTGGGGGGTAACCACTGTTTGGGCACATGACAGAGCTCGGAAGGGAAGGAGCGCCATTTGGAATGCAGACTTAAATGGATTGGTCTGCAGGCGTCACGTTGCATTTGCAGAGCCCCTGATGTACCCAAACAGTACAAACCCCCCACAAGTGACCCCATATTGGAAACTAGACCTCCCAAGGAACTTATCTAGATGTGTTGTGAGAACTTTGAACCCCCAAGTGTTTCACTACAGTTTGTAACGCAAAGCCGTGAAAATAAAAATTCTTTTTTTTTTCACAAAAATGATTTTTTAGCCCCCAGCTTTGTATTTTTACAAGGGTAACAGAATAAATTGGACCCTAAAAGTTGTTTTCCAATTTGTCCTGAGTACGCTGATACCCCCTATGTGGGGGGTAACCACTGTTTGGGCACATGACAGAGCTCGGAAGGGAAGGAGCGCCATTTGGAATGCAGACTTAAATGGATTGGTCTGCAGGCGTCACGTTGCATTTGCAGAGCCCCTGATGTACCCAAACAGTACAAACCCCCCACAAGTGACCCCATATTGGAAACTAGACCTCCCAAGGAACTTATCTAGATGTGTTGTGAGAACTTTGAACCCCCAAGTGTTTCACTACAGTTTACAACGCAGAGCCGTGAAAATAAAACATATTTTTTTCCCACAAAAATGATTTTTAGCCCCCCAAATTTTTATTTTCCCAAGGATAACAAGAGAACTTGGACCCCAGAAGTTGTTGTTCAATTTGTCCCGAGTACGCTGATAACCCATATGTTGGGATAAACCCCTTTTTGGACGCACGGGAGAGCTCGGAAGGGAAGGAGCACTGTTTTACTTTTTCAACGCAGAATTGGCTGGAATTGAGATCGGACGCCATGTCGCGTTTGGAGAGCCCCTGATGTGCCTGAACAGTGGAAACTCCCCAATTCTACCTGAAACCCTAACCCAAACACACCCCTAACCCTAATCCCAACGGTAACCCTAACCCTACCCCTAACCTCACCTCTAACCGTTTAATGAACATTTTCTGACAGTCATAAGTGCCACGTATTTAAGTGCCACGTATTTAAGTGCCACGTATTTAAGTGCCACGTGTTTCAGTGCCACGTGTTTCAGTGCCACGTGTTTCAGTGCCACGATATTTCAGTGCCACGTATTTCAGTGCCACGTACTATAAATACTATAACTATGTGGTTATACGTGGCACTGAAATATCGTGGCACGTAAATACGTGGCA
This sequence comes from Ranitomeya variabilis, assembly GCF_051348905.1. NCBI lineage: Eukaryota > Metazoa > Chordata > Amphibia > Anura > Dendrobatidae > Ranitomeya > Ranitomeya variabilis. The sequence continues at coordinate 770,181,162 of NC_135235.1, read as the reverse complement.
CTTAAGTACGTGGCACTTAAGTACGTGGCACGTAAATACGTGGCACTTAAGTACGTGGCACTTAAGTACGTGGCACTTAAGTACGTGGCACTTATATACGTGGCACTTATATACGTGGCACTTATATACGTGGCCACTGAAATATCGTGGCACTTATATACGTATATAAACGTATATTTTAGTGCCACGTATTTCAGGTTAGGGGTAGGGTTTTTTTTTTTTGTTTGTTTTCTTGTGTTTTTCTATAAAAACGCATGCGTCTAAAAACGCATGCGTTTTACCACGTTTACATGCGTTTTTTCACACATGCGTTTTTTTAAAAAACGCATGCAGATAAAAACGCAAGTGTGAAACCAGCCTAAAAGACGCTTTTTATAGCAAAAAAGTTTTTGCGTCTCCACATTTTGAGACCTATAATTTTTCCACATTTTGGTCCACAGAGTCATGTGAGGTCTTGTTTTTTGTGGGACGAGTTGACGTTTTTATTGGTAACATTTTCGGACACGTGACCATTTTTGATCACTTTTTATTCCGATTTTTGTGAGGCAGAATGACCAAAAACCAGCTATTCATGAATTTCTTTTGGGAGAGGCGTTTATACCGTTCCGCGTTTGGTAAAATTGATAAAGCAGTTTTATTCGTCGGGTCAGTACGATTACAGCGATATCTCATTTATATAATTTTTTTATGTTTTGGCGCTTTTATACGATAAAAACTATTTTATAGAAAAAATAATTATTTTGGTATCGCTTTATTCTCAGGACTATAACTTTTTTATTTTTTTGCTGATGATGCTGTATGGCGGCTCGTTTTTTGCGGGACAAGATGACGTTTTCAGCGGTACCATGGTTATTTATATCCGTCTTTTTGATCGCGTGTTATTCCACTTTTTGTTCGGCGGTATGGTAATAAAGCGTTGTTTTTTGCCTCGTTTTTTTTTTTTTTTTCTTACGGTGTTTACTGAAGGGGTTAACTAGTGGGGCAGTTTTATAGGTTGGGTCGTTACGGACGCGGCGATACTAAATATGTGTACTTTTATTGTTTTTTTTATTTTATTTAGATAAAGAAATGTATTTATGGGAATAATATTTTATTTTTTTTTTCATTATTTTGGAATATTTTTTTTTTTTACACATTTGGAAAATTTTTTTTTTAACTTTTTTACTTTGCCCCAGGGGGGGACAATACAGATCGGTGATCTGGCAGTGTGCACAGCACTCTGACAGATCACCGATCTGAGGAAAGTGCAGGCTGCTTCACAGTGCCTGCTCTGAGCAGGCGTCTGTGAAGCCACCTCCCTCCCTGCAGGACCCGGATCCGCGGCCATCTTGGATCCGGGTCTGGGAGCTGCAGGGAGGGAGGTAAGACCCTCGCAGCAACGCGATCACATCGCGTTGCTGCGGGGGGCTCAGGGAAGCCCGCAGGGAGCCCCCTCCCTGCGCGATGCTTCCCTGCACCGCCGGCACATCGCGATCATGTTTGATCGCGGTGTGTCGGGGGTTAATGTGCCGGGGGCGGTCCGTGACCGCTCCTGGCACATAGTGCCGGATGTCAGCTGTGATAATCAGCTGACACCCGGCCGCGATCGGCGGCGCTCCCCCCGTGAGCGCCGCTGATCGCGTATGACGTACTATCCCGTCGGCGGTCATACGGGCCCACCCCACCTCGACGGGATAGTACGTCAGATGTCAGGAAGGGGTTAATGGAAAACAGAGGTTCCCACACTATTAGTTACTCAAAGGCTGTTGAAAAGCCACAGAGTTTCTGTAGAATCTGCTGAGCTTTGGGGTGCCAGTTAATACTAATTAACAAGAACTACTGGATCTTTAAAAGGGGGCTATTACAAACAAGGTATTTACAATGACATACAAAAGGGAAGTCTCACTAAGGGACAAGGGTAAATTAAAGGGAAAGGGTAGTAGGAGAGGGCAGATGAAACTGGGATGTGGGAAGGAGAAGATACATAACTGATCCTTACATATATATTAAACCAATACACATCCACACCCACATACAAGCCATGACTCCACCCTTGCTTCCGGTATCTTCTGTGGCAAATGTCCAATCGTCTTCTGGCAATATGAACACTGTCATTGGCTGCAGTAATCATCACCTTCCTTTGGATGGCGTCCTTGGATTTAAGATAAAGTCCTGTTGTCAAAAGGCTTGAGGGCATTCCGTTTAAGGTACCTTCACACTAAACGATATCGCTAGCGATCCGTGACGTTGCAGCGTCCTGGCTAGCGATATCGTTGAGTGTGACAGGCAGCAGCGATCAGGATCCTGCTGTGATATCGCTGGTCGTTGGTTAAAATTCAGAACTTTATTTGGTCGTCAGATCGCCATGTATCGTTGTGTTTGACAGCAAAAGCAACGATACCAGCGATGTTTTACAGTGGTAACCAGGGTAAACATCGGGTTACTAAGCGCAGGGCCGCGCTTAGTAACCTGATGTTTACCCTGGTTACCAGTGTAAAATGTAAAATAACAAACACTACATACTCACCTTCGTGTCCCCCGCCGTCCGCTTCCTGCACTGACTGAGCGCCGGCCGTAAAGTGAAAGCACAGCGGTGAAGTCACCGCTCTGCTGTTAGGGCCGGCACTCAGTCAGTGCAGAGAAGCAGAACGCCGGGGGACAGACACTGGAATGTAAGTATGTACTGTTTGTTTTTTTTTACTTTTACGCTGGTAACCACGGTAAACATCGGGTTACTAAGCGCGGCCCTGCGCTTAGTAACCCGATGTTTACCCTGGTTACCCGGGGACTTCGGCATCGTTGGTCGCTGGAGAGCGGTCTGTGTGACAGCTCCCCAGCGACCACACAATCACTTACCAACGATCACGGCCAGGTCGTATCGCTGGTCGTGATCATTGGTAAATCGTTTTGTGTGACAGTACCCTAAGTCTTGCAGTGTGCTCAAACAACATTTAGGATCCCTGTATTTACCAATATTATAGTGAGAAGAATCCACTTAACTTGCGGTGTGTGACTCCTGGAGCACAATCTGGGAACTATGTGCTGGGTAATAAAATGGCAAATGTGTAATTTTCACTCTCCAACATCCACTGCTTGTTAATTTCCAGAAAGTGGCTGTGGAATCAAATTATTCACTCCTCCTACATACGTGGTCAAAATTGTTGGTACCCCTCGTTTAATGACAGAAACACCCACAATGGTCACAGAAATAACTTGAATCTGACAAAAGTAATAAATCAAAAATCTATGAAAATGAACAAATGAAAGTCAGACATTGCTTTTCAGCCATGCTTCTACAGAATTAAAAAAAATAATAAAACTCATGAAATAGGCTTGGACAGAAATTATGGTACCCTTAACTTAACCGTTTTGTGACCATCAACAGTAGATAAGCGTCGGCGCTACACAAAACCCTGCTAATGCTGATGTTTATCTACTGTTTGTCTATGGTCGGAGGTTTTGTGCGCATCGGGACCTACACGTACCTTATAACGAGGGGATTCCGGTGCACAATGACTACTGTGACCCCCGACCTCATCGAGACCTGATTGGTTCAGGTCCTGATGACTTCAGCGTCACACCAGCCAATGAGACAAATCACTAGGAAAGTTTGTTGTAGCAACGAACTTTCCCGGGCGATCTGCCTCATAAAAATGTTGTTTCTCCTCAGATCTCCTATCACTGAGAGATTAGAGGAGAAATAGTGTTACAAATGCTGCTGGCAACAGCTGTGTCAGTCAGAGATTTTGCTATAAAGTTAAAAAAAAAAACAGAAGGCAGGTTAGAGTTAGTGCTATAGTTAGGGTTAGTGTTAGGCTAAAGTTAGTGTTACTGTTAGGATAAAGTTAGGGTTACTGTAAGGCTAAAGTTAGGGTTTGGGTTTATTCTAAAGTTAGGGTTAGGCTAAAGAATTAGGCGTTTGTCAGTTGTCTCGCCAATAATTTGGTCATGTCAGTCATGTCACGACAGAATTTTCTATTAGCTTGCTAGAGCATCTTGTCCTACAAACAAATATCTAAGAGGGCAAGATTCGTAATAAAGCTCTATAAAATGTGTGAGAGTTCAACTGGATACACATAAGCTTTTCGCATTTAGGGGAAAGATAGCCAACTAAACCCACCAGGATGCCCTACTTATCTGGGGACATCTGGAAAAACCGTTTGGGAGCCGATAACTCCATTTTTACAAAAAGGCTACAATCTGTATGTTGACAAGTAGTACACCAGCATACCCCTATTTAAAAGTCTGGTAGAACATAACATGGGAGCTTTTGAGGCCATTCGCAAAAACTGTCAGGGGTTTCCACAATCATTGGTCAATGAAAAGTTCGGAAAGGGGCAGTCAGGGGCTTCACGCAATGGAGAGTTGCTTGCACGTAAGTATAAGGATAAAGATATTTTTATCCTGAGCTCGATCCACACAGATGCCACAAGGGCCACTGCAGACCAACAGGGATCCACTACTCCAAAACCTGTGTCTGTCATTGACTACAACTATATGGGGGGTGTGGACCTTGCAGACCAGGTTCTACAGCCATACCGGGTATCAAGAAAATCATATACCTGGTATAAAAAGTTAGTCATTTATATGTTTCAGGTGGCCTCATATAATTCTTATGTGTCATACAAAATAGCCAAAAATGCAGATACTTTCCTTGGTTATCAGGAAAAGGTCATTGAAAATCTTGTTTTTGAAAATATTGTCCCCGCCAATCCTTTAGAATCTGAAGATGTCAGAAGACTCACTGAGCGACATTTTATTGCACTCATTCCAGCAACTGAAACAAGAAAGAACCCCAGAGAAGATGTCGTGTATGTTCCAAGAGAGGAATGAGGCATGATACCCGCTGTTATTGCCCACAATGCCCATCATTGCCGGCCTTATGCCTCCATGACTGATTTACAATCTTCCACACAGAACCAAGTTTTTAATCTGTTTTTACAGTCAAGCATTTGGTTTATTTAGTGACAGACACATCTGAGTAGAGCTGATAACAATTTCCGGGGGTAGGTGGGGGGATGTCTCCAGAGACACAAGCTGGGCACAATATATTGGGCACTACAATGACATTTTTCAATTTATGCTCTAAAACTTCCACTATGTGTTTCTGGAAATCATCCATGTAGTGAAAATGGTCACTATATCCATAGATGAATTCCCAGAGGGGTGTCATTTCCAAAAGGGGGTCACTTCAGGGGGATTCTGTTGTTCTGGCACTTAGCGGCTCTCCAAAGTGCCATCACAGCAGAATTCCCCCTGAAGTGACCCCATTTTGGAAATTACACCCCTCTGGGAATTGGAAATGACTCTCCTCTGCGAATTCATCTATGGGTGTAGTGACCATTTACCTATCTACCTATTTTCCAATGTAAGATCTGGGGTTAAAACAACATCTTAGTGGTAAAAATGTAATTATTTTTTCTTCACTGCCCAATGGTATAATTTTCTATGGAACAGCTGTGGTTTCAGTATGCTTACTGCACCACTAGAAGAATTCATTCAGGGAAGTATTTTGTAAAATGCAGTCACTTTTGGGGGCTTATGCTGTTCTGGCACCTCAGTGGCTCTGACAATGTGACATGTCACCCACAATCAATTCCAGCAAAATCCGCTCTACAATATGGTGCTCCTTCCCTTCCGAGCTCTGCCATGCTCCCAAACAGTGGTTTACCCCCACATATGGCGTATTGGCATGCTCAAGAGAAATTGCAAAACAAATTGTATGGAGCAATTTCTCCTGTCACCCTTATGAAAATGCAAAATATGAAGCTAAAAAGATTTGTGAAAAATGTTTTTTTTATTTACACGACTCTACATTATAAACTTCTGTGAAGCACCTGTGGGTTCAAGGTGCTCAATACACATCTAGATAAGTTCCCTAAGGGGCCTAGTTTCCAAAAAGGTGTCACTTGTGGGGTGTTTCCACTGTTTAGGCACATCAGGGCTCTCAAAAAATGACATGGCAAACGCTAATCAATCCAACATAGTTTACATTCAAAAAGTCAAAATGGCGCGCCTTCCTTTCTGAGCCCTGCCGTGTGCCCAAACAGTAGATTTGCCCACATATGGGGTATCGACATGCCCAGGAGAAATTGCAAAACAAATGTATAGTCCACTTTATCCTGTTACCCTTGTGAAAGCAAAATAAAAGGAACATTTTTGTGAAAGAAAAGTATATGTTTATTTTTTCCTTCCACATTCCAATCATTCCTGTGAAGCACCTGAAGGGTTAATAAACTTCTTGAATGTGGTTTTGAGCACCTTAAGGGGTGCAGGTTTTAGAATGGTGTCACTTTTGGGTATTTTCTGTCATATTGACCCCCCAAATTCACTTTCAATGAGATGTGATTCCTAAAAAATAAGGTTTTGTGAATTTTGTTGTAAAAATGCGAAATCACTGGTCAACATTATATTTTCCTAACCCCCAAAAATTTTGTTTTCAAAATTGTGCTGATGTAAAGTAGATATGTGGGAAATGTTATTTATTAACTATTTTGTGTGATAAGACTCTGATTTAAGGGCATAAAAATAAAATTTTAGAAAATTGCAAAATTTTCAAAGATTTTCGCCAAATTTCCATTTTTTTTAACAAATAAACGCAAGTCATATCAGAGAAATATTACCACTATAATAAAGTACCATATGTCTCAAGAAAATAATATCAGAATCACCAGGATTTGTTGAAGCGTTTTAGAGTTATGGCCTCATAAAGTGACACTGGTCAGAATTGAAAAAATTGGCCCGGTCATGAAGGCAAAAACAGGCTCTGGCACGAAAGGGTTAATATTTTGCTGCACAACCTTTTGAGGAAATCACTGCAATCAAAAGATTCCTGTAACTGTAAATGAGACTTCTGCACCTCTCGACAGGTATTTTGGCCCACTCCTCAAGTGCAAACTGCTCCAGTTGTCTCGTGTTTGAAGGTTGCCTTTTCCAGACTGCATGTTTCAGCTCTTTCAAAGATGCTCAATAAGATTTAGGCTCACAGAAGGCCACTTCAGAATAGTCCAATGTTTTCCTCTTAGCCATTCTTGGGTGTTTTTAGCTGTGAGTTTTGGGTCATTATCCTGTTGCAAGACCCAAGAGCTGCGACTGAGAACAAGCTTTCTGACACTGGGCAGCACATTTCTCTCTAGAATCCCTTGATAGCCTTGAGATTTCATTGTACCCTGCACAGATTATAGACACCCTGTGCCAGATGCAGCAAACCAGCCCCAGAACATAACAGAGCCTCCTCCATGTTTCACAGTAGGGACAGTGTTCTTTTCTTGATATGCTTCATTTTTCTGTCTGTGAACATAGAGCTGATGTGTCTTGCCAAAAAGTTCATTTTTGTCATCTGTCCATAGGACATTCTCCCAGAAGCTTTGTGGCTTGTCAACATGTTGTTTGGCAAATTCCAGTCTGGCTTTTTTATGATTTTTTTCAACAATGGTGTCCTCCTTGGTTGTCTCCCATGAAGTCCACTTTGGCTCATACAACGACAGATGATGCGATCTGACACTGATGTTCCTTGAGCTTGAAGTTCAACTTTAATCTGTTTGGAAGCTTTTCTGGGCTCTTTTGTTACCATTCGTATTATACGTCAATTTGATTTGTGATCAATTTTCCTCCTGCGGCCACGTCCAGGGAGGTTGGCTACAGTCACATGGATCTTACATTTCTGAATAATATGCGCAACTGTAGTCACAGGAACATCAAGCTGCTTGGAGATGTTCTTATAACTTTTACCTTTAACATGTTTGTCTATAATTTTCTTTCTAATCTCCTGAGACAACTCTTTCCTTCGCTTCCTCTGGTCCATGTTGAGTGTGATACCACCATGTTACCAAACAGCACAGTGAGTATCTGTAGCCTTATATACAAGAAACTCATGGATTCCAAGATTGTAGACACCTGTGATGCTAGTTACTGGACACACCGTGATTCAACATGTCCCTTTTGTCACGTTAGTTTCAGGGGTACCATCATTTCTGTCCAGGCCTATTTCATGAGTTTTATTTTTTTTTTAAATTCTGTGGAAGCATGGTGGAAAAGCAATGTCTGACTTTCATTTGTTCATTTTCATAGATTTTTAATTTATTTTTACTTTTCTCAGATTCAAGTTATTTCTATGACCATTGTGGGTTTTTCTGTCATTAAACTAGGGGTACAACAATAAATTTTGACCACATTTGTATAGATTATAATCCTCAGTGAATTAATTTATAAAACGGAATCACTTTAGAAGGATTTTGACTCTTCTGGTTTTCTGTCATTTAGTCATATTAGGGCTTCTGCATATGGTGTGTCCAATCTCATCTGGGATCTGTTCCTGCTGTCCAGCTGGAGTAATCTGCTCCCTACTTCAGCCAACTGGAAAGTACCACACCCTACTAAAGCTTAAAGCACATGGCCGGAATCTGCCAGAAACAGCGTTGTTCTCCTCTGGTTCAGTCCTCTGTGCTCAGCTTGTGGATTGTGTATTTGTTTACTGTTGTGACCGTGGCCCGTTTACTGACTACTCCTGTGTCTTCTGATTCTGTATTCTGTCCTTCCGGTTCTGACCCAGCTACCTGACTATTCTTCTTGCCATCTAGCACCACAGAATAGCAGGTAACACCATGGTCCAAGCCTAGGGGTCCCAGTGTAAGTCCAGATCCATGTAATGGTGTTAAAGGGCGATGAGCAAGGCAATCCTTGGGATATGGAAAGCAGAGAAGATAGTGCCAAGCATGTTCATGGTGGAGATCTTTTGAGCTGCCAGTTGACCACGAACAGTGCTCCCAATACATTGTGTCTGCAAACTATTCCAGCTAGATCTGCATTCAAACAGCTAAATGGCACTCCTTCCCTTCTGAACACTGCCATGTGCCCAGAGAGTAGTGTACAATCGTATGTAGGGTATTGTGAGAAGCTGGAAAATAATTTGTAAGATCCATTTGTTTTCTATTATCCTTTGTGAATAATTCCAAAGTTATCACCACATAAAGTGACACATGTCAGATTGTAAAAATGGGGCCTGATTAAGAACACAAAACTGGCTGCGGGAAGGGGTTAAATCAGAGTATTGTGGACACTACTGTAATCAAACACTGACTATACACTATGTTCCAAATTATTATGCAAATTACATTTTTATCAGATTTTCCTAAATGGTTGGTGCAAGTGACAGTCAGTCTAATAAAAGTCATCACCCATTAGATTATACATCGAATTTTATTGAAGAAACCTCCCAATTATAACAGTATAATCTCCAAAATGAATAAAAACTCAAAATGCACTGTTCCAAATTATTATGCACAGTAGAATTTCTAAACATTTGATATGTTTTAAAGAACTGAAAATGCTCATTTGTGGAATTTGCAGCATTAGGAGGTCACATTCACTGAACAAAAAAGCTATTTAACGCCAAAACATCCCAACAGGCCAAGTTACATGTTAACATAGGAACCTTCTTTGAGGTCACCTTCACAATTCTTGCATCCGTTGAACTTGTGAGTTTTTGGAGAGTTTCTGCTTGTATTTCTTCCCTCCCAGAGCTGCTGTTTGGATGTGAACTGCCTCCCACACTCATAGATCTTTTGCTTGATGATCCTCTAAAGGTTCTCTATAGGGTTGAGGTCAGGGGAAGATGGTGGCCACGCCATGAGTTTATCTCCTTTTATGCCCATAGCAGCCAATGAGGTATTCTTTGCAGCATGAGATGGGGCATTGTCAGCATGAAGATGATTTTGCTCCTGAAGGCACGTTTCTGCTTTTTAGACCATAGAAGAAAGTTGTCAGTCAGAAACTCTATATACTTTGCAGAGGTCATTTTCACACCTTCAGGAACCTTAAAGGGCCTTACCAGCTGTTTCCCATGATTCTGGCCCAAAACATGACTCCTCCACCTCCTCGCTGACGTTGCAGCCTTGTTGGGACATGGTGGCCATCCACTACTCCATCCATCTGGACCATCCAGGGTTGCTTAACACTTATCAGTAAACAAGACTGTTTGGAAATTAGTCTTCATGTATGTGTGGGCCCAATACAACCATTTCTGCTTGTGAACACTGTTTAAGGGTGGCCGAATAGTAGGTTTATGCACCACAGCAAGCCTTTGAAGGAGCCTACACCTTGAGGTTCGAGGGACTCCAGAGGCACCAGCAGCTTCAAATATCTGTTTGCTGCTTTGTAATGGCTTTTTAGCAGCTGCTCTCTTAATCCGATGAACTTGCCTGGCAGAAATCTTCATCATTATGCCTTTATCAGCCAAACACATTTGTGCTCAGATACAGTCACAAATCTCTTAATAGTACGATGATCACGCTTATGTTTTTGGAAAATTTCTAATGTTTTCATCCCTTCACCAAGGGATTGCACTATTTGATGCTTTTCAGCAGCAGAGAGATCCTTTTTCTTTCCCATGTTACTTGAAAACTGTGACCTGCTTAATAATGTGGAACATCATTTTTAAGTAGTTTTCCTTTAATTAGAATCACCTGGAAAACCAATTATCACATGTGTTTAAGATTGATTTCAGAGATCCATTGAGCCCTGAGACACAATACCATCCACGAGTTTATTTGAAAAACAAAACAATTAAATCTTTATGACACTTAAATCCAATTTGCATAATAATTTGGAACACAGTGTAGACAATAACATCTACTGAAATGCTCAAACTGAACAGTCTCCATCAGTAATAAATGAGGAGCTAGTGGTGAAACCTCTCTGGGGTAATTAGGGCACGGGGCTCGGGGACTTCACAATCTAAACTATCGGAAGCTCCAAGATTTTCTGTCAGATGAGTTTCAAGAAGAAATATTACACATTTATAGAGAACTGTGTATAATAGTGCGGAGCGGAGATGTCTTAAAGGGAACCTGTCAGCAGGATTGTGCTCAGTGACTACAGACACTGTCAGGTCGGTGCCGTTATACTGATTACACTGATACCTGGTGTTAGGGCTAGCGGAACGCACCAAATAATTAGAAAGATAGTGTAAGGTGCATTCGCAGCCCGGAGTCCACCGTGCAGAAATGGAACCTGCTGCTAGGTAATGACGGACTATATGGCGGTATAATATGGATTCACACACGGGTTCACTTCACCCAGTATGAAGAAAGCGAACATTGTTGAGTCACAGGGCCGCGGTACCGCACAAAGAGCGCAAGCAAGGAGTCACACAACTCTACCCCAGGACTCGGGATAGAGTACCACTAGACCTCTTGCATTCGACACCGCAACTGGGGTATCAGAGTAACAGAAATAATAATTAAGATGCACAAGAGTGCGTGCGGTGCCGCTCTGGCAGACGCCACTAACCACCCAGGCTTGGGTTAGGAAAGCACTGTGATAGCGCACGGCGCCGCACTGGCGGTCACAGAAAATAGAGGCTGTTTCCAGTGTTCTAGTGCTGATAACAAGTCGGGCGCTAGATAGCAATCATCCACCTTTCGTGAGCAGTCAAACACAAGGGAGGGGATAATTAAAGAGCGACTTTCTCTCATCAACACACACACGTTCACAAGTGTACACTAGCGCATGGCTGAGCGGCCATGTGAACCTTTTATAGTGGCAGTGCTACAAGACCTTCCAGATGGACCAATAAGAGCCGCAACAGGACCTGAGCATGTGACCCCCGACCTCCAATGGGCGGTCGTCCCATGGGCATGGTCAGTATGGGAAAAGCAGGACTTAGTCCCAGAAAGAGCTGTTCGCTGCTGAACATTGCTGGCTACAAGGACAGAGCCTGGAAGGGCAGTAGTAACCAGTCATCCAGTATCAGCCTGAGCTAGACACTGGGACCGACATCTCCGCTGAGCAGGCTCCACTGCGGCTGGAGAAAAATGGGAGATCGCAGCGGAGATGGTTCGAGATTCCCCCTGTGCAGAGGCGGGAACTCGACATCTAACACCTGGTGATGAAATCTGTCTTGTGGTTGTTGTTTAATCTGTGTTTGTAGTTTTCAGTTAATGAGATTCTCGTTCTCTGGGGCGGGGCTGTGGGTGTGGCTTTGTGGTGCTCTGGGGTGGGGCTTTGGGTGAGCTATTGGCGGGACTTTATGTGGTGTGCGGATTACAAATTCATCTGTATTGGCTTATGACCAGTCACTGATCCCTCACTGACCTGCCCCCATTTTTACATAATGCATATAATAGTGTTGATATTATTGTTGATAATGCCTATAATATTGCGGCTATTGGGAGGATTAGAAAAAAATATTACATCCAGCAAAATGTCACCGGAAATGGCGGCGCCTGCGCAGTAGCATGCAAAAGTAAGAGATAGATGCTACTGGACAGGCGCCGCAGGTGTCATTTTGCTGGATGTAATTTTTTTTTCTAGCCACAATATTATAGGCATTATGTAAGAATGGGGGGCAGGTCAGTGAGGGGTCAGTGACCTGTCATAAGCCAATACAGATGCATATGTAATTAGTGCACCACATAAAGCCCCACCCACAGCCCCACCCCAGAGCACCATATAAAGCCCTGCCCCAGAGCACCACATAAAGCCCCGCCCCAGAGCAGAAGAATCTAATTAACTGAAAACTACAAATACAGATTACACAACAGTAAACCAGAGCTGCATTCATTTATGGTGGACCATTGGAGCTACTATGAATCCTGACCAGAAGATTAGAGAAAATAATATTGCTCCCCATTCCAGGAGAGATTGTGCAGTAATCTGAATTTCTTAGGATAAAACAATGTAATTTATGAGATGGAGTGAATCCATGAAACCAGGGCTGGAGCCAACACATCTCCTGCAGGCGGGAATAAATGTATATTCCAGCCATCAGCCACGCACAGCTCAGAGATATATCATGGCACCGGTGTGATGGGTTTATGTAGATTATCACAATCCTCCTGGAAGTTAGTCGGTTTTAATACAAATTGAAAAGTCAGGATAAAGGGAAACTCTGTTATTGTCCAGAAATTCACACTTGGCCTCACTGCACATTTAATGTTGTCCATCATAAAAGTGAAGTTTGGCCAGAAAGACTGGACCTGGTCTTGTAGGGACCATATGATCACATTCAGCAGCACAGAAGGGAGAGAAGGGAGATTCATCCGATAAGATCTCAGGGTTCTAGGAAGCCAACAGCATCATTACCCTCCTCTTTCTCTTACAGCCCATCAGAATATTATTCTTCAAGTGATTTTCTATCTTGTCAGCACATTCTACGTACGCTGTCATTTGGCTTTATAGTTTACAGATCTGGGCAGGTAACATCGTCTCCTAAACCCAGGGGGTAGGTGGATCTACCAGGTTGTAAGTTCTATAGAAAAGGGCTTTCAATGACCAAAGTTATTTGAACAGTTTTGGGTGGAAGAGAATGTTGTGGTCTAGAGGCAAAATGGTGATCATGGTAATACGGCCGGACTACACCACCGATAAAGCAGCCACAGCCGGTGATGAGAAGAATCTGTGACTTCTCTGCATTTAGTGGTTACTACTCACCTGGGTAGCCATATGTAGGAATCTCCTCTTTACACCACTCATCACCCCTCACATATGTCTCTGTAGTATTAATATGGGTCAGATCTTCACCCTGAAACAAATATTATAAAAGTCACCGACAGATGGAGAAGTCACATCTATGATCAGCTCTAATCCTGCCATCTCCACCGTTCTCACTACACAAGTATAAAACATATACCGTATTTTTCCGACCATAAGACGCACTTTTTTCCTCCAAATTTGGGAGGAAAGTGTGGGTGCGTCTTATGGTAGGGATGTAACATGTGGGGAGGGGCAGCGGCGAGTAGGATCCCACTTGCAGGTGGCATAAAAATGTCCCCGCTGCCTGCAGGAATCCAGCGCTGGGGAAACCACATGGTCCTTATGATTAAAGTGCACTGAATATTCATTAGCCGCTTCCAATCCCACCTGTCAGCCCAGAGCAGTGAGCTGTGAGCAGCAAATGAATACTCCTTCACTTAAACAGGGACACACATGGTTTCCTCAGCGCTGGATTTCTGCAGCGGCTGGGGAGATCTGTGTCCGGTGGAGTAGGGGGCAGCAGCAGGGGCCAGAGGAGACAAGATCGCTGCATAGCTGCCTGCCGGGGCTGTGCTAGATGCTGAGTGCTGCGGCATAAGGACCTGTGTGATGTCATGAAGTGGGCGGGCTGAAGCATCACATGACAGCACAGAGCCCTCCCTCTTCTTGATTTCATCACAGGTCCTTCAGACACGCACTAGAATCTGCAAGCTTCCTCTTATGACCTGTGCTGTAGAGAGGCAACAAGAGGGAGGATTCTGTGCGGTCATGGGATGCTCCAGCTCTACCTCACCACAGTGTGGCTGGCTGGCTGCCACAATTAAAAGGTTAGTCTTTATAACACACAATAAAACTGCCACTCCTGTGGTGAACTATAGCTCCAAGCATGCCATAGGATCTGCAGGACATGCTGGGAGTTATAGTTCTCCCATGGGTTCTTAAAGCAGCACTCAAGTGTTATTTTTTAGTGCTGGAGTGGTGCTTTCAATATAAGCCCTGTGCCCTCATTCTTATACTGATCCTCCAGCGTCTTCATACAGTACTTTACAGACACCACACTGGTCCCACAGCACCATCTTCTACCCGCAGCTTCCAACATAATAATATACTATTATATATAATAACACCACATATAATAGTATGTTATTTATGTTACTAAATATTTTACCACATTTTTTGCTTCAAATATTTTTTACCTATTTTCCACCTCTAAAACCTGGGTGCGTCTTATAGTCCGGTGCGTCTTATAGTCCAAAAAATACGGTAATACTGGTGGATAAAACAAGACTGAGCACAAGACCTTCACCAGCGTCTACACATCATAGGGGAGATCTCCTGACACCTTCTCTCCATCTACCTGATGATCCTGAGGAGCATTGGGATCTTCTTGTTCACAGTCTTGTGGAAGAAGAGGACGGGGACATCTCTCTGGTGTTGTCCTCTTACTGGATAGATCTGGAGGAAAAACATACAGGGAGTGAATTCATTCTTTACATACAGATAATTATAGGCCGTGTGTATTTAGTCCTGTCTATTACCTGGAGATGTGAGGGGCTGGGGAACCTCCATTATGACGTTCTTGTACAGATCTCTGTGTCCTTCTAAATACTCCCACTCCTCCATGGAGAAATAGACAGCGACATCCTGACACCTTATAGGAACCTGACACATACAATGATACCGTCATCCCCCCAATCCCTTCATAGTGTTACTGTATAATGTCCCAGCATTCCCAGCAGTGTCACCTCTCCAGTCAGCAGCTCAATCATCTTGTAGGCGAGTTCTAGGATCTTCTGGTCATTGATGTCCTCATGGATCAGGGGGTGAGGTGGAGGCCCCGTGATTGGGCTCAGGGGTCTTCCGCATCCCTCAGACACAGGGTCCTGACAGTGATCACTAGAGGTCTTCTTCACCACTGTGTAATCCTGGTAATGGAGAGACACATTAATAAATCTCACTACAGACATTTCCAGAGTCCTCACCTCTCCAGTTCTGTCCATCTGTTATTCCCATAGATAAGGATGATGTAATGTGACGTCATCAGAATCTCTCACCTCTCCAGTAAGCCGGAAGAGGATCTCTAGGGTGAGGTGTAATATCCTCTCCGCCATCTTGTCTCTGTCCATATCCATCTTTGATGGGTAAATCAGGAAAATGTTCTTTTGTAGAAGATCTTCACTGAGAGGATCCGATATTGTAGAGACCTGAATGAGAAGATGAGCCGATGTAACATCATAAGAATCCTGTGTAATAATACAATTACTGGAGATAATAAGGGAAACATATGAGGAGATTTATTATTTTACAGTATTTAGTTTCCTTCTTTACATCTACTAATAAATCCTATATATTTAGGCCACAGACAACAAGCAGTTTCTTCCTCGGAGTCGGCAGCTGAATACGTTCCTCATAGACTCATCTTCCATAACGCTAATTCTCGTCTCATTTACCGACCCTGGAATCGGCATTAGCAATACTGCAGGAGATATTCATTACACGCGACAGGAGAAATAACTACTTCATGATGAGGACGACATCTTCATCTTCTACTACGGCTCTAGAAACATATGTGGCCAGAGTCGGTCACTGACTCCATCACCACCGGCCGTCTATATGAAGGTTTCCCGTCTTCCCGCACTGGGATCTTCTATCATGTTAGATCTCAGCTCTGATTCACACACAGAAGTTTGAGGCTTTTAGAAAAGATTTTTTGTTTCCACAATCAACGCGGACAGAAATGATCTGATCCCAAAGTCTCCTGATTTATGGGGATTATTTCTGGCCTTAGGCTTTCCTATATTACAGGAGAAACACCAGAAAAAACAGATACTGAAATGTTTCTAAAGAAAATTGGCTCCAACAATTCTTGTAAAAAGAAAAAAAAACATGGAAAAAGCAGAAGACACATTTTATAATTTTTAACATGTTAAACATTTATTAAAAAGAAATTTATCTTTTTGTGCCCCAGAACATAGATGTGCACCGCAGGGACGGCACAGATGAGGCTTCAACAAAAACCCTGGCAGTTTAACCACTTGCTGCTGTGAAAAGCAAACATGGCATCTAAGAAGTTGTGACAGAGTTTGGCTGAATGCCCCCCGCCCCCAAGTACTGGATAGTATGGGGCGGCCTAGTTATTACGGTACTTACATGCCTAATAATGGGGTCTGGGCTGCAATGTATGAAGGTCTATTAGGCCAGAGGCAGCGTCCAATAAGTTACCTTTTACCGCCCCCATACACATTAGGCTAAAGTTCCATGAAATCACTGATTTCGGGGGTTTGGGCGACTATATAATGTATTTGGGGCCTCCCGACAGATGATGTCAGGGCAGAGAAGGATCTGACATCCTGAATTTCAGAGGATAATCCGTTTGTTCTTCCTGTAGATAATCCTCCGCTAGAGGAGTCTGGAGGCGACTCTCATACAGACCCCAGGAAAGCTGGAATATTTGTGTGTATGGGGGAGTCGGGAGAGATGGCCGTCTGCCAAATGACCGTTCAGCCAACTCTTATCTCATGTGTATGGGGCCGTTAGTATTACACTGACAGCAGTGATGATACACGGCACTACAGTAGTACAGGGCATCACCGGAGCCATCAGAGGCTTGTATGTTGTATGGTCGCACTGATCAGGGGGATTAACAAAGGGTTAAAGTGAAAAACATCATAGTTTCACCAACAAGAAATATCCATCACTATATGGAAAGCAGAGTCACTGCACAATGTTAGTTACGTCTCGTCCATAACTGCTTTATTATACTCTATTATCCTGTACACAGTGGAGGAGACAGAAATCACAGGTCCGACAGCAACAGCTGGAATTGGGCCCTCCAACGTAAAGGAAAAAAAAAAATCTATATATATAAAGCTGAGTGTATGTATGTATGTGTGTGTGTGTGTGTGTGTGTGTGTGTGTGTCTGTGTGTGTGTGTGCGTGTGTGTGTGTGTGTGTGTGTGTGTGTGTGTGTGTGTGTGTGTGTGTGTCAAGCCACGCCCATTCCACATAGCAACTAATCACTAAGCATCTTTCATTTCACCAGAGCTGTTTAGAAGAAGCTGAGCTGTGATTGGTTGCTATGAGCAACAGTTTTCCCGCTCCACAACACCTCAGCAGACACTGACCGGGTGGGAGAAATCGCACATCCCTGGGAACATAAGCTCCAGCCATTGTCTGCCCCCCAGAAAGGAGCAGAGAGCACATGACAGAAATGAATCCCCCTCCTCTATTACTGCCGCGCTCTATTGTTACCGGCGTAGAAAATCGCATCATCAGCGGCCGCACACAGAGCCGCACTGCCAGGTTACATAACAGCACATCTCCAGGAACTCCCTGCTCAGCGCCACCCAGCTCGGGACTATGGGATGGAGGATGTGTGATGGGTATATGGGCACGGGACTATGGGCTGGAGGATGTGTGATGGGTATATGGGCACGGGACTATGGCATGGAGGATGTGTGATGGGTATATGGGCACGGGACTATGGGGTGGAGGATGTGTGATGAGTATATGGGCACGGGACTATGGGGTGGAGGATGTGTGATGAGTATATGGGCACGGGACTATGGGGTGGAGGATGTGTGATGAGTATATGGGCACGGGACTATGGGATGGAGGATGTGTGATGGGTATATGGGCACGGGACTATGGGATGGAGGATGTGTGATGGGTATATGGGCACAGGACTATGGGATGGAGGATGTGTGATGGGTATATGGGCACGGCACTATGGGATGGAGGATGTGTGATGAGTATATGGGCACTGGACTATGGGATGGAGGATGTGTGATGGGTATATGGGCACGGGACTATGGGATGGAGGATGTGTGATGGGTATATGGGCACTGGACTATGGGATGGAGGATGTGTGATGGGTATATGAGCACGGGGCTATGGGATGGAGGATGTGTGATGGGTATATGGGCACTGGGCTATGGGATGGAGGATGTGTGATGGGTATATGGGCACTGGGCTATGGGATGGAGGATGTGTGATGGTTATATGGGCACTGGGCTATGGGATGGAGGATGTGTGATGGGTACATGGGCACTGGACTATGGGATGGAGGATGTGTGATGGGTATATGGGCATGGGACTATGGGATGGAGGATGTGTGATGGGTATATGGGCACTGGACTATGGGATGGAGGATGTGAGATGGGTATATGGGCACTGGACTATGGGATGGAGGATGTGAGATGGGTATATGGGCACTGGACTATGGGATGGAGGATGAGTGATGGGTATATGGGCACTGGACTATGGGATGGAGGATGAGTGATGGGTATATGGGCACTGGACTATGGGATGGAGGATGAGTGATGGGTATATGGGCACTGGACTTTGGGATGGAGGATGTGTGATGGGTATATGGGCACGGTACTATGGGATGGAGGATGTGTGATGGGTATATGGGCACGGGACTATGGGATGGAGGATGTGTGATGGGTATATGGGCACGGGACTATGGAATGGAGGATGTGTGATGGGTATATGGGCACTGGACTATGGGATGGAGGATGTGTGATGGGTATATGGGTACGGGACTATGGGATGGAGGATGTGTGATGGGTATATGGGCACGGGACTATGGGATGGAGGATGTGTGATGGGTATATGGGCACGAGGCTATGGGATGGAGGATGTGTGATGGGTATATGGGCAATGGGCAATGGGATGGAGGATGTGTGATGGGTATATGGGCACTGGACTATGGGATGGAGGATGTGTGAAGGGTACATGGGCACTGGACTATGGGATGGAGGATGTGCGATGGGTATATGGGCACGGGACTATGGGATGGAGGATGTGTGATGGGTATATGGGCACTGGACTATGGGATGGAGGATGTGAGATGGGTATATGGGCACTGGACTATGGGATGGAGGATGTGAGATGGGTATATGGGTACTGGACTATGGGATGGAGGATGAGTGATGGGTATATGGGCACTGGACTATGGGATGGAGGATGAGTGATGGGTATATGGGCACTGGACTATGGGATGGAGGATGTGTGATGGGTATATGGGCACGGTACTATGGGATGGAGGATGTGTGATGGGTATATGGGCACGGGACTATGGGATGGAGGATGTATGATGGGTATATGGGCACTGGACTATGGGATGGAGGATGTATGATGGGTATATGGGCACTGGACTATGGGATGGAGGATGTGTGATGGGCATATGGGCATGGGACTATGGGATGGAGGATGTATGATGGGTACATGGGCACTGGACTATGGGATGGAGGATGTGAGATGGGTATATGGGCACTGGACTATGGGATGGAGGATGAGTGATGGGTATATGGGCACTGGACTATGGGATGGAGGATGTGAGATGGGTATATGGGCACAGGACTATGGGATGGAGGATGTGTATGATGGGTATATAGGCATGGGACTATGGGATGGAGGATGTATGATGGGTACATGGGTACTGGACTATGGGATGGAGGATGTGTGATGGGTATATGGGCACGGGACTATGGGATGGAGGATGTGTATTATGGGTATATGGGCATGGGACTATGGGATGGAGGATGTATGATGGTTATATGGGCACGGGACTATGGGATGGAGGATATGTATGATGGGTATATGTGCACGGGACTATGGGATGGAGGATATGTATGATGGGTATATGGGCGGCACAGGACTATGGGATGGAGGATGTGTGATGGGTATATGGGCACAGGACTATGGGATGGAGGATGTGTGATGGGTATATGGGCACTGGACAATGGGATGGAGGATGTGTATAATGGGTATATGGGAACTGGACTATGGGATGGAGGATATGTATGATGGGTATATGGGCACTGAGCTATGGGATGGAGGATGTGTGATGGGTATATGGGCTCGGGACTAAAGGATAGAGGATGTGTGATGGGTATATGGGCACTGGACTATGGTATGGAGGATGTGTGATGGTATATGGGCACTGGACTATGGGATGGAGGATATGTATGATGGGTATATGGGCACAGGATTATGGGATGGAGGATGTGTGATGGCTATATGGGCATTGGACTATGGGATGGAGGCAGGGGTGAACCTAGCCACACTGCTGCCTGAGGCGAACTTCAAAATGGCGCCCCCCCAAACACATATACAGTACAGCCCCCCTATAGGGCTCCCATCTCATATACAGTCCCCCCATATATTACATGAGTGATAACTATTGTACATTCTACAATAGGTCATAAATCAGACAGTACAGTCCTCCATACAGTATTCTGGGCACCACAGTGCTCCTTACAGAATAATGAGCCCCATATATTGCTCCATACAGTATTGTGGGCACCGCACAGCACCCCATACAGAATAACTTGCCCCATATATTGCTCCATACAGTACAATGAGCCCCATATATTGCTCCATACAGTACAATGAGCCCCACATGATGCTCCATACTGTATAATGGCCACACATGATGCTCCATACTGTATAATGGTCACTGTTGTGAATTCTGTTCTTGAACTCCCTCCTGTGGTTATGAATGGTACTTTGGCGAGTTCTGTCCATGGACTCCCTCTGGTGGCTGTGAGTGGAGCTGCTGGTTCTGAGGTTCCTTCCCCAGCTGACCTCGTTTAGGCCTTGGCTGGCTGCTCTATTTAACTCCACTCAGATCGTTACTTGATGCCAGCTGTCAATGTCCTAGTACTGGTTCAGTTCTCTTGGATCTTTCAGATGACCTGTCTACTTCAGCAAAAGCTAAGTCCCTGCTAGCTTATTTGTTACCACTGTGTTTTTGTCCAGCTTGCTATTATGATTTTGTCTTGTTAGCTGGAAGCTCTGGGATGCAGAGTGGCACCACCGCCCCGTGAGTCAGTGCGGTGCTCTCTTTTGCACACTCTGCGTGGTTTTTTGTTAGTTTTTTATGCTGACCGCAAAGATACCTTTTCTATCCTCAGTCTGTTTAGTAACGTCTGGCCTCCTTTGCTGAAACCTATTTCATTCCTGTGTTTGTGACTTCCATCTTAACTCACAGTCAATATGTGTGGGGGGCTGCCTATTTCTTTGGGGAATTTCTCTGAGGCAAGGTAGGCTGTATTTTCTATCTTTAGGGGTAGTTAGCTCTTAGGCTGTGAAGAGGCGTCTAGGCAGAGTCAGGAACGCTCCACGGCTATTTCTAGTTGTTGTGATTAGGGTTGCGGTCAGCAGAGCTCCCACTTCCCAGAGCTCGTCCTGTATTACTAGTTTGCTCATCTGGTCATTTCTAGTGCTCCTAACCACCAGTTCAATCATAACAGGTCACACAGTGCTCCATACTGTATAATGGCCACACATGATGCTACATACTGTATAATGGCCACCCAGTGCTCCATACTGTATAATGGACACACATGATGCTCCATACTGTATAATGGCCACACATGATGCTCCATACTGTATAATGACCCCACATGATGCTCCATACTGTATAATAGCCACACATAATGCTCCATACTGTATAATGGCCACACATGATGCTACATACTGTATAATGGCCACACAGTGCTCCATACTGTATAATGGCCACACATGATGCTCCATCTACTATATAATTGTCTAAGGGTCACTTCTGTCTGTCTGTCTTTCTGTCTGTAACGGAAATCCCAAGTTGCTAATTGGTCGTGGCAAAACAGCCACGACCAATCAGCGACGGGCACAGTCCGGCGGCAAAATGGCCGCTCCTTACTCCCCGCAGTCAGTGCCCGCTCCATACTCCGATCCAGTCAGCGCTCACACAGGGTTAATGGCAACGCTAACTGACCGCGTTATGCCATGGTGTAACGCACTCCGTTAACGCTGCTATTAACCTTGTGTGACCAACTTTTAACTATTGATGCTGCCTATGCAGCATCAATAGTAAAAAGATCTAATGTTAAAAATAATGAAAAAAATAAAAAATCGTTATATACTCACCGTCCGTCGGCCCCTCGGATCCAGAACAGGCCTTTCCCACTCCTCGCGATGCCCCGGTGACCGCTCCATGCATTGCGATCTCGCGAGATGATGACGTAGCGGTCTCACAAGACCGCTACGTCATTATCATCTCGCGACACCGCAATGCACTCTTCAGACCGGAGCATGCGAGGAGCGTCGGTAACTGCTTCGATCCAGGGGCCAACGGAAGGTGAGTATATAACTATTTTTTATTTTAATTCTTTTTTTTAACAGGGATATGATGCCCACATTGCTATATACTATGTGGGCTGTGCAATATACTACGTGGGCTAGACACAGAAGAAAAAAACCCCATTGCATATTTAATATGCCAAAAGTGGGGATACTAAGTAGCAGGGGCGGATTATCAGAGGGTCAATCTGGGTGGTAGCCCAGGGCCCAGTGGTGTGGGGGGGCCCTGGGCTACTACCGCATAGATTGCCCACCAGCCGCCGCCATCATTCAGGCCCCCTGACTACTGTACTGGCATATGTATATGATGATCATATCATTATGTGCCCTGCCCCACTGCCCAGACCCGGCCGGTGGGCAGAGAGAGGGGGCCCGCATCGGGCCCCGTCTTACCTGCTCACCGGGCCCCTACCGTGCGGCGCTGCGGCGGTTTCCTATTGACGTGCGGGCGCGGGCCCGCACGTCAATAGTTAACAACAGCCGCCAGCCAATTGGAGGCTGGCAGCTGAAGTCGGCCACAGGCGCAGTGCACACGTCGCCGGCATCTGTCAGACGCCGGCGAGCGTACGCTGCTGAAGGGAGCTCACCGCCTGGAGCGCTGGTCAGGTGAGGAGAACTCGGTTTGTTTTTTTGTTTTGCTAACCTAAGTAATGGCATTACGGCAATAATGCTGGACAGTCAGTGACACTCTGGGTCTGGGGCAGATGATTGCTATTTGCTGGACACACTGGGGCAATGCTGGAGACTGGAGAGTGAGACACAGGGGTCAATGCTGGACACACTGGGGGAAAAGCTGGAGACACTTGGGGCAATGCTGGAGCTACTGGGGCTGGGGCAATGCTGTACACACTGGGGGCAATGCTGGAGACACGGGGGCAATGCTGGAGACACTGGGGCAATGCTGGAGACACTGGGGGCAATGCTGGAGACACTGGGGCAATGCTGGAGACACTGGGGGCAATGCTGGAGACACTGGGGGCAATGCTGGAGACACTGGGGCAATGCTGGAGACACTGGGGCAATGCTGGACATACTGGGGGCAATGCTGGAAACACTGGGGGCAATGCTGGAGACACTGGGGCAGATTGCTGGAGACACTGGGGCAGATTGCTGGACACACTGGGGCAATGTGTTGTGAATTCCACTCTTGGGCTCCCTCCGGTGGTTATAAGTGGCATTTTTGTGAGTTCTGCTCTTGGGCTCCCTCCTGTTGTTTTGAGTGGTATGACTGCTTCTTGGATTTAGCATCAGCAGCTGTTTTCACTGATCGTCTTTCTGGCTCTGCTATATTAGTCTGGCCTTTTCCCTAATTCAATGCCAGTTGTCAATTGTTGAGCTTGGAGTCATGGGGTAATATGCTGGACACACTGGGGCAGATTGCTGGACACACTGGGGGTAATATGCTGGACACACTGGGGCAGATTGCTGGACACACTGGGACAGATTGCTGGACACACTGGGGGCAGTGCTGGACACACTGGGGGCAATATGCTGGAGTCAGACACTGGGGCAGATTGCTGGAGACACTGTCTGGGGGCAATGCTGGACACACTGGGGCAGATTGCTGGACACTGGGGAAATATGCTGGACATACTGGGGCAGATTGCTGGACACACTGGGGGCAATGCTGGACACACTGGGGGCAATGCTGGACACACTGGGGGCAATGCTGGACACACTGGGGGCAGGACTTGAGGCATGGACAGAATGTAGATACGGGGCATGATTGGAGACACGGGGCAGAATGAAAGACACGGGGCAGGATTGGATCATGGGGCAGGATGGATACGATGGAGACAGATGGGGCAGGATGGGGAGATCATATGGGGTAGAATGGATACTCATGAGGGCAGGATGGGAGAACATATGGCTGGAGCCAGGAATGAGACACACGGGGCCAGGGTGGGGAATATTATTACCATAGGGGCTAATTAAGGGATATTATTACTGCAGTGATGCATTTATTTTATTTTTTGAGTATACTGTTTTAAATGGGGGGGGCGGTCCTGTTACTGTGTAGAGTGACAATATGTCGCCTTTTTTTCTCCATGTGGTGTAATGTAGAAGTTGTGAAAAATTAAGTAATGTGTTCTGCAAGCGGAGCTCAAGATAACTGTGTTATTTCCTGCAGAAACGAGTCCTGGCTGGAAGAAATGATGGCGGTCTGTGCTGGATGAAAGATGAAGGACTTCACCTAGAGACGTCACTGGTAAGTCAGTGTTACCTATACACTGACACTATACACTGTATACTATATACAGAGGTCCTGTGTACAATGTCACCAGTGATCACTGTATTACCTATACATTATATACAGAGCTCCTGTGTATAATACCACCAGTGATCTCTGTATTACCTCTACACAGACACTGCATACTAAGTACAGATCCCCTGTGAATAATGGCACTTATGGTGATAGTATTGTGTTTTTTGGGGGTTTTTTTTATTACTGATCAGTATTGTAGTATTCAGTCACTATGTGGTGGTAATATGTGGTCTGGAAATGGTGTTGTGGTATTTGTCCCTTGTATGTGCTATTTGGTCACCAAGTGGTGGTAATATGTGGTCTTGACATGGTGCGGTGGTATTTGTTCCTTGTATGTGATATTATTCGATCACTGTGGTTGTAATTTGTGGTCTGGTCATGGCGCGGTGGTATTTGTTCCTTGTATGTGATATTATTGGTCAAAATATACCTAAATTGTATTGCAGATTTTAACAAATGTTTGATAGGTTACAGTAGAGTAGGGCCCGGCCACTTTTCTGGAATAGTCTGGTTCGGGTATCACATGACCCCCGTCACATGACCCCCGTCACATGACCCCCGTCACATGACCGGGGGGGCCCACAGTGTCTGAACAGCCCGGGGCCCTGGCTACCCTTAATCCACCCCTGCTAAGTAGTATCAACCCACATTCACAATATTTTATTGACTCCGTAATGTAACTATATAAATAGGAGAAAAACTGGAGTAACCAATAAATAAGTAAGAAAGTACAAAATTTATTTCAAAAAATCAAAGAATAACACATATAATAAAATTGTTAATCAGGACAAGGACACGGAAGTACATACAGTAGTGAGGTGCACATGGGAGTTCAGAGGTAGTACATCTATCTGATTTACATTTGAATGCTTGTCCATGTGCTAGGTAAGTAGAGTCAAAAATAAGGCACAATAAATAAAGCTCAAGTATAGTATAACAATGCGGGGATCCACAGAAGCAGTGGGAGCTCTATAGCAAGGTTTAAAGCCAAAAGTATGGCAAAAAAAAAAAGGGTCGGGTAAATCAACATAGATCAAGCCCAGCTGTAGATCCGCAGAGTAAAGGGACTGTATCATAAATTAAGGGCAAAACTTACCAAGCTCAGTGCACAACACTACTCAGATGGTAATGAGCCGCAAATGATGGCGGGTCATTTTTTTTTTGCCTTACTAGAACATGGACAAGCATGATTGACAATTTTATTATATGTGTTTTTCTTTGATTTTTTTAAATAAATTTAGTACTTTCTTACTTATTTATTGGTTACTCCAGTTTTTCTCCTATTTATATATATACTACGTGGTCTGTGCAATATACTACGTGGGCTGTGCAATGTACTGCGTGGGCTGTGCAATGTACTGTGTGGGTTGTCCAATATACTACGTGGGCTGTGCAATATACTACGTGGGCTGTGCAATATACTACGTGAGCTGTGCAATATACTATGTGGGCTGTGCAATATTCTACGTGGCTGTTCTATATACTTCGTGGGCTGTGCTGTACACTACGTGGGCTGTGTTATATACTGCGTGCGTGGGCTGTTATACACTCCATGGGCTTTGCTATATACTCCGTGGCTGTGCTATATACTCCGTTGGCTGTTATATACTACGTGGCTGTGCTATATACTCCATGGGCTGTGCTATATACTACGTGGCTGTGCAATATACTACATGGCTGAGCAATATACTACGTGGCTGTGCAGTATACTACGTGGGCTGTTATATACTTAGTGGCTGTGCTATATACTTAGTGGCTGTGCTATATACTACGTGGCCGGCCGTGAACAATCAGCGACGGGCGCAGGATTTGAACCACGCTTCGCTAATTGGTTGCGGCTGGCCGAATCCTGTGTATTCAATGTATTATTCTAAAATCTTCATAAATAAACTACATACATATTCTAGAATACCCGATGCGTTAGAATCGGCCACATCTAGTACTGTATAATGGCCACACATGATGCTCCATACTGTATAATGGTCACACATGATGCTCCATACTGTATAATGGCCACACAGTGTTCCATACTGTATAATGAACACACATGATGCTCCATACTGTATAATGAACACACATGATGCTCCATACTGTATAATGGCCACACATGATGCTCCATACTGTATAATGGCCACACATGATGCTCCATACTGTATAATGGCCACACAGTGCTCCATACTGTATAATGGGCACACATAATACTCCATACTGTATAATGGTCACACACGATGCTCCATACTGTATAATGGCCTCACATGATGCTCCATACTGTATAATGGGCCCACATGCTCCATACTGTATAATGGCCACACATAGTTACTCCTACACACATGGCTGCGCTCCGTACACCTTGCACACACGGCTCCACTCCGTACTCAAGCGGCTCCGCTCCATACACCTCACACTCACCCGGCTCTGCTCCATACACCTCATACACACCCGGCTCTGCTCCGTACACCTCATACACACACGGCTCCACTCCATACATATCATACACACACGGCTCCGCTCCATACACCTCATACACACGGCTCCGCTCCATACACCTCATACACACACTTACCATGGCAACCAGCACAGCAGAGTCCTGCAATCCATGGAGGTCCCAATCATGTGACCTCTGACTCCTCCCCTCCTGTGACCTCATCACAGGTCCTGTTTGCACAGAGCAGCCAAGGTGCAGGGATGACATTGCACACCGTGGGTTGTGAGCATGGGCGAGCACACCGCACTAGTGACAGCAAATGTCAGGGATTATGGAGAGTCGGCACCAGGTGTTCTGACCGCCGCTCTGCCACCCCCTGTCTTTCAGTGAGGACTGCCGACTGAAGCAAAGGGCTCAACTTGCCCCATGATAGCGGCGCCCCTGGATGGAGGATGTGTGATGGGTATATGGGCTATGGGATGGAGGATATGTATGATGGGTATATGGGCATGGGACTATGGGATGCAGGATGTGTGATGATCTCCCGCCTCAACTACTGCAACATCCTTTTCTGTGGCCTCCCTGCTAACACCCTTGCACCTCTCCAGTCCATCCTTAACTCTGCTGTCCGACTAATCCATCTCTCTCCTCGCTACTCTTCCGCTTCCCCTCTCTGCAAATCTCTTCACTGGCTCCCATTCCCTCATCGTATTCAGTTCAAATGACTAATACTGACCTACAAAGCCATCCATAACCTGTCTCCTCCATTCGTATCTGAACTAATCTCCCGATATCGTCCCTCAGGTAATCTCCAGTCCTCTCAAGACCTCCTTCTGTCCTCCACACGTATTCGCTCCTCACCAACCGCCTACAAGACTTCTCCCGAATGTCCCCCATCCTCTGGAATTCTGTGCCCCAACACATCTGACTATCAACCATATTCGGATCCTTCAGGCGAAACCTGAAAATCCACCTCTTCAGGAAAGCCTACAGCCTGCACTGACCCCGCTGCCTCCTCATCACTACCGGAGCTACCGACTCACCAACATCGGAGCTGCTGCAACCCCCCAACCTACTGTCTCCTTCCCCGCCATCCTGTAGAATGTAAGTCCGCAAGGGCAGGGTCCTCTCCTCTCTGTACCAGTCTCTGATTGTTAGTTCACTGTAAGGGATATCTGTAATTTGCATGTAACCCCTTCTCATGTACAGACCAATCAATGGTGCCATATAAATAATAATAATAGTATAGGGGCACTGGACTATGGGATGGAGGATAATCATTATAATTTGTTATAACTAACCACAGTTAGTTACTATGCCCAGGCAATGCCGGGCTCTTCAGCTAGTATATATATATATATATATATTTGGCAGAGTCATATCTCCCGACTGTAGATTGCATGCTGTCGTTGTAGGCCCAGACCAGATAGGATGGAGATGAATGAGGGAGACCAAAGTTCAAAAATAGACTTTCCTTTACTTAACAAGAACTTGATGAGAAGTACAGTCATGGCCAAAGTATTGACACCCCTACAATTCTGTCAGATAATACTCAGTTTCTTCCTGAAAATGGCAAACACAAATTCTTTGGTATTATTATCTTCATTTAATTTGCCTTAAATGAAAAAACACAAAAAGAATTGTCCTAAAGCCAAATTGGATATAATTCCACACCAAACATAAAAAAGGGGGTGGACAAAAGTATTGGCACTGTTCGAAAAATCATGTGATGCTTCTCTAATTTGTGTAATTAACAGCACCTGTAACTTCCCTGTGGCACCTAACAGGTGTTGGCAATAACTAAATCACACTTGCAGCCAGTTGACATGGATTAAAGTTGACCCAACCTCTGTCCTGTGTCCTTGTGTGTACCACATTGAGCATGGAGAAAAGAAAGAAGACCAAAGAACTGTCTGAGGACTTGAGAAACCAAATTGTGAGGAAGCATGAGCAATCTCAAGGCTACAAGTCCATCTCCAAAGACCTGAATGTTCCTGTGTCTACCGTGCGCAGTGTCATCAAGAAGATTAAAGCCCATGGCACTGTGGCTAACCTCCCTAGATGTGGACGGAAAAGAAAAATTGACAAGAGATTTCAAGGCAAGATTGTGCGGATGTTGGATAAAGAACCTCGACTAACATCCAAACAAGTTCAAGCTGCCCTGCAGTCCGAGGGTACAATAGTGTCAACCCGTACTATCCGTCGGCATCTGAATGAAAAGGGACTGCATGGTAGGAGACCCAGGAAGACCCCACTTCTTACCCAGAGACATAAAAAAGCCAAGCTGGAGTTTGCCAAAACTTACCTGAAAAAGCCTAAAACATTTTGGAAGAATGTTCTCTGGTCAGATGAGACAAAAGTAGAGCTTTTTGGGCAAAAGCATCAACATAGAGTTTACAGGAGAGAAAAAAAGAGGCATTCAAAGAAAATAACACGGTCCCTACAGTCAAACATGGCGGAGGTTCCCTGATGTTTTGGGGTAGCTTTGCTGCCTCTGGCACTGGACTGCTTGACCGTGTGCATGGCATTATGAAGTCTGAAGACTACCAACAAATTTTGCAGCATAATGTAGGGCCCAGTGTGAAAGCAGGGTCTCACTCAGAGGTCATGGGTCTTCCAGCTGGACAATGACCCAAAACACACTTCAAAAAGCACTAGAAAATGGTTTAAGAGAAAGCACTGGAGACTTCTAAGGTGGCCAGCAATGAGTCCAGACCTGAATCCCATAGACACCTGTGGAGGGATCTAAAAATGGCAGTTTGGAGAAGGCACCCTTCAAATATCAGGGTCCTGGAGCAGTTTGCCAAAGAAGAATGGTCTAAAATTCCAGCAGAGCATTGTAAGAAACTCACTGATGGTTACCGGAAGCCAGTTATTTTGGCTAAAGGTTGTGCAACCAAGTATTAGGCTCAGGGTGCCAACACTTTTGTCTGGCCCATTTTTGGAGTTTTGTGGGAAATGATCAATGTTTTGCTTTTTACTTCATTCTCTTTTGTGTTTTTTCATTTAAGACAAATTAAATGAAGATAATAATACCAAAGAATTTGTGTTTGCAATCATTTTCAGGAGGGAACTGAGTATTATCTGACAGAATTGCAGGGGTGTCAATACTTTTGGCCATGACTGTATATAGATCAGATAGCAGGCACAACACTTTATGAACGCTTCTTCTGCATTGTGCAGAGTCAGGAACTTTCCGGTTACACGTGGCGGTACATAACTTTTCTTATAAGCCACAATAGTGCAGCAAACCTGAGCTAATGACCTCTTCCTGCTCTTTGTCTCCACTATGCTCCTGCCTGGAATCCGAATTCTTACTGCCATTATATCTTTGCTTACCTTCAGGACGTACTATCTGATGTCTCCCTCCTGGCACACAACACTATATCAATTCAGGAGGACTGCAATAATATAGACCAAAGGTCTGTACTTCTCACTTTCTATCTGACTCATCACAAGGAAATTGTTCTCCTGTGTGCCCATGTAGCTCAGTATGAGGTCTCCCACACAGTATGACGGCCCCACAGCGCCTCACACAGTATTATGGCTAGAGATGAGCCAATATTTCAGTGTTTGGTTCGGCTCACTATCACCGAATTCAGCAACATTTGCCGGCTTAATCATCGATTAAATCACTGAATATAGCCGAACATGCACAGCACAAAAGCCGGTGTTTCCCAAGCTGTGTGACAGTGTGGTAATCACCGACGTAGCGCTTCTGATCGGGGGTAAATTCATCCCCACTGGTCAGAGAGCCGCGGTTCCCACCCTGTCAGAAAGCAGCGTGACCGCTCATCTGTGATCGGAGGTAAAAAGTTTACTACCGGTCACTGGTGTCAGCTGATGGGACTACAGCTCCCATCATCCGACACCTACAGCCGCTAATAACAGTGAGAGCAGCTGATGGGTGTATTCATCAGCCGCTACTTCTCTGTAAATAAATAATAAACAAAGAATAAAAAAAGAAACACACTGTACTAATTGTATTTGTCACTGACATCTATATATCTACCTATTCTATTTGTATTTACTGTATGTCATCCATGTCTTCTATCCTGTCGGCTCCTGCGGTGATTTTACACTACCGCGGCTGGTGAATTGCCGGCTTTTCTTCTATTTATCTATGTAATATATATATACACTGTGTCACTGACATCTATAAAAAAAAACTTCCTTCTCACCCCCAATGGGGGTGGTCTTTGTTGTCCTTTCTCATTCTCGGGTCCTCTACCAGAGACCTGGGAGTTTGAGGGTTCTGCGCAGGATCTTAGTTGTTCCCAGCATTGCACTTTTGTGGACAGAGAGCTCAGATGTTGCTCCTGGGATCTGTTGTAGCCATTCTTCCCACTTAGGGGTCACTGCTCCAAGTGCTCCTATCACCACTGGAATCACTGTTGCCTTCACCTTCCACATCTTCTCCTGTTCTCCTTTGAGGCCCTGGTATTTCTCCAGCTTCTTATATTCCTTCTCTCTGATGTTGCTGTCACTTGGCACT
This sequence comes from Ranitomeya variabilis, assembly GCF_051348905.1. Classification (NCBI taxonomy): domain Eukaryota; kingdom Metazoa; phylum Chordata; class Amphibia; order Anura; family Dendrobatidae; genus Ranitomeya; species Ranitomeya variabilis. The sequence continues at coordinate 770,149,395 of NC_135235.1, read as the reverse complement.
GCCACATCTATTATCATTGCTGTCTTCTGATCCTTGTCTACTATCACAATGTCTGGTTGGTTAGCCAACACCTGCTTATCCATCTGGATCTTGAAGTCCCACAGGATTTTAGCCCTTTTATTCTCCACCACTTTTTCTGGGGTCTCCAAACTGGACTTAGGAGGGAATTAGCCCATATGCTGTGCAGATGTTCCTGTATACAATTCCCGCTACAGGGTTGTGGCGTTCGGTATACGCTGTCCCTGCTTGCATTTTGCTTCCTGCCACTATGCGTTGGATGGTTTCTGAGGTTTCCTTGCATAGTCTGCACCTTGGGTCTTGTGTGGTAGATTCCTGCTTCTATGGATGTGGTACTTAGTACTTGCTCTTGTGCCGCTATGATTAGTCCTCTGTGCTGTCTCGGAGTCCAGCTTTCTCCAGCCATTGGTAGGATTTCTCCATGTCAGCCAACTCCATTATCTGTGTATGGTACATCCCATGCAGCGGCTTGTCTTGCCATGGCGGTTCATGTTCCTGCTCTTCCTTCCAGATCTGTTGTTGCTGCCTTAGGCTTTCTCTCAGCATCTCATCTTTTGGTGCCATTTTTCTGATGTATTCCTGGATACTCCTTGTTTCATCCGTGATCGTGGCTTGGATGCTTGGATACTTATCAAGCCTTGACCTTTCTGTTGGTATACAATCTTTGGGTGTTAGACTTTGGGTGGAGACCTCCATGCATTGTGAGGTGCTTTCGTGTTTTCAGATCTGCAGCTTCCATCTCTTCTTTTGGCCAGCACACTATGCCAGCAGGGTATCTGATAACTGGCAGGGCATATGTATTGATGGCGCAGATTTTATTCTTCCCATTGAGCTGGCTCTTCAGGACCTGTCTTACCCTTTGATGGTATTTGGATGTTGCTGCTTTCCTTGCCTCCTCATCATGGTTACTGTATCCCTGTGGGATGCCGAGGTACTTGTAACATGTCTGTACATCTGCTATGTGCCCTGCTGGTAATTACACTCCATCAGTCTTGACTACCTTGCCTCTCTTTATTACCAACCGGCCGCACTTCTCCAGTCCAAAGGACATCCCGACCCTTCACTGTATATCCTTGTCAGGTAGATCAGTGAATTGATGTCTCGTTCATTTTTCGCATACAGCTTGATGTCATCCATGTAGAGAAGGTGGCTGATGGTGCTTCCACTCTTGAACTTATATCCATAGCCAGACTGTAATTATCTGACTGAGGGGGTTCAAGACTATGCAGAACAGCAATGGTGACAGTGCATCACCTTGGTATATGTCGCATTTAATGGTCTCTTGTGCTAGTTGTCTTGAGTTGACTTCAAATGTTGTTCTCCATAGCCCCACTGAGTTTCTGATGAAGGTTCTTAATTTCCTGTTGACATTGTACAGAGCCAAGCATTCACAGATCCATGTGTGTGGCATTGAGTCATAGGCTTTCCTGTAGTCAATCCAGGCTATGCTGAGATTGGTCTGTCTGGATCTTGAGTCTTGAGTGACTGCTCGATCTACTAGGAGCTGGTGCTTAGAGCCTCTGGTGTCAGTCCCAATGCTTTCTGAGCTGGATTCATGTACTGGTTCATATGGTTCTGTAGCTTGGTGGCTATGATGCCTGACAGAAGTTTCAATGTTGTTGTAAGGAAGGTTATTGGGCGGTAGTTAGATGGAATTGTTCCTTTGTGAGGATCCTTCATGATCAGCACTGTTCTTCCTTGTGTTAGCCAAGCTGGGTGGTGGCCTGCTTCTAGCAGTTGGTTCATCTGCTTTGCCATGAGTTCATGTACCGCTGTGAATTTCTTTAGCCAGTAGGTGAGGATCATGTACAGTATGTGCCAGTTGCTGTCCACCTCTTCATGTTCTTGAACCGCTGTTGGATGTCTGCTTCTGTAATATATTCATATATTCTGTAATATATTCATATTGTGCATGTAGGGGGAGTACTGTGGGAACATTAAAAAGTGGGGGATTGCAGTACTGTGGGGACAACATACTGTCTGTGAGGGATGCCAGTCCTGTGGAAACATTATCCTGATTCTTGCTCTAGGTGGTTGCTGTGTTTCATTCTCAACTATTGCAGCCACATTGCACTGGTGTTGTGTTTTTTCCTTCTCCCATATGTTCCTCCAGTATTGTTCAGTCTCTGCTATTGGTGGAGTTGCTGCCTTTGTGCTGTTCCTCTGTAGTTGGGAGTACACTTTGGATGGTTCTTTGGAGAACAGGGCATTTATCTTCTTGACCTCAGCTTCTCTAATGTATCTCCCTTGTCTTGCAGCGAGTGCTGTGAGCCTTTGTTTAGCCGTCTCTTCAGTTGGGGTCAGGCTTTGTACTTGTCCAGCTTGGTCTTATTTTTGATCTTTACACACTTCTGTATTTCTGATAGTTGGCTGACTTTCCTTTTTGGCACCTTTATCTTTGTCTACAGTCTTCTTTTCCAAGGGGAGCACATACTTCTGTTATTGCTGGTTATATAGCCAAGCATTTCCATGATTGCTGAGGCCGTAGCATAGATCAGGTTATTAGTTTGAGTTATTGTGGTGGTAGGTATTGATGCAAGAGCTGTTCTATTGGCATCCTCTAGCACACTGTCTGGTGGCGTTTCTTTGCTGAGCCTTGGCAGTCGATCTCTGGTATTGATGGTATTTAGTTTATCTAAGATCTTCTGATTCAGATCAGCTGCAGTGCTCTCTAGTTGCAGGGTTGGATCAGGATCTTCAGGGGGTTGCACATGTTGTTCTTCCAGGTCTTCATGTGGGGTGGATCTGCAGTGCAGTTGCTCCATCTCAAGTTGTGATAATAGCTTTGTCTTTATGATATTGAAATGTTGGGTGACTAGTTGTTTCTCAGTTAGTGGACATGCAGGTCTTGTATCCATCCAGAGTTTCCTCATTCACTTCATATATCCTCTCCCATTTGGTCTGCTGTTATAGTAGCATTTCATCAGATCCAGGTTCTCTTGCCTTGTCCATGTATGGTTTGGTCCAGTAGCCCATTTATCATCAGATTGTCCTGGTTCCTTGACATCTGACGCAGACAGGGTGGATAAAAATCAATCTTTTTTTAAAAAAATCAAAAAAATCTGATTTTTTTAATTTAAATCGGATTTTTTTCAATAAACTGCTTTTTGAGGAAAATATTTTACCATCCAAAGGTTCTTCCATCATGAGATAAAGCTGAGTTGTTTAACTCAGTAGAATAAAGGCTGTATATGTGTAACATTCACAATGCCATGCTCTTCCAGAGGTTTCTGTAGGATTAGTGGGCAGTTTCTCTCCTATATTATCACAGACGCTCGCTTTACTTACACAGTTCTCAAAACTGAATTTGACTCCGCAGAGGTCCCAGCCTCTTCTTCACGGCAAAAATGTTACAACATGAACAGAGTTGAGAAAAAGACCTTAATCCTATTGTTCTACAAACCTATGAATACAGAATCAACCCCTTCAGTGCCAAGTCCAAGAAGTTAGACAATATGTTTCTGATTGTTTGGAGTGGAATAGATCTGCACAACACAAGAAGAATGTGAATCTAAGTGTGAGGAGGAGGAAGGGCAAGCAGACAAGAAAATGAAAGTGAAACTTTGAGCACAATACTGCAGCATAGCCACAGACAGACAAGTCTGGATCTGTTTGTGTGTACGATCTGAGGTTTATTACATTCTTTCCTTATAATGGCAGCAGGCCGTAAAAGAGACCCAGTTTCGGAATATTTTAATGAAGCTCCTTCGCCTATTGGTAAGGCAGGCATGCGTGCAAAATGCAAACGATGCAACAAAGAGATGCAAGGCCTGGTGGCGCGAATGAGGAAACATCATGAGAAGTGCGGTGATGAAGATGACCAAAGAAACACTTCTGAACAGGCAGGATCTTCAGGTTGGTAAACATTTTTATTGAATCCTATTTCTAAAGACTGAACTGTCATGTGTGAGAAAAATTATATTTCTTATCATTACTGCATTTTACTGTCATTTGGTACAGTTATGAAGAAAAACAAATATTCCTTTTGGGGCAGGGGCAGTGATGTGTTGTGTGCAATAAGCAGAAATTGTATAAACAATAAAATAACAGCATTGACTTTTTTTGTTTAGGGGAATTCATGGATTCTGGAAACTATCCACCTCCAAGATCACCATCATCGTGTTCTACAGTTTCAGAGTTATCCATCCAGGATAGTGCTTCATTAGCAGCAGCAGCATCATCAGACACCCACAGCCACATATCACCATCACCCAAAAGGAAGAAAAAACCTTTACCTCCTGGAACCACCATAGATAGGTTTGTGATAAGAACTAGCAGATTAAAAAAAGAGTTGATTGATGAAAAAATTGCCCAGTTTATTTATGCAACAAACTCTTCTTTCCGTCTGACTGAGAACCCACATTTCATTAATATGGTTCAGTCACTGAGACCAGGATACAGTCCACCCAGCAGAGCTGATGTTGCAGGGAAACTGCTGGATCAAGTGTATGACAGAGAAATGGAGCAATGTGCAACAGCTCTGGAGGGTAAAATTGTTAACCTAAGTATTGATGGGTGGAGTAATGTCCACAATGATCCTATTGTATGTGCTTGTATAACAACAGAAGAAGGTAAAGTCTTCCTTGCACAAACAACTGATAACGTCAAGAAATGCACACACAGCAGAATACTTACAAGAAGTGGCAGTAAAAGCTATAACGACATGTGAACAAAAATTCAAATGTCTAGTACACAGTTTGGTCACTGACAATGCTGCAAACGTATCCAAGATGAGAAGAGATTTAGAAGAGCAGGGAGGGAATACAAAGCTGCTAATAACATATGGTTGCAGTGCCCATTTGCTGCACCTCTTAGCCAAAGACTTAAGTGTTCCAGAAATAAAGGCTAATGTTGTTGAAATTGCTAAATACTTCCGTAATAATCATTTTGCTGCAGCAGCTCTGAAAAGGATGGGTGGAACCAAGCTAACGCTCCCACAAGATGTTAGATGGAACTCTGTGGTGGACTGTTTTGAGCAGTATATCAAAAACTGGCCTATTCTGATGACACTTTGTGAAGAAAATCGAGATAAAATAGATGGCACTGTCACGGCCAAAATCCTCAACATTGGGCTTAAGAGAAATGTTGAACATATGCTGAGCTTCCTGAAACCCATCTCTCAAGCTTTAAACAAAATACAGAAAAATAGCTGTTTTATTGCGGATGCTGTTGAAATTTGGAAGGAACTGAGTGAACACTTAAAAACAGAACTACACATGGACAGAATTAAATTACAAGCAGTAAACAAACGAATGGGACAAGCACTGACTCCAGCTCATTTTTTGGCAAATATTGTCAATATCCAATATCAGGGTCAAAACCTAAGTGCTGAGGAAGAGGAGTTAGCTATGACATGGGTATCCAGCAATCATCCATCTTTAATGCCAACTATAATAAACTTCAGAGCTAAGGGGGAACCATTCAAGAAATATATGTTTGCTGAAGATATTTTAAGGAAGGTCACACCAGTAAACTGGTGGAAGTCACATAAGCGCTTGGATTTAGAGACTGTTCAAGTAATGATTTCACTTTTAACAGCAGTAGCTTCTTCTGCAGGCGCTGAAAGAATATTCTCTTCCTTTGGACTCATTCATTCTAAATTGAGATTTCGGTTGGGACCCAATAAAGCAGGAAAGCTTGTTTTTCTTTTCCAGATTATGAATAGGAACAAAGAAGAAGATGATGAAGATGACGACAAGTGAGCTACAGAGGACAGCAGGGACAGTAGTATTTAAGTTTTTCATGTGTCGGCTGGGCTGACAGTCTAAGTTTCTTAAAATATATATATATATTTTGTTTAGCCAAATTAGTTATCAAACATGGATGTTTGTTTAAGCAAATAACTTATGCTGTAATGCTGTTATTGTTTCAGTTGAATAAATCTATTTAAATTGTTATTAAGGTCAGGATTATTTTTCTCCTTCCTAAGTACAACAGAACAGTGGTGTCCAAATATGAATGATTAACCCATTAAACTGGGGAGAAAAAAGTAATATAAAAAGTGATTCTAAAAATCTTCATCTACTTGCATGTTAAAGTAGCAAGAACTAGTTTAGGTAGAAACTTTGATTTAAATCACTGATTTACAACAAGCCTTACTGACTAGTGATTTAAATCAAATCCACCCTGGACGCAGACCTTGTTAATTCAGGCGACGTCTGAGCCGGCATGACTCTCTTTGCTCGTGACACTCTCATGTTTATTGAGGTAGGCACCATAGTGTTATGGACCACTACTGGTCTATTATGTCCAACAGGATTTGAACCCCAGTCTCCCACATTGATGGCTGTGATTTTACTGAACGCGGCACATGTATTGTCGGCTTCTATTAGGTCTTTTACCGAATGTTACCGACTTTTTCAAATCTTAAGAAAAATGCTCGTGTTACCGATCATGAATCCGAATGTATCATATTTGTGCCGAATTTATGTTTAGTGATCGTTTTCCGAACATATTCGCTCCTCTATAATTATGGCCACCACAACCTGCTACACAAAATAAACACCCCACTCAGTATGGAGGCATTTACAGTCCACCACAACCCCAGTATAATGGCCCCTACCAGCCACACATTCAGTATGAGAGTCCCAACAGCTCTTCTCTTAATATGATGCCCCCACAATTCCTGATATAAAACCTCACACTGCTCAGCCAACCCGGTTCCTGAGGAGCGCTGCTCTGGTCTGTGCGGTGTGAGTACTGAGGCTCCGTACTACAGGTGTGATGTAGTGACGTCATTGTGCCTGCAGTGCACGGAGTCTCAGACTCAGAAGTGAAGGCTGAATGGTGGATCAGGAGCTTTCCACTCCCTGATTCACTAATCTATTCAGCGGTATCACCGTCATGGGAATGTGGATATCGCTGAAATTGTGATGATGGGAAGGAGAGGGTGACCAATACCACACCCCACCGAGCCCTGTCACTTCATAGGCACCATAGCAACCGAGTGGGCTACCTTTATGGATGATACACTCCTGCCTATCCAACTATCGTATGGTAAATATCTCATAGATCCTGGGTTCATTAGTATCTGCACCAAGAATGAGGCTAAGTGAGTATTTATTAATTGTCGGTGGTCGGAGGTAGTCAGTGAGGTGGATGGTACCATATTGTGCATGTAGGGGGCAGTACTGTGGGAACATTAGAAAGTGGGGTATGGCGGTACTGTGGGAACATTATACTGTGTGTGAGGGCGATGCCAGTCCTGTGGGGACATTATCCTGTGTCTGTGGGTAGCCACAATTGTGGGAACAAAATACTGTGTGTGTGGGGTATGGCGGTACTATGAGAACATTATACTGTGTGTGGGGGTATGGCGGTACTATGAGAACATTATACTGTGTGTGGGGGTATGGCGGTGCTGTAGGAACATTATACTGTGTGTGGGGGTATGGCGGTACTATGAGAACATTATACTGTGTGTGGGGGTATGGCGGTACTATGAGAACATTATACAGTGTGTGGGGGTATGGCGGTACTATGAGAACATTATACTGTGTGAGCGCCATCATATATATTACATAAGGGGTGTAATAAGGAGAGTCATATAAAAGCCTCCTCCGGGCTGTGCTGCATTTGTACAGACTGCTATCTGCCGTCCAGACGGGACCATGTGACACCAATGGGAAGAGGGAGGGTTTCCGGAGGGAAGAGTCTAGAGGGTGCACCTGGTCAGGAGACCTTGATGGCGCAGTTACTGATATTATAAAGGCCGGAGCCCCAAAGGCAGAACAGATTTGGCGCCAACAAAGGAAAGGGGTGCGGGGAAGAATCTGAGGTACCAGCTCCTGGTAAAGTGCCCGAGGCAGCTGGGTGTGGGGCAGAACCTGCTTACAGGGCATAATGGGGGCATTACACTGTGTGGGGCCAAGAAAGGGGCCCTGTACTAGGAGAACACTCCGCTCCTCACTTCCTGTCCTCCATAGTTGGCTCGTATGTATCTATTACAGGAAACAGAACAACAACGTTATGGTTCTTATAAAGAGTCTCCTCCGTGCAGAAGGGGTTAATGTCCCCGGCTGCGCTCAGTACTGGGGAATCTCCACATACCTCCACCTGCAGAGCCGCACTCCACAGATATGGCTGCTCTGTGCGCACAGGACCTGTGATGAGGTCACAGGGGGAGGAGTCAGGGGTCACGTGATCCGCAGTGAAGACGCTACATGGAGACTTCTCCTCAGTCAGTGACATTCCCGCCATTATTCGCCCTCACTACTGGCACAATCACCTCGCGCCGCCTTTTCTACACAATGTTCTGTGTGGAATGTAACGTGTGATTTCTCTGGAGACAAATAGACCCCACACATGAGGGGATTATCACCGGTTACCAGACGTCTAGTATATGGCGGCATATGATTGTGCTATCGCCTCCACACCGGGGGCTAAAATGCCGAAATCTCGCTTATTTACCCCCTTCCAGTGTCCGGCTAAGGGTCATATACGGCCATGCTCCTCTCCAGTCGCTGTGGGGTTTGGTAATAGGATGGAGGGCGGCGTCCATGCTTGGACTTCAGAGAGAGTAATAAAATCACAGCTCACCTTCCCTGTCCTTCACCCCTTACACCTGACCTGTTTAGCCAATTACCTGGAGATAAATGGTTTTACAGACGTAACGTGAGAGGGGCATATAACCTTCTACGTATCGCCATGGTGACAGATGGAAGACCGCACACAATACACCTGAGGGGCAGAGTGAACATTTGATGCTGCCATTTGGGGTAACCAATGCTCCAGCAGTCTCTGAAAATGTCATTAATTATATATTTTCTCACTGATTGGTAGATTTGTGGTAATTCTCCTGGATGATATATTGAGTTCCTCACGTACTCTGGAGGAGCATGGTGAGCATGTCAGACAGGTTCTCCAGGTTCTACGTGACAACTATTTATTTGCTAACCTGGAGAAATGGCAATTTGTGGTACAGCAGGTCCAGTTCTCAGGACATTTGGCTTCTGCATTGGGGGTTCAGATGGACCCCGTTAAGGTCCAAGCAGTCCTTGATGGCTTCTAACCAAGTAACCTGAAAGCGTTACAGAGATTTCTTGTAGTCGAGATACTGAGGAACAAACAAGCGAGAAATAGGGTCTTATCTGATAACAAGATGTAATGAGAATAGAGGAGTATTACACTCACCTGATAGAGCGGCACCTCAGCAACATGTTCAATGCATAAAGCTGCTGCCGGACACGGGGCCAAAGACCGAGCAGAATAGCTGATCCGGGTATAATGTGTCCAGGGCCGGACTGGGACTAACATTCAGCCCCGGCATGTGAAGGCGCACAGGCCCACTTGTCGCATGGTGAATGTGTAATATGTTGGTGCAGCTGTAGGTTACAAGAAGTGAGGTGCGTGTAACACGACTATATAACACAGTAACAGCTGTGCCCAGTGTTACAGCTCAGCCCTGGTTATTGCTCTTAGGTGCAGGATCGGGCTAAGCTGCTATTTTACACACAGAGCTGGGTCTCATAGATAATGAAGATGCTGCGCTCTCCATAGTTCATTCATATACAGCAGCTGATGGACAGTGATGCCGAGAGTCAGATACCACTGAGCTAATATTTATGTATTTATTTTACTCACTGATATAGCACCATGAATTCCACAGCACTTTACAGACGTTATCATCACTGTCCCCATTGGGGCTCACAATCTACATTCCCTATGAGTCTTTGGAGTGTGAGAGAAAAACAGAGAACCCGTGTAATAATTATAAGGGATAACTCAGGAGACTCTTTGTGTGGAACAAGGCAACTACAGGACACAGTTTTATAAGTGTTAAAGTCTATATTATCACATGGTGATTCAAACAGGTGCAGAGAGAAACTCAAGTCCACAACACTTGATGCAAATATCAAACGCAGCTCAGCAGTCTATAGGGAACTTCAGAGGAAAATGCAATCACGCAGAAAGTCTATGAAGCACAGTTGTTCTTGAGGATACTTGACACGAATAAGTCCTTGCTTAGTCCAAGACACAGATAGATATGCTTATAAGGCAGTTCAAACAATATCTTAGCACAACCAGGAAGGCCTGGGTAATAGTCTCAGGTTTTTGCAGAGCAGCAAGAGCTTACATGTGTCATGTCGGACGCTGTTCAGACCAGGTCGTTCGACAGACAGCGGTAATCCCGCTTTTGACCACTATGCACTCATTGGCGTCGGCTAGATTTTATCTAGCTGGTCTGGGGTTAATTTACCTGGTGTTCGGATTGGAAGCTGGCCATGCCCACTGCCTTTAAATAGTTCTCCTGAACATTGGGCGTCGCCGATTATAGCTTCTGTCTAGTGCTTGGTTATCTCGGTCTGGAGTGGTGAGCTAGGAGTTGGAGTATCGTATCTGGTGGTGTATTTCCCTTTGTCTTATTTACTCCTTCCTATATTTGTATTTATTTTGCCCTGTGCATTTATAGTGTATTCCTGAGTGACTGCGGCGTGGTGTATATTTTCCGTTATCCTTGTCTGTGCTAACTGTGGGTATTGGTGTATGATCTCTTCACTGGGTGGAGGGTGGTGTTTTCGCCTAGGGTTGAAACAGGAGACAGGGTGAGGTTCGAGGCCTGGACATGCACACCATCAGTGTAAACTCCAGGTAGAGGGTCAGTCAGGATTTCCCTAGTCTGAGGGAAATTGCAGGGGCCCGGGTTATTAGCTCTTGCCCACCTAGGCTTCCCATGACATTATAATTGGCCAACATTATTTCCATGGATCTCATGCTTTCCATAACCTGCCAGTTGAAGGCGCTGTCCCTACAGGTCACTGAGTTAAGGGGGGCAGTGCAGCAACAGGGACTAGCAGTGTCTAATGTGCAAGCCAGAGTTACAGGTAAAGTTGCTGAGCCTAAGTTTCCTTTGCCTGAAAAATTTGCTGGGGAACGCAGTAAATTTGTTTCTTTTCATGAAGCTTGCAAACTGTATTTCCGTATGCACCCTATCTCCTCCAGTAATGAGGCTCAGCGTGTGGGTCTGGTGTTGTCATTATTAAACCGGGATCCCCAAGCATGGGCGTTTTCTTTGCCATCTGATTCTGCTGCATTTGACTCTGTGGAGAGTTTTTTTTCTTCTCTTGGAAACATTTACGATGAGCCTGACAGCATGGCTCTAGCAGAATCTAAGATATGCGCTATTCGCCAGGGGGAGCGAGTTGCAGAGGATTACTGTTCTGAATTTCGCTGCTGGGCGGTCGACACACAGTGGAATGATTCCGCACTGTGGAGTAACTTTATTCATGGAGTTTCTGATAGGGTTAAAAAAGCCCTCCTGATGTACGAGACTCCTGCTTCACTAGATTCCGCTATGAGTCTTGTTGTCCGCATCAATCGCCGTTTGCGTCAGGGGGATCATGAGACGCCGCCTCTGGGTGAAGGTTTAGGTTCACGTGAGGTTGCTGCAGGTGAGCCCACGGAACCTATGCAAGTCGCAGGGGTATCACATGTTAAGAATCGAGCCCCTGTACTCGGGAAGCAGGGAGCCTGTTTTTACTACAGTAAAACTGGTCATTTTATTAATATCTGTCCTCTGCTGTCAAAGAAAAACGCAACGGCGGAAAAACTTCTAAGCTCAGAGGGTGTGGAGGAGTCCAATCTGAGCTTATGTATATCCTCCATGATGGTTTCTCAGTGCATGCTCCCTGCCAAAGTTGTTGTCGCTGGCAGAGAGCTGCCAATCACTGTTTTTGTGGATAGTGGTTCTGCCACAAATCTCATTGATGAGGAGTTTGCGCGCACTGCTGGTTTTAGGATCGAAAAACTGCCTCATCCTATCCTCGTGGTCACCATCAATTCTGCTCCTCTCCCACAGGGGGAGATTACTGAGTTTGTGGCGGAGATTAAACTCCACATTGGGGTTCTTCATTTTGAGCATGTTACATGTAAGGTGCTCAAGAGTCTTCCTGCACAATTGGTTCTGGGTTTTCCATGGTTGTCTACACACAACCCGGTTATTGACTGGAAAACTCAGGACATAATTCAGTGGAGTGATTTCTCTCAGGAGAATTGCTTGGCCACATGTGTTTCTGCTGTGACTCCAAGCATTCCTGAGTCACTTCTGGATTTTGTGGATGTGTTCTCTGAGAAGGGTTGTTCAGAGTTGCCACCACATCGCTCCTATGACTGTTCTATCAGGTTTAAACCAGGGGCCAAGTTGCCTAAAGCAAGGATGTTTAATATCTCCGGTCCGGAGAGACAAGCGCTAAAGGATTACATTGCTGAAAGTTTGAGCAAAGGGCACATCAGGCCTTCATCCTCACCAGTGGCAGCAGGGTTCTTCTTCGTTAAGAAGAAAGATGGTGGACTACGGCCGTGTCTGGATTTCAGGGAGTTAAACCAGATTACAGTTTGTGATCCATACCCTATGCCATTGATACCGGATTTGTACAACCAGGTGGCAGGTGCTAAGTGGTTTACCAAGCTTGTCCTCAGGGGGGCGTACAACCTCATAAGAGTCCATCAAGGTGATGAGTGGAAGACGGCTTTTAATACCCCTGAGGGTCATTTTGAAAATTTGGTGATGCCATTTGGGTTGACAAACGCACCTGCAGTGTTTCAACATTTCATAAATGATGTATTCTCACATGTTTTGGGGAAATTTGTTATTGTGTACCTAGATGACATCCTCATATATACTTGCGACCGTGATACTCATTTAGGTCATGTCAGGCAGGTGTTACAGCTTCTCAGAGAGAATAAGCTATGTGCAAAACTGGAGAAATGTGTATTTCCAGGACGTCCCCCTGACAGCACTCTGGAGGACGTCCTCCTCCTCCTTGCAGGGACAGGAAACAACACGAGAGGTTAAAAGGTCCCACTCCGCCCCCTTTCCTTTAGTGTTTTTCCTGTCCCTGCATGGAGGGACACACGAGAGATCAAGCTTACCGGACCGGAGGGCTCAGGGGGATCGTGCGGCTGGTCCAATATCCTTTCCCCTCGTCGATAGCCCAGGGCAGATACTCCCCGGGTGGAAGTCCCTGTGCCCAGAGACCAGTCGAGCAGAAGAGCTCCTGGGTGAGCCGCTTCCTCCCAGGGGGGGGCTCTCGGCTCAGGTGCCAGGATGGACAAGAGGCGCCGGCGCCAGGAAGGAGAAGAGGCGCAGAGGTCCGCATGCTCTCATACGAGCATGCAGGGACGGCAGAACCTCCCGGCTTCAGCGTGTGTTCCACTGCGTGGAACGCGGAAGTAAGTGATGTAGCGTCACTTCCGGTGACGTCAGCAGGGTCATTTCCGGCAGATTCGGCGGCCGGGTATGCGTTCCACAGTGTGGAATGCAGAAACAACCATAAAAATGCGCCGAATATGAGAATAAGCGTCCAGCGTTCCACACAGCGAGCGCCAGATTGAACAGGACGCACATCCAGAGTCACGGGCCGGAGAGGAGGTCTGCAATGCCAGAGACGAAGGGTAAGGGCAGCAGTGCTGCTATATCCCTCTAGCAGGAGATGTCCCATTTATACAGCATATTTATATTTTAAACAGAGGATATGGATCACAGGAGTGAGGAGGCTGGGGTAAGTGCGCATAGCGCATATTACCTTCCCACTTATTTCTAGTCACTTAGCTGTACTCACTCTTATACTTAGGATAAGGAGGCTCAACAGACATCCCTGCCAGTGACAAAAAAGTCAGGCAAGGCTTTGACAAAGTCCAGACGATGCTCCATATGTAATGCAAAGTTACCTGAAGCATATAAAAAGGAGTTGTGCGAGTCCTGCATCTCTAGAGTTGTAAAGGAAGAACAACCATCATTGTTATCCGAAATGAGAACTCTAATTCGGGAAGAAGTACAGAATTCTTTGGCTACCATGACACAACGGTACCCCTCCAGCCCAGGTCCGGGTCGTAAGAGACCACGGATGGACCTGGACCAAGATGATGTAGCGGCTTCGTCTAAGGAAGAATCGCACAGTAGAAGCTCGGATCAAGAAGAAGGAGAACTACCACTAGATGAACAGGATCAGGGAAGGAAGTTTCTCTTTCCTGTGGAAGAGACAGAAGATCTAGTACAAGCGGTGAGGAATACGATGCAGATGAAAGAGGAGCCGCGGCTTATCCAGACAGGATTTGATGTTTGGAGGGCTTACATCGCAAAGACAGACGGTATTCCCTGTAAGCGATCATCTCAGACAAATGATATTGCAAGAATGGAAGGATGCAGAACGTAGACTGATAGTGTCCCGGGAATTTAAGAGTCGTCTACCATTTGATCCAGAGGATATCAAGACATGGGAGGAAATACCGAAAGTCGACGTACCAATAGCCAAGGTTACTAAAAAAACGGCTATTCCATTTGAGGACTCATCTAGTCTCCCAGATGCTATGGACTGCAAAGCTGATATTCTGTTGCGTCGTTCTTGGGAAACGTCGGCAGCTCTGATAAAGGCTAACATTGCAGCCACGTCAGTAGCCAGGTCCATGTATTTGTGGATGGGGCAGTTAGAGGAACATTTGGTGAATAAAACCTCGCGAGCTGATATAATTTCCTCCTTACCCATGATAAAGTCTGCCACAGCCTTTATGGCGGATACGTCAGCAGAATCAGTGAGATTTGCTGCCAGGAATAGTTCATTATCCAATGCGACTCGTAGGGCCATATGGCTTAAATCTTGGTCAGGAGATAATGCATCTAAAAATAAGTTATGTGCCATTCCCTTTTCTGGATCCAAAGTATTTGGACAGGCATTAGACGACATTCTAGAATCCGCATCAGACAATAAAAAAGGGTTTCCTGAGGAAAAACCGAGAAAATTTCAGCCATTTCGGAAAAGACCCCCACCTCGAAGTTCCTATAGAGGCAAACAGCCTGACTATAGAGAACAGTGGAGATCCAGCAGAGGTGCCTATAGAGGAGCCTATTCTCAGAACAGAAAGGGAAGAAATTCCCTTTTTGGGTCAAGCCCTAGATCTAGGAGACAATGACGCCATAGGTATAGGGGGCAGACTCAGTCTTTTTCTGAACAACTGGAGGAAAATCACAAAAAATGCGTATGTCCTCAGTATAATTTCAGAAGGGTACAGGATAGAACTCATATCCCCAGTACCACAGAGGTGTATCCCACCTACAAGTGTGGTGGAAAATTCACCAATATTCACAGACCTTCAGAATTTGTTCAGTTCTCAAGTTATAGTGCGGGTTCCTACAATAGAAATAGCCAGAGGTCACTACTCTTCACTATTTTCAATCCCAAAGCCATCAGGAGAAACACGCACAATAATAAACCTAAAACCTTTAAACGTCTATGTCAAATACAAAAGATTCAGAATGGAATCAATAAAAACAACTGTCCACCTCATAGACAAAGATGCGGTAATGTGTACGCTCGATCTAAAAAGTGCGTATTATCAGGTTCCAATCCATGCAACATCTCAGGAGCTTCTGAGGTTTTCTGTAAAAATTCCGGACGAAACCTGCCACCTCCAATTTCAGTGTCTCCCGTTCGGCCTTGCCTCAGCACCAAGGATATTTACAAAACTGGTAGCAGAGGTAGTGGCATACTTAAGAAACAAAGGAATTACAATAATTCCTTATTTGGACGATTTTCTGCTGGTAGCCAGAACAAAAAATGTCTTACTCCTACACAGGGATCGAGCCATTTCAGTATTGGAACACGTAGGTTGGGTCGTAAATCGAAAGAAATCACACATAAAGCCCAAATCTCGGAAGGTATTTCTGGGAGTTCTTCTAGACGCCACCTCAAGACAATCCTTTCTGCCAAGAGAAAAGCAAGAGTCAATGAGAACGTTGATCATAGAATTCCTAAAACATCGGATTACTATAAGATCGGCCATGAAGATCCTAGGGAAGATGACGGCCTGTATCACTTGCGTAAGATGGGCACAGGCTCACTCAAGATTATTACAGGATCAGGTTCTCTCGACATGGGATCGGCGTCAGTCGTCACTGGACAGAATAATCCATTTATCAAACACAGTAAAAAAGTCATTGCAGTGGTGGACACAATACAGCAACCTAAGAGTGGGTGTTCCATGGAATATCAAACAAAAAAGAGAAAAAAAAGGGCCAGCTCACCGATAGATGCAAGAGGCACGGAACTTCGTCCTGACATGACGTAGTAGAATCCCAACAACAAAGAAAAATTGTTCCAGCTTCTTCATAAAATTTGATACTTTAATCCAACATATTAAAATAGAAAAGGACACGCTCCTGGGACAATGCCATAGCACATGTGAAGAGAGCTACGCGTTTCGACCTTGCGGTCTTTGTCACAGCTGTGTTAATATGTTGGATTAAAGTATCAAATTTTATGAAGAAGCTGGAACAATTTTTCTTTGTTGTTGGTGTTCCATGGACCTTGACGCCTTGTGTGGTGA
This sequence comes from Ranitomeya variabilis, assembly GCF_051348905.1. Classification (NCBI taxonomy): domain Eukaryota; kingdom Metazoa; phylum Chordata; class Amphibia; order Anura; family Dendrobatidae; genus Ranitomeya; species Ranitomeya variabilis. The sequence continues at coordinate 770,133,057 of NC_135235.1, read as the reverse complement.
TCACTACAGACGCCAGTCAGTGGGGTTGGGGAGCCCATCTAGAAGGATCATTCATCCAAGGCAGGTGGCCAGAAGATATCAGTCAAAAATCTTCAAACTACAGAGAGCTTTACGCTGTTTGGGAAGCTCTAAGAAGAAATCACTCTCGCTTGAAGAACAAACATGTGAAGATCCTAACAGACAACATGACAGCGGTATCCTTCATAAGACATCAAGGAGGTCCCAGACACAAACCACTTCAGGAGTTGGCACGAAGAATATTTTTTTGGGCAGAGAACACAGTTCTGTCAATCACAGCAGTCCACCTAGAGGGATCTCAGAACGTCCTGGCCGATTATTTGAGCAGAAAAGAAGTCTGTCCGACAGAATGGGAGCTAAATCAAGAAATCTTTCACCGATTATGTCACCATTGGGGGACTCCCAAGATAGATCTATTTGCTACAAGAAAAAATTCGAAGGTGGCCAGATTCTATTCCCTCAACCCTACGGACATGCCGGAAGCAGTCGATGCCTTGAGCCAAACATGGGTCGAACCACTTTCTTATGCATTTCCTCCAATAGCACTCATTCCGAGGGTACTCAGAAAAATTCAGGAAGACCAAGCAACAGTTCTGATGGTGGTACCATTCTGGCCAAAAAGGAGCTGCTTTCCGTTGCTAGGAGCCATGACAACAGAGAATCCAATCAGACTTCCCCTATGGAAGGACATCATTTATCAAGGGCCCGTGTTACATCAAAACCCGGAACGATTACATCTTTCAGCGTGGATCCTGAGAGGGACATCTTGAAAGCGCGGGGGCTATCTGATGAAGTCATTTCAACAATTCAGGCTAGTCATAAACCAGTAACTTCAGCTATTTACTGCAAAATTTGGAAGAAATTCTGTATGGAAGGTGGCAGGTCGGCCGTGATGTCGGAGAACCCGGATGTTCCCAGAGTTCTGGATTTTCTCCAATCCGGATTCAATATGGGGCTGAGACCTAGTACCGTTAAGGTGCAGATTTCAGCGCTTAGCACGTTCTTGGATTATCCGTTGGCCTCTCACCCATGGATAATTAGATTCGTAAAAGCCATCCAGAGATTGCATCCCACGTTTAGACAATTAACTCCCACTTGGGATTTAAATCTAGTGCTCAGAGCCCTATGTAAAGATCCTTATACCCTTAAAGGTGACATGCCCATTGCAGTACGAACTTGGAAAACAGCCTTTTTGGTAGCTATTACAACGGCCAAAAGAGTGGGGGAGATACAGGCCCTGTCAATTAGGGATCCTACCTCCAGATTCGTGAGGATCATATAATCTTAAAACTAGATCCATCATTTATTCCCAAGGTAGCTTCAGTACAAAACAGGAATCAGGAAATAATTCTACCCTCCTTTTGCAATAAACCCTCTAATACAAAAGAACAATCTTTACATTCTCTTGATGTCAGACAAGCAGTGCTAGACTATCTAGAAGCCACTAGTACCTGGAGAAAAGATCCCAATCTATTTATCCTTTTTGGAGGTAAAAATAGGGGTAAAAAAGCATCCAAAACCTCTATAGCTAGATGGATCACTACAGTAATTGCAAAAGCCTATTCATCAGAAGGGGTAGATTGTCCAGTAAGAATTAAAGCCCATTCTACTCAGGCCATTTCAGCATCATAGGCTGAACGGGCAGGGGCATCATTAGAACAGATCTGTAAAGCCGCAACCTGGGCTAGCGTAAACACATTCTGTAAACACTACAAACTAGACGTGTTAGCAACCCAGCAAATGTCATTTGGGAGAAAGGTTCCCCAGGCAGTTGTCCCACTCTAAAGGAGTTTTCTTTGGTATTCTCCAGAGTGCTGTCAGGGGGACGTCCTGGAAAATGGGTATTATACCTACCGATAATTCGGTTTCCAGGAGTCCATCCTGACAGCACCGTTACTTCCCCCCCTATGTATACTATGTCATATGCTGTAAATATGATTTGGTTAATAAAATTCAAATGGTATCTATCCATGGTGTGGTACTTGTCAAAACACTAAAGGAAAGGGGGCGGAGTGGGACCTTTTAACCTCTCGTGTTGTTTCCTGTCCCTGCAAGGAGGAGGAGGACGTCCTCCAGAGTGCTGTCAGGATGGACTCCTGGAAACCGAATTATCAGTAGGTATAATACCCATTTTTCGGTACAGGAGTTGCCTTTCTTGGGCTATATTGTGTCTGCTTCTGGTTTTAAAATGGACGCCTCTAAGGTGCAAGCGGTGCTGCATTGGGAACGTCCTGATAACCTGAAAGCACTTCAGCGGTTCCTTGGGTTTTCTAACTACTATAGGAAGTTTATCAAGGATTTTTCCATCATGCTAAACCGCTAACTGACATGACTAAAAAGGGTACCAATTTCTCCGTTTGGCCTGCGGCTGCTGTGTGCGCATTTGAATCTCTTAAAAACAGGTTTGTTTCGGCTCCCATTCTGGTGCAGCCAGATGTATCGAAACCTTTTGTTGTAGAAGTCGATGCGTCTGAGGTTGGTGTGGGGGCGGTGTTGTCACAAGGCTCATCCTTGAGCGGCTTGCGTCCGTGCGCCTATTTTTCCAAGAAACTGTCACCCGCCGAACGTAACTACGATATCGGCAACAGAGAGTTGTTGGCTATCAAATTGGCCTTTGAGGAATGGCGACACTTCTTGGAGGGGTCGGTTCATCAGGTTACTGTTATTACCGACCATAAGAATTTGCTTTATTTGGAGTCTGGCAAGCGTCTGTCTCCCAGGCAGGCTCGCTGGGCATTGTTTTTCACGCGGTTCAACTTTGTTGTCCCTTACAGACCTGGTTCTAAAAACACTAAGGCGGATGCTCTGTCTAGGTGTTTTCCGGGGGGGGGGGAACCTCGGGAGGATCCAGTACCCATCCGCTCTCACTACCGAGGTTGAGGCTGAGATTGCCGAGGCCCAGGAGGAGGTACCATCTGAGCTTCCCGTCAACAAAATGTTTGTACCGCTCCATCTCCGCTTAAAGGTTTTGGCGGAGCATCATGATGCTGTCCTGGCTGGCCATCCAGGGGTTTGGGGTACCTTGGAGTTGGTGTCACTTTAGTTTTGGTGGCCCAAGATCCGACAGGACGTGGTCTCATACGTGTCAGCTTGCACCACGTGCGCTAGGACTAAGACGCCCTGCTCCCATCCTGTTGGCACACTACTTCCTCTTGAGGTACCTAGTAAGCCATGGATGGAAATCTCCATGGATTTCATCACTGACTTGCCTTCCTCAGCTGGGAACACGGTCATCTTGGTGATTGTTGATCGGTTCTCAAAAATGTCGCACTTTGCGTCTTTACCTTCATTGCCTAACGCTAAGACTTTGGCTCAGGTATTTGTGCAGTAAGTGGTCAGACTTCATGGGGTTCCGTCTGACATCGTTTCTGATAGGGGGTCTCAGTTTGTGGCAAAATTTTGGAAAGCATTTTGTTCACGGCTGGGGATCAAGTTGTCTCATTCTTCGGCGTTTCACCCTCAGTCTAAGGGTATGTGTCCACGTTCAGGATTGCATCAGGATTTGGTCAGGATTTTATGTCAGTATTTGTAAGCCAAAACCAGGAGTGGGTGATAAATGCAGAATTGGTGCATATGTTTATGTTATACTTTTCCTCTAATTGTTCCACTCCTGGTTTTGGCTTACAAATACTGATAGAAAATCCTGACCAAATCCTGATGCAATCCTGAATGTGGACACATACCCTAATGGTCAGACCGAGCGTATGAACCAAAATTTGGAACAGTACTTACGCTGCTTTGTTTCGGATAACCAGGAGGAGTGGTCGAAGTTTCTTCCTTTGGCTGAGTTTGCCATCAATAATCACCGCCAGGAGTCGTCTGGGGAGTCTCCGTTTTTTTGTGTTTACGGGCTTCATCCTCAATTTTGTACTTTGAGTCAGGGGGGCTCTTCCGGCATTCCGGAGGAGGACCAGTTAGGAACACAATTGTCATCAGTCTGGAGGAGAGTTAAACAGCGCCTGTTGAGTGTGGGTGCTAGGTACAAACGTGTGGCTGACAGTAGGCGTGTGCCAGGTCCGGACCTGAGTGTGGATGACTGGGTGTGGTTATCCACAAAAAACATAAGACTCAAAATACCATCCCTTAAATTGGGTCCATGGTTTATTGGTCCATTTAGGGTCACCGCCGTCATTAACCCAGTAGCGTACCGATTGGAGCTCCCTACGGTGTATAAGATACACAACATGTTCCACAGGTCTCTTCTAAAGAAGGTGGTGGGTTCCGTGGACGCGGTGCTTATGCCACCTCCAGTCTTGGTGGATGGTAATTTGGAATTTGAAGTCTCCAAGGTGGTTGACTCTCATGTAGTGCGCCGCACTTTACAGTACTTGGTACACTGGCGTGGTTATGGGCCTGAGGAGAGGTCCTGGGTACCAGCCTCGGACATTCATGCGGATCAGCTGGTCAGGTTTTTTCACCGCCGCCATCCGGACAAGCCGGGTCCTATAAGCCGTGAGGGCCCTGGGGTCCCCCATAGAAGGCGGGGTACTGTCATGTCAGACGCTGTTCAGACCAGGTTGTTCGACAGACAGCGGTAATTCCGCTTTTGACCACTATGCGCTCATTGGTGTCAACTAGATTTTATCTAGCTGGTCCGGGGTTAATTTACCTGGTGCTCGGATTGGAAGCTGGGCTGTTACGATCCGGTGACCTAGGAGCAGCATGAGACTTTCTCAGGAGTAGGTGGAACCTGTACTGACCGCAAACCCTAAACTGACACCACAACTAGAAATAGCCGTGGGGTGTACCTAACACATCCTAGACATCCTCGACACAGCCGGAGGACTAAATACCCCTATAGATGAAAATAGGAATTCTATCTTGCCTCAGAGCAGAACCCCAAAGGATAGGCAGCCCCCCACAAATATTGACTGTGAGTAGGAGAAGATAGACACACGCAGGCAGAAACAGGATTTAGCAAAAGAGGCCACTCTAGCTAAATAGGAAAGGATAGGACAGAATACTAAGCAGTCAGTATTAAAACCCTAAAAATATCCACAGCAGATAATACAAAAATTCCACCATCTAACTAAAGACATGGAATGTATATCTGCATCTCCTGAGAATCCAACTTGACTGAAAAAATCCTAACACAGTCTAAGCTGGACAAGAAAAAACAATGAATAGCACTGAATAGTAAAGCACACAGCATGTGTGCTGCAGAAAACAAAAACCAGACACTTATCTTTGCTGGCTTGGCAGCAGGGCAGGAGGAACCAGACAGAGGTGCAAAACCTCCAAGAACCATGGACAACTGGCAAGGACTAATGAATCCTGCACACCTAAATATCCCAGTCAGAGCCGCAATCAGCAGAGACATCTGACCAAGATTGCAACCCAGGGACAACTGCATTACCACCAACAACCACCGGAGGGAACCCAAGAGCAGAATTCACAACACTGGGCCATGCCCACTGCCTTTAAATAGTTCTCCTGAACATTGGGCGTCGCCGATTATAGCTTCTGTCTAGTGCTTGGTTATCTCGGTCTGGAGTGGTGAGCTAGGAGTTGGAGTATCGTATCTGGTGGTGTATTTCCCTTTGTCTTATTTACTCCTTCCTATATTTGTATTTATTTTGCCCTGTGCATTTATAGTGTATTCCTGAGTGACTGCGGCGTGGTGTATATTTTCCGTTATCCTTGTCTGTGGGTATTGGTGTATGATCTCTTCACTGGGTGGAGGGTGGTGTTTTCAGCCTAGGGTTGAAACAGGAGACAGGGAGAGGGTGGAGGCCTAGACATGCACACCATCAGTGTAAACTCTAGGTAGAGGGTCAGTCAGGATTTCCCCTAGTCTGAGGGAAATTGCAGGGGCCCGGGTTATTAGCTCTTGCCCACCTAGGCTTCCCGTGACAACATGTCCAGCAAATGCAGATGAAGTAAACACGAGCAGCAGATGAAGGAGGATTACTGGAACTGGTGTATGCAGCAGGAACTCAGAGCAGAGTAACAGGATCACCACACAGGTTCACAGGAGCAGGTATATAGCCAGGGAGTAACCAGAGGTCAGGAGCTGGATGCAAGGCAGAATACTCTAGCACAGACTGAAGGCTGGGGTGGAGATTTATAGCAGGAAGACACAGTGCACATGAGACCAAAGACGCCATCTTGGAAAAGGGCAGTAATGCACAAAAGGTAATAAAAAATGTTCAGAGTCCTGACGACCCGGAAGAAACCCACGCAAACATGGGGAGAACATACAAACTCCTTGCAGATGTTGTCATTGGTGGCATTTGAACTCACGACCCCAGCACTGCAAAGCAACAGTGCTAACCACTGAGCCACCAAAAATCTCTACAAAGGCCAAGATCACACCCACCTTTTGTTGAAGAAGCTGCAAAGCGAAACGGCACTCATCGGGCGCAGGATGTGACACGTCTTCCCCATATTCTGCACCATCTTCCTCCTCTCATTTTTAGGTAATAGTTAACAGCTTATTGATCGGCTTTTCCACATTGTATCTATTTGGATCCTGCTATATCCACTAGTCTTTCAGGCTTTACACTTTATTGCCATCTAGTGACTGCATAGCATTTATGTTCTCTCTGCTTTATATGAACAGATACTGTTCTTATATTTAGGTCACTATTAATTTGATTATGATCATGACATAAGTTGTTTCTAAATATGCCTATTTCCTGATGTGAGGGGATCATTATACTCTACTGCTTATCTATTTTTTACCCATTTTGGATATAGGACTGCCAAGGGTTTTAAAAGAGACACTTTTTATGTCCACCCATATGCAAGTCCATACAACTTCACAGTGGTTTTATTCAACGCGTTTCAGGGGTCTCATGCCCCCTTCATCAGGAAATGCCACACCTACCACACCATCGTGTGGTATTTCCTGATGAAGGGGGCATGAGACCCCTGTAACGCGTTGAATAAAACCACTGTGAATCAACTATACTCTCCTGAAATTCATCTCAGCGGCAGCGCAGAATTTTAACTACAAATCTCCCTTTGAAGACATTAATTTCTCTGGTCGGTGAAGACCTGTGGATCTGCAGCAGCTGCTATCTATATGCTCTAATCTCATCCTAACCAGGTGAGCAAATTTTGTATATATTCTCCTCTGTGTAATGTGGATAAGACCCTATTGCGCTCTTTGTCTCTCCACTGTTTTGCAATCTTTTTCTTTGTGTCATACCCTGCCTTTTTTGGAGGTCCAAAACTTCCTGTTTTTAACCCCTTTCTGCCATTGGACGTACTATTCCGTCCATGTGGGGTGGGCCCTAATTCCCAAGGACGGAATAGTACGTCCAGCACGATCGGCCGCGCTCATGGGGGGAGCACGGCCGATCGCGGCCGGGTGTCGGCTGCCTATCGCAGCTGACATCCGGCACTATGTGCCAGGAGCGGTCACGGACCGCCCCCGGCACATTAACCCCCAACACACCGCAATCAAACATGATCGCGGTGTGCCGGCAGTACAGGGAAGCATCGCGCAGGGAGGGGGCTCCCTGCGTGCTTCCCTGAGACCCCCGGAGCAACGCGATGTGATCGCGTTGCTGCGAAGGTCTCTTACCTCCTATCCCTGCAGGCCCCGGATCCAAAATGGCCGCGGGGCTGCATCCGGGTCCTGCAGGGATTACTTACGGGTGCAGACCAGGCTTTGGTAAGCCTGCAGCACTGGAACTCAGATCGGTGATCTGACAGAGTGCTGTGCAGACTGTCAGATCAGCGATCTGTGTTGTCCCCCCCGGGACAAAGTAAGAAAGTAAAAAAAAAAATTTCCACATATGTAAAAAAAAAAAAAAAGAAAAAAAAAATCCTAAATAAAGAAAAAAAAAAAATATTCCCATAAATACATTTCTTTATCTAAATAAAAAAAAAATCAAACAATAAAAGTACACATATTTAGTATCGCCGCGTCTGTAACGACCCCACCTATAAAACTATATCACTAGTTAACCCCTTCAGTGATCACCGTAAAAAAAAAAAACGAGTGAAAAAACAACGCTTTATTATCATACCGCCAAACAAAAAGTGGAATAACATGCGATCAAAAAGATGAATATAAATAACCATGGTACCGCTGAAAACTTCATCTTGTCCCGCAAAAACGAGCCGCCATACAGCATCATCAGCGAAAAAATAAAAAAGTTATAGTCCTCAGAATAAAGCGATGACAAAATAATTATTTTTTCTATAAAAGTTTTTATCGCATAAAAGCACCAAAACATAAAAAAAATTATAGAAATGAGGTATCGCTGTAATCGCTCTGACCCGAAGAATAAAACTGCTTTATCAATTTTACCAAACGCAGAACGGTGTAAACGCCTCCCCCAAAAGAAATTCATGAATAGCTGGTTTTTGGTCATTCTGCCTCACAAAAATCAGAATAAAAAGCGAACAAAAAATCTCCCATGCCCGAGCATGTTGCCAATAAAAACATCAACTCGTCCTGTAAAAAACAAGACCTCACATGACTCCGTGGACTCAAATATGGAAAAATTATAGCTCTCAAAATGTGGTAACGCAAAAAATATTTTTTGCAATAAAAAGGGTCTTTCAGTGTGTGACGGCTGCCAATCATAAAAACCCGCTAAAAAACCGCTATAAAAGTAAATCAAACCCCCCTTCATCACCCCCTTAGTTAGGGAAAAATTAAAAAATGTAAAAAATGTATTTATTTCCATTTTCCCATTAGGGTTGGGGCTAGGGTTAAGGCTACAGTTAGGGTTTGGGCTAAAGTTAGGGTTAGGGTTGGGGCTAAAGTTAGGGTTAGGGTTTGTATTACATTTACGGTTGGGAATAGGGTTGGGATTAGGGTTAGGGGTGTGTCTGGGTTAGAGGTGTGGTTAGGGTTACCATTGGGATTAGGGTTAGGGGTGTGTTTGGATTAGGGTTTCAGTTATAATTGGGGGGTTTCCACTGTTCAGGCACATCAGGGGCTCTCCAAACGCGACATGGCGTCCGATCTCAATTCCAGCCAATTCTGTGTTGAAAAAGTAAAACAGTGCTCCTTCCTTTCCGAGCTCTCCCGTGCGCCCAAACAGGGGTTTACCCCAACATATGGGGTATCAGCGTACTCGGAACACATTGGAGAACAACTTTTGGGGTCCAATTTCTCCTGTTACCCTTGGAAAAATACAAAACTGGGGACTAAAGAATAATTTTTGTGGAAAAAAAAATATTTTTTATTTGCACGGCTCTGCGTTATAAACTGTAGTGAAACACTTGGGGGTTCAAAGCTCTCACAACACATCTAGATGAGTTCCTTAGGGAGACTATTTTCCAAAATGGTGTCACTTGTGGGGGGGTTTTACTGTTTAGGTACATTAGGGGCTCTGCAAACGCAATGTGATGCCAGCAGACCAATCCATCTAAGTCTGCATTCCAAATGGCGCTCCATTTCTTCTGAGCCCTCCCATGCACCCAAATGGTGGTTCCCCCCCACATATGGGGTATCAGCGTACTCAGGACAAATTGGACAACAACTTTTGGGGTCCAATTTCTCCTGTTACCCTCGGGAAAATACAAAACTGGGGGCTAAATATAATTTTTGTGGGAAAAAAATGTTGTTTTATTTTTAAGGCTCTGCATTATAAACTTCGGTGAAGCACTTGGTGGGTCAAAGTGCTCAACACACATCTAGATAAGTTCCTTAGGGGGTCTACTTTCTAAAATGGTGTCACTTGTGGGGGGTTTCAATGTTTAGGCACATCAGGGGCTCTCCAAACGCAACATGGCGTCCCATCTCAATTCCAGTCAATTTTGCATTGAAAAGTCAAATGGCGCTCCTTCCCTTCCGAGCTCTCCCATGCGCCCAAACAGTGGTTTACCCCCACATATGGGGTATCGGCGTACTCAGGACAAATTGTATAACATCTTTTGGGGTCCATTTTCTCCTGTTACCCTTGGTAAAATAAAACAAATTGGAGCTGAAGTAAATTTTGTGTGAAAAAAAGTTAAATGTTCATTTTTTTTAAACATTCCAAAAATTCCTGTGAAACACCTGAAGGGTTAATAAACTTCTTGAATGTGGTTTTGAGCACCTTGAGGGGTGCAGTTTTTAGAATGGTGTCATACTTGGTTATTTTCCATCATATAGACCCCTCAAAGTGACTTCAAATGAGATGTGGTCCCTAAAAAAAATGGTGTTGTAAAAATGAGAAATTGCTGGTCAAATTTTAACCCTTATAACTCCCTAACAAAACAAAATTTTGGTTCCAAAATTGTGCTGATGTAAAGTAGACATGTGGGAAATGTTACTTTTTAAGTATTTTGTGTGAGATATCACTGTGATTTAATTGCATAAAAATTCAAAGTTGGAAAATTGTGAAATTTTCAAAATTTTTGCCAAATTTCCATTTTTTTCACAAATAAACGCAGGTAATATCAAAGAAATTTTACCACTATCATGAAGTACAATATGTCACGAGAAAAAAATTTCAGAATTACCAGGATCCGTTGAAGCGTTCCAGAGTTATAACCTCATAAAGGGACAGTGGTCAGAATTGTAAAAATTGGCCTGGTCATTAACGTGCAAACCACCCTTGGGGGTGAAGGGGTTAAAGTAATGAATATGCACTCCATGCCTATGGGAGTGGAGGCACGTCCATATTTATTACTTTAATAAGCGGTACCACGTGACCGCTGAACACAGGAAGAAGCTGCCTCACAGAGACAACAGAGTGATGCAGGGAGGACAGCAGCGATTGCATAAGGAGTGGGTGAGTATGATGTGACAGCCGCCGGCTCCTGCAGCTCCCTCTCCCCCACTGACCCCCTGGCACAATGACTCGTGTATAAGCCGAGGGGGCGTATTCAGCACAAAAAAGTGCTGAAAATCTTGGCTTATACACGAGTATATATGGTATTTGGTATTGCCGCGTTCAGAATCGCCCGATCTAGCAATGTAAAAATAATTAACCCGATCACTAACTGGCATAAAGAGAAAAAAAAAGTCAAAACGCCACAATTACGTTTTTTTTGTCACCGCAACATTGCATTAACCCCTTCCCGATCCATGATGCCACGTAGGCGTCATGAAAACCCGTGCCAATCCGACCCATGACGCCTATGTGGCGTCATGGAATGATCGCGTCCCTGCAGATCGGGTGAAAGGGTTAATAAATATATATCTATCTGCGCTGTAGATTACAAGGAAGACCTCTTAATAAAAGCAATATTTTACATGTGTCACCCAACATGCACTCTACCATGAGTTGCCCAGTTGAAAGTTAGTTGCTAACTTGCTCTAAAATATATATATTAATATTTACCGGACGTTTGCAGTCCAAGTCTCCTGGATTGATATCACAGGCTGCCGCGTGTAGCAGAATACACGCGTGTAGCGCAGTCAGAATCTTCTGAATAGCTGAATAGTAATAATGTTTCCAACGTTCTTTCTTTTTGCTGAAAATATGAGGATCGGGTGAAAAAGATCTGTCCCGGCCGGTGACAGTCACCCCTTACCTCGTTAATAATGAGCCTGGATCTTCAGCGTGAGCCAGCGCTTCCACACGCTTGATGCCGACGAGGCGCAGAGAAGCTGCAGGACCTCGTGTGACGTCACTACCACGTGATGTTACACGTGAACGGCTGAAAAACTGCACACAGAACCAAAAAGGAACTATCCTATCCAACGCGTTTCGAAGTCGGCGGACTTCTTCCTCAGGGATCTCCAATTTCACCCGATCTGCAGGGACAGGGAGATTGGTACTTCAGCCCAGGGGGGGTGGCTTCACCCCCCCGTGGCTACGATCGCTCTGATTGGCTGTTGAAAGTGAAACTGCCAATCAGAGCGATTTGTAATATTTCACCTGAAAAACTGGTGAAATATTACAATCCAGCCATGGCCGATGCTGCAATATCATCGGCCATGGCTGGACACACTTGTGAGCCCCCCCACCCCACCGATCGCCCCCCCAAGCCACCGATCTGTCCCGTAGTCCCCTCCGTCCTGTGCTCCGCTCCCCCGTCCTCCTGTCCGCTCCCCCCGTGCTCCTATGCCACCCCCCTGTGCTCCGACGTCCCCCCCGTGCCCCGATCTCCCCCCCCCTTATACTTACCGAGGCTCCCGATGCCCGTCCGTCTTCTCCATGGGCGCCGCCATCTTCCAAGATTCGTTACAAGTACATTTTGATCGCTGTGATAGGTTCTATCACAGCGATCAAAATAAAAAAATAATAAATAACCCCCCCCCCTTTATCACCCCCATAGGTAGGGACAATAATAAAAAAAAGAAAATATTTTTTTTATTTTTCCACTAGAGTTAGGGTTAGGGGTAGGGTTAGGGTTACGGCATGTGCACACAGTGCGGATTTGGCTGCGGATCTGCAGCGGATTGGCCGCGGATCCGCAGCGGATTGGCCACTGCGAATTCGTAGCAGTTTTCCATGAGGTTTACAGTACCATGTAAACCTATGGAAAACCAAATTCGCTGTGCCCATGGTGCGGAAAATTCCGTGCGGAAACGCTGCGTTGTATTTTCCGCAGCATGTCAATTCTTTGTGCGAATTCTGCAGCGTTTTACAACTGTTCCTCAATAGGAATCCGCAGGTGAAATCCGCACAAAAAAACACTGGAAATCCGCTGTAAATCCGCAGGTAAAACGCAGTGCCTTTTACCTGCAGATTTTTCAAAAATCGTGCGGAAAAATCTCACACGAATCCGCAACGTGGGCACATAGCCTTAGGGTTAGGGTTGGAATTAGGGCTAGGGTTGGAAATAGGGTTAAGATTAGGCTTGTGGTTAGGGTTATGGATAGGGTTAGGGGTGTGTTGGGGTTACAGTTTACATAGTTATTAAGGTTGAAGGAAGACTGTAAGTCCATCTAGTTCAACCCATAGCCTAACCTAACATGCCCTAACATGTTGATCCAGAGGAAGGCAAAAAAAAACCATGTGGCAAAGAGTAACTCCACCATGGGGAAAACAAATTCCTTCCCGACTCCACATACGGCAATCAGACTAGTTCCCTGGATCAACGCCTTATCAAGGAATCTAGTATATATACCCTGTAACATTATACTATTCCAGAAAGGTATCCAGTCCCCTCTTAAATTTAATTAATGAATCACTCATTACAACATCATACGGCAGAGAGTTCCATAGTCTCACTGCTCTTACAGTAAAGAATTAACGTCTGTTATTATGCTTAAACCTTCTTTCCTCCAGACGTAGAGGATGCCCCCTTGTCCCTGTCTCAGGTCTATGATTAAAAAGATCATCAGGAAGGTCTTTGTACTGTCCCCTCATATATTTATACATTAACATAAGATCACCCCTTAGCCTTCGTTTTTCCAAACTAAATAGCCCCAAGTGTAATAACCTATCTTGGTATTGCAGACCCCCCAGTCCTCTAATAACCTTGGTCGCTCTTCTCTGCACCCGCTCCAGTTCAGCTATGTCTTTCTTATACACCGGAGACCAGAACTGTGCACAGTATTCTAAGTGTGGTCGCAGTAGTGACTTGTATAGAGGTAAAATTATGTTCTGCTCATGAGCATCTATGCCTCTTTTAATGCATCCCATTATTTTATTTGCCTTTGTAGCAGCTGCCTGACACTGGTCACTGAATATGAGTTTGTCATCCACCCATACACCCAGGTCTTTTTCATTGACGGTTTTACCCAGAGTTTTAGAATTAAGCACATAGTTATACATCTTATTACTTCTACCCAAGTGCATGACCTTACATTTATCCCCATTAAAGCTCATTTGCCATTTATCAGCCCAAGCTTCTAGTTTACATAAATCATCCTGTAATATAAAATTGTCCTCTCCTGTATTGATTACCCTGCAGAGTTTAGTGTCATCTGCAAATATTGAAATTCTACTCTGAATGCCTGAATGTGGTTAGGGTTGGGATTAGGGTTAGGGTTGGGATTAGGGTTGGGATTAGGGTTACGGCTGTGTTGGGGTTAGGGTTGTGGTTAGGGGTGTGTTGGGGTTAGGGTTGTGATTAGGGTTATGGCTACAGTTGGGATTAGGGTTAGGGGTGTGTTGGGGTTAGCGTTGAAGTTAGAATTGAGGGGTTTCCACTGTTTAGGCACATCAGGGGTCTACAAACGTAACATGGCGCCACCATTGATTCCAGCCAATCTTGCGTTCAAAAAGTCAAATGGTGCTCCCTCCCTTCCAAGCCCCGACGTGCGCCCAAACAGTGGTTTACCCCCACATGTGGGGTACCAGCATACTCAGGACAAACTGGGCAACAACTGTTGGGGTCCAATTTCTCCTGTTACCCTTGCAAAAATAAAAAATTACTTGCTAAAACATAATTTTTGAGGAAAGAACAATTATTTTTTATTTTCACGGCTCTGCGTTATAAACTTCTGTGAAACACTTGGGGGTTGAAAGTGCTCACCACACATCTAGATAAGTTCCTTGGGGGTATAGTTTCCAAAATGGGGTCACTTGTGGGGTGTTTCTACTGTTTAGGCACATCAGGGGCTCTGCAAATGCAACATGACGCCCGCAGACCATTCCATCAAAGTCTGCATTTCAAATGTCACTACTTCCCTTCCGAGCCCTGACGTGCGCCCAAACAGTGGTTTACCCCCACATATGGGGTATCAGCGTACTCAGGAGAAACTGGACAACAACTTTTGGGGTCAAATTTCTCCTGTTACCCTTGGGAAAATTAAAAAATTCTGGGGTAAAAAAATATTTTTGAGGAAAGGAAATACATTTATTATTTTCACGGCTCTGCGTTATAAACTTCTGTGAAGCACTTGGGGGTTCAAAGTGCTCACCACACATCTAGATAAGTTCCCTTGTGGGTCTAGTTTCCAAAATTGGGTCACTTGTGGGGAGTTCCTACTGTTTAGGCACATCAGGGGCTCTGCAAACGCAACCTGACGCCCGAAGAGCATTCCATCAAAGTCTGCATTTCAAAACGTCACTACTTCCCTTCCGAACCCCGACGTGTGCCAAAACATTGGTTTACCCCCACATATGGGGTATCAGCGTACTCAGGAGAAACTGGACAACAAATATTGGCATCCAATTTCTCCTGTTACCCTTGGGAAAATAAAAAATTGTGGGCTAAAAAATAATTTTTGAGAAAAGAAAAATTATTTTTTTATTTTCATGGCTCTGCGTTATAAACTTCTGTGAAGCACTTGGGAGTTCAAAGTGCTCACCACACATCTAGATTAGTTCCTTGGGAGGTCTAGTTTCCAAAATGGGGTCACTTGTGGGGGAGCTCCAATGTTTAGGCACACAAGGGCTCTCCAAACGCAACATGGTGTCCGCTAATGATTGGAGCTAATTTTCCATTCAAAAAGCCAAATGGCGTGCCTTCCCTTCCGAGCCCTGCCATGAGCCCAAACAGTGGTTTACCCCCACATATGGGGTATCATCGTACTCAGGACAAACTGGACAACAACATTTAGGGTCCAATTTCTCCTATTACCCTTGGGAAAATAAAAAATTCCGGGCTAAAAATCATTTTTGAGGAAAGAAAAATTATTTTTTATTTTCACGGCTCTGCGTTATAAACTTCTGTGAAGCACCTGGGGGTTTTAAGTGCTCACTATGCATCTAGATAAGTTCCTTGGGGGTCTAGTTTCCAAAATGGGGTCACTTGTAGGGGAGCTCCAATGTTTAGGCACACAGGGGCTCTCCAAACGCGACATGGTGTCCGCTAACGATTGGAGCTAATTTTCCATTCAAAAAGTCAAATGGCGCTCCTTCCCTTCCGAGCCTTACCATGTGCCCAAACAGTGGTTTACCCCCACATGTGAGGTATCGGTGTACTCAGGAGAAATTGTCCAACAAATTTTAGGATCCATTTTATCCTGTTGCCCATGTGAAAATGAAAAAATTGAGGCTAAAAGAAATTTTGTGTGAAAAAAAAGTACTTTTTCATTTTTACGGATCAATTTGTGAAGCACCTGAGGGTTTAAAGTGCTCACTATGCTTCTAGATAAGTTCCTTGGGGGGTCTAGTTTCCAAAATGGGGTCACTTGTGGGGGAGCTCCAATGTTTAGGCACACAGGGGCTCTCCAAACGTGACATGGTGTCCGCTAGCGATGGAGATAATTTTTCATTCAAAAAGTCAAATGGCGCTCCTTCCCTTCCGAGCCTTACCATGTGCCCAAACAGTGGTTTACCCCCACATGTGAGGTATCGGTGTACTCAGGAGAAATTGTCCAACAAATTTTAGGATCCATTTTATCCTGTTGCCCATGTGAAAATGAAAAAATTGAGGCTAAAATAATTTTTTTGTGAAAAAAAAGTACTTTTTCATTTTTACAGATCAATTTGTGAAGCACCTGGGGGCTTAAAGTGCTCAATATGCTTCTAGATAAGTTCCTTGGGGGGTCTAGTTTCCAAAATGGGGTCACTTGTGGGGGAGCTCCAATGTTTAGGCACACGGGGGCTCTCCAAACGCGACATGGTGTCCGCTAAAGATTGGAGCCAATTTTTCATTCAAAAAGTCAAATGGCGCTCCTTTCCTTCCGAGCCCTGCCGTGCACCCAAACAGTGGTTTACCCCCACATATGAGGTATCAGCGTACTCAGGACAAATTGGACAACATCGTTCGTGGTCCAGTTTCTCCTTTTACCCTTGGGAAAATAAAAAAATTGTTGCTAAAAGATCATTTTTGTGATTAAAAAGTTAAATGTTCATTTTTTACTTTCATGTTGCTTCTGCTGCTGTGAAACACCTGAATGGTTAATAAACTTCTTGAATGTGGTTTTGAGCACCTTGAGGGGTGCAGTTTTTAGAATGGTGTCACTTTTGGGTATTTTCAGCCATATAGAACCCTCAAAAAGAATTCAAATGTGAGGTGGTCCCTAAAAAAAATGGTTTTGTAAATTTTGTTGTAAAAATGAGAAATCACTGGTCAAATTTTAACCCTTATAACTTCCTAGCAAAAAAAAAAATTGTTTCCAAAATTGTGCTGATGTAAAGTTGACATGTGTGAAATGTTATTTATTAACTATTTTGTGTCACATAACTCTCTGGTTTAACAGAATAAAAATTCAAAATGTGAAAATTGCAAAATTTTCAAAATTTTTGCCAAATTTCCGTTTTTTTCACAAATAAACTCAGAAATTATCGACCTAAATTTAACACTATCATGATGCCCAATATGTCACGAAAAAACCATCTCAGAATCGCTAGGATCCGGTGAAGCGTTCCTGAGTTATTACCTCATAAAGGGACACTGGTCAGAATTGCAAAAAACGGCAAGGTCATTAAGGCCAAAATAGGCTGGGTCATGAAGGGGTTAAAATGCAATAACGGGTGATCAAAACATCGTATCTGCACCAAAATGGTATTCATTAAAAACATCAGCTCGGCACGCAAAAAATAAGCCTTCACCCAACCCAAGATCATGAAAAATAGAGATGCTACGGGTATCGGAAAATGGCACAATTCTTTTATACAATGATAAATGTTTGTTTTGGGTCGTTTATTTTCTGTTGGTTTTTGGTTTATCCTATAAAACTCCCATATAACATTCTCACCTTGAACGCACGCTGCGCGCATCATGTTTTTGTACAATTTGTCAATAATATACAGTATATACTCGAGAATAAGCCAACCCGAGTATAAGCCGAGACCCCTAATTTTGCCACAAAAAACTGGGAAAACTTAATGACTCGAGTATAAGCCTAGGGTGGAAAATGCAGCAGCTACTGGTAAATGTCAAAAGTAAAAATAGATACCAATAAAAGTAAAATTAATTGAGACATCAGTAGGTTAAGTGTTTTTGAATATCCATATTGAATCAGGAGACCCATATAATCTTGCATACTGTTCATGATGGGCCCCATAAGATACAAAATGCACCCCATATAATGCTGCGCAATTGCTGATTATGGCCCCATAAGATGCTCCATACAGTCATTTGCCCCATGTAATGCTCCATAAATGCTGATTATGGCCCCATAAGATGCTCCATACAGTCATTTGCCCCATGTAATGCTCCATAAATGCTGATTATGGCCCCATAAGATGCTCCATACAATCATTTGCCCTATGTAATGCTCCATAAATGCTGATTATGCCCCATAAGATGCTCCATACAGTCATTTGCCCCATATGCTGTTGCTGCGATAAAAAAAAAAAAAATCACATACTCACCTCTCGTCGCTCAGGCCCCCGGCACTTGCTATATTCATCTGCTCCCTGTTCCACCGCCGCCAGCCACCGCTGCGTCTTCCCCATCCTCCGCACTGACTGTTCAGGCAGAGGGCGGCACGCACTAATCGCATCACCGCGCCCTCTGACCTGAACGCCAGTGCAGAGGATGCAGAAGACGCAGCGGCGGCCGGTGGAACAGGGAGCAGGTGAATATAGCGCACTGCTTATACTCACCTGCTCCTGGCGCGGTCCCTGGTTCCCCGGCGCCGGCAACTTCTTCCTGTAGTGAGCGGTCACATGGTACTGCTTATTACAGTAATCAGTATGCGGCTCCACCCCTATGGGAGCGGAGTGGGGTACATATTCATTACTGTAATGAGTGGTACCTTGTGATCGCTAACTACAGGAAGAAGCTGCCGGGGAACCAGGGACCGCGCCAGGAGCAGGTGAGTTTGCTTAGACAGCTGCCACTCCACCTCCCCTGCCGACCCCTGGGAATGACTCGAGTATAAGCCGAGAGGGGCAATTTCAGCCTAAAAGAGGGCTGAAATTCTCAATATATACTCGAGTATATACGGTATATAGGTTCTTCCCATCTGAGTTATTTTTGATGGTCAAAAAAATACAATTTTCCTGTAATTAATTTCTCACCCTCTAGGTATAATAATGGCTTTTCCCTGTGTGGGATTTTTGATGTTTTTAAAGGTAGTCCACAAGTTGGACAAGACCTTCTCATTCCTCATGTTTGGTCCTGCTAAAATATAAACACTTATACAAACCTCCATGGTGGTGCCGTTTCACTGGTGTTGGCGCTTGTGTTCTTGGATCTTTTGAGGATTTTACGTCATGTGAGCCCTGTGCCCAATCAGCGCTGACGTCACTGTCCCCACCTTCGGACAAATCAAGCATCATGAGGCAGAGAGCAGCCGCGGCCCTGGCTTCCTGTTCATGTTCAATACGTCCGAAGAAAGGAACAGTGAAGCTGCCGCTGATCGGGTGCAGGGCTCGTGTGATGTAACAACCTCACATAAGCCTCGGGACAGTGAGTCTCCACACCGCTGAAGTGGAGCCGGCACGCCAGTGGAGTATGAGTGTTTTTATTTTAATGAGGCCAAACATGAGGAACGAGTTAACCGAGATAAAAAAAAAAGATATATACCATATTTTTTGGACTATAATCGCACCTAGGTTTTAGAGGAGGAAATAAGGAAAAAAAATTGAAGCAAAAAATGTGGTCAATTCTGTACTTAATATTCCCTCTCCTGGTATATATGGTCCCCTTACCCCCATCCTGATAAACATGGCCCCCATCTCGTCCTGGTATGCAGTGCATCCATCGTGTCATAGTATCACTATTCTGGTATGATTGGCCCCCACCCCCATCCTGGTATGCATGGCCCCATCAGAAAACATAAAAAACAAACATGACACTTACCTACCCGGTGCTCCCTCGCAGTGTCCTGCTCCGATGCCAGCAGCTGCTTTATGCTTGTAAGCAGCACATGGCAGGGACGTCACAAGCAGAGCTCAGCTGCTGGAGTACTCACCAGGACTGTGCACACAGAGAGCGGTGAGTATTCATTGCTCTTCAGTAGCGCGCAGTGTCAGCCACCGGCTTCCTGTTGATACCGGCGGTCACATGTGCCGCTACTTAAGAGAAATGAATATTCATTGGATTCATTCATCAGGAGACTATTTAATATTGACCTATATTCAAGCGAGACTAGAAGAAGAAAGCCCTAAAATCATGTATCATGTTATCCGAAACAGTCAGAAAACCAGCCACATATCAGCAGATCCCAGACCACAAACTATATACTTTGTAAGTTTATACGCCACTCCAGTGTCAGGAATAGACAGTATGTGACAATACAGTATATACCGCTCAGGGAACACTTAACTTCCAGAGATAATCTCCATATTCATAGTAAATACTGGCACAGATCTCCCAGACATTATGATTGCACACATCCCTAGTCTTTATAATGATATTGCACTCATTCTTTGACAGACGGCAGCATGGTCATTAGTTAGAAGCTGATATTGATGTTTGGAGCAGGTAAGTTTTCCCTGAGTGGTACATATTGGGCCGTCTGAAAACGGACTGCTCCTGGCACATTAACCCCCGGAGCACTGCGATCAAACATGATCGCAGTATTCCAGTGGCATAGGGAAGCATCGCGCAGGGAGGGGGCTCCCTCCATGCTTCCCTGAGACCCTCGGAACAACGCGATGTGATCACATTGTTGCGAACGTCTCCTCCCTCCAGGCCCCAGATCCAAGATGGCCGCGGGGCTCCTTCCGGGTCCTGCAGGGAGGTGGCTTGCAAGCGCCTGCCTGAAGCAGGCGCCGGCAAGCTTCCTGTACTGCCTGTCAGATCGCTGATCTGACACAGTGCTTTGCAAAGTGTCAGATCAGCAATCTAACACTATACAACCATGTGCCACCCTGGGGCAAATAAAAAAAAGTTTTAAAAAAATATTTACATGTGTAAAAAAAAAAAATTCGTAAATAAAGAAAAAAATATTGTTCCAATAAATAAATTTCTTTATGTAAATAAAAAAAACAATAAAAGTACACATATTTAGTATTGCATTGTCCATAACGACCCAACCTATAAAACTGTCCCACTAGTTAACCCATTCAGTAAACACCGTAAAAAAACAAAAAAAAACAACAGGCAAAAAACATCCCTTTATCATACAACCGAACAAAAAGTGGAATAACACGCGATCAAAAACAAGGATATAAATAACCATTTTACCCCTGAAAACGCCATCTTGTCCGGCAAAAAACGAGCTGCCATACAGTATCATCAGCAAAAAAATAAAAAAGTTATAGTCCTGAGAATAAAGCGATGCAAAAATAATGATTTTTTATATACAATAGTTTTTATCATATAAAAGCGCCAAAACATAAAAAAAGACATAAATGAGGTATCGCTGTAATCGTACTGACCCGAAGAATAAAACTGCTTTATCAATTTTTCCAAATGTGGAACGGTATAAACGCCCCCCCCCCCCCAAAAAAAAAAAAAAAAAAGAAATTCATGAATAGCTGGTTTTTGGTCACTCTGCCTCACAAAAATCGGAAGAAAAAGCGATAAAAAACGCCACGTGCCCAAAAATGTTACCAATAAAAATGTCAACTCGTCCTGCAAAAAACAAGACCTCACATGACTCTGTGGACCAAAATAAGGAAAAAGTATAGCTCTCAAAATGTGGAGATGCAAAAACTATTTTTTGCAATAAAAAAGCGTCTTTTAGTGTGTGACTGATGTCAATCATAAAAATCCGATATAAAAAACGCTATAAAAGTAAATCAAACCCCCCTTCATCACCCCCTTAGTTAGGGAAAAATAATACATTTTTTTAATTTATTTCTATTTTCCCATTAAGGTTAGGGCTACAGTTTGGGTTGGGGCTAAAGTTAGGGTTAGGGTTGGAGCTAAAGTTAGGGTTTGGATTACATTTACGGTTGGGATTAGGGGTGTGTCAGGGTTAGGGGTGTGGTTAGGGTTGTGGTTGGGATTAGGGGTGTGTTGGGGTTAGGGGTGTGGTTGGGATTAGGGTTAGGGGCGTGTTTGGATTAGTGGTGTGGTTAGGGTTATGGTTGGGATTAGGGTTAGGGGTGTGTTTGGGTTAGGGTTTCAGTTAGAATTGGGGGTTTCCACTGTTCAGGCACATCAGGGGCTCTCCAAACGCGACATGGCATCCAATCTCAATTCCAGCCCATTCTGCATTTAAAAAGTAAAACAGTGCTCCCTCCCTTCTGAGCTCTCCCGTGCGCTCAACAGGGGTTTACCCCAACATATGGGGTATCAGCGTACTTAGGACAAATTGAACAACAACTTTTGGGGTCCAATTTCTCTTGTTACCCTTGGGAAAATAAAAATTTTGGGGCTAAATAATCATTTTTGTGGGAAAAAAAATGATTTTTTATTTTCACGGCTCTACGTTATAAACTGTAGTGAAACATTTGGGGGTTCAAGTTCTCACAACACATCTATATTAGTTCCTTGTGGGGACTAGTTTCCAATATGGGGTCACTTTTGGGGGGTTTCTACTGTTTAGTTACATAGGGGCTCTGCAAACGCAATGTGGCAACTGCAGACCATTCCATCTAAGTCTGCATTCCAAATGGCGCTCCTTCCGTTCCGAGCTCTGCCATGCGCACAAACAGTGGTTTACCCCCACTTATGGGATGTCAGCATACTCGGGACAATCTGCACAACAACTTTTGGGGTCCAATTTATTCTGGTACCCTTGGGAAAATAAAAAATTGGGGGCGAAAACAACATTTTTGTGAAAAAATATTTTTTATTTGTACGGCTCTACATTATAAATGTCTGTGAAGCACTTGGTGGGTCAGGGTGCTCACCACCAGGGCCGCCATCAGGGCATTACTGCCCTTACTGCTGTATGGGGCCCGGTAAGCCGCAGTACACAGTGGGGCCCGCAGATCCGGGGCCCCACTGTTGTGCTTCTACTGATCGGGCCCCATCGTGAACTAAAATACTGTGCACTGCGGCGCACATGTCGGCGCTGGGGCCTGGGAGCCTTTTTGGAGCTGTGCACGGCCATCTTACCTAGTCGGCTGCACAGCTCCTGCTCAGCTATAGCTGGAATGTATGGGCTCCATGCAGGTCCTGACTACAGCCCACACATTCTAGCCATCTCAGTAGTGAATGTGCTACAATGTATGGGCTCCATCCTTTCAGGTCCTCTCAGCAGCCCATCCAGTCTAGCTGCTGCTTCACTGCTGAAAACACTAGACGCCCCAGGAACGACTGAGGTAAGTATAAAAACCATTTTTGTTTTTTTAAATGGGTGAGGTGGGGGGGAGTGAGACTGCAGATGATGAAGTGTGTTTGACGGGTACTGCACATGATGAAATGATAGGGGGCTGCAGATGCTGAAGTGTGTTTGAGGGGGTACTGCACATGATGAACTGATAGGGGGCTGCAGATGATGAAATGATAGGGGGCTGCAGATGATGAAGTGTGTTTGAGGGAGCACTGCGCATGATGAAATGATAGGGGGCTGCAGATGATGAAGTGTGTTTGAGGGAGCACTGCGCATGATGAAATGATAGGGGGCTGCAGATGATGAAGTGTGTTTGAGGGGGCACTGCACATGATGAAATGATAGGGGGCTGCAGATGATGAAGTGTGTTTGAGGGGGTACTGCACATGATGAAATGATAGGGGGCTGCAGATGATGAAGTGTGTTTGAGGGGGTACTGCACATGATGAAATGATAGGGGGCTGCAGATGATGAAGTGTGTTTGAGGGGGTACTGCACATGATGAACTGATAGGGGGCTGCAGATGATGAAATGATAGGGGGCTGCAGATGATGAAGTGTGTTTGAGGGGGTACTGCACATGATGAAATGAAAGGGGGCTGTAGATGATGAAGTGTGTTTGAGGGGGCACTGCGCATGATGAAATGATAGGGGGCTGCAGATGATGAAATGATAGGGGGCTGCAGATGATGAAGTGTGTTTGAGGGGGCACTGCACATGATGAAATGATAGGGGGCTGCAGATAAAGTGTGTTTGAGGGGGTACTGCACATGATGAAATGATAGGGGGCTGCAGATGATGAAGTGTGTTTGAGGGGGTACTGCACATGATGAACTGATAGGGGGCTGCGCATGATGAAATGATAGGGGGCTGCAGATGATGAAGTGTGTTTGAGGGGGTACTGCACATGATGAAATGAAAGGGGGCTGTAGATGATGAAGTGTGTTTGAGGGGGCACTGCGCATGATGAAATGATAGGGGGCTGCAGATGATGAAATGATAGGGGGCTGCAGATGATGAAGTGTGTTTAAGGGAGCACTGCGCAAGATGAAATGATAGGGGGCTGCAGATGATGAAGTGTGAGGGGGCACTGCGCATGATGAAATGATAGGGGGCTGCAGATGATGAAGTGTGTTTGAGGGGGTACTGCACATGATGAAATGATAGGGGGCTACAGATGATGAAGTGTGTTTTAGGGGGCACTGCACATGATGAAATGATAGGGGGCTGCAGATAAAGTGTGTTTGAGGGGGTACTGCACATGAAGAAATGATAGGGGACTGCAGATGATGAAGTGTGTTTGAGGGGGTACTGCACATGATGAACTGATAGGGGGCTGCAGATGATGAAATGATAGGGGGCTGCAGATGATTTAGTGTGTTTGAGGGGGCACTGCGCATGATGAAATGATAGGGGGCTGCAGATGATGAAGTGTGTTTGAGGGGGCACTGCACATGATGAAATGATAGGGGGCTGCAGATGATGAAGTGTGTTTGAGGGGGTACTGCACATGATGAAATGATAGGGGGCTACAGATGATGAAGTGTGTTTTAGGGGGCACTGCACATGATGAAATGATAGGGGGCTGCAGATAAAGTGTGTTTGAGGGGGTACTGCACATGATGAAATGATAGGGTGCTGCAGATGATTTAGTGTGTTTGAGGGGGCACTGCGCATGATGAAATGATAGGGGGCTGCAGATTATGAAGTGTGTTTGAGGGGGTACTGCACATGATGAAATGAAAGGGGCTGCAGATGATGAAATGATAGGGGGCTGCAGATGATGAAATGATAGGGGGCTGCAGATGATGAAGTGTGTTTGAGGGGGCACTGCGCATGATGAAATGATAGGGGGCTGCAGATGATGAAATGATAGGGGGCTGCAGATGATGAAATGATAGGGGGCTGCAGATGATGAAGTGTGTTTGAGGGGGCACTGCGCATGATGAAAAGATAGGGGGCTGCAGATGATGAAGTGTGTTTGAGGGGGTACTGCACATGATGAACTGATAGGGGGCTGCAGATGATGAAGTGTGTTTGAGGGGGTACTGCACATGATGAACTGATAGGGGGCTGCAGATGATGAAATGATAGGGGGCTGCAGATGATGAAGTGTGTTTGAGGGGGCACTGCGCATGATGAAATGATAGGGGGCTGCAGATGATGAAGTGTGTTTGAGGGGGTACTGCAGATGA
Organism: Ranitomeya variabilis; assembly: GCF_051348905.1. Classification (NCBI taxonomy): domain Eukaryota; kingdom Metazoa; phylum Chordata; class Amphibia; order Anura; family Dendrobatidae; genus Ranitomeya; species Ranitomeya variabilis. The sequence goes on along the minus strand of NC_135235.1, from coordinate 770,107,984 downwards.
TGAAATGATAGGGGGCTGCAGATTATGAAGTGTGTTTGAGGGGGTACTGCACATGATGAAATGAAAGGGGCTGCAGATGATGAAATGATAGGGGGCTGCAGATGATGAAATGATAGGGGGCTGCAGATGATGAAGTGTGTTTGAGGGGGCACTGCGCATGATGAAATGATAGGGGGCTGCAGATGATGAAATGATAGGGGGCTGCAGATGATGAAATGATAGGGGGCTGCAGATGATGAAGTGTGTTTGAGGGGGCACTGCGCATGATGAAATGATAGGGGGCTGCAGATGATGAAGTGTGTTTGAGGGGGTACTGCAGATGATGAAATGATAGGGGGCTGCAGATGATGAAGTGTGTTTGAGGGGGTACTGCACATGATGAACTGATAGGGGGCTGCAGATGATGAAATGATAGGGGGCTGTAGATGATCAAGTGTGTTTGAGAGGGTACTGCACATGATGAAATGAAAGGGGGCTGCAGATGATGAAGTGTGTTTGAGGGGGCACTGCACATGATGAAATGATACGGGGCTGCGGATGATGAAGTGTGTTTGAGGGGGTACTGCACATGATGAAATGATAGGGGGCTGCAGATGATGAAGTATGTTTGAGGGGGTACTGCACATGATGAAATGATAGGGGGCTGCAGATGATGAAGTGTGTTTGAGGGGGTACTGCACATGATGAAATGATAGGGGGCTGCAGATGATGAAGTATGTTTGAGGGGGCACTGCACATGATGAACTGATAGGGAGCTGCAGATGATGAAATGATAGGGGGCTGCAGATGATGAAGTGTGTTTGAGGGGGCACTGCGCATGATGAAATGATAGGGGGATGCAGATGATGAAGTGTGTTTGAGGGGGTACTGCAGATGATGAAATGATAGGGGGCTGCAGATGATGAAGTGTGTTTGAGGGGGTACTGCACATGATGAACTGATAGGGGGCTGCAGATGATGAAATGATAGGGGGCTGCAGATGATGAAGTGTGTTTGAGGGGGCACTGCACATGATGAACTGATAGGGAGCTGCAGATGACGAAATGATAGGGGGCTGCAGATGATGAAGTGTCTTTGAGCGGGTACTGCACATGATGAAATGATAGGGGGATGCAGATGATGAAGTGTGTTTGAGGGGGTACTGCAGATGATGAAATGATAGGGGGCTGCAGATGATGAAGTGTGTTTGAGGGGGTACTGCACATGATGAACTGATAGGGGGCTGCAGATGATGAAATGATAGGGGGCTGTAGATGATGAAGTGTGTTTGAGGGGGTACTGCACATGATGAAATGAAAGGGGGCTGCAGATGATGAAGTGTGTTTGAGGGGGCACTGCACATGATGAAATGATAGGGGGCTGCGGATGATGAAGTGTGTTTGAGGGTGTACTGCACATGATGAAATGATAGGGGGCTGCAGATGATGAAGTGTGTTTGAGGGGGCACTGCGCATGATGAAATGATAGGGGGCTGCAGATGATGAAGTGTGTTTGAGGGGGCACTGCACATGATGAACTGAGAGGGAGCTGCAGATGATGAAATGATAGGGGGCTGCAGATGATGAAGTGTCTTTGAGCGGGTACTGCACATGATGAAATGATAGGGGGATGCAGATGATGAAGTGTGTTTGAGGGGGCACTGCACATGATGAAATGATAGGGGTCTGCAAATGATGAAGTAAGGGGGACTGCAGATGAAGTGAAGATAGGGGACTAAATGATGAAGGAAGGGGACTGCAAATGATGATGGGGACTGCAAATGATGAAGTTGGGGTGATGGGGACGGGTGGACAGCAATTGAATTGAAGGTGGGGGTGGGGAGAGCAAATGGTGTATTGAAGGTGGGGAGAGCAGATAATGAATTTTGAGGGTGGGGAAGAGCAGTTGATAATGAATAGAGGGTGGGAGAGAGAAAAGACATGACAATGAATTGAGGCAGAAGGGGCATGTAACTATAATGAATCAGGGGAAGGGTTAGAGCGGGAGGTACATAGTGGGGATCGTTGAGGATAAAGTGACTGGAAATAAATTGAGGGAAAGAGTACAGGTGCTAATTAATTTATATATTAAATGGGGAAAGTAACATAGTAACATAGTAGCATAGTAACATAGTTAGTAAGGCTGAAAAAAGACATTTGTCCATCCAGTTCAGCCTATATTCCATCATAATAAATCCCCAGATCTACGTCCTTCTACAGAACCTAATAATTGTATGATACAATATTGTTCTGCTCCAGGAAGACATCCAGGCCTCTCTTGAACCCCTCGACTGAGTTCGCCATCACCACCTCCTCAGGCAAGCAATTCCAGATTCTCACTGCCCTAACCGTAAAGAATCCTCTTCTATGTTGGTGGAAAAACCTTCTCTCCTCCAGACGCAAAGAATGCCCCCTTGTGCCCATCACCTTCCTTGGTATAAACAGATCCTCAGCGAGATATTTGTATTGTCCCCTTATATACTTATACATGGTTATATAGTGGCTATGTACAGATAGTGGGGGCTCAGTGGTGGATTATAATTTATATTTGGAATGGTGGATTGAATAATAACCAATTATACACTCACCGGCCACTTTATTAGGTACACCTGTCCAACTTCTTGTTAACACTTAATTTCTAATCAGCCAATCACATGGCGGCAACTCAGTGCATTTAGGCATGTAGACATGGTCAAGACAATCTCCTGCAGTTCAAACCGAGCATCAGTATGGGGAAGAAAGGTGATTTGAGTGCCTTTGAACGTGGCATGGTTGTTGGTGCCAGAAGGGCTGGTCTGAGTATTTCAGAAACTGCTGATCTACTGGGATTTTCACGCACAACCATCTCTAGGGTTTACAGAGAATGGTCCGAAAAAGAAAAAAAATCCAGTGAGCGGCAGTTCTGTGGGCGGAAATGCCTTGTTGATGCCAGAGGTCAGAGGAGAATGGGCAGACTGGTTCGAGCTGATAGAAAGGCAACAGTGACTCAAATCGCCACCCGTTACAACCAAGGTAGGCCTAAGAGCATCTCTGAACGCACAGTGCGTCGAACTTTGAGGCAGATGGGCTACAGCAGCAGAAGACCACACCGGGTACCACTCCTTTCAGCTAAGAACAGGAAACTGAGGCTACAATTTGCACAAGCTCATCGAAATTGGACAGTAGAAGATTGGAAAAACGTTGCTTGGTCTGATGAGTCTCGATTTCTGCTGCGACATTCGGATGGTAGGGTCAGAATTTGGCGTAAACAACATGAAAGCATGGATCCATCCTGCCTTGTATGGAGCATCTTTGGGATGTGCAGCTGACAAATCTGCGGCAACTGTGTGATGCCATCATGTCAATATGGACCAAAATCTCTGAGGAATGCTTCCAGCACCTTGTTGAATCTATGCCACGAAGAATTGAGGCAGTTCTGAAGGCAAAAGGGGTCCAACCCGTTACTAGCATGGTGTACCTAATAAAGTGGCCGGTGAGTGTATATCGCAAATCAAGTTTCAGGTGATAGAACACATCCCTATACCTAGATGGGGGTGCAATAGGGTCCTTCTTCTTAAGAAAAGGAAAGCCTTTTGGATCCATGAGTTGCAGACCCTAGCACCGAGAGGCTTAAATAGAGAATATGATCTAGCTTTCACCTGAAATTATACTCTATGAATATATACCTCTATATGGGACTAAAGGTACCGTCACATTTAGCGACGCTGCAGCGATATCGACAACGATGCCGATCGCTGCAGTGTCGCTGTTTGGTCGCTGGAGAGCTGTCACACAGACCGCTCTCCAGCGACCAACGATGCCGAAGTCCCCTGGTAACCAGGGTAAACATCAGGTTGCTAAGCGCAGGGCCGCGCTTAGTAACCCGATGTTTACCCTGGTTACCAGTGTAAAAGTAAAAAAAACAAACAGTACATGCTCACCTGCGCGTCCCCCAGCGTCTGCTTCCTGACACTGACTGAGTGCCGGCCCTAACAGCAGAGCGGTGACGTCACCGCTGTGCTTTTACTTTCACTTTAGGGCCGGATCTCAGTCAGTGCAGGAAGCGGACGCCGGGGGACGCGCAGGTGAGTATGTGCTGTTTGTTTTTTTTACTTTTACACTGGTAACCAGGGTAAACATCGGGTTACTAAGCGCGGCCCTGCGCTTGGTAACCCGATGTTTACCCTGGTTACCAGAGTAAAACATCGCTGGTATCGTTGCTTTTGGTGTCAAACACAACGATACACGGCGATCGGACGACCAAATAAAGTTCTGAACTTTATTCAGCGAACAGCGACATCACAGCAGGATCCTGATCGCTGCTGCGTGTCAAACTAAACGATATCGCTAGCCAGGACACTGCAACGTCACGGATCGCTAGCGATATCGTTTAGTGTGAACGTACCTTTAGTCTCTATTTATCTTGAGTTGCTATACAATGTTTGATCTCATACTGTGATCTATGATGTGCAGTTATGTATACAAATGTGTGCCTTATGTATTCACACACACATGTATTTGTATTATCATAGTGCATTATCTCTTGTGTTTATACTATAGTATTAATCTGTCTCTTTTTACAGAGTTCCCTGTATTGATTACTTCTTGCAAACCACCTCCCGGTCCCTCCCTCCCCTTGGACCTTACTTACTCCTTCTTTTCCCCTACCCGGCTACTCTCTAGTTAAAACTATTTCCACGTGTATTTCTTTTTCAGTGCAGCTATTGTCTTTTAAATACATTAAGGCACCGATACTGTAAAAGTCTCGTTGGATTGTCCTATTAGTATCTCCTTATACGGCCCCAATATTCGTAGTTGTTGTCATAGCAAATAGTGATCACATGACCACGTTTGGTCACATGACGCGCCCCTTATGGACCACAAGCCACAGTCACTATGACTACGGAGCGCCCTCTTTAGTACCGGATAGACGCGTCACAACTGATGACGCATTTCCGGTTTCGGCATCACCGTTACAGCCTTTCCTCTATGAACAAGCTGAAGCCCTACATTTTAGTGTCTTTCTAAATGCATGATTGCAATTGGTCAGTATATTAGCTTCACTTTTACTGTTTTTTTTCATTTTTTATCCGTGTACTTATCTCTTACACTTATTCTTTAGGGAGATTATTCTCCCGAGGGTTTCTACTAAGTGAGCCCTTACATATACATTGGCCTTTACCGATGTGCAGCGACACCTATTAGTGACATCACAAGAGCAGTCGCGTATGTACTTTCTTTCTCTCCCTTCCTTATTTTTCCTACCCTCACTTCCATCACCATGCACCTATTTGGAATGTGATTTACTTTGTTATTTTTTGTTATTTGTACTTTTTCCTGTATATATTTTTGATGTATCTTCGTTTGATTTTCTCTTTCTGTACAATGTCTAATGCAGTTTCCTGAAGAAGGTCTTGTTCAGACCGAAATGTTTTTTTATTTGGACTGCAATAAAATATTTCTTTCTAAGCAACATACGCAAATAACTTGAGTGCCAAATTATTACATTATCCGAAATTCCTAGTGGCAGCCCTGCTCACCACACATCTAGATAAGTTCCTTAGGGGGTCTACTTTCCAAAATGGTGTCATTTGTAGGGGGTTTCAATGTTTAGGCACATCAGGGGCTCTCCAAACGCAACATTGCATCCCATCTCAATTCTAGTCAATTTTGCATTGAAAAGTCAAAACGGCGCTCCTTCCCTTCCGAGCTCTGCCATGCACCCAAACAGTGGTTTACCCCCACATATGGGGTATCAGCGTACTCATGACAAATTGTACAACAGCTTTTGGGGACTAATTTATCCTGTTACCCTTAGTAAAATAAAACAAACTGGATCTGAGGTAGCTAAGCCCATGTGTGGATAGCACTTGTTTTGATATTTATGATTCATTACACTGTTTTTACACTCATTCTGGTCCTGTCTTGTTCACCTGGATGACCGGATGTATTCATGTATGCAGTTACTATATGTTTTTTTATAAACTATTTGTCACTGTTTATCATACTTGTATTTATATAATGGTTTCTTTCAATAAACATAATTTTTTGTGAATTTTTTGGCCAGTTTTGACTCTTGGTTCTCCTATATTATTATTTGCTATCTGAGTCGCCATATATGTTTATACAGTACTTTTAACTGACGCCTTTATTGTTTATATGCTTATTTCTGTATTTTTTTACAGCAACTAAAGTCAGTTCCAACATGGATTATAAAGCCCCTGAACAGACGTGGCTGATACAACTTAATGATGTGTTTTGTGATGATCCTGGTATATCACTGATGGGTAATGGTAGAGATAAACAAGAAATTTTCAGACAGCTCAAAGACCTCCTCAATAAGCGCCTAAGAACCTGGTGGAATCGGGCATTTCTTAATAAATATCTAGAAAAAGGTCTTATACCAAGGGGACTCAGGATTCAAGTTTTTCCCTCCTTTGAGATAGATGACGCCACTTTTAAACAGAAATGGGAGGAGCTGGCTACAGGGTGCTCTAGAGGTTTCATGGAACTTCTAGTTCAGAACAATCAAAGTAACTTGGAGATCTTGGATAAAAATATTCAAGAGTTGCAAGTTAAATTTAGGCAAGATCTACCTAGTGAAACCTTGGCCAAGTTTAATGTAGAATTAGAGAACGAATTCAGCAAATGGGAAAAGGGTATTTGCGAAAATAAATCTAGGAAATTCCAACGTAACATGAATGACCAACAATCCAATACCATGTACAGATGGAATGGAAGGGGAAACCGGTCGAGGGGATCCTCCCGTGCCAGATCTGCCTCCACGGTATCAATAGCATCCAGTGAAGAATCAAATAAGACACAACCTACGTTTTATGATTTATGAAACTCTGGCTTCAACAGAGAGAGAAATGCTGAGAAACGTAAAAACCTCCATAATAATCCATCTAACAATCAACCCAATAAAAAGGACAAAAAGGGCTTGGAGGTAATCAATCTTTCCCACCATGTTCTCTCTGATGATCAATTGGATGTTTTACAAAGGGGTCTTACCTTCTCCCCTACTAATAAATTTGATCTTTTTACAGCCACCAAGGATTTACACCTCTTCTCAAGGAAATTAATCCTCAAGAAACTATTTGAGACGGGTGGCCATGAGTTTACTAATGATGATATTGAGAGGGAGGCATTGATGGCACTGGAGGATCTCTTAGACGAACAGACATCGAATACGGTGAGTACCTTTCCACGTGACTGTAAACCCAAGTCCACCACATTTCCCCCCTTGTCTCTCTGTCCAGTAGTAGAGATTTTTACTAAGATGGTCATACAAGAATTTCAGAATATATCTACTAAACGTAGACATGACAATTTAACATCAAAACAAAGATTGGCTCTTGAACAGCTCAGAAATTATGAGGATATTGTAATAAAACCAGCAGACAAGGGGGGAAATATGGTTCTTTGGCCCAGTACCCTCTATGAAAAGGAGGCATTTAAACATCTTAAGGATAAGGAAACATATAGGAAATTAGATCATAATCCAACTAACAACTCCTTACATGAATTAGAGGGAATTTTGGTGGATGCACATGAGAGGGGCATCATTCCCAAACAAGTGTTGGACGGCTTACTTACCAAATCCCCTAGGGTTCCAATGCTTTACTTCGTCCCTAAGATCCACAAAAATCCCATTGACCCACCGGGTCGTCCAATAGTCTCTGGCATGGGAGGGTTGAGCGATCCCATATGTAAGTTTGTGGATTATTACTTAAAACCTTTGGTTGAGTCGCTCCCCTCCTATGCCAAAGACACGTCGGATGTCCTTTGTCGGATCAATGGGATCCAATTGGAAGACAATATGAGTCTTGTCACTGCGGATATACAATCCTTGTACACCTGCATTGGACATGATGTTGGTTTGGAGGCGGTCCGCTTCTTCCTGGATGCTAGTAACTGGGATGGTGCCATTTGTGACCTGGTCATTGAACTCTTGACGTTTATACTAACAAAAAAAATTTTCGTGTTCAAAGATGTTTTTTACTTACAGCAGCGCGGCATTGCCATGGGCGCGGCTTGTGCGCCCTCCTTCGCCAATCTCTTCCTAGGTTATTGGGAGAGGGAGATATTTGGTGGGGGGGCCGCAGGCCGCGGACCATGTGCAGTGCTGGCTGCGATACATCGATGACTTGTTCATTATATGGCAGGGGCCCGATGATGCTCTGCATGAATTCATGAAACAACTTAATGACAATACATATAATATCAAATTAACATGCCAAATAAGCAAGACCGATGTGGATTTTCTGGACATTAAGATTGAGGTTGATGGTGATCGGTACCTGCAGACGGATGTCTACAGAAAATCCACATTGGTCAATGCACTTCTGCATGCTGATTCGGGTCACCCTTTTAGTACTATCAAAGCCATCCAGATAGGTCAGCATCTCAGGATGAAGCGGATCTGCTCCTCCACCACTAAATTTGAGGCCCAGTCAGTGGATCTTAGAACCAGGTTCCAAACAAGGGGATATAGCAATAGGAACATTAGGAAAGGCTATTTGAGAGCCAAATATACATCGAGGGATGAACTACTATGTCTAAGCAGCAACAATCGAAAAAATAAGGAAATGTCTAAACAATATGACATAGTACGATTTATCTCCACCTACAATGGTGAATGGGCCACTATGAGGAGGTGTCTCCAAAAGCATTGGGGCATCCTCAGGAGTGACCCATTGTTCTCTAAATGCCTAAATGACTTTAATGACTGCGAGAAGGAGTAAAAATCTAAAAGATCTATTGGTGTCAAGCCATTATGTTCCTAGGCTCAGCAGGTATAATTTTGGATCTGGTGGACCACCCAGGGGATGTTTTCCCTGTGGTGATTGTATCTCATGTCCGAACATCTCTCGTATGGCCACTTTTGACTCAGTTGATGGGAGGAAGACGTTCTCCATAAAGTACCATATAACCTGTAACACCACACAGGTTATCTACTACGCTGTATGTAGTTGCCCTAAAATATACATAGGACTAACATCCCGTCATTTGGGCACACGCATACGTGAGCATGTGCGCGATATAATGGCTGCGAGAGATGAGACGGACATGATGAAACTTAAGACCATACCACGGCATTACAAACAATGTCATGGCTGTGACCCCAAGTCCTTTATGGCACGGGGAATTGATCATGTACAATGTGGCACTAGAGGGGGTGACGTTAGGCGCATTTTAGCCCAAAGAGAATGCCGGTGGATTAGCACATTGGGCACCATGACACCTATGGGCCTCAATGAAACTCATGGATTTTCCTCTTTCTTATGAAGTAGCTGTCTGAGGGGGATACATTCCCTGTGTTGGGATTTTTCTCTCTACCATATACCATCAGTTTTAATTTGGCATCTCTTTTAATCATTTTTTAGTGAGCTTATATTTACATCCATATCCATATGACTTCTGACGTTGGTGGTGTTCAGGCGGAGAAATCTAAAGACTGAAGAATCTCTGTAGCTGTGATGGAGGAACACCAGTGATTTGAAATGGACAGTTTTGGGAAGAAGAGTGACACACGTTTATCATTATCATTCAGATGATAATTTGCTGGATACACCAGAAGGTTTATCTACCTATGATATTACATGAACCCTATATCAGTGAATGGTAGTGTGTACACATTTTATGGTTATATCCGCAATGTCAGTAGACTCATTGTTTAGGGTGTATGTATATTTTATTTTTTGATATTGATTGTTTTTGCTTGTTTGTTTGTTCATGTGTAAGTAAAGTTCCTCATTAATCTGCATAGGGGATACTTTAGTGCTCATCTGGCAATTAATGCACGTGTCACTTTTTTCTTTGTACTTGTTATATGGCACTGAATACTGTATACTTTTATAACATTTCTGGTGGTATCATTTTTTCTATTTCACTTACAGCCTGTTCTTTCTCAGACTGCTAATTAGGCATTATTATTTTTATCACCACTTTTCATAGGTCTGTCCAGCATTAGCATACTAGCTGGCTGGCAAATGGGGACAGAGGATTGAGAGATAGATATAGAGGCATCTCCCTTTGTAGTACACGTATGTGCACCACTGCACTCTTAAGTAACACTTACTTTGACACATGAATATGGTCAGTTTACGGCACTACTTATGCACTTTACAGGCACTGTCACTTTTGAATCAATATACGCTGATACAGAGAACCGGCTGCGCTCTGCCTCCTTCCTGGCAGCGGTCGTAGGTCGCGTGATGTGGGCGTGGCACCAGCCCTGAAGCTTGAAGCGCAGCACGGGGAATGTCCGGCGTTTCACGCTTGCGCACTTTATTTTTATGATCATATCACATGATCAGATGAGATCCTTATTAAACCGGATAGAGATCCTTATTAAACCACGCCCCGAGGAAGCGGCAACAATCGAATGCGAAACGTGCGTTGGGGTATGTGACCCAGGACCCTGACAGGACTTCTCCACACACATGGGTAATTTATTCATTTGACTTAATCTAGATGTTACCATTAGTATAATTAGGGTGATATGTGGTGATTTTTAAGATACGACCACGGGGAGTATACCATTTTTTTTGATCGCCACACAACTGAGGTAGCTAAGCCCATGTGTGGATAGCACTTGTTTTGATATATATATATTTTTTTAATTCGTTTATTAACCAAGAGAAGCAAAAAATATATAATATACAATACACGCATTTATGTTCACTAGTATTACATTCAATACAATGTATAGAACATGCATACTGTATGTATAATTGAGTACTACAATTCCATGCTCAACATATTATTTACTGCATTCAAACCATACAAAGCATGGAATGTGAAATTACACAATTATTAAACCATAACTATCTTATTAACTACCTATCTGCCGCTTAATAATAAATTGTATCTTACTCTGTGCGATATCTAGAGTAATTTGACACTTTGCACTAATGCCATTAACTGCAAGTTTATAAAGTAAGATGAGAGGAGTTCCATCCGCTCCAAATTTTCTCGAATTTACCCGGACAACCTCTATTTTGATATAGTGTACGTTCGTACGGGATAACTGAATTTACCAACTCAATCCAGGCTCTGAGGGAGGGGCATGAACCCCCCATCCACCGCATCGCTATCACCTTCCTTGCCATAAAAAGTGACTCCCGTAAGAAGATCCCAATATGATGACCCCAAGTCTCCTCATCCCATACCCCAAATAAGCAAATTAACGGCTCAAGAGGAACAGGAGCCAATATTATGGATGAAAGTAATGATGTCGCCTCTTTCCAATATTGAAGGATAATAGGACAGCTCCATATCATGTGAATAAAATCTGCATCTGGTGAATGACAGCGCAGACATTCTGATGACTGAAGTCGACCCATCTTAAAAAGCCGTGTGGGAGTTAAATATGATTGGTATATTATATATAGCTGTGTCATCCTGTTATTAATAGACGGGGATACCCTAAGTGGGGACTCTAGAATTTCCTCCCATTCTTCTTCCTGTGCACCAGGAATGAGTCTTTCCCATTTCCCCTTGATGAGTCCTATAGCTGATCTCGCTCCCACCGATAACATATAGGTGTATAGAGAAGAACTAAGCCCCTGGGGTCCCTGGGATTTAAGGATTCCTATCAAAGGCAAAGATGAAATTGTGCGGCCTGTAGCCACCCCCCTCATACATGACTGGAAAGCTGATCTTAATTGTAAGAAGCAAAAAAATTGGGATCTTGGAATGTCGTATTTAGACAAAGGACACAAAGGTCCCCTGGTCATGTAAATCCCCCACCGAGGTAACACCATGTGACACCCAGAAATCAGTGGACGGGTGATTTAGCAGCGCCGGAAAGTAGTTATTCTTCCATAAGGGCATTTCGGCTATAATATCTGTAAATCCAACAGCATTTTTAATTTGCCACCAAACTAATCGCGCCAGCCGAAGCATGGGTAGTAGGCGAGGGGTACTTATTTTTTCTGATTCTAGAAAGCTTAATGGACACTCCACTCGAGCAGAGTGAAGTAGATGATGTTCAGAATTAGGAAGACAACCACCGGGCATCCATGCCCTCAATGCTCTCGCTTGCCCGGCCAGGTAATATAGAAAAAAGTCCGGCAATGCCACCCCACCGTCCTGTTTAGGTCACTGTAAAATAGATAGTCTAAGTTTGGGCCTAGAATGGTATTTTTGGGAGTTCTGCTCTTGGGCTCCCTCTGGTGGTTTCGAGTGGAACTTAGCAGCTGCTTTCACTAATCGGTTCCCTGGCCTTGTTATTTAACTGGGCTCTAGTCTGTAGTCGATGCCAGCTGTCAATGTTTTCCTGTTGGATTCAGTCCTCTCCTGGAAGTTCTCTGTTGGCCAGTCCATTTCAGCTTAAGATAAGTTCTGCTAGTTCTTGGGTGTTTCCCTGCTTTTGACCTTCTGTTCAAGTTTAAGTTATGTCTCTTTTGTCCAGCTTGTCATTATGAAATATTCAAGCTAGTTGGAAGCTCTGGGGTAGCAGATTTGCTCCTCCACACCGTGAGTCGGTGTGGAGGTTATTTTTGTAAACTCTGCGTGGATATTTAGTTTTTTATACTGACCGCACAGTATCCTTTTCTATCTCTGTCTATTTAGATAGTATTGGCCTCCTTTGCTAAAATCTAGTTTCATTTCTGAGTTTGTCATTTTCCTCTCCACTCACCGTCAATATTTGTGGGGGGCTATCTTTCCTTTTGGGGGTTTCTCTGAGGCGAGATAGTTTTCCGTTTCCATCTTCAGGGGTAGTTAATTCTTAGGCTGTGACGAGGCGTCTAGGCAGAGATAGGAACGTCCCACGGCTATTTCTAGTGTTGGTGTTAGGAGTAGGGATTGCGGTCAGTAAAGCTACCACCTCCTCAGAGCTTGTACATTATTTGTTTTACCCACCAGGTCATTTCAGTGCTGCCCCGTAATCACCAGGTCATATCAGTGATTGCTGTCGGTGGAGCTGCCACCTCCTCTGAGCTTGTCCATGATTGGTTTTACCCACCAGGTCATCTCAGTGCTACTCCGTAATCACCAGGTCATAACAGACTGCGCTATGTTGAAGGCAATAACTAAGTTTAGGGAGCAAAATAATTTTAATTAGGTTGATACGGCCCGCGACCAACAACGGTAGTTTACTCCAAGATGTAAATTTAGATTTAACTAAGTCTAATAATGGATAGAGATTGAGCTGTAGGTCAGAATTGCTGTCTTGGGACATATAGATTCCCAGATACTTGAAACTGGATACGACGGGTAACGAGGATATAGCCCCAAAATCTGACACTGGAGTACAAGAGAGAGGTAATAGAGCAGATTTGTCCCAGTTTATATATAGGCTGGAATACTTACTAAAGGTATCTATAGTAGCGATCACCCGTGGCAGTGTTTCCTTTGCATTTTCCATAAATATCACCATATCATCGGCATATAGGCCGATGGTGTCCACCCGACCCGCTATATCTATGCCCTTAATATCAGGGGAGGATCTAATACGTATTGCCAGTGCCTCTATCGCCAGAGCAAAAAGAGCCGGCGACAGGGGACACCCCTGACGAGTTCCCCTAGATAATGAGAGGGACTTAAGAGATGGAATTATTTATAATTATACGCGCCTTAGGTTTCATATATAATACATTAATCCACCTCAAAAATGTATCTCCAAAGCCGTATCTCTGCAAACATGCTGATAGAAAGGGCCATTCAAGGGAGTCAAAGGCCTTGGCCGCATCCAAGGATGCTAGTGCCAAGTTGTTATCTGGCAACAGAGAACTATATTGAATTATTGACTGGACTCGCCTAATATTAATAGAAGTGTTTTTTCCCGGCATAAAGCCAGTCTGGTCTGGCTGAATGAGGTCTAGTATAATGGAATTCAGTCTAATGGCTAGGATTTTAGTAAAAATTTTATAATCTACATTGACTAACGATATGGGTCGATAGGAGCCACATTCCAAAGGATCCTTTCCCTCTTTTTTGAGTATGACAATATTTGCCTCATAGAAAGTTTCGGGCATACATCCTCTCTCCCATATACCGTGAAATACTTTCAATAGAAGCGGCGCCAGTATACCCCGGTATCTTTTATATAACTCAATGGGAAACCCATCCGGTCCGGGAGCTTTCCCAGAGGACATGTCCATTATTGCATATTCTACTTCTTCCAATGTAAATCTAGCATCCATGAAATCACGTTGAGTGGGACTCAATGTGGGAAATATGACAGCTGACAAATAATCTATACATTGCGATACACCAAAGTCACCTTTGGAGTCATACAGCGACTCATAGTAATCATAAAAACGGCAAAGTATTCCGTTGTGGACAGCAACAAGCCACCTGGTGCGCGAATCTGCAATATTGTATTAGATGTATTATGTTGGCGCACCAGGTATGCTAGAAATTTACTGGTTTGATTCCCCAACTCAAAATATGACTGACGTGTAAAAAACAGCTTACGCTTAGATTTGGTGTCCATATGTTGAGTATACAGTCTCTGTGAAGTCAACCACTCGATCCTATTACCATTAGTTTGGTTAGATATATATGCTGCCTCCGCATCTTTCAATCTCCGTTCCACCCCATCATCCTCTCTCGAAGTCACCCTTTTGATATATGAAATTGTGGATGACAAACATCCTCTCAAGTATGCCTTGAGGGTGTCCCAAAATAAATTAATATTCTGGGGCTCTGGGTGGGATGAAATGAAACAGTTCAATTGATCCTCTGTTCTGTCGTTATGATCCATCAGTTTCAACCAAAAGGGATTCAACTTCCAGGCCACGCCGCTCCTCGGTTGCCCATATTTAAGTTTAAGTATGATCGGGCTATGGTCCGATATCCCCCTATTGCCATGTTCCACACTGTCCACCCATGTCGCCAACCCGCTAGAGCCAAATATGTAATCTATGCGGGATAGAGACCGTTTAGTAGATGAGTGGCAGGTATATCCTTTCACTCCAGGGTGACGCACCCGCCATAGATCCAACCATCCACTGCCTTCTATAAATGATGCCAACTGGGTCGGGGCCGAAGTGGGAAGCTCCCCAGATCCCCCATCAACCAATCTCAATCTATCAAGGCTATTATCCATCACTAAATTAAAATCTCCCATACACATAACTTGTCCGTCTGGATAGTTTAGCGCAAAGCTGATTGCCATCCTAAGGATTGACATATTAGCCGGAGGAGGGTTATAAATACATAAAATTACATATTCACTAGAATTAATTAGCGCATGCACAAAAACAAACCGACCCTCAGAATCTCTTCGGGCTTCCCTAGTTTCCCACCTGACATCCCTGTGTACCAATAATGAAACTCCTCTCGAGTAGCTAGTATGGAAAGCATGTATATACCATTGTACCCACAGGTTCTGCATGCACCGGGCTGTATCCCTGGTCAGATGCGTCTCTACCAAGGCCACTATATGGGGGTGATGGCGTCTGATCTGCGAGAAAATTTTGATTTTCTTTCTGGGGGATTTAATGCCTCATACATTCCACGTCATACATATTATTTCAGATCCCATGTTTACTTATCCAAATATGATATGCATTCTTACTCAGGCAAAGGTCTAAGGTAGCACACAGAAAAAAAGAATATTGTTGGCGGCAGTTTCTACTGAAATAACAGGTAAAACCAATAGAAAAGAGACAATAGAATAAGAACCAAACAGTATAGGAACAACGTCCTGTGTTCCCATTATGAAAGAAATAAGGGGATACCCTCGCTGGAGTCAGCGTCCGGTATAGTTAGTAATCTGGACATCTCCAGAGAGAGCTCCATATTTAGTAATCAAAAGAATTTAGCTTAACTAGATATAGTTAGGATTCCTTTGCACAAGACACCCCATGGGATCGCAGCCACTCAGCCACCTCCGCCGGATCCGTGAAAAACACAGAAGAGCCCTTGTGAACAACTCGGAGTCGGGCTGGGTAGATCATTGAGTAGATAAAGTTTCTGTCTCTGAGTTGCTTCTTAATCTCCATAAATCTGGCCCTTTGCTTTTGAAGATGCACGGAAAAATCCAGAAAGATCGAGATTACGGCATTATTAAATTTGATGGGGCTTCTTTGCCGTGCCAACCGCAAGATGGTATCTCTGTCCTTGCAATTAAGGATCCATGCCAGAAAAGGTCTAGGTGGGGCCCCGGGAGGGAGAGGTTTCGTGGGTACTCGATGGGCTCTTTCCACAGCAAACATTGAAGAAAATTCATCTCCCAGAGAAGATTTAAGCCACCCCTCCAGAAATGCCTCAGGTTGTTGACCCTCTGAACGTTCTGGTAGACCAATAATACGGATATTATTCCGGCGCAGCCTGTTCTCTAGATCAGGGGTCCCCAACTCCAGTCCTCAAGGCCCACCAACAGGTCATGTTTTCAGGATTTCCTTAGTCTTGCCCAGGTGATAATTGCATCACCTGTGCAATACAAAGGAAATCCTGAAAACATGATCTGTTGGTGGGCCTTGAGGACTGGAGTTGGGGAACACTGCTCTAGATCATCTGCTTTTTGTTTCCAGGCATTTATAGAGCCGGCTACTTTGGTCAACTTGGCCTCCATAGGTGTAATGGTATCTTCTACATGGGATACCCTAGTCTCCACCTCTGTAATGCGTCCCTTCATGGTCTGCATGTCCTGACGGAGGCGCCCCACTTCAGTATATACAGCCTCTATTCTTGTTAGGGAAATGGCTTGCATTAATTGGTCAGACGCTTGTTTAAGTGTCAGTTCATCCTGTTCACCTCCCTCAGCACTATCAGAGGGACGATACTTACATTGCACCTGAGAGGGGGTATTCCTAAGGTTACGTATGTTATCAGAGGGATCAACTCTGGTGAACTCCTTTAGTTTGTTGACTGTTCCTGAGCCCTTGGTGCGCTGCATGGTTAGCAAGGTCAGAGTCACGAGTTATATAGACCCAGCAGAGCTGTGGCAGAATGGCATCCGCAGCAAGCTGTAAAATTATAGATATGTTCGTTTCAGGATTCCACTAGGGCGCTGTGAACCAGGGAGGGCTCACTGTGCCTGCAGTGGTAGCAGCCAGGAGGGGGGTTTCCAAAGCCCCCAAAGTAATGGCACTGATGGGTAAAGTGTCTTATTAAAGATATGGGGAGCACAGGGCCCGATTTTTCAGGGCACACTCCGCACGTCTCCACAGTGTGTCCAGAATACGTGTCCCCACACCCACCCTTACAGCGCTGCAGGAGTGTTAAAGATGGCGCCGTGTCTTCACCTGCTGAAGCGCATGCTTTGAGAGTGGCAGCCGCTCCACACAGGCACCGCCTCCGCCCGAGTACCTCTCACACCCGGCGCACCACGAGCCCACAGCACCTACCGCAGGTGCCGGTAACCGCCCAGGAGTCAGGGTAAGGTCCCGTCTCTGACAGGGAGCAGTGCCGCGCTCCTTCCAGCAAAGCATGCTCTCCTAAAGATGGCCGCCTCCTCGCTGTGGGTCCGCTCCGAGCTCCTCGGTCTCCGGAGCTCTCCGGTCACACGCTCCCCTCACAGGGTCTAAAAGAGCCACCCGGAGTCAAGGGGGTCCAGCGGTGGTGAGTGATCCGCCGCAGTCAGGGGTCTTAGTGCAGGATAATATGGAGGATTCGGGAGCTCTCTCACAGCACAGCCTCTCTCCTTCACTACATAGCCACGCCCCCCACTTGTTTTGATATTTATGATTCATTACACTGTTTTTACCCTCATTCTGCTCCTGTCTTGTTCACCTGGATGACCGGATGTATTCATGGATGCAGTTACTATATGTTTTTTATAAACTATTTGTCACTGTGTATCATACTTGTATTTATGTAATGGTTTCTTTCAATGAACATAATTTTGTGTGAATTTTTTGGCCAGTTTTGACTCTTGTTTCTCCTATATTATTATTACAATGTCTAATGCAGTTTACTGAAGAAGGTCTTGTTCAGACCGAAATGTTTTTTATTTGGACTGCAATAAAATATTTCTTTCTAAGCAACATACGCAAATAACTTGAGTGCCAAATTATTACATTATCCGAAATTCCTAGTGGCAGCCCTGCTCACCACACATCTAGATAAGTTCCTTAGGGGGTTTGCTTTCCAAAATGGTGTCACTTGTGGGGGGTTTCAATGTTTAGGCACATCAGGGGCTCTCCAAACGCAACATGGTGTCCCATCTCAATTCCAGTCAATTTTGCATTGAAAAGTCAAACGGCGCTCCTTCCCTTCCGAGCTCTGCCATGCGCTCAAACAGTGGTTTACCCCCACATGAGGTATCAGCGTACTCAGGACAATTTGTACAACAACTTTTGGGGTCCAATTTATCCTGTTACCCTTAGTAAAATAAAACAAATTGGATCTGAAGAAATTTTTTTGTGAAAAAAAGTTAAATGTTTTTTTTTTTTTTTAAAACATTCCAAAAATTCCTGTGAAACAACTGAAGGGTTAATAAACTTCTTGAATGTGGTTTTGAGCACATTGAGGGGTGCATTTTAGAGAATGGTGTCACACTTTGGTATTTTCTATCATACAGACCCCTAAAAATGACTTCAAATGTGATGTGGTCCCTAAAAAAAATTATGTTGCAAAAATGAGAAATTGCTGGTCAAATTTTAACCCTTATAACTCCCTAACAAAAAAAAAAGTTGGTTCCAAAATTGTGCTGATGTAAAGTAGACATGTAGGAAATGTTACTTATTAAGTATTTTGTGTGACATATCTCTATGATTTAAGGGCATAAAAATTCAAATTTGTAAAATTTCAAAATTTTCGCCAAATTTCCATTTTTTTCACAAATAAATGCAAGTAGTATCAAATAAATTTTACCACTATTATGAAGTACAATACGTCATGAGAAAACAATGTCAGAATCACTGGGATCCATTGAAGCATTCCATAGTTATAACCTCATAAAGGGACAGTGGTCAGAATTGTAAAAATTGGCCCGGTCATTAACGTGCAAACCAACCTTGGGGGTAAAGGGGTTAAATAGTCTCCTTATGAGTAACCTTTGGTGAGGACGATGAAACCCATAGACGTGAGTGTGTATATGTCACCTCACCCTATATACTAAACTGTGGGGTACATGTTTTTTCTATTAGTCACCTACTGACTAACCTTCAGGAGGCAAATTATGGGTATAGTTTTACATTTGGAATTAATAAAGTTTAGTTTTATCCTTTTGTCAGTAAACATGAGAAATGACAAGAGACAACCCCTTTAAGAAGATTCAATTTTGGTTAAAGCTATTCCAACATTATGAACATAAAAAAGGCTTCTCTCCTATGTGATGTCTCTGATGTTTATTAACAGTTGATTTCCAAGTAAAATATTTCTAACATTAAGAAAATGAAAAAGACTTCTCCTCTGTGTGACTGCTCTGATGTCTAACAAGAAGCGCTTTCCATTTAAAACATTTTCCACATTCTGAACAGGAAAAAGGCTTCTTCCCTGTGTGGGTTCTCTGGTGACTAACAAGATATGATTTCTGGTTAAAACATTTCCCACATTCTGAACAGGAAAAAGGCTTCTTCCCTGTGTGGGTTCTCTGGTGACTAACAAGATATGATTTCTGGTTAAAACATTTCCCACATTCTGAACAGGAAAAAGGCTTCTTCCCTGTGTGAGTTCTCTGGTGACTAACAAGATTCTTTTTCACGTTAAAACATTTCCCGCATTCTGAACATGAAAAAGGCTTCTCCCCTGTGTGGGTTCTATGGTGATTAACCAAATCTGATTTCTGGCTAAAACATTTCCCACATTCTGAACATGAAAAAGGCTTCTCTGCTGAGTGAGTTATTTGGTGACTAACAAGATTTCCTTTACGGTTAAAATATTTCCCACATTCTGAACAGAAAAAAGGCTTCTCTGCTGAGTGAGTTATTTGGTGAGTAACAAGATTTCCTTTACGGTTAAAACATTTCCCACATTCTGAACAAGAAAAAGGCTTCTCTCCTGTGTGGGTTCTATGGTGATTACCCAACTCTGATTTCTGACTAAAACATTTCCCACATTCTGAACATGAAAAAGGCTTCTCCCCTGTGTGAGTTCTCTGGTGACTAACAAGATGTGATTTCTGCATAAAACATTTCCCACATTCTGAACAGAAAAAAGGCTTCTCTCCTGTGTGAGTTCTATAGTGATTAACCAAATCTGATTTCAGTTTAAAACATTTCCCACATTCTGAACAGGAAAATGACTTCTTTGCTTTAGGAGCAGTTTGTTTTTTAATGCCTCTTTTGTGAATTTGATTTTCCTTAGTAGTCAGTAATGAATCAGAAGATGGGACCTGTTTCATAGGATCGGATGACAGATCTTTGCTGTGAATGGATGATGATATATCTGGAGTAATGGCATTCACTTCAGTTGTATCTTGTAGGATCTCAAGATCATCAGATTTAAAAATTGAAGATATCAGCTGTCCCTCTGATCTCCTGGAACAGTCATCTGCTAAGATAAAAAACAATTCTTTAAATAAAATATCCTTGAGTTTTATATTTTTGAATAGTTCTATTTAAACAGTCCATAAAAATGGCAAGCTATGTAAAAAACCTATATTTACCAAGACAATGACAGTTCACAGTCTAATAGAAAACCTTGTTGGATGAACCAGTAGTGTGTGGTGTTCAACTGTTTGTTCATTCTACCTCCCAAATATTGAATAAAAAGAAACCAATCAATGTTATGTAGGTGAAAATAATACCAATTCTCATCTCACAAAAAACAAGTCCCCACTCGGGTCCATCATCTGTCAATGGAAAAACAGAGGTTCCCACACTACTAGTGGCTCATAAGCTGTTGAAAAGCAACATAGTTTCTATAAACCAATCCAGAAAAATCTGCTCTCACTTCTGAGTCTTGCAGTGAGCTCAAACAACATTTAGGATCCCTGTATTTAGCAATATTATAGTGAGAAGAACCCAATTTTTTTTCGGTGTCTCCTGGAGCACAATCTGGGCACTATGTGCTGGGTAATAAAATGGCAAATGTGTAATATTTACTGTCCAACATCCACTGTGTGTTAATTTCCGGAAAGTGGCTGTAGAGTAAAAATATTAATTCCTCTTGCACACGTGGTCTAAATTGTTGGTACCCCTCTTTTAATGACAGAACACCCCACAATGATCACAGAAATAACTTAAATCTGACAAAAGTAATCAAAAATCTATAAATGAACAAATGAAAGTCACACATTGCCTTTCAATCATGCTTCCGCAGAAAATGTAAAAAAATAAAACTTATGAAATAGGCCTGGAGAGAAATTATGCTACCCTTAACTTAACCACTACTTGACCTTTAACATCGGCACTAGTAGGGCTTTGCGCAGCGCCGATGTTTGTCTACAGTCGGCGGTTTTGTGCTCAACGAGACCCCCACGTACCTTATAACAAGGGGATTCTGGCGCACAACGCTTCCTTTGACCCGGTCCCCATTGAGACCTGATTGGTTCAGGTCCTGATGACATCAGCGTCACACGAGCCAATGAGACAAATCTCTAGGAAAGTTTGTTGTAGCAACAAACTTTCCCGGGCGATCTGCCTCATAAAAACGCTGTTTCTCCTCAGATCTCCTGTCAGTGAGAAATTAGAGGAGAAACAGTGTTACAAGTGCTGCTGGCAACAGCTGTGTCAGTAAGCGATCTTGTTATAAAGTAAAAAAAAAAAAAGATTAGGGTTAGTGCTATAGTTAGGGTTAGTGTTGGGGCTAAAGTTAGGGTTAATGTTAGGCTACAGGTAGGGTTACTGTTATGGTTAGGGTTGCTGTTAGGCTAAAGTTAGGGTTAGGCTAAAGAATTAGGCTTTTCTCAATTGTCTCCCCAATAATTTGGCCATGTCAGTCATGTCACGTCAGAGTTTTCTATTTCCAGAAAAAAAAAAATAAAATAAAATGGCCCATCAGTATTATAGTGCAGAGGAGGTTTATGCACTTTTATGTTCTGACAGCGAAGAAAGTGCAGTGTCAGATGGCGATGTGGATTTCGAGGGCTTTAGTAGCACCAACAGTGATAGCTCAGAAATGAGCAGTGATTCTGATCCATCCTCACACACAAGGGCCAGTACAACAAGAAGAACAAATAGCTCTTCTGGAGAAATGTCTCCAACTCAGGGAACAATGCCCAGTACTAGCGCTGTCCCTAGTGGTCGTGAATTGGCGCACACCAATGTCCAAGGGGCTTGGAAAATTGGAGGAGGAAAATTTTAGACCACTTAATTTTTAAATTTGTTTCTGACAGGTAGCTTGCTAGAGCATATTATCCTGCAAACAAATTTATACACATCCCAATTCATCAGCCAGAATCTACGATCCTATTATGCTGGGTCAAATTTATGGACACCAACTAATGTCTTAGAAATAAAAAATATTTTAGGACTTACATAAGCTATGGGGCTTGTTAAAAAAAAAAAACGAGCATTCAGTCCTATTGGTCCAACCGCCCTGTTCATGCCAGCTATATATTTTCTGCCGTTCTTCCTAGGACCCGTTATGAAATGCTCATGAGATTTCGGCATTTTAACGACAATAGTCAATGAGTGCCAGAGATGCCACAGAACATGACAGACTATTCAAAATCAGACCCATCATCGAAGACTTGACAGAAAGGTACTTAAAGCTCTACAACCCAACAGAAAACATTTCCATTGATGAGTCCCTTGTAAAATTCAAAGGACGACTGCACCTCAAGCAATTTATTCCTTCTAAGACGGCAAGGTTCAGAATAAAGCTCTATAAAATGTGCGACAGTTCAACCGGATACAAATCAGCTTTTCGCATTTATGGGGGAAAGATAGCCAACTAAACCCACCAGGATGCCCTACTTATCTGGGGACATCTTTTACAAAATGGCTACAATCTGTATGCTGACAACTACTACATCAGCATACTCCCATTTAAAAGTCTGGTTGAACATAAAATGGGGGCTTGTGGGACCATTCGCATTGGTCAACAAAAAGGTCTGAAAGGGGCAGTCAGGGGCTTTATACAATGGAGAGCTGCTTGCCCTTAAGTATAAGGATAAAAAAGATATTTTTATCCTGAGCTCGATCCACACAGATGCCACAAGGGCCACTGCAGACCAACAGGGATCCACTACTCCAACACCTGTGTCTTTTTTTGACTGCAACAAATATATGGGGGTGTGGACCTTGCAGAATAGGTTCTACAGCCATACCAGGTATCAAGAAAATCATATACTATAAAAAGTTAGTCATTTATTTGTTTCAGGTGGCCACATTCTTTTGTGTTATACAAAAAAGCCGGAAATGCAGATACTTTCCTTGGTTATCAGGAAAATGTCATTGAAATTTTTGTTTTAGAAAATGTCCCCGCCAATCCTTTAGAATCTGAAGATGTCAGAAGACTCACTGAGCGACATTTTATTGTACTCATTCCAGCAACTGAAACAAGAAAGATCCCCCAGAGAAGATGTCGTGTATGTTCTAAGAGAGGAATCAGGCATGATACCCGCTATTATTGCCCACAATGCCCATCATTGCCGGCCTTATGCCTCCATGACTGCTTTATAATCTTCCACACAGAACCACGTTTTTAAACTGTTTTGAAATTCAAGCATTTGGTTTATTTAGTGACAGACACATCTGAGTAGAGCGGACTTAACAATTTCCGGGGGTAGGTGGGGGGATGTCTCCAGAGACTCAAGCTGGGCACAATATATTGGGCACTACAATGACATTTTTGCAATTTTTGCTCGAAAACTTCCACTACGTGTTTCTGGAAATCATCCATGTAGTGGAAATGGTCACTATATCCATAGATGAATTCCCAGAGGGGTGTCATTTCCAAAATGGGGTCACTTTAGGGGCATTCTGTTGTTCTGGCACTTAGCAGCTCTCCAAAGTGCCATAACAGCAGAATCCCCCCCGAAATGACCCCATTTTGGAAATGACACCCCTCTGGGAATTCTTCTATGGGTGTAGTGACCATTTACATACCTACCTATTTTCCAATGTAAAATCTGGGGTTAACACAACATTTTAGTGGTAAAAATGTTATTAATATTTCTTCACTGCCCAATGGTGTAATTTTCTATGTAACAGCTGTTTCAATATGTCACAAGAAAACAATCTCCAAATCATCAGGATTCGTGAAGCGTTTTAGTTATGACCTCATAAAGTGACACTGTTCAGAACTGAAAAAATTGGCCCAGTTACGAAGGCAAAAACAGGCTCTGGCGTGAAAGGGTTAATATTTTGCTGCACAACTTTTTGAGGCAATCACTGCAATCAAATGATTCCTGTAACTGTCAATGAGACTTCTGCACCTTTAAACAGATATTTTGGCCACTCCTCAAGAGCAAACTGCTCCAGTTGTCTCATGTCTGAAGGTTGCCTTTTCCAGATGGCATGTTTCAGGTCTTTCCAAAGATGCTCAATTATTTTATTATTATTATACATTTTTATAGCTCCATTTATTCCATGGCACTTTACATGTGAAAAGGGGCAAATCTAGACAAATACAATTAAACATGAGCAAAAAACAAGGCATACAGGTACATAAGGAGGGAGGACCCTGCCTACGAGGGCTCACAGTCTGCAGGGGATGGGTGAGGATACAAGGAGAGGGTAGAGCTGGTTGTGTGGGAGTTCAGTAGGTTGAGGATCACTGCAGGATGTAGGCTTGTCAATAAGATTTAGGTCAGGGTTCATAGAAGGCCACTTCAGAATAGTCCAATGTTTTCCTCTTAGCCATTCTTGGGTGCTTTTAGCTGTGTGTTTTGGGTCATTATCCTGTTGCAAGACCCAAGAGCTGCGACTGAGACCAAGATTTCTGACACTGGGCAGCACATTTCTCTCTAGAATCACTTGATAGTCTTGAGATTTCATTGTACCCTGCACAGATTCTAGACACCCTGTGCCAGGTGCAGCAAAGCAGCCCCAGAACATAACAGAGCTTCCTCCATGTTTCACAGTAGGGACAGTGTTCTTTTCTTGATATGCTTCATTTTTCCATCTGTGACCATAGAGCTGATGTGCCTTGTCAAAAAGTTTTATTTTTGTCTCATCTGTCCATAGGACATTCTCCCAGAAGCTTTGTGGCTTGTCAACATGTAGTTTGGCAAATTCAAGTCTGGCTTTTTATGATTTTTTTTCAACAATGGTGTCCTTCTTGGTCGTCTCCCATGAAGTCCACTTTGGCTTATACAACGACAGATGGTGCGATCTGACACTGATGTTCCTTGAGCTTAAAGTTTACCTTTAATCTGTTTAGAAGTTTTTCTGGGCTCTTTTGTTGCTATTTGCATTATCCATCTCTGATTTGCCATCAATTTTCCTCCTGCGGCCACGTTCAGGGAGGTGGGCTACAGACCCGTGGATCTTACATTTCTGAATAATATGTGCAACTGCAGTCACAGGAACATCAAGCTGCTTGGAGATCTCTTATAACTTTTACCTTTAACATGTTTGTCTATAATTTTATTTCTATTCTCCTGAGACAACTCTTTCCTTCGTTTCCTCTGGTCGATGTTGAGTGTGATACACACCATGTCACCAAACAGCACAGTGAGGATCTGTAGCCCTATATACAAGAAACTCACGGATTCCAAGATTGTAGACACCTGTGATGCTAGTTAGTGGACCCACCGCGATCTAACATTTCCCTTTTGTCACATTATTTTCAGGGGTACCATCATTTCTGTCCAGGCCTATTTCATGAGTTTTATTTTTTTTTAATTATGTGGAAGCATGGTTGAAAAGCAATGTCTGACTTTCATTTGATAATTTTCATAGATCTTTTATTTATTATAACTTTTGTCAGATTCAAGTTATTTCTGTCACCATTGTGGGTTTTTCTGTCCTTAAACAAGGTGTACCAACAAATTCGGACCATATATGTATAGATTATAACCCTCAGTGAATAATTTATAATCACTTTATGGGGATTTAGACTATTCTGGTTTTCTGTCATTTAGTCATATTAGGGCTTCTGCATATGGTGTGTCCAATCTCATCTGGGATCTGTTCCTGCTGTCCAGCTGGAGTAATCTGCTCCCTACTTCAGCCAATTGGAAAGTACCACATGGCCGGAATATGCCAGAAACTGCGTTGTTCTCCTCTGGTTCAGTCCTCTGTGGTCAGCTTGCGGCTTGTGTACTTGTTTACTGTTGTGACTATTCTACCTGACTATTCTTCTTGCCATCTAATACCACAGAATAGCAGGTAACACCATGGTCCAAGCCTAGGGGTTCCAATGTAAGTCCAGATCCATGTAATGGTGTTAAAGGGCGATGAGCAAGGCAATCCTTGGGATATGGAAAGCAGAGTAGATAGTGCCAAGCATGTTCATGGTGGAGATCTTTTGAGCTGCCAGTTGACCACGAACAGTGCTCCGAATACATTGTGTCTGCAAACTATTCCCTCCTTCCCTTCTGAACACTACTGTAATCAAAAACTGTGACTATAGACAATAACATCTACTAAAATGATCAAACTGAACAGTCTCCATCAGTAATAAATGAGTAGCTATCGCAATCAATGACATAATGCTTTCCCCCGTACCAGAAGTCCGCTGCCTTGGAGTAACCTTCGACTCTGCCCTGTCCTTCAAACCGCACATCCAAGCTCTTTCCACCTCCTGTCGCCTCCAGCTCAAAAATATCTCCAGAATCCGTCCTTTTCTCAACCTTCAAAATACTAAAATGCTTGTGCATAACCTCATCATCTCCCGCCTTGACTACTGCAACATCCTTTTCTGCGGCCTCCCTGCTAACACCCTTGCACCTCTCCAGTCCATCCTTAACTCTGCTGCCCGACTAATCCATCTCTCTCCTCGCTACTTCTCCGCTTCCCCCCTCTGCAAATCTCTTCACTGGCTCCCTGTTATGATCCTAGTGGCAAGGATCGCAAATCTGACTAGCTAAGAAACTAAACCGACGACTAGCTCTGGGGAAGTGGTAACTGGATAGACCGCAACCTGATCCTATCCGTACACAACTATAGGTAGCCGTGGAACGTTACCTGGAAATCCTAGACGTCTCTTCACGGCCTGAGAAACTGACTATTCCTAGAGGGAAAGTAAATTCCTCACTTGCCTCAGAGAAATGACCCCAAAGATATAGAAAAGCCCCCACAAATATTAACGGTGAGTTAAGGGGAAAGCACAAACGCAGAGATGAAATAGATTTAGCAAATGAGGTCAATGGAAAACCCTATTCAAAATATCCACGCAGAGATTGCTCGAGCCCCCGCACCAACTAACGGTGCGGGGGAAACAACTCCGTACCCCAGAGCTTACCAGCAGCAAGAAATCACATATTAGCAAGCTGGACTAAACTCATCATACACAGAAATCATATTGCAGACTGATGAGCAAAAAATAATCAAACAGAAACTTAGCTTCTCATGAAGAGACTGAAAACGAAGATAGTCAGGAGTAATCAGAATAGCACTGAATACATCGACAGCCGGCAACAAGTGGAGGTGTAGCAGAGCTAAATAGGAACCTCCCTAGTGAATAACGAAGCAGCTGATCCAGCCACAGACCCGCAGGATAACAAACAAAGCCACCAGGGGGAGCCCAAAAACAAAACTCACACAATACCACCTGTGACCACAAGAGGGAGCCCGAAAACAGAGTTCACAACAGCTCCCATTCCCTCAGCGTATCCAGTTCAAATTACTAATACTAAACTACAAAGCCATCCATAACCTGTCTCCTCTATATATCTCTGAACTAATCTCCCGATATCTTCCCTCACGTAATCTCCGGTCCTCCCAAGACCTCCTTCTCTCCTCCACACTTATTCGCTCCTCATCCAATCGCCTCCAAAAATTCTCCCGAATATCCCCATCCTCTGGAATTCTGTGCCCCAACACATCCGACTATCAACCACTTTCGGATCCTTCAGATGGAACTTGAAAACTCATCTCTTCAGGAAAGCCTACAGCCTGCACTGACGCCGCTGCCTCCTCATCACTACCGAAGCTACCGCCTCACCAACACCGGAGCTCCTGCAACCCCCAACCTATTGTCTCCTTCCCCACCATCCTGTAGAATGTAAGCCCGCAAGGGCAGGGTCCTCGCCCCTCTGTGTCAGTCTGTCATTGTTAGTTTGCTTACTGTAAGTGATATCTGTAACTTGTATGTAACCCCTTCTCATGTACAGCAGCATGGAATCAATGGTGCTATATAAATAAATAATAATAATAATAGCTAGTGGTGATACCTCTCTGGGGTAATTAGAGCACGGGGCTCGGAAACTTCACAATGTAAACTATCGTAAGCTCCAATATTTTCTGTCAGATGCGTTTCAAGAAGAAATATTACACATTTATAGAGAACTGTGTATAATAGTGCAGAGCGGAGATGTCTTATAGGGAACTGTCAGCAGGATTGTGCTCAGTGACTACAGACACTGTCAGGTCGGTGCCGTTATACTGATTACACTGATACCTGGTGATGAAATCCGTCTTGTGGTTGTTGTTTAATCTGTATTTGTAGTTTTCAGTTAATGAGATTCTCGTGCTCTGGGGAGGGGCTTTATGTGGTGCTCTGGGCGGGGTTTTGTGTAGTGCTCTGGGGTGGGACTGTGGGCGGGGCTTTATGTGCTGCGCTGATTACATATTCATCTGTATTGGCTTATGACAGGTCGCTGATCCCTCACTGACCTGCCCCCATGTTACATAATGCATATAATAGTGTTGATATTATTGTTGATAATGCCTATAATATTGTGGCTATTGTGAGGCTTAGAAAAAAATTACATCCAGCAAAATGACACCGGTGATGGCGGCGCCTGAGCAGTAGCATCTATAAGTAAGAGATAGAAGCTACTGGACAGGCGCCGCTGGTGACATTTTGCTGGATGTAATTTTTTTTTTCTAAGCCTCCCAATAGCCACAATATTATAGGCATTATCAACAATAATATCAACACTATTATATGCATTATGTAAAAATAGGGGGCAGGTCAGTGAGGGATCAGCGACCTATCATAAGCCAATATAGATGAATATGTAGTCAGGACCGCATAAAGCCCCACCCACAGCCCCGCCCCAGAGCACCACATAAAGCCCCGCCCACAGCTCCGCCCCAGAGCACGAGAATCTCATTAACTGAAAACTACAAATACAGATTACACAGCAGTAAACCAGAGTTGCATTCATTTATGGTGGACCATTGGAGCTGCTATGAATCCTGACCAGAAGATTAGAGGAAATAATATTGCTCCCCATTTCAGGAGAGATTGTGCAGTAATCTGAATTTCTTAGGATAAAACAATGTAATTTATGAGGTGAAGTGAATCCATGAAACCAGGGCTGGAGCCATCACATCTCCTGCAGGCGGGAATAAACGTATATTACAGCCATCAGCCACGCACAGCTCAGAGATATATCATGGCACCGGTGTGATGGGTTTATGTAGATTATCACAATCCTCCTGGAAGTTAGTCAGTTTTAATACAAAGTGAAAAGTCAGGATAAAGGGAAACTCTGTTATTGTCCAGAAATTCACACTTGGCCTCACTGCACATTTACTGTTGTCGACCATAAAAGTGAAGTTTGGCCAGAAAGACCGGACCTGGTCTTGTAGGGACCATATGATCACATTCAGCAGCACAGAAGGGAGAGAAGGGAGATTCATCCGATAAGATCTCAGGGTTCTAGTTAGCCAACAGCATCATTACCCTCCGCTTTCTCTTACAGACCCATCATAATATTTTTCTTCAAGTGATTTTCTATCTTGTCAGCACATTCTACGTACGCTGTCATTTGGTTTTATAGTTTACAGATCTGGGCAGGTAACGGCCAGCATCTTCTAATGTGAAGGAGAGAATGGCTAATGAAATCAATTATTAAACCTTATATTAGTCAGTTCAGATACGGTGTACCAAGATGGCGTCTGTGTTTTCAGACAACACCCTGGAAGGAATCCATGGAATGCAGAAGATAAGATACTGGATACCATATATGGAAGTGAAGTTGAAATGGACCTATCATAGACTGACACTGGCTGCTCAGAAGATTGTGTGACACCATTTCCTGTCTCTTTGTCTTGAGAATAAACTTCGGTTGTGTGCAAGTCTTTGCTGAGGAAGGAGTGTACATCTAACTCTGTGCTCGGTGTGACTCTTTAAGCGAGCACTCGGCCTATATTGGGTCAGGTACAAGCAATCATATAGATCTCGCTTTAAGGGATCACCCTCACACTAATACCAGGGGGTAGGTGGATCTACCAGGTTGTAAGTTCTATAGAAAAGGGCTTTCAATGGCCAAAGTTATTTGAACAGTTTTGGGTGGAGGAGAATGTTGTGGTCTAGAGGCAGAATGGTGATCATGGTAATACGGCCGGACTACACCACCGATAAAGCCGCCACAGCCGGTGATGAGAAGAATCTGTGACTTCTCTGCATTTAGTGGTCACTACTCACCTGGGTAGTCATATGTAGGAATCTCCTCTTTACACCGCTCATCACCCCTCACATATGTCTCTGTAGTATTAATATAGGTCAGATCTTCACCCTGAAACAAATATTGTAGAAGTCACCGACAGATGGAGAAGTAACATCTATGACCAGCTCTAATCCTGCCATCTCCACCGTTCTCATTACACAAGTATAAAACATATAATACTGGTGGATAAAACAAGACTGAGCACAAGACCTTCACCGGCATCTACACATCATAGGGGAGATCTCCTGACACCTTCTCTCCATCTACCTGATGGTCCTGAGGAGCATTGGGATCTTCTTGGTTACAGTCCTGTGGAAGAAGAGGACGGGGACATCTCTCTGGTGTTGTCCTCTTACTGGATAGATCTGGAGGAAACACATACAGGGACTGAATTCATTCTTTACATAGAGAGAATTATAGGCCGTGTGTATTTAGTCCTGTCTATTACCTGGAGATGTGAGGGGCTGGGGAACCTCCATTATGACGTTCTTGTACAGATCTCTGTGTCCTTCTAAATACTCCCACTCCTCCATGGAGAAATAGACAGCGACATCCTGACACCTTATAGGAACCTGACACATACAATGATACCGTCATCCCCCCGATCCCTTCATAGCGTTACTGTATAATGTCCCAGCATTCCCAGCAGTGTCACCTCTCCAGTCAGCAGCTCAATCATCTTGTAGATGAGTTCTAGGATCTTCTGGTCATTGATGTCCTCATGGATCAGGAGGTGAGGTGGAGGCCCCGTGATTGGGCTCAGGGGTCTTCCCCATCCCTCAGACACAGGGTCCTGACAGCGATCACTAGAGGTCTTCTTCACCACTGTGTAATCCTTGTAATGGAGAGACACATTAATAAATCTCACTACAGACATTTCCAGAGTCCTCACCTCTCCAGTTCTGTCCATCTGTTATTCCCATAGATAAGAATGATGTAATGTGACGTCATCAGACTCTCTTACCTCTCCAGTAAGCCGGAAGAGGATCTCTAGGGTGAGGTGTAATATCCTCTCCGCCATCTTGTCTCTGTCCATATCCATCTGTGATGGGTAAATCAGGAAAATGTTCTTTTGTAGAAGATCTTCACTGAGAGGATCCGATATTGTAGAGACCTGAATGAGAAGATGAGCCGATGTAACATCATAAGAATCCTGTAATAATACAATTACTGGAGATAATAAGGGAAACATATGAGGAGATTTATTATTTTACAGTATTTAGTTTCCTTCTTTACATCTACTAATAAATCCTATATATTTAGGCCACAGACAACAAGCAGTTTCTTCCTCGGAGTTGGCAGCTGAATACGTTCCTCATAGACTCATCTTCCATAACGCTAATTCTCGTCTCATTTACCGACCCTGGAATCGGCATTAGCAATACTGCAGGAGATATTCATTACACGACATGAGAAATAACTACTTCATGATGAGGACGACATCTTCATCTTCTACTACGGCTCTAGAGACATATGTGGCCAGAGTCGGTCACTGACTCCATCACCACCGGCCTCTATATGAAGGTTTCCCGTCTTCCCCGCACTGTAATCTTCTATCACGTTAGATCTCAGCTCTGATTCACACACAGAAGTTTGAGGCTTTTAGAAAAGATTTTTTGTTTCCACAATCAACGCGGACAGAAATGATCTGATCCCAAAGTCTCCATGTACAGAGATTTATGGGGTTTATTTCTGGCCTTAGGCTTTCCGATATTACAGGAAAACACCAGAAAAAAACAGATATTAAAATGTTTCTAAAGAAAATTGGTTCCAACAATTCTTGTAAAAAGAAAAAAAAAAACATAAAAAAGCAGAAGACACATTTTATCATTTTTAACATGTTAAACATTTATTAAAAAGTAATTAATCTTTTTGTGCCCCAGAACATAGATGTGCACCGCAGGGACGGCACAGATGAGGCTTCAACAGAAACCCTGGCAGTTTAACCACTTGCTGCTGTGAAAAGCAAACATGGCATCTAAGAAGGTGACAGAGTTTGGCTGAATGCCCCCCGCCCCCAAGTACTGGATAGTATGGGGCGGACGAGTTATTACGGTACTTACATGCCTAATAATGGGGTCTGGGCTGCAATGTATGAAGGTCTATTAGGCCGGGTCAGAGGCAGCGTCCAATAAGTTACCTTTTACCGCCCCCCCATACACATTAGACTAAAGTTCCATGAAATCACTGATTTCGGGGGTTTGGGCGACTATATAATGTATTTGGGGCCTCCCGACAGATGATGTCAGGGCAGAGAAGGATCTGACATCCTGAATTTCAGAGGATAATCCGTTGGTTCTTCCTGTAGATAATCCTCCGCTAGAGGAGTCTGGAGGCGACTCGCTCATACAGACCCCAGGAAAGCTGGAATATTTGTGTGTATGGGGGAGTCAGGAGAGATGGCCGTCTGCCAAATGACCGTTCAGCCAACTCTTATCTCATGTGTATGGGGCCGTTAGTATTACACTGACAGCAGTGATGATACACGGCACTACAGTAGTACAGGGCATCACCGGAGCCATCAGAGGCTTGTATGTTGTGTGATCGCACTAATCAGAGGGGTTTAACAAAGGGTTAAAGTGAAAAACATCATAGTTTCAGCAAAAAGAAATATCCATCACTATATGGAAAGCAGAGTCACTGCACAATGTTCGTTACGTCTCGTCCATAACTACTTTATTATACTCTATTATCCTGTACACAGTGGAGGAGACAGAAATCACAGGTCCGACAGCAACAGCTGGAATTGGGCCCTCCAACGTAAAGAAAAAAAATCTATAATATATAATAATATAGGTGAATTTAATGAAAATGTAGAGTCCCTGTGGGTGGAGATAAGGGGAGGGGGAAAAAATAATAAATTACTGATAGGGGTTTGTTATAAATCTCCAAAACTAATGGAAGCAATGGAGAATATCCTCGTAAAGCAAATAGATGAAGCTGCGACTCAAGGAGAAGTCATTATTATGGGGGACTTCAACTATCCTGAAATAGATTGGGGAACAGAAACCTGCAATTCCAGTAAAGGTAATCGGTTTTTGACAACTATGAGAGACAATTACCTTTCACAACTGGTTCAGGGCCCAACAAGGAGGGGGGCACTGCTAGACCTAATATTAACCAACAGGCCAGACCGCATATCAAATATAAGGGTTGGGGGTCACTGGGGGAATAGTGATCACAAAATAATAAGTTTTCATGTCTCCTTTAATAAGATGTGTAGTAGAGGGGTGACAAGGACACTAAACTTCAGGAGGGCAAATTTCCAACGGATGAGAGAGGATCTTGGTGCAATTAACTGGGACGATATCCTGAGACACAAAAATACACAAAGAAAATGGGAGACGTTTATTAGCATCCTGGATAGGACCTGTGCACAGTATATACCGTATGGGAATAAACATACTAGAAATAGGAGGAAACCAATATGGCTAAATAGAGCTGTAAGGGGCGCAATAAGGGACAAAAAGAAAGCATTTAGAGAATTAAAGGAAGTAGGTAGTGAGGAGGCATTAAATAAATACAGAAAATTACATAAATTCTGTAAAAAGCAAATCAAGGCAGCAAAGATTGAGACAGAGAGACTCATTGCCAGACAGCAAAAATAATCCCAAAATATTCTACATAAATAGTAAGAAACTAAAAAATGACAGTGTTGGCCCCCTTAAAAATAGTCTGGGTGAAATGGTGGATGAGGATGAGGAAAAAGCCAATCTGCTAAATGACTTTTTTTCATCAGTATTTACAAAAGAAAATCCCATGGCAGACAAAATGACTAGTGATAAAAATTCCCCATTAAATGTCACCTGCTTAACCCAGCAGGAAGTACAGCGGCGTCTAAAAATCACAAAATTGACAAATCTCCGGGCCCGGATGGGATCCACCCCCGAGTACTGCAGGAACTAAGTACAGTCATTGATAGACCATTATTTTTAATCTTTAAAGAGTCCATAATAACAGGGTCTGTACCACAGGACTGGCGTATAGCAAATGTGGTGCCAATATTCAAAAAAGGGGCAAGAACTGAACTCGGTAATTATAGGCCAGTAAGCTTAACCTCTACTGTGGGTAAAATCCTGGAGGGCATTCTAAGGGATGCTATACTGGAGTATCTGAAGAGGAATAACCTCATGACCCAGTATCAGCACGGGTTTACTAGGGACCGTTCATGTCAGACTAATCTGATCAGCTTCTATGAAGAGGTAAGTTCCGGACTGGACCAAGGGAACCCAGTGGACGTAGTGTATATGGACTTTTCCAAAGCTTTTGATACGGTGCCACACAAAAGGTTGTTACATAAAATGAGAGTAATGGGGATAGGGGAAAATATGTGTAAGTGGGTTGGGAGCTGGCTCAGGGATAGGAAACAAAGGGTGGTTATTAATGGAGCACACTCGGACTGGGTCACGGTTAGCAGTGGGGTACCACAGGGGTCAGTATTGGGCCCTCTTCTTTTTAACATATTTATTAATGACCTTGTAGGGGGCATTCAGAGTAGAATTTCAATATTTGCAGATGACACTAAACTCTGCAGGGTAATCAATACAGAGGAGGACAATTTTATATTACAGGATGATTTATGTAAACTAGAAGCTTGGGCTGATAAATGGAAAATGAGCTTTAATGGGGATAAATGTAAGGTCATGCACTTGGGTAGAAGTAATAAGATGTATAACTATGTGCTTAATTCTAAAACTCTGGGCAAAACCGTCAATGAAAAAGACCTGGGTGTATGGGTGGATGACAAACTCATATTCAGTGGCCAGTGTCAGGCAGCTGCTACAAAGGCAAATAAAATAATGGGATGCATTAAAAGAGGCATAGATGCTCATGAGGAGAACATAATTTTACCTCTATACAAGTCACTAGTGCGACCACACTTAGAATACTGTGCACAGTTCTGGTCTCCGGTGTATAAGAAAGACATAGCTGAACTGGAGCGGGTGCAGAGAAGAGCGACCAAGGTTATTAGAGGACTGGGGGGTCTGCAATACCAAGATAGGTTATTACACTTGGGGCTATTTAGTTTGGAAAAACGAAGACTAAGGGGTGATCTTATGTTAATATATAAATATATGAGGGGACAGTACAAAGACCTTTCTGATGATCTTTTTAATCATAGACCTGAGACAGGGACAAGGGGTCATCCTCTACGTCTGGAGGAAAGAAGGTTTAAGCATAATAACAGACGCGGATTCTTTACTGTAAGAGCAGTGAGACTATGGAACTCTCTGCCGTATGATGTTGTAATGAGTGATTCATTAATTAAATTTAAGAGGGGATTGGATACCTTTCTGGAAAAGTATAATGTTACAGGGTATATACACTAGATTCCTTGATAGGGCGTTGATCCAGGGAACTAGTCCGATTGCCGTATGTGGAGTCGGGAAGGAATGTTTTTCCCCATGGTGGAGTTACTCTTTGCCACATGGGTTTTTTTTGCCTTCCCCTGGATCAACATGTTAGGGCATGTTAGGTTAGGCTATGGGCTGAACTAGATGGACTTAAAGTCTTCCTTCAACCTTAATAACTATGTAACTATGTAACTATATATATATATATAAAGCTGAGTGTGTGTGTGTGTGTGTGTGTGTGTGTGTGTGTGTGTGTGTGTGTGTGTGTGTGTGTGTGTGTGTGTGTCAAGCCACGCCCATTCCACATAGCAACCAATCACTGATCATCTTTCATTTCACCAGGGCAGTGTAAAAGAAGCTGAGCTGTGATTGGTTGCTATGAGCAGCAGTTTTCCCACTCCACAACACCTCAGCAGACACTGACCGGGTGGGAGACATCTATCATCCCTGGGAACATAAGCTCCAGCCATTGTCGGCCCCCCAGAAAGGAGCAGAGAGCACATGACAGAAATGAATCCCCCTCCTCTATTACTGCCACGCTCTATTGTTACCGGCGTAGAAAATCGCATCATCAGCGGCCGCACACAGAGCCGCACTGCCAGGGTACATAACAGCACATCTCCAGGAACTCCCTGCTCAGCGCCACCCAGCTCGGGACTATGGGATGGAGGATGTGTGATGGGTATATGGGCACGGGACTATGGGATGGAGGAAGTGTGATGGGTATATGGGCACTGGAGTATGGGATGGAGGATGTGTGATGGGTATATGGGCACGGGACTATGGGATGGAGGATGTGTGATGGCTATACGGGCACGGGACTATGGGATGGAGGATGTGTGATGGGTATATGGGCACGGGACTATGGGATGGAGGATGTGTGATGGCTATACGGGCACGGGACTATGGGATGGAGGATGTGTGATGGGTATATGGGCACGGGACTATGGGATGGAGGATGTGTGATGGCTATACGGGCACGGGACTATGGGATGGAGGATGTGTGATGGGTATATGGGCACGGGACTATGGGATGGAGGATGTGTGATGGGTATATGGGCACAGGACTATGGGATGGAGGATGTGTGTTTGTCGGGGCCGTAATAACGACAATTAATCCTCATTCACCAGTCATTCCAAATTGTAATGTGAGCGCAGAACTTCTGGTACCGGAAAAAGAAATGATTCAGACACGTAGCTGATTCAATCTTTGCTGATGCTCTTGCGATCACCTCAGTGAGGAGCTGAGCAGCAACTGTGTTTTATTCTTCAATACATAGTACTAAAAAGGGAATGCAATGGGTGGGGTTTAAGCAGCATACATCTAGTGCCCAGTCTCTCTGATTCGTCGAACGTCTCCTGGTGAATTCCTCCTCTTCTTATCATTCCTTTAGTTTCGTTTCCAAAGAAATGATTCATCCCTCCAGACACAAACCAGAAACGAAACTGCCTGGCAGCCATTTTAAATACAATTACATTTGCATTAACTAACAGATAGGAAAAACTTATTGTTTCACAGTATAAAAGTATAGCAGTACAAAAAGAGTATAAAGATTTATATATAAAAATACAAAGGTATATAAGAAAATACATTTTCACCTTGACATGTGATAGGTATATGGGCACGGGGCTATGGGATGGAGGATGTGTGATGGGTATATGGGCACGGGACTATGGGATGGAGGATGTGTGATGGGTATATGGACACGGGACTATGGGATGGATGTGTGATGGGTATGTGGGCACGGGATTATGGGATGGAGGATGTGTGATGGGTATATGGACACTGGGCTATGGGATGGAGGATGTGTGATAGGTATATGGGCACAGGACTATGGGATGGAGGATGTGTGATAGTATATGGGCACTGGACTATGGGATGGAGGATGTGTGATGGGTATATGGGCACTGGACTATGGGATGGAGGATGTGTGATGGGTATATGGGCACGGGACTATGGGATGGAGGATGTGTGATGGGTATATGGGCACGGGACTCTGGGATGGAGGATGTGTGATGGGTATATGGGCACGGGACTATGGGATGGAGGATGTGTGATGGGTATATGGGCACTGGACTATGGGATGGAGGGTGTGTGATGGGTATATGGGCAATGGACTATGGGATGGAGGATGTGTGATGGTATATGGGCACGGGACTATGGGATGGAGGATGTGTGATGCAGGGGTGGACACAGACGATTTGGGGCCCCTGTGCAAGAAATGTGTTTGGGCCCCCCTCTTTTTATGGCTACCAATGTACAGATATATACATACCATATTTTTCGGATTATAGGACGCTCCGGATTATAAGACACACCCCAAATTTTGAGGAGAAAAATAGGAAAAAAATGTTTTTTCTTAATAAAATGGTGGTGCTTCTTATAATCCATGCGTCTTATTGCTTACTGGGGGTAGTAGCTGCGATGAAACGGGGTCCCAGGGTCGCTGCTGGAGGAGGCAGGAGTGGAGTGATGCTGCAGGCCGCAGGCTGGGATGAGGGGGTGTTCCAATATGGGCACGCCACAGCAGGTGTCCGGTGCTGCTGCAGGTGTCCGGTGGTGCTGCTGCGGGTGTCTGGCGCTGCGGGGGTGTCCGGTGGTGCTGCTGCGGGTGATCTCCATCTGTGCATGCGCCGCCCCCAGTGCTATTTTCCTGGCGTCCACCGCACAGGAAACCATGGAACTGCGGGGGACTCTGGCCTTTGATAAAATGTCGGCAGAGCCCCCTGCAGCATCGGAGACACCCGCCGCAGCAGCAGGCATCATCGCCAGGCAATCTCGCAGCACCGGACACCCCTGTTGCACCACCGGACACCCCCCTCATCCCAGCCAGCGGCAAAGGTACTGGTAAGGTATATACACATTATAAGACGCACACCCATTTTCCCCCCAAATTTGAGGGAAAAAAGTGCGTCTTATAATCCGAAAAATACGGCATATTGCATAGTCTCCTCTAATTATGTATATTGCCACCCGTTATTACACAGTCCCCTCTCTTGTTATGTGTAACGGAGTCACTTATTACACAGTGCCGTCTCGTTATGTACCGCATTGTTATTTATAGTGCCCTGGTCTTTATTTCATAGTGCCCTGTTTTGTTAGTTATACACTGAAATGATTACTGATGGAGCATGCTAGAGCTTTTTTTCTGTTGGAAGAGGCTAAGGGTATGTGCAGATAGAATTCTATATAGGGTATATATTATGTGAAGCAATACAAATGCTGCATCGGAGGAAGGATGGGGACAGGAGCCACTCTGAGCCTGGAGCTATTGCTGCAGTAATGGCAGGAGGTGTCTGGGGTCAGTGATTACAAGCAGTGAATTAGTGCCTGTGAGGCAGCTCCCTGCTATCTGATCGGTGCAGGGTCAGGTTTCTCAGCCACTCACTGCACCGACCAGGAAGCACCGAGCACACAGTCACTAAGTCACTGCTGTCACCATGGACATGGTGCCTCCTGACACTGCTGCTCGGGGAGAGTGAGAACTCCCCGCCATCCCTCACCTTGTGATCTGGAACAAGAGGCTGCAGGAGACCTGTGGCAAGCAGAGGACCCAGAGGAGGAGCTGCGCAGACCAGGGCAGCGGGGGTGCACTCAGCCACTCACTGAGAGGCTGAAGTTTGCCATCGAAACAAACTTTACTTAAAATGTATACACTGCCTAGCCACGCCCCTGCATGTGGGACTGGGAAGCGATGCTGTGATTCTCCTGCTTCATAGAGCCAGCAGCAGCATCAAGAGGAGGGGAAGGGGACCCCCTACAGCGTCTCCTGCAGCGTGCAGGGCCCTCTCTGACAGCAAATGACTCCAGTACCGGCTGCCTTCCTCTCCACTTAGTGGAGATGCTGCCGCTGGCTCTATGACAGAACAAAACACTTCAACAGCTGATTGGGCCCCCTCTCCTTCGGGGCCCTTGTGCAGCCGCACCGGCTGAACCGGCGGTATGTCTGCCCATGGTGTAATGGGTATATGGGCACTGAACTGTGGGATGGAGGATGTGTGATGATCTCCCGCTTCGACTACTGCAACATCCTTTTCTTTGGCCTCCCTCTTAAAACCCTTGCACCTCTCCAGTCCATTATTAGCTCTGCTGCCCGACTAATTCATCTCTCTCCTCCAAGGGAACCCAGTAGATGTAGTGTATATGGACTTTTCAAAAGCTTTTGATACGGTGCCACACAAAAGGCTGATACATAAAATGAGAATAATGGGGATAGGGGAAAATATGTGCAAGTGGGTTGAGAGCTGGCTCAGGGATAGGAAACAAAGGGTGGTTATTAATGGAGCACACTCGGACTGGGTCACGGTTAGCAGTGGGGTACCACAGGGGTCAGTATTGGGCCCTCTTCTTTTTAACATATTTATTAATGACCTTGTAGGGGGCATTCAGAGTAGAATTTCAATATTTGCAGATGACACTAAACTCTGCAGGGTAATCAATACAGGGGAGGACAATTTTATATTACAGGATGATTTATGTAAACTAGAAGCTTGGGCTGATAAATGGCAAATGAGCTTTAATGGGGATAAATGTAAGGTCATGCACTTGGGTAGAAGTAATAAGATGTATAACTATGTGCTTAATTCTAAAACTCTGGGCAAAACCGTCAATGAAAAAGACCTGGGTGTATGGGTGGATGACAAACTCATATTCAGTGGCCAGTGTCAGGCAGCTGCTACAAAGGCAAATAAAATAATTGGGTGCATTAAAAGAGGCATAGATGCTCATGAGGAGAACATAATTTTACGTCTATACAAGTCACTAGTGCGACCACACTTAGAATACTGTGCACAGTTCTGGTCTCCGGTGTATAAGAAAGACATAGCTGAACTGGAGCGGGTGCAGAGAAGAGCAACCAAGGTTATTAGAGGACTGGGGGGTCTGCAATACCAAGATAGGTTATTACACTTGGGGCTATTTAGTTTGGAAAAACGAAGACTAAGGGGCGATCTTATGTTAATGTATAAATATATGAGGGGACAGTACAAAGACCTTACTGATGATCTTTTTAATCATAGACCTGAGACAGGGACAAGGGGGCATCCTCTACGTCTGGAGGAAAGAAGGTTTAAGCATAATAACAGAAGCGGGTTCTTTACTGTAAGAGCAGTGAGACTATGGAACTCTCTGCCGTATGATGTTGTAATGAGCGATTCATTACTTAAATTTAAGAGGGGACTAGAAATCTTTCTGGAAAAGTATAATGTTACAGGGTATATACACTAGATTCCTTGATAAGGCGTTGATCCAGGGAACTAGTCTGATTGCCGTATGTGGAGTCGGGAAGGAATTTTTTTCCCCAATGTGGAGCTTACTCTTTGCCACATGGTTTTTTTTTTTGCCTTCCTCTGGATCAACACAACATGTTAGGGCATGTTAGGTTAGGCTATGGGCTGAACTAGATGGACTTAAAAGTTTTCCTTCAACCTTAATAACTATGTAACTTCTCCCCTCTGCAAATCTCTTCACTGGCTCCCATTCCCTCTTGCCTTGTCCATGTATGGTTTGGTCCAGTAGCCCATTTATCATCAGATTTATTCTGGTTCCTCGACATCTGACGCTGACCTTGTTAATCCAGGCGACGTCCAAGCCGGCATGACTCTTTGCTCGTGACACTCATGTTTATTGAGGTAGGCACCATAGTGTTATGGACCACTACTGGTATATTATGTCCAACAGGGCAGAGCCAGGATTTGAACCCCAGTCTCCCACATTGGTGGCTGTGATTTTACTAAACATGGCACATGTATTGCCGGCTTCTATTATGTCTTTTACCGAATGTTACCGACTTTTTCCGATCTTAAGAAAAATGCTCTTGTTACCGATCATGAATCAGAATGTACCATATTCGTGCAGAATTTATGTTTGGCGATCGTTTTCCGAACATATTCGCTCATCTCTAATTATGGCCACCACAAACTGCTACACAAAATAAAAACCCCACTCAGTATGGAGACATTTACAGTCCACCACAACCCCAGTGTAATGGCCCCTACCAGCCACACATTCAGTATGAGAGTCCCAACAGCTCTTCTCTTAATATGATGCCCCCACAATTCCTGATATAAACACACACACTACTCACCCAACCCGGTTCCTGAGGAGCGCTGCTCTGGTCTGTGCGGTGTGAGTACTGAGGCTCCGTACTACAGGTGTGATGTAGTGACGTCATTGTGCCCGCAGTGCACGGAGGCTCAGACTCAGAAGTGAAGGCTGAATGGTGGATCAGGAGCTTTCTACTCCCTGATTCACTAATCTATTCAGCGGTATCACCGTCATGGGAATGTGGATATCGCTGAAATTGTGATGATGGGAAGGAGAGGGTGACCAATACCACACCCCACCGAGCCCTGTCAATTCATAGGCATCATAGCAACCGAGTGGGCTACCTTTATGGATGATACACTCCTGCCTATCCAACCATCGTATGGTAAATATCTCATAGATCCTGGGTTCATTAGTATCTGCACCAAGGATGAGGCTAAGTGAGTATTTATTAATTGTCGGTGGTCAGAGGTAGTCAGTGAGGTGGATGGTATCATATTGTGCATGTGGGGGGCAGTACTGTGGGAACATTAGAAAGTGGGGGATGGCAGTACTGTGGGGACATTATACTGTGTGTGGGGGATGGCAGTACTATGAGAACATTATACTGTGTGTGGGGGTATGGTGGTACTATGAGAACATTATACTGTGTGTGGGGGTATGGCGGTACTATGAGAACATTATACTGTGTGTGGGGGTATGGCGGTACTATGAGAACATTATACTGTGTGTGGGGGTATGGCGGTACTATGAGAACATTATACTGTGTGTGGGGGATGGCGGTACTATGAGAACATTATACTGTGTGTGGGGGTATGGTGGTACTATGAGAACATTATACTGTGTGTGGGGGTATGGTGGTACTATGAGAACATTATACTGTGTGTGGGGGTATGGCGGTACTATGAGAACATTATACTGTGTGTGGGGGTATGGCGGTACTATGAGAACATTATACTGTGTGTGGGAGTATGGTGGTACTATGAGATCATTATACACTGTGTGGGGGTATGGCGGTACTATGAGAACATTATACTGTGTGTGGGGGTATGGCGGTACTATGAGAACATTATACTGTGTGGGGGTATGGCGATACTATGAGAACATTATACTGTGTGGGGGTATGGCGGTACTGTGAGAACATTATACTGTGTGTGGGGGTATGGCGGTACTATGAGAACATTATACTGTGTGTGGGGGTATGGCGGTACTATGAGAACATTATACTGTGTGGGGGTATGGCGGTACTATGAGAACATTATACTGTGTGGGGGGTATGTTGGTACTATGAGAACATTATACTGTGTGTGGGGGTATGGCAGTACTATGAGAACATTATACTGTGTGTGGTGGTATGTGGATACTATGAGAACATTATACTGTGTGGGGGTATGGTGGTACTGTGAGAACATTATACTGTGTGTGGGGGTATGGCGGTACTATGAGAACATTATACTGTGTGTGGGGGTATGGTGGTACTATGAGAACATTATACTGTGTGTGGGGGTATGGTGGTACTATGAGAACATTATACTGTGTGGGGGGGTATGGTGGTACTATGAGAACATTATACTGTGTGGGGGGGTATGTCGGTACTATGAGAACATTACGCTGTGTGGGGGGGTATGGCGGTACTATGAGAACATTATACTGTGTGTGGGGGGTATGGCGGTACTATGAGAACATTATACTGTGTGTGGGGGTATGGCGGTACTATGAGATTATACTGTGTGGGGGTATGGCGGTACTATGAGAACATTATACTGTGTGGGGGTATGGCGGTACTATGAGAACATTATACTGTGTGTGGTGGGATGTGGATACTATGAGAACATTATACTGTGTGTGGGGGTATGGCGGTACTATGAGAACATTATACTGTGTGGGGGTATGGCGATACTATGAGAACATTATACTGTGTGGGGGTATGGCGGTACTGTGAGAACATTATACTGTGTGTGGGGGTATGGCGGTACTATGAGAACATTATACTGTGTGTGGGGGTATGGCGGTACTATGAGAACATTATACTGTGTGGGGGTATGGCGGTACTATGAGAACATTATACTGTGTGGGGGTTATGTTGGTACTATGAGAACATTATACTGTGTGTGGGGGTATGGCGGTACTATGAGAACATTATACTGTGTGTGGTGGGATGTGGATACTATGAGAACATTATACTGTGTGTGGGGGTATGGCGGTACTATGAGAACATTATACTGTGTGGGGGTATGGCGATACTATGAGAACATTATACTGTGTGGGGGTATGGTGGTACTGTGAGAACATTATACTGTGTGTGGGGGTATGGCGGTACTATGAGAACATTATACTGTGTGTGGGGGTATGGCGGTACTATGAGAACATTATACTGTGTGGGGGTATAGCGGTACTATGAGAACATTATACTGTGTGGGGGTATGGCGGTACTATGAGAACATTATACTGTGTGTGGGGGTATGGCGGTACTATGAGAACATTATACTGTGT
Source organism: Ranitomeya variabilis (assembly GCF_051348905.1). Classification (NCBI taxonomy): domain Eukaryota; kingdom Metazoa; phylum Chordata; class Amphibia; order Anura; family Dendrobatidae; genus Ranitomeya; species Ranitomeya variabilis. The sequence goes on along the minus strand of NC_135235.1, from coordinate 770,063,776 downwards.
GTGGGGGTATGGCGGTACTGTGAGAACATTATACTGTGTGTGGGGGTATGGCGGTACTATGAGAACATTATACTGTGTGGGGGTATGGTGGTACTATGAGAACATTATACTGTGTGGGGGTATGGTGGTACTATGAGAACATTATACTGTGTGGGGGTATGGCGGTACTATGAGAACAGTATACTGTGTGTGGGGTATGGCGGTAGTGTGAAAATCCCTTTGTTACGAGAGATGCCAGTACTGTGGAAACATTACATTGTGTGAGCGCCATCATATATATTACATAAGGGGTGTAATAAGGAGACTCATAAAAAAGCCTCCTCAGGGCTGAGCTGCATTTGTACAGACTGCTATCTGCTGCCCAGACGGGACCATGTGACACCAATGGGAAGAGGGAGGGTTTCCGGAGGGAAGAGTCTAGAGGGTGCACCTGGTCAGGAGACCTTGATGGCGCAGTTACTGATATTATAAAGGCCGGAGCCCCAAAGGCAGAACAGATTTGGCGCCAACAAAGGAAAGGGGTGCGGGGAAGAATCTGAGGTACCAGCTCCTGGTAAAGTGCCCGAGGCAGCTGGGTGTGGGGCAGAACCTGCTTACAGGGCATAATGGGGGCATTACACCGTGTGGGGCCAAGAAAGGGGCCCTGTACTAGGAGAACACTCCGCTCCTCACTTCCTGTCCTCCATAGTTGGCTCGTATGTATCTATTACAGGAAACAGAACAACAACGTTATGGTTCTTATAAAGAGTCTCCTCCGTGCAGAAGGGGTTAATGTCCCCGGCTGCGCTCAGTACTGGGGAATCTCCACATACCTCCACCTGCAGAGCCGCACTCCACAGATATGGCTGCTCTGTGCGCACAGGACCTGTGATGAGGTCACAGGGGGAGGAGTCAGGGGTCACGTGATCCGCAGTGAAGACGCTACATGGAGACTTCTCCTCAGTCAGTGACATTCCCGCCATTATTCGCCCTCACTACTGGCACAATCACCTCGCGCCGCCTTTTCTCCACAATGTTCTGTGTGGAATGTAACGTGTGATTTCTCTGGAGACAAATAGACCCCACACATGAGGGGATTATCACCGGTTACCGGACGTCTAGTATATGGCGGCATATGATTGTGCTATCGCCTCCACACCGGGGGCTAAAAGGCCGAAATCTCGCTTATTTACCCCCTTCCAGTGTCCGGCTATGGCCGCCGTCACACTAGCGTATTGCATCGGATGCGAGATGCTAATGACACTCGGCTCCTGCTCGCAGCAGAGCAGGAGCCGAGTGTCATGCGTCTGTGCTCCGATTCTCTCGCACAGGGAGGATCGGAGCACAGCTGCGGAGGAGGCAGAGAAATGAATTTCTCCATCTCCATTGCTGGGGTCCGCTTATAGCGTACAGCACTCGGATGATGTCCGAGTGGTGTGCGCTGTCTCACTTGCACCCATAGGCTTATATGGGTGCGAGTGAGCCCGGAGTTTTCCTTGGTCCGAGACAATCGCAGCATGCTGCGATTGTCTCGGATCGAAGAAAACGGCCGACAAAAAGTCGACTGCTGGGAGCTGCCCCATAGCTGAACATTGGTCCGAGTGCAATGCAATTTTTTATCGCATTGCACTCGGCCATTTAAAACGCCAGTGTGACGCCGGCCTAAGGGTCATATACGGCCATGCCCCTCTCCAGTCGCTGTGGGGTTTGGTAATAGGATGGAGGGCGGCGGCCATGCTTGGACTTCAGAGAGAGTAATAAAATCACAGCTCACCTTCCCTGTCCTTCACCCCTTACACCTGACCTGTTTAGCCAATTACCTGGAGATAAATGGTTTTACAGACGTAACATGAGAGGGGCATATAACCTTATACGTATCGCCATGGTGACGGATGGAAGACCGCACACAATACACCTGAGGGGCAGAGTGAACATTTGATGCTGCCATTCGGGGTAACCAATGCTCCGGCAGTCTGTGAAAATGTCATTAACCCCTGAAGCCCCAAGGGTGGTTTGCACATTAATGCCCAGGCCAATTTTTACAATTCTGACCACTGTCCCTTTATGAGGTTATAACTCTGGAACACTTAAACGGATCCCGGTGATTCTGACATTGTTTTCTCGTGACATATTGTACTTCAAGATAGTCATAAAATTTCTTTGATATTACCTGCATTTATTGGTGAAAAAAATGGAAATTTGGTGAAAATGTTGAAAATTTCACAATTTTCCAACTTTGAATTTTTATGCCCTTAAATCACAGAGATATGTCACACAAAATACTTAATAAGTAACATTTCCCACATGTCTACTTTACATCAGCACAATTTTGGAACCAACTTTTTTTTTTGTTAGGGAGTTATAAGGGTTAAAAGTTGACCAGCAATTTCTCATTTTTACAACACCATTTTTTTAGGGACCACGTCACATTTGAAGTCATTGTGAGGGGTCTATATGATAGAAAATACCCAAGTGTGACATCATTGTAAAAACTGCACCCCTCAAGGTGCTCAAAACCACATTCAGGCCATGTTCACACTTTGCGGTGTGCTCTGCGGGTTTATCCCGCAGCGGATTTGATAAATCTGCAGGGCAAAACCGCTGCGGTTATCCCTGCAGATTTATCGCGGTTTGTTCCGCGGTTTCCGCTGCGGGATTACTCCTATACTATTGATGCCGCATATGCAGCAATATGCAGCATCAATAGTAATGTTAAAAATAATAAAAAATTGTTATACTCACCCTCTGATGTCCGGATCTCCTCGGCGCTGCACCCGGCGCTCCGGTTCCAAAGATGCTGTGCGAGAAGGACCTTCGTGACATCACAGTCATGTGACCGTGGCGTCATCATGGTCATGTGACCGCGACGTCACCATAATTCCGGCTCGCACAGCAACTGAGACGACCGGCCGGCCGCGTGCAGCGCTGAGAGGTGAGTATAGCATCATTTTTTATTTTAATTCTTTTTTTTTACACTATTTAGGCTTCCCAGGGCCTGGAGGAGAGTCTCCTCTCCTCCACCCCAGGTACCACCCGCACATTATCCGCTTACTTCTTGCAACATGGACACAGCCCCATGCGGGAATAAGCGGAACAATGCATTTCTATGGGTGCAGAATCGCTGCAATTCTGCACAAAGAAGTGACATGCTGCAGGTTGTAAGCCGCTGCGTTTCTGAGCGGTTTTTCCCGCAGCATGTGCACTGCGGTTTGCGGTTTCCATAGGGTTTACATGTTAATGTAAATGCAATGGAAACTGCTGCGGACCGCAAAGTGCGAACATGGCCTCAAGATGTTTATTAACCCTTCAGTTGTTTCACTGGAATTTTTGGAATGTTTAAATAAAAATGAACACTTAACTTTTTTTCACACAAAATTTACTTCAGCTCCAATTTGCTTTATTTTACCAAAGGTAACATGAGAAAATAGACCCCAAAAGTTGTTGCACAATTTGTCCTGAGTACGCTGATACCCCATATGTGGGGATAAACCACTGTTTGGGCGCATGGCAGAGCTCGGAATGGAAGGAGCGCTATTTGACTTTTCACTGCAAAATTGACTGGAATTGAGATGGGATGCCATGTTGCGTTTGCAGAGCCCCTGATGTGCCTAAACATTGAAACCCCCCACATGTGACACAATTTTGGAAAGTAGACCCCCTAAGGAATTCATCTAGATGTGTTTTGAGAGCTTTGAACCCCAAAGTGTTTCACTACAGTTTATAACGCAGAGCCGTGAAAATAAAAAAATCATTTTTTTTCCACAAAAATTATGTTTTAGCCCCCAGTTTTATATTTTCCCAAGTGTAACAGGAGAAATTGGACCCCAAAAGTTGTTGTCCAATTTGTTCTGAGTATGCTGATACCCCATATGTGGGGGGGAACCACCGCTTGGGTGCATGGCAGAGCTCGGAAGGTAAGGAGCGCCATTTGGAATGCAGACTTAGATGGAATGGTCTGCAGGCGTCACATTGGGTTTGCAGAGCCCCTAATGTACTTAAACAGTAGAAACCCCCACAAGTGACCCCATATTGGACACTAGACCCCCCAAGGAACTTATCTAGTTGTGTTGTGAGAACTTTGAACCCCCAAGTGTTTCACTACAGTTTATAACGCAGAGCCGTGAAAATAAAAAATCATTTTTTTTCCATAAAAATTATGTTTTAGCCCCCAGTTTTATATTTTCACAAGGGTAACAGGAGAAATTGGACTGCAAAGGTTGTTATCCAATTTGTCCTGAGTACGCTGATACCCCATATGTGAGGGGGAACCACTGGGCGCATGGGAGAGCTCGGAAGGGAAGGAGCGCCATTTGGAATGCAGACTTAGATGGATTGGTCTGCAGGCATCACTTTGCATTTGCAGAGCCCCTCATGTAACTAAACAGTAGAAACCCCCACAAGTGACCCCATATTGGAAACTAGACCCCCCAAGGAACTTATCTACTGTAGATGTGTTCTGAGAAATTTGAACCCCCCAAGTGTTTCACTACAGTTTATAACACAGAGCCATGAAAATAATTTTTAATTTTTTTCCCACAAAAATGTTTTTTTAGCCCCCCAAATTTTTATGTTCCCAAGGATAACAAGAGAAATTGGACCCCAAAAGTTGTTGTCCAATTTGTCCTGAGTACGCTGATACCCCATATGTTGGGGTAAACCCGTTTGGGTGCACGGGAGAGCTCGGAAGGGAAGGAGCACTGTTTTACTTTTGCAACGCAGAATTGGCTGGAATTGAGATCGGACGCCATGTCGTGTTTGGAGAGCCCCTGATTTGCCTAAACAGTGATAACCCCAATTCTAACTGAAACCCCAACCCTAGCCCCTAACCCTAGCCCTAACCCTAGTCCTAACCCTAGTCCTAACCCTAGCCCTAACCCTAATGGGAAAATGGAAATAAATACATTTTTTTTCATTTTATTATTTTTCGCTAACTAAGGGGGTGATGAAGGGGGGTTTGATTTACATTTATATCTTTTTTTAGCAGATTTTTATGATTGGCAGCTGTCACACACTAAATACACTTTTTATTGCAAAAAATAGTTTTTGCGTCTCCACATCTTGAGAGCTATCATTTTTCCATATTTTGGTCCACAGAGTCATGTGAGGTCTTGTTTTTTGCAGGATGAGTTGGCGATTTTATTGATAACATTTTCGGGCACGTGACATTTTTTTATCGCTTTTTATTCTGATTTTTGTGACGCAGGATGACCAAAAACCAGCTATTCATGAATTTCTTTTTTGGGCGGCGTTTATACCGTTCCGCGTTTGGTAAAATTGATAAAGCAGTTTTATTCTTCGTGTCAGTACGATTACAGCGATACCTCATTTATATCTTTTATGTTTTGGCGCTTTTATACGATAAAAACTATTTTATAGAAAAAATAATTTTTTAATCGCTTTTTTACCCTTCGCCACAACAGCACCCACAATGAGAGAGGGACCCGTCCATAGGAACAGGAAACCTACAGAGATAAAGAGGGCGGTCTCCCTCTCCTCCTCAGTTGGTTTCCTGTTCCTATCGGAAATCCCTGGATTCCTACAGATGGAGGTGGTTGGAGCACCTCCAGATTACCTGAGCCTGTGCACCCGCCTGTGTGGTCCTCTCGATGACAGCAGGGGCTGCGGCATCAGTAGAAGCAGCGGGGGACCACTGCATGCGGCCTCCCCCCTCGTCTGGTCACCATCCGGCAGGTTCTGGGAGACAAAGTCCGGCCTATGGAGGAGGCATGTGTGTGGGCCGATCTTCCGGTTACCAGTGGTGGAGTACGCTGCTAGGAGGCGGCGGCGGCTGCGTCGCGCGGGTAAGTCTGCGCTGCTTCATTGAACCGGAAGTGGTCGGAGCACTTCCGGTTCGCCGGGGCGGCGCAATGCAATGACCATGCAATTCAAATGGCAGGCCGGGGCACAGAGCTAATCGCTCAGTATGCTGTCCCCGGCGCATGACGAGCTTCCACAAGCGATGGAGCATGATAGCACTGACAAAAGCAGCGCTAAGGGCTCAAAATCATCGGCAAAAAGGAGTGGTCATTCCATGGAAGGATCTGACACTCTCATGAGAAGTAAAACAAGGATTAAAGATGAAGATCTACTCAGACCCCACACAGCGTCTCTACCTCCAAAACCGGTATGATGATGATGATGATGATAGCTTCACTGGGTGAGTGTTTATGATCCTCTACCTATAAGCTGATCCCTTCCTTCTCTGCCTCTCCCCTTATGCTAAGAAGACCAGTAAATCTAAGCATAAAGAGTGTGCCCCTATGCAACCCCTGCCCGACACGTATCTTAAAAGGTTGTGTCAAAGCTGTATAAATCAGACCTTACAAGATGAGGCGGCTGTTACGACCACAAATATCAGAGCCATAATAAGGCAGGAGATCCAGTCTCTGGGATCAAAATCCCTAGAAAAACGTGGAAGTAAGCACCTTTCTACCAAAGTCCCCAGTTCAGAGTCAGAAGTGGGTTTAATCCGATCCTCCGATACCTCAGGATCATCTCCTAGCTCTTCTGAGGATGAAGGCGGAGCATGTTTTCCAGTCGATAGTATAGACAACCTTATAAAATCTGTTAGGAACACTATGGGGTGTCCAGACACTAAAGGGGTCAGATCAGCCCAGGATATCATGTTTGCACAAAAGGTCACAAAAAACGGCGCGCTTTCCCAGTCGTTTCTGCCATCAAGGACCTTGTAAAAAAAAGAATGGGACAAACAAGGGAAACTGTTTCTCCCATCCTCTTCTAAAAGGCGTTACCCCTTCATGATGAAGAGTTAGCAGTATGGTCCAAGGTTCCAAAAGTGGATGCAGCGGTGGCATCCACCTCAAAACAGTCATCTCTCCCTGTGGAAGATGCAGGAATCTTACTAGACCCATTAGACCGTAAAACCGAAGCTCTTCTTAAAAGATCTTGGGAGACAAATACAGGAGCCTTTAAGCCTGCCATATCAAGTACATGCACAGCTAGGTCATTATTAGTATGGATAGAACAACTGGAGCAACAGGTAAAAGGCAAACTGCTGAGAGAAAAAATCTTACAAGCAGTTCCATTGATTAGAAGTGCTGCGGCATTCTTAGCTGATGCTTCAGCAGATTCTCTACGGCTGGCGGCAAGATCAGCGGGCCTTGTCAATGCAGCTCGTCGAGCCCTCTGGCTGAAAGGATGGAAAGGCGATGCACAGTCTAAATCTAGATTATGTGCAATCCCGTGCCAGGGTGAGTTCCTGTTTGGAATGGTTCTTGATGACCTACTCAATAAAGCAGGAGAAAGAAGGAAGGGATTTCCTAAACAGTTTCCTCCTTCTTATAGGAGAGCGTTTAGAAGACGGCCATTTAACAGAAGGAGGCCGTATGAGCCGCAAAGAGATCGTTGGGAAACAAAGGAAACAAAACCGAAAGGTGCCTTATTTAGTAACCCCGAAACATCTAAACGTAATAAATACCATCAGTAATGAAATTCCGGTGGGTGGAAGACTGAAATTTTTTAATCGACAGTGGGAACACATAACTTCAAATCAGTGGATTCTTCGCATAGTAAAATCTGGACTAAAATTAGAGTTCTTTAAACTGCCGCGGGATACTTTTATAATAATATCTCTGAAAGTGCCGGAACAGAAAAAAGCGCTTCAGTTAGAAATTCTAAGCCTTTTGGCTAAGAATGTTCTCATAGAAGTACCAAGGAATCAGGAAGGGAGAGGATTTTATTCCCCTTTATTTCTGGTTCCAAAACCGGATGGTACTTTTTGTGCTATAATAAATCTAAAAAAACTGAATTCCTTTCTGTATGAACACACCTTTAAAATGGAATCAATAAGGTCTACTATTAAACTTTTGTTTCCTAGGTGCTTTATGACGGGTCTAGATTTGAAGGATGCGTACTCTCATCTTCCCATTTATGCAGAGCACCAACAATATCTCAGGGTGGTGGTAAACCTACAGGGCTGGATCCGTCACTTCCAATTTACAGCCATGCCATTCGGCCTTTCCATGGCTCCTCGGGTTTTCACAACGGTTATGCTCGAGGTGATGGCTTATCTGCGTCATCAGGGTACGCTAATTGTGCCTTATCTAGATGACTTCCTAATAATTGGAGATTCAGCCTCACAATGTAAGGAACGCGTAACTAATACCATTTCATCGTTACAGGCTTTAGGTTGGATTGTGAACTTCAAAAAGTCCAGACTACATCCGGAAACCCTTCAGTCCTTCCTAGGACTAATCTTGGACTCTAAGTCAAAAATGTCTCTTACCAGAATCCAAAAAATTAACCATAATCTCAAAAGTTACTAAGGCAAGGGCTAATTCTCAAATGTCCCTAAGAGATGCCATGTCTCTCTTGGGCTCATTCTCCTCCTGCATTCCTGCAGTTCAATGGGCCCAATATCATACTAGAGCCTTACAACACCAGATACTTTATGCATAATCACATTATCATGGTCATTTAAATACAAAAATTACCCTATCTAAAGACGTACTTAACTCACTCCTTGGTGGTTAAATAAGACCCATTTGTCCAGAGGAGTCTCATGGACGATAATACACTCGATATTTGTCACCACTGATGCAGGTCCAGAGGGGTGGGGGGCCCATCTGGATCAAAATATAGCTCAAGGCTGCTGGAATTCTGAAGAAATTCAGCAGTCCTCCAATTGGAAAGTACTAAATGCGGTTTATTATGCCTTGAATTTTTTCCTTCCCCAGCTCCGAGGATCTCATATCAGAATCCTGTCAGGCAACACAACAGTCGTCGCATATTTAAATCATCAAGGAGGAACGCGATCGGGAAGTCTAATGTGTTCAGCGGCAAACATCTTCAACTTAGTAGAACCCAATTTTCCATCACTCACAGCTCTCCCTATCAGAGGAGTAGAAAACTCAAGTCGCCACACGCTCCGGCAGGGAGAATGGACTCTCAATCCTCAAATATTCAGGAGCATAGTGGACATATGGGGTCTTTCACAAATAGATTTGTTTGCAACCAGGAACAACAGACAGGTACCAATGTTCGCTTCCTTAAATACAGCAGATTATCCAGACTTGATAGACTCGCTCCAGTATCCGTGGGACTACGATTTGGCCTATGATTTCCCACCAATGATGTTAATCCCGTTGGTCATCAAGAAGATAAGGAAAGAGAAAGCAAGGGTGATATTGATAGCACCATTTTGGCCAAAAGGCCTTGGTTCTCCTGTTTTCGAGCGATGTCAGTTTGCGATCCCTGGATTCTTCCAATGATCCAAGACCTACTGTCTCAGGGTCCATTCTGTCACCAGCAAGTGAAAAGTCTTCACCTAACGGCATGGAACTTGAGAGGCAAATACTAACACTAATAGGGTTTTCTCAAGAGCTAATTAACACATTACTGCTAGGTAGGAAGAAGTCTACAACTTTAATATATAGCAGAGTATGGAGAAAATTCCTCAGCTTCTATACAAAACCTTTTTCTAGCAAGGTTCCTATTAAAGCTGTCCTAGAATTTCTACAAAAAAGCCATGAACTCGGTCTCTCAGTCAATACCTTAAGAGTTCAGGTGTCTGCCTTAGGAGCCCTTTAGAGCGCTAACATAGCTGGTGACAGGTGGATAGCAAGATTTAATAGAGCATGTGAAAGGTGTACACCAGTACATATCCCACGTTTACCACCCTGGGACTTGAATCTAGTCCTAGATGCTTTAACTGGACCTCCTTTTGAGCCCTTACATTCTATTTCTCTAAAAAATATCACATATAAGGTAGCCTTATTGATAGCCTTAACTTCTGCCAAAAGAATAGGAGACATCCAGGCCCTTTCCATAGACCCTCCGTTCTTATTGACATACCAGGACAGGGTAGTTCTCAAACCAGATCCATCATATCTCCCTAAAGTAGCAACAAACTACCATAGATCCCAGGAGATTTTTCTGCCTTCCTTTTATGATAATCCATCAAATCCGGAGGACGAGATGCTGCACATGTTAGATGTGAAAAGAGCAGTCTTAAAATATGTAGAAAGAACCCAGTCCTGGAGACAGAGTAGGGCTCTGTTTATATCTTTTCAGGGTCACCGAAAAGGCCACGAGGTCACAAAGGCTACCTTGTCCCGATGGATTAGAGATGCCATCTGTCTTGCCTACCTAACAAAAGGCAAACATCCTCCAGAAGGAGTAAAAGCACATTCAGCTCGAGCAGTATCATCCTCTTGGGCAGAGAAAAAAGACATCTCCATTGAGCTCATATGTAAGGCCGCAACCTGATCGTCGCTTTCAACTTTTTATAGACATTATAGGCTTGACCTATCTTCTACATCTCACTTGGCATTCGGGAGAGCTGTCCTCAGCACGGTGACCCCACCCAGGTGAAGGTTCTCTGTAAATCTCTCATTGTGGGTGCTGTCATGGCGAAGGGTAAAAAGCCGGATTACTTACCGGTAATGCCCTTTTAATGAGCGACGACAGCACCCTGTCACTTCCCACCCTAGTTAGTTATGTATAGTTATTTTTACAAAATATTCTCATGGGTGAATTTAAATAAGATAAAATGTACAAACAAATTACGGACATATATACTAATTTAACAACGGCGGTTCCTCTCGTACTCTGAAAAACAACTGAGGAGGAGAGGGGGACCGCCCTTTTTATCTCTTTAGGTTTCCTGTTTCTATGGGCGGGTCCCTCTCTCATTGCGGGTGCTGTCGTGGCTCATTAACCCCTTCCCGACCTTTGACGCATACGCTGCGTCATGAAAGTCGGTACCAATCCGACCTGTGACGCAGCGTATGCGTCATGGAGGGATCGCGCTCCTGCAGATCGGGTGAAAGGGTTAACTCCAATTTCACCCGATCTCCAGGAACAGGGGGAGTGGTGCTTCAGCCCAGGGGGGGTGGCTTCACCCCCTCGTGGCTACGATCGCTCTGATTGGCTGTTGAAAGTGAAACTGCCAATCAGAGCGATTTGTAATATTTCACCCAAAAAAACGGTGAAATATTACAATCCAGCCATGGCTGATGCTGCAATATCATCGGCCATGGCTGGAAAACCTAATCTGTCCCCCCCCCACACCCACCGATCTCCTCCCCAGTGCTCCGTTTCGTGGTCCGCCCCCCTAAGTCGTCCTGTCCGCTCCTCCGTCCTCCTCTCCGCTCCCCCCGTGCTCCGGTCCCCCCTCCCTGTGCTCCGGTCCCCCTCCCGTGATCCGATCACCCCCCTTTCATACTTACCGGGCCTCCCGGTGTCCGTCCGGCTTCATCCATGGGCGCCGCCATCTTCCAATATGGCGGGCGCATGCGCACTGCGCCCGCCGAATCTGCCGGCTGGCAGATTCATTTCAGATGTATTTTGATCACTGCGATATAGCCTATCACAGTGATCAAAATAAAAAAAAAATAGTAAATGACCCCCCTTTATCACCCCCATAGGGACAATAATAAAAATAAATAAAATATATATATATATATTTTTTTCTACTAGGGTTAGGGTTAGAACTAGGGTTAGAATTAGGGTTAGAATTAGGGGTAGGGTTAGGGGTAGGGTTAGGGCATGTGCACACAGTGCGGATTTGGCTGCGATTCCACAGCGGATTGCCGCGGATCCGCCGCGGATCCGCAGCGGATTGGCCGCGGATCCGCAGCGGATCTGCAGCGGATTGGCCGCGGATCCGCAGCGGATTGGCCGCTGCGAATTCGTAGCAGTTTTCCATCAGGTTTACAGTACCATGTACACCTATGGAAAACCAAATCCGCTGTGCCCATGGTGCGGAAAATACCGTGCGGAAACGCTGTGTTGTATTTTCCGCAGCATGTCAATTTTGTGCGGATTCCGCAGCGTTTTACACCTGTTCCTCAATAGGAATCCGCAGGTGAAATCCGCACAAAAAAACACTGGAAATCCGCTGTAAATCCGTAGGTAAAACGCAGTGCCTTTTACCTGCGGATTTTTAAAAAATGGTGCGGAAAAATCTCACACGAATCCGCAAAGTGGGCACATAGCCTTAGGGTTAGGGTTGGAATTAGAGTTAGGGTACCGTCTCACAGTGGCACTTTGATCGCTATGACGGTACGATCCGTGACGTTCCAGCGATATCCATACGATATCGCTGTGTCTGACACGCAGCAGCGATCAGGGACCCTGCTGAGAATCGTACGTCGTAGCAGATCGTTTGGAACTTTCTTTCGTCGCTGGATCTCCCGCTGTCATCGCTGGATCGTTGTGACAGCGATCCAGCGATGCGTTCGCTTGTAACCAGGGTAAACATCGGGTTACTAAGCGCAGGGCCGCGCTTAGTAACCCAATGTTTACCGTGGTTACCAGCGTAAAAGTAAAAAAAAAAAAAAAAAAACCGTACATACTCACATTTCGGTGTCCTTCAGATCCCTTGCCGTCTGCTTCCCGCTCTGACTGTCTGCCGGCCGGAAAGTGAGAGCACAGCACAGCAGTGACGTCACCGCTGCGCTCTGCTCTCTCTGTACGGCGGCACTCAGTCAGAGCGGGAAGCAGATGGCAAGGGACCTGAAGGACACCGAAATGTGAGTATGTACGTTTTTTTTTTTTTTTTGCTTTTACGCTGGTAACCACGGTAAACATCGGGTTACTAAGCGCGGCCCTGCGCTTAGTAACCCGATGTTTACCCTGGTTACCCGGGACCTTGGCATCGTTGGTCGCTGGAGAGTGGTCTGTGTGACAGCTCCCCAGCGACCACACAACGACTTTCCAACGATCACGGCCAGGTCGTATCGCTGGTCGTGATCGTTGGTAAATCGTTATGTGAGACGGTACCCTTAGGGTTGGAATTAGGGCTAGGGTTGGAAATAGGGTTAAGATTAGGCTTGTGGTTAGGGTTAAGGATAGGGTTAGGGTTGTGTTGGGGTTACAGTTGTGGGTAGGGTTGGGATTAGGGTTAGGGTTGGATTTAGGGTTACGGGTGTGTTGGGGTTAGGGTTGTGGTTAGGGGTGTGTTGGGGTTAGGGTTGTGATTAGGGTTATGGCTACAGTTGGGATTAGGGTTAGGGGTGTGTTGGGGTTAGTGTTGAAGTTAGAATTGAGGGGTTTCCACTGTTTAGGCACATCAGGGGTCTCCAAACGCAACATGGCGCCACCATTGATTCCAGCCAATCTTGCGTTCAAAAAGTCAAATGGTGCGCCCTCCCTTCCAAGCCCCGACGTGCGCCCAAACAGTGGTTTACCCCCACATATGGGATACCAGCGTACTCAGGACAAACTGGGCAACAACTATTGGGGTCCAATTTCTCATGTTACCCTTGCAAAAATAAGAAATTACTTGCTAAAACATAATTTTTGAGGAAAGAACAATTATTTTTTATTTTCACGGCTCTACGTTATAAACTTATGTGAAGCACTTGGGGGTTGAAAGTGCTCACCACACATCTAGATAAGTTCCTTGGGGGGTCTAGTTTCCAAAATGGGGTCACTTGTGGGGGGTTTCTACTGTTTAGGCACATCAGGGGCTCTGCAAATGCAACGTGACGCCCGCAGGCCATTCCATCAAAGTCTGCATTTCAAATGTCACTACTTCCCTTCCAAGCCCTGACGTGCGCCCAAACAGTGGTGTACCCCCACATATGGGGTACCAGCATACTCACAACAAACTGGGCAACAAATATTGGGGTCCAATTTCTCCTGCTACCCTTGTGAAAAAAAAATTGCTTGCTAAAACATCTTTTTTGAGGACAGAAAAATGATTTTTAATTTTCACGGCTCTGCGTTGTAAACTTCTGTGAAGCACTTGGGGGTTGAACGTGCTCACCACACATCTAGATAAGTTCTTTGGGGGGTCTAGTTTCCAAAATGGGGTCACTTATGGGGTGTTTCTACTGTTTAGGCACATCAGGGGCTCTGCAAATGCAACGTGACGCCCGCAGACCATTCCATCAAAGTCTGCATTTCAAATGTCACTACTTCCCTTCCGAGCCCTGACGTGCGCCCAAACAGTGGTTTACCCCCACATATGAGGTAACAGCGTACTCACAACAAACTGGGCAACAAATATTGGGGTCCAATTTCTCCTGTTACCCTTGTGAAAATAAACAATTGCTTGCTAAAACATCTTTTTTGAGGAAAGAAAAATGATTTTTTATTTTCACGGCTCTGCGTTGTAAACTTCTGTGAAGCACTTGGGGGTTGAACGTGCTCACCACACATCTAGATAAGTTCCTTAGGGGGTCTAGTTTCCAAAATGGGGTCACTTGTGGGGGGTTTCTACTGTTTAGGCACATCAGGGGCTCTGCAAACGTAACATGATTCCCGCAGACCATTCCATCAAAGTCTGCATTCCAAATCGTCACTACTTCCCTTCCGAGCCCCGGCATGTGCCCAAACAGTGGTTTACCCCCACATATGGGGTATCAGCGTACTCAGGAGAAACTGGACAACAACTTTTGGGGTCAAATTTTTCCTGTTACCCTTGGGAAAATTAAAAAATTCTGGGCTAAAAAAATATTTTTGAGGAAAGAAAACACATTTATTATTTTCACGGCTCTGCGTTATAAACTTCTGTGAAGCACTTGGGGGTTCAAAGTGCTCACCACACATCTCGATTAGTTCCTTGGGAGGTCTAGTTTCCAAAGTGGGGTCACTTGTGGGGAGTTCCTACTGTTTAGGCACATCAGGGGCTCTGCAAACGCAACGTGACGCCCGCAGAGCATTCCATTAAAGTCTGCATTTCAAAACGTCACTACTTCCCTTCCGATCCCTGACGTGTGCCATAACAGTGGTTTACCCCCACATATGGGGTATCAGCGTACTCAGGAGAAACTGCACAACAACTTTTGGGGTCCAATGTCTCCTGTTACCCTTGGGAAAATAAAAAATTGTGGGTTAAAAAATCATTTTTGAGGAAAGAAAAATAATTTTTTATTTTCATGGCTCTGCGTTATAAACTTCTGTGAAGCACTTGGGGGTTCAAAGTGCTCACCACACATCTAGATTAATTCCTTGGGAGGTCTAGTTTCCAAAATGGGGTCACTTGTGGGGGAGCTCCAATGTTTAGGCACACAGGGGCTCTCCAAACCTGACATGGTGTCCGCTAACGATGGAGATAATTTTTCATTCAAAAAGTCAAATGGCGCTCCTTCCCTTCCGAGCCTTACCATGTGCCCAAACAGTAGTTTACCCCCACATATGAGGTATTGGCGTACTCAGGAGAAATTGCCCAACAAATTTTAGGATCCATTTTATCCTGTTGCCCATGTGAAAATGAAAAAATTGAGGCTAAAAAAATTTTGTGTGAAAAAAAAGTACTTTTTCATTTTTACGGATTAATTTGTGAAGCACCTGGGGGTTTAAAGTGCTCACTATGCTTCTAGATAAGTTCCTTGGGGGGTCTAGTTTCCAAAATGGGGTCACTTGTGGGGGAGCTCCAATGTTTAGGCACACGGGGGCTCTCCAAACGCGACATGGTGTCCGCTAAAGATTGGAGCCAATTTTTCATTCAAAAAGTCAAATGGCGCTCCTTCCCTTCCGAGCCCTGCCGTGCGCCCAAACAGTGGTTTACCCCCACATATGAGGTATCAGCGTACTCAGGACAAATTGGACAACAAAGTTCGTGGTCCAGTTTCTCCTTTTACCCTTGGGAAAAGAAAAATTTTTTCGCTAAAAGATCATTTTTGTGACTAAAAAGTTAATTGTTCATTTTTTACTTCCATGTTGCTTCTGCTGCTGTGAAACAGCTGAAGGGTTAATAAACTTCTTGAATGTGGTTTTGAGCACCTTGAGAGGTGCAGTTTTTAGAATGGTGTCACTTTTGGGTATTTTCAGCCATATAGAACCCTCAAACTGACTTCAAATGTGAGGTGGTCCCTAAAAAAAATGGTTTTGTAAATTTTGTTGTAAAAATGAGAAATCACTGGTCAAATTTTAACCCTTATAACTTCCTAGCAAAAAAAAAATTTGTTTCCAAAATTGTGCTGATGTAAAGTAGACATGTGGGAAACGTTATTTATTAACTATCTTGTGTCACATAACTCTCTGGTTTAACAGAATAAAAATTCAAAATGTGAAAATTGCAAAATTTTCAAATTTTTCGCCAAATTTCCGTTTTTTTCACAAATAAACTCAGAAATTATCGACCTAAATTTACCACTAACATGAAGCCCAATATGTCACGAAAAAACCAGTCTCAGAACCGCTAGGATCCGTTGAAGCGTTCCTGAGTTATTACCTCATAAAGGGACACTGGTCAGAATTGCAAAAAACGGCAAGGTCATTAAGGCCAAAATAGGCTGGGTCATGTAAGTAATGCGGCTTATTCTGAGGATTATAACTTTTTTATTTTTTCACTGATGATGCTGTATGGCGGCTCGTTTTTTGCGGGACCAGATGATGTTTTCAGAGGTAATATGGTTATTTATATCCGTCTTTTTGATTGCGTGTTATTCCACTTTTTGTTCGGCGGTATGATAATAAAGTGTTGTTTTTTGCCTAATTTTTTCTTTTTTTTTTACCGCGTTCACTGAAGGGGTTAACTAGTGTGACAGTTTTATAGGTGGGGTCGTTACGGACGCGGCGATACTAAATATGTGTATTTTTATTATTTTTTCTATTATTTAGATAGAGAAATGTATTTATAGGAACAGCATTTTTTTTTCTTTATTTAGAACTTTTTTTTTTTTTTTACACATGTGAATATTTTTTTTTTTACTTTATAAGATTGCCCCAGGGGGGGTGGACATCATGTTATAGAGTCAGATCGCTGATCTGACACTTTGCAGAGCACTGTTTCAGATCAGCGATCTGACATGCAGGGCTGCAGGCTTACCAGCGCTTGCTCTGAGCAGGCGTCGGTGAACCACCTCCCTGCAGGACCCGGATATAACCCCGCGGCCATTTTGGATCTGGGGTCTGCAGGGAGGAGACGCTTGGTACAAGGTGAGCACATTGCCTTGTACTGAGGTTCTCAGTGAAGCACGCAGGGAGCCCCCTCCCTGCGCCATGCTTCCCTGTACCGCCGGAATGCTGCAATCATGTTTGATCACAGTGTGCCAGGGGTTAAAGTGCCGGATATCAGCTGTGATAGTCAGCTGGCGATCGGCTGCGCTCCCCCCATTTTGTACTGTCCCGTCACTGGGAATTAAGTCCCAGGTCACCTCGACGGGATAGTAGGTGCAATGGGATTAAGGGGTTAATTGTATTTTTTTCTCCCTGATTGGTAGATTTGTGGTAATTTTCCTGGATGATATATTGAGTTCCTCACGTACTCTGGAGGAGCATGGTGAGCATGTCAGACAGGTTCTCCAGGTTCTACGTGACAACTATTTATTTGCTAACCTGGAGAAATGGCAATTTGTGGTACAGCAGGTCCAGTTCTCAGGACATTTGGCTTCTGCATTGGGGTTTCAGATGGACCCCGCTAAGGTCCAAGCAGTCCTTGATGGCTTCTAACCAAGTAACCTGAAAGCGTTACAGAGATTTCTTGTAGTCGAGATACTGAGGAACAAACAAGTGAAAAATAGGGTCTGATAACAAGATGTAATGAGAATAGAGGAGTATTACACTCACCTGATAGAGCGGCACCTCAGCAACATGTTCAATGCATAAATCAGCTGCTGCCGGACACGGGGCCAAAGACCGAGCAGAATAGCTGATCCGGGTATAATGTGTCTGTACCTGCACTGCTGATGAAGACTATCAGATATGGAGATTTCCTTAAAAACGTTTATTCAAATAGGTTTTCAAAGTCAACGGGTTTCACAGTCACACAGGACCTCTTCCTCAGGACAAACCTGATAGCGCACGAACATGACAAGCTTGGAACGTTTTATATGCAGTCTTTATGAAAAGAAAAAGCCAAACAAAGCACAAAATGTCAGAGTTCATGAGAAAGTCTGTCAGAGATAAATTATGGTTCATGAAAAAAAAAAACACAAAACATTTACATACATTAATTATATTAAGAAGTACTTATGAATGAAGTGAGGTCACCTAAAAGAAGGAATAAACATGTATGTGATGTGAATGATAAAGTTCTGGCCAGTAAATAAATCATTTATAAATGGTGTTATTGAGTTGTGTCAGTAGTTTCCTATACGAGATGTGACCTGGTGTTCTGGAAGGTTCTGAAGTCACAGGTATAGTGGTGTAAAGCTGGGCACCACTAGTGAACTTGATGGATCAGCTTTGGACTGAAGAAATAGGATTATTGGAAAAGAATCCATAGAACCAGAAGACAAATCCGTAACCCAATGGTTAATAAGTAATAAGAATGAATGTCAGCCTGGGGTGTTACATAGTGAGAAATGGAAGTGCTGACAACACAAGAATGTGACTGAGTCTTGTATGTGACGGCTGTCTATTCGAAGAGCGCGTGTTGGTTCCTGATCGCGGCTGTTCTGGTAACAGGAGACATAAACCTAGGGAGCATGTATCGGGGTCAGCTACTGTGGTGGAAGCTGATAGAATGTGTACTGAATGGGAGTAAGAGAAAATGAGGGAGGTGTTGTTGTTGAGGTGAATAATGCGATACAAAGAGCATCGGCTGATCACTCAGGCTACAGAATGGAGGATCCATTGGAGGAGCACTCTGGATGCCAGAGACAGCAAAAAAACTGAGGGAACGAGCTACACTAGTGATGAGCGAGCATACTCGGTAATGGTGGTTACTGGCCCGACCATCGCTGTACTCGGCGAGCACCGAGCATTAGGGTTGAGCGAAACGGGTCGACCATTTTCAGAAGTCGCCGACTTTTGGCAAGGTCGGGTTTCATGAAACCCGACCCCTGTGTGGGTTCGGCCATGAGGTCGTCGATCTTCTGAATCTGGTATCGGAATTCCGATACCGAGTTCCGATATGTTTGCGATATCGGAAATCGGTATCAGAATCCACATTTAAGTGTAAAATAAAGAATTAAAATAAAAAATATTGATATACTCACCTCTCCGACGCAGCCTGGACATCGCCGCTGGTAACCGGCATCTTCCGTTCCTAAAAATGGCGCTTGAAAGACCTTTCGAATGCTTCACGGCTTGTGATTGGTCGCGGCGGCCCACGTGACCGCTCAGCAACCAATCACAAGCCGTGACGTAATTCTCATTGTCCTAATTTCCTAGAAGGTCTTTCAAGCGCCATTTTTAGGAACGGAAGATGCCGGTTACCAGCGGCGATGTCCAGGCTGCGTCGGAGAGGTGAGCATATCAATATTTTTTATTTTAATTCTTTATTTTACACTTAAATATGGATCCCAGGGCCTGAAGGAGAGTTTCCTCTCCTTCAGACCCTGGGAACCATAGTATCCCATTGCACTGCATTGGTTTCGCGTTTCGGCCGACCCCGACCCCGACTTTTTTATAGGATCAGCTGATTTCACTCGACCCGACTTTTGAGAAAGTCGGGTTTCGTGAAACCCGACCCTATAAAAATAAAAGTCGCTCAACCCTACCGAGCATTTCCGGGTTTGCTCGGCGGGAGTTCGGGTTCCCACGCTGCATGTTTGGCTCTCTTTAGAGAGCCAATAAACATGTAGGGATTGTCTGCCACACACTGTAATGCCACAGCCATGTTGGTTGTTGTTTTTTTGCTGTGTTTTACCCTAGTTCCATACACTATTTTGCTGTAAAACAAAAAATACAGGCCACATATTTTACAGTGTGGTATCTCCGTGACACGCCTCATCTATCTGGTCTACAAATTGTGGCATTTGAGGCCTCCATTGAACTGTTTTTTGCTGTGTTACCCTAGTTATTGACACCAGTTTGCTAAAAAAAAAAAAAATGTTACCTACAGGGCAGATATTTTAAACTGTGGTTTTCCCACACACTGGTCACATATGTTTGCTCCAAATTTAGCCATTTGTAGTGATCGTGGAAAATAATTTAGTCCATTTAAAATGGGTAAGGCGCGTGGCAAGGGATGGGGAAGTGGACATGATGGTGGTGGTGCATGCAGAGGTCGAGGCTGTGGGCATGCTCGATTGGCCTCGAGGAGACCAAAAATTTTCCTTTATTGGATGCTGCCCTTCCCGTGGTTGTTCCTTCCCTGCGTTGAGAAACACGTGATGGTGTCTCCGCGGTGTTGGATGTTTTGGTCTCCTCGAGGCCAATCACCTGTGCCTTTACAGCCTTTTACTAGGCACTGCTCCTAATAGCCAGATTCCTACTCCACACTGATGAGGGGCAAACACCCCGAAACAGCTGTCTGTGGATGGATACCATGCTTGGCATAGGTGGTTTTCCTGTATTGGATGTTTTCCTTTATTGGATGCTGCCCTTCCCGTGGTTGTTCCTTCCCGGGGAAAGGCCTGGCTATTCACTACTTGCGTTGAGAAACACGTGATGGTGTCTCCGAGGCCAATCATCTGTGCCTTTACAATTGCCAGAAAGTCATGAGGAGGCCAGAGTGCGGAAGTGGAAGATGAGGTGGTGGATGATATAGTAACTGACCCAACCTGGCAAGAGGACATGCAGAGCGAAGACAGCAGCACACTGGAGGAGGGAGGCATAGCACCCCACAAGGCAGGAAGAAGCAGTGTGGTGGCTGCAGACAGAAGACGGGCAACCATTCCCTGTAACACCAACATGATGGAAGTTGCCAGTCCAACTATTAGGTCTTCCAGAGTCTGGTTGTTTTTCAAAACTCTGCCGATAACCCCAAACAGGCCATTTGCGCCATTTGCACCACCTGCCATGCCCACATCAGCAGGGGTAGCAAAACTACCAGTCTGAACACCACCCGCATGATCAGGCACATGGCAGCAAAGCACCCGACTTTATGGGCTGAACCCCAGGCTCCAGGAAAAGTGTCGGAGGGTGACACCACTGCTTCTTCTACTGTTGTAGCCAATCTCCTGTCCATGGTGCATGCGAAGATACCTCCTGCTCTGAATCTGTTGTTGCCCACACTCAACTAGCACCATCATCAAGCACGTCCACGTCCTTGTCCCAGCGCAGCCTTAAGATGTCCATACTGGAAAGTCATTGGAATGCAAGCGGAAATATGCAGCCAACCCCCCACAGGCCACAGTCCGAATTTCACACATTTTTCATGCCCTCAAAATGTTGCCTTTTAGGCTCATGGAGACGGAAGCTTTCCACAACCTGATGGCGGCGGCCATCCCAAGGTATTCGGTTCCCAGCCGGCACTATTTCTACTGTTGTGCCATCCCGGCATTACACAAGCACATGTCCCACAACATTACCCGTACCCTCAACAATGCTGTTACTGGGAAAGTCCACCTAACCAGACACGTCGACAAGTGCTTGTGGGCAGGAACGGTACATGTCCCTGACAGCACACTGGGTTAATATGACACCCTAGGAGTTCAGGTACCACATTGGTATTGCTGTGATTGCTCCCTCTAAGCTGAAGCGCAGGAACCGGGCACTGGGAGCCCAAAGTTGTGTGGAACTACATGTCCCACGGCAGAACCGGAGGGCAGGAAATTGAAAGTGACTTGCCCACATTACACCCTGAGGTACAGCAACATCCAGAGCCCAGAGTCACCGTGAATAGAGACCCCAAGGAATAGGCTTGCGTTGCCTACCATGCAGGAACTATCCCAGAACAAAGAGTAAGAGAGAGAACCTTAACAGAAGCCACAGGCAGCAAGGGACTTATTTAGCGCATAGTGGAAGGTTCCCAATCTAACCTGGCAAAGGGGTTTCTACCCATTTTCAAGCTGCCTGGACTCCACTGTCACCTGTTGCTGGTACCCTGGACTGTGGCTGTCTTATCATTAGTAAACCAAGTAAAGAGACTGCAACCCTGTGTCCTCTGTATATTCTGGCACCACACCACTCTAGCCAAACACACCGGGAGCCCTCGGGACCCAGCTTCACCTGTGGATGATCTTTGCTGCAGAACCATCACGCCCAGAGGACCCCTTTAAGCAGTGTCGGTCACCCCTGACCGAATACCGCAGATGGCGTCACGAACATTTCTCATTTTTACAAACTTTAATCAAACCATTTTAACCCCTTAATCCCATTTGACGTACTATCCCATCAAGGTGACCTGGGACTTAATTCCCAGGGACGGGATAGTATGTCACAGCGATCGGCCGCGCTCACGGGGGGAGCACAGCCGATCGTGGCTGGGTGTCAGCTGACTATCGCTGATATCCGGCACTATGTGCCAGGAGCGGTTACGGACCGCCCCGGCACATTAACCCCCGGCACACTGCGATCAAACAAGATCGCAGTGTTCTGGCGGTATAGGGAAGCATCGCGCAGGGAGGGGGCTCCCTGCATGCTTCCCTGAGACCCTCGGAGCAAGGCGATGTGATTGCGTTGCTCCGAGGGTCTCCTACCTTCTTCTCCCTGCAGGCCCCGGATCAAAAAAGAGCAGGCGCTGGTACGATACGATACAATACGATACACTTCATTGATCCCGTGGGAAATTATGGTATCACAGCAGCACAACTTACATCATAAAAATCATAAATGAATTACTTAATTGACATGACAGTGGAGTTGACAGAAGAACATTACATATTAGAATAGGACATACACAACAAGTGAACTGAAATGTAGAGAAATAAAGTAGACATTCACCTTGATGATTTAACCCTAATGTTATTGTTGTACATTCCCATAGCAGTTGGCACAAACGATTTCCTATATTTTTCCTTCTTACACCTCAGAAGTATTTGGGTATGTGTCCACGTTCAGATTTGCTTCAGGATTTGGTCAGGATTTTATGCAGGTAAAATCCTGACCAAAAATGCACCTGAGGTCACTGATAGGTCACCTGCGGTGTTGCTGCGTGTTTTGCTCATTAGCTAACCATAGAAAACAAACGATCGAACACCCAACATCAATTAGATGCAAAAAAGTACTTTATTATATAAAAAATACAATGTACATATTCAGGATATTAAGGGAAAACCAGGGAGGGAAGAGATGAAAAACCTCAAGTCACAAGTGCAACAAGAAACGGCTAGGGGTGCAGGCTTGTGGACCATGAAATAATGTAACTAGTCATCAACTAGGTTCCTCCAAAAAGGATTCCTATAAAGTGCCATAGCAGGAAAGTGAAATAAAAAATTGAAAAATATATATAGAAGCTAAGATATAAATATATTACACAAAATGCACCATATTCAATAGCCACCATATAGAACAAACGATGTATATATTACCTGCAGAGGCACAATAGATAATCACGTTCCACCGCGTGCACCCACCCCAACGCACGTTTCGGCGTATGAGCCTTTTTCAAGGGGTGATGGGTAAGGGGAAGTAGGGGCATTAAAATAGCAGACACCCTCCAATCACCGCTCAAAGCATCAGCTGCATTTTATCATAACAATCAAGGAGATGCCGGAAACCTAGTGAGAGCACACATTGAGATCATAGTGACCACTCGTAATTCACTGCGCCGCCATTAGCACATGTCAGAATATCACCGCTGCAGTCTGATCACATCATCAGCTTGGCTTGGGTAAAACCCACCCACCCTCAATGACGCGGCCGTAGTCATGGAGATCATATACAACATAACACATCGTCGGCGTACTGCGTACGAGGGAGGAAGTCTGAAGCCCTACCAATCACTGTCAGTGACCGCCCACCTTAGATGACGCGTACGTCACCGAGGCAACCGAGGACGCCGACCGGCGCCGGCGTCAGTACTCGGTTGCCTCGGTGACGTACGCGTCATCTAAGGTGGGCGGTCACTGACAGTGATTGGTAGGGCTTCAGACTTCCTCCCTCGTACGCAGTACGCCGACGATGTGTTATGTTGTATATGATCTCCATGACTACGGCCGCGTCATTGAGGGTGGGTGGGTTTTACCCAAGCCAAGCTGATGATGTGATCAGACTGCAGCGGTGATATTCTGACATGTGCTAATGGCGGCGCAGTGAATTACGAGTGGTCACTATGATCTCAATGTGTGCTCTCACTAGGTTTCCGGCATCTCCTTGATTGTTATGATAAAATGCAGCTGATGCTTTGAGCGGTGATTGGAGGGTGTCTGCTATTTTAATGCCCCTACTTCCCCTTACCCATCACCCCTTGAAAAAGGCTCATACGCCGAAACGTGCGTTGGGGTGGGTGCACGCGGTGGACCGTGATTATCTATTGTGCCTCTGCAGGTAATATATACATCGTTTGTTCTATATGGTGGCTATTGAATATGGTGCATTTTGTGTAATATATTTATATCTTAGCTTCTATATATATTTTTCAATTTTTTATTTCACTTTCCTGCTATGGCACTTTATAGGAATCCTTTTTGGAGGAACCTAGTTGATGACTAGTTACATTATTTCATGGTCCACAAGCCTGCACCCCTAGCCGTTTCTTGTTGCACTTGTGACTTGAGGTTTTTCATCTCTTCCCTCCCTGGTTTTCCCTTAATATCCTGAATATGTACATTGTATTTTTTATATAATAAAGTACTTTTTTGCATCTAATTGATGTTGGGTGTTCGATCGTTTGTTTTCTATGGTTAGCTATTCTCTGGTGGCGATTATCCCATAGTATATCCATTATGGCCCATTATTTATTTTGATTTAATTTAATTTTACTTAATTACTGTTATATGGGCATGCTTCTCATGAAGTTGTGGTCTTTATGTGTTTTGCTCATTGTAGCAACATGCTGCGTTCTGAAAAAACGCAACGCATGCGTTTTTTAATGCACAGTGGAGACGGGATTTCATTAAATCCCCTCCACTATGCTGTAACATCTGGACGCTGCGTTTCCTGAACGTGGACACATACCCTTTGCCGGTTACTGAAGGTGCTCTTCTGTCTCATGAATAGCTCATATAGTGGATGTGCATTATTGTTCAAAATTGCCAAACACTTTTTCAGAGTTCTTCTCTCCACTACCTCCTCAAAAGAGTCCAGATTGCAGCCAACAGCAGTGGAAGATAGCCGTAGGCACTACTATGAATTGTGGTGCACAAGTAGGTGCCCAAACCGTACTTATGTTGTAGATAAACTTGGCACACACGTGGTCAGATGAAAGTGAGATTTAATTGAAAGAGAGAGTACATACACTATTGACGTTTCGGTCTCAGGTTAGACCTTCATCAATGAACTAAATAAAGAAAAATAGTGAAACAAAAATAAAATGGGTATATACAATAATATTTTCAGTATTGTCAATCATAAATGGGTCTCGATAGAACAATGAAAAGCATAACTATCAATGGTATATGAGATATAGTTATTTTGTTCAGGATAATACCATTAGTGTCCTGATCATCATGCACTAGGAATGTGGGTGTGAGGATAACCGTTACTATAATAATGTGAACGTAGTTCGTGATTGTGCCAGTTAGGGTGAGATAATAGCAGACCGTAGTGTAGAGGAGATGAGATACCAGAAGGGGGGGGACCTACCCTCTCTGAGTATTTCACAGATTGACGTTCTAATGGGAGATTAATCTGTAGGGATTGCAAAAAACCATTAAGGGTCACTCCCGGGGACTGTGTAATAAATGAGCTTAGCACAATACCATGTAAGGGTTAGCCTACCCCTCTGCTTGTGGCTGGTACAGCTATAAATAGCAGGCTATACTTGGCGCTGTATGCGTTAGTATACTGTGGTCCGGAAAAACAGTGTGTGGCCGCAGTCAGGGATCTGTATAACTCACCCGGTGCTGTGTGGTGCGGACGCGGCATCCACCGCTCGTCCTGAGTGTGAGGTGACAGCGCCGGGTGCCGCTCTATATGGGCGCGCTGTACGCAGTACTTGTCTGGAAGTGACCCCGGAGTGTGAGTGTTCCTATGGTGCGTTCCACTGTTTGCATAGTGGGTGGAGATATGAGTTCCACTACAGGCATGCGCTGTGGAACAGAACTACTGGTGGTAACTAGTGTTCAGCATTCCGATACCGCAAGTATCGGGTATCGGCCGATACTTGCGGGTATCGGAATTCCGATACCGAGATCCGATACTTTTGTGGTATCGGGTATCGGTATCGAAACAACATTAATGTGTAAAATAAAGAATTAAAATAAAAAATATTGCTATACTCACCTCTCCGACGCAGCCTGGACCTCACCGAGGGAACCGGCAGCGTTCTTTGCTTAAAATGCGCGCGTTTACTTCCTTCTGTGACGTCACGGCTTCTGATTGGTCGCGTGCCGCCCATGTGGCCGCGACGCGACCAATCACAGCAAGCCGTGACGTAATTCAGGTCCTGAATGCCTAATTCTGCATTCAGGACCTGAAATTACGTCACGGCTTGCTGTGATTGGTCGCGTCGCGGTCACATGGGCGGCACGCAACCAATCACAAGCCGTGATGTAATTTTAAAATGCGCGCGTTTCCTGCCTCCCGTGACGTCACGGCTTGTGATTGGTCGCGTCGCCCATGTGACCGCGACGTGACCAATCACAACCCGGAACGTAATTTTAAAATCCTGAATGCCTAGAATTAGGCATTGAGGACCTGAAAATTACGTCACGGCTTGCTGTGATTGGTCGCGTCGCGCGACCAATCAGAAGCCGTGACGTCACGGAAGGAAGTAAACGCGCGTATTTTAAGCAAAGAACGCTGCCGGTTCCCTCGGTGAGGTCCAGGCTGCGTCGGAGAGGTGAGTATAGCAATATTTTTTATTTTAATTCTTTATTTTACACATTGATATGGATCCCAGGGCCTGAAGGAGAGTTTCCTCTCCTTCAGACCCTGGGAACCATCAGGGATACCGTCCGATACTTGAGTCCCCTTGACTTGTATTGGTATCGGTATCGGATTAGATCCGATACTTTGCCGGTATCGGCCGATACTTACCGATATCGATACTTTCAAGTATCGGACGGTATCGCTCAACACTAGTGGTAACCCTTCTGAGGCTGGAAATAGTGCATCTAGAGAGAAAGTACTCAGCGTGCAGGCTCGTAGATGGTGAGGAGAGATCTCTCTATTGTAGAGGCGTGGAAATGTGTTATGACCCCAATGGCGAGGGTCTCAGAGGAACGTGGAAGTCTGCAGAATACAAAAATCCAGCTCATAGGGCAGTGGTAACTGGGTTGACCATATATCTACTCCTAACGCCAACACTAGAAGTAGCCGGGGATCATTCCTACGTTGATTCTAGATGACACGCGCCAGCCGGAGAATCTAGCTACCCCTAGTAGAGGAAAACAAAGACCTTTCTTGCCTCCAGAGAAGGGGACCCCAAAGCTGGATAGAAACCCCCCACAAATAATGACGGTGAGGTAAGAGGAAATGACAAACACAGAAATGAACCAGGTTTAGCACAGAGAGGCCCGCTTACTGATAGCAGAATAAAGAAAGGTAACTTATATGGTCAACAAAAACCCTATCAAAATCCACACTGGAAATTCAAGAACCCCCGAACCGTCTAACGGTCCGGGGGGAGAACACCAGCCCCCTAGAGCATCCAGAAAGGTCAGGATATAGATTTGGAACAAGCTGGACAAAAATACAAAACCAAAACAAATAGCAAAAAGCAAAAGGCAGACTTAGCTGATATAACTGGAACCAGGATCAGTAGACAAGAGCACAGCAGACTAGCTCTGATAACTACGTTGCCAGGCATTGAACTGAAGGTCCAGGGAGCTTATATAGCAACACCCCTAACTAACGACCCAGGTGCGGATAAAAGGAATGACAGAAAAACCAGAGTCAAAAAGCTAGTAACCACTAGAGGGAGCAAAAAGCAAATTCACAACAGTACCCCCCCCTTAGTGAGGGGTCACCGAACCCTCACCACGACCACCAGGGCGATCAGGATGAGCGGCATGAAAGGCACGAACTAAATCGGCCGCATGAACATCAGAGGCGACCACCACACGATGCTTAGCACCCTCGAGCCAATGACGCCACTCCTCAAATGCCCATTTCATGGCCAACAACTCCCGATTGCCCACATCATAATTTCGCTCGGCCGGCGAAAACTTCCTAGAGAAAAAGGCACAAGGTTTCATAACAGAGCAACCAGGGCCTCTCTGCGACAAAACGGCCCCTGCCCCAATCTCCGAAGCATCCACCTCAACCTGAAAGGGAAGTGAGACGTCAGGCTGGCACAAAACAGGCGCCGAAGTAAACCGGCGTTTCAACTCCTGGAAAGCCTCCACGGCAGCAGGAGCCCAGTTAGCTACATCGGAGCCCTTCTTGGTCATATCCGTCAAAGGTTTCACAATGCTAGAAAAATTAGCGATAAAACGACGGTAGAAGTTAGCGAAGCCCAAGAACTTCTGAAGACTCTTAACTGACGAGGGCTGAGTCCAATCAAGAATAGCTCGGACCTTGACTGGGTCCATCTCCACAGCAGAAGGGGAAAAAATGAACCCCAAAAAGGGAACCTTCTGTACACCAAAGAGACACTTTGAGCCCTTGACAAACAAAGAATTTTCACGCAAAATTTTAAAGACCAACCTGACCTGCTCCACATGCGAATCCCAATTATCAGAAAAAACCAAAATATCATCCAGATAAACAATCAAAAATTTATCCAGATACTTCCGGAAAATGTCATGCATAAAGGACTGAAAAACTGAAGGCGCATTGGAGAGCCCAAAAGGCATCACCAAGTACTCAAAATGACCTTCGGGCGTATTGAATGCGGTTTTCCATTCATCACCTTGCTTAATGCGCACAAGGTTGTACGCACCACGAAGGTCTATCTTGGTGAACCACTTGGCACCCTTAATCCGGGCAAACAAGTCAGACAACAGCGGTAAAGGATACTGAAATTTGACAGTGATCTTATTTAAAAGCCTATAATCAATACAAGGTCTCAAAGATCCGTCCTTTTTTGCCACAAAAAAGAATCCCGCACCAAGAGGGGAAGAAGACGGACGAATATGTCCTTTCTCCAGAGACTCCTTGATATATGAACGCATAGCGGTATGTTCAGGTACCGACAGATTAAACAGTCTTCCCTTAGGAAATTTGCTGCCTGGGATCAAATCTATAGCACAGTCACAGTCCCTATGAGGAGGCAGTGCACTGGACTCAGACTCACTGAAGACATCCTGATAATCAGACAAATACTCCGGAACTTCCGAAGGCGTAGAAGAAGCAATAGACACAGGCAGGGAATCCCCATGAATACCACGACAGCCCCAACTTGAGACTGACATAGCCTTCCAGTCCAGGACTGGATTATGGGTCTGTAACCATGGCAGCCCTAAAACAACCAAATCATGCATTTTATGTAAAACCAGGAAACGTATCACCTCGCGGTGTTCAGGAGTCATGCACATGGTAACCTGTGTCCAATACTGCGGTTTATTTGCTGCCAATGGTGTAGCATCAATACCCCTAAGAGGAATAGGATTTTCTAATGGTTCAAGAGTAAAACCACAGCGCTTAGCAAATGAGAGATCCATGAGACTCAGGGCAGCACCTGAATCTACAAACGCCATGACAGGATAAGATGACAGTGAGCAAATCAAAGTTACAGACAGAATAAATTTAGGTTGCAAATTACCAACGGTGACAGGACTAACAACCTTAGCTATACGTTTAGAGCATGCTGAGATAACATGTGTAGAATCACCACAGTAGTAGCACAAGCCATTCCGGCGTCTATGAATTTTCCGCTCATTTCTAGTCAGGATTCTATCACATTGCATTAAATCAGGTGTCCGTTCAGACAACACCATGAGGGAATTTGCGGTTTTTCTATCACATTGCACCGAATTAGGTGTCTGTTCAGACAACACCATGAGGGAATTTGCGGTTTTGCGCTCCCGCAACCGCTGGTCAATTTGAATAGCCAGTGCCATAGTATCATTCAGACCTGTGGGAATGGGAAAACCCACCATAACATTCCTAATGGCTTCAGAAAGGCCATTTCTAAAATTAGCGGCCAGTGCACACTCGTTCCAATGTGTCAGCACGGACCATTTCCGAAATTTTTGGCAATACACTTCAGCCTCGTCCTGCCCCTGAGACATAGCCAGCAAGGCCTTTTCTGCCTGAATCTCAAGATTGGGTTCCTCATAAAGTAAACCGAGCGCCAGAAAAAACGCATCAAGATCAGCCAATGCCGGATCTCCTGGCGCCAGCGAAAAAGCCCAATCCTGAGGGTCGCCCCGTAAGAACGAAATAACAATTTTTACTTGCTGAGCAGAATCTCCAGATGAACAGGGTCTCAGGGACAAAAACAATTTACAATTATTCACGAAATTCCTAAACTTAAACCTGTCTCCGGAAAACAGTTCAGGAATCGGTATTTTAGGTTCTGACCTAGGATTTCTGATAACATAGTCTTGTATGCCCTGCACACGAGTAGCCAGCTGGTCCACACTTGTAATCAAGGTCTGGACATTCATGTCTGCAGCAAGCATAGCCACTCTGAGGTAAAGGGGAAGAAGAAAAAAAAAACTCAGAATCTTCTTTCTTATAATCCCTCTTCTGCAATGCATTAAACATTTAATACTGGCCTGGCAAACTGTTATGACCCCAATGGCGAGGGTCTCAGAGGAACGTGGAAGTCTGCAGAATACAAAAATCCAGCTCATAGGGCAGTGGTAACTGGGTTGACCATATATCTACTCCTAACGCCAACACTAGAAGTAGCCGGGGATCATTCCTACGTTGATTCTAGATGACACGCGCCAGCCGGAGAATCTAGCTACCCCTAGTAGAGGAAAACAAAGACCTTTCTTGCCTCCAGAGAAGGGGACCCCAAAGCTGGATAGAAGCCCCCCACAAATAATGACGGTGAGGTAAGAGGAAATGACAAACACAGAAATGAACCAGGTTTAGCACAGAGAGGCCCGCTTACTGATAGCAGAATAAAGAAAGGTAACTTATATGGTCAACAAAAACCCTATCAAAATCCACACTGGAAATTCAAGAACCCCCGAACCGTCTAACGGTCCGGGGGGAGAACACCAGCCCCCTAGAGCTTCCAGCAAAGGTCAGGATATAGATTAGGAACAAGCTGGACAAAAATACAAAACCAAAACAAATAGCAAAAAGCAAAAGGCAGACTTAGCTGATATAACTGGAACCAGGATCAGTAGACAAGAGCACAGCAGACTAGCTCTGATAACTACGTTGCCAGGCATAGAACTGAAGGTCCAGGGAGCTTATATAGCAACACCCCTAACTAACGACCCAGGTGCGGATAAAAGGAATGACAGAAAAACCAGAGTCAAAAAACTAGTAACCACTAGAGGGAGCAAAAAGCAAATTCACAACAGAAATGTGCCCGATCTCAGTGGTGCTAAGAAGAGGTGGGGATCCTGTGGCTATTTATTATAGACGATTCTGTAAAGAGAAATATAGGTATTAGATATATGCATAAGAGGAGACATCATAACATGACATTATAGAGATATTGATAAATACATAATAGGATACAGGGTTCACCTTAATTAGGTCATAAACGACTGGATATCATAGTCTCTATTCAAGCCCCTTGGGGTCAAGGTCTGTAGTTCATGTATCCAGTATGCCTCCCTCTTTTTGAGGAGGCATATCCTGTCCCCTCCTCTCCGTGGTGCTGTAACCTGCTCGATTACCTGAAACCTTAGTTGGGAAATAGTATGACCTTGGGCTATGAAATGATAAGGTATAGGTAATAGTGTGTTTTTACATCTTATTGTGGATTTGTGTTTAGAGATCCTCTGTTTAATAGGCTGTGTAGTCTCTCCAACATAACATAACCCACAGGGGCATTTTATCAGGTAAATCACGTATGCAGAGTCACAAGTGAAGAATCCCTTTATGGGATATTCCTTACCATTGTGGGGATGGTGGAAGGTAGTGCCTCTCTGTACATTGTTGCACTGTGTACATTGCAAACATGGATATGTGCCAATTTTTGGGTTGCTGAGAAAACGCTGTCTAGATGTCTGTTGGGAAGTGCCTATGTCTGCCCTAACCAATTTGTCACGTATGTTACGTGGTCTGCGGAAGCATGGAAGAAAGGGTTCATTGAATTCCCTTATCCCTGGGTGTGCTGTCCCTAGAATATGCCAGTGGCGTCGTATAGATTTATGAAGAAGGTATGCCAGGGGATGAAAATTATGGACAAATGGGATGCGGACCCTACCAACAGTATCAAAGAACTTATTCAGGATACACTCATTAAATATAGCGAATTGAAAATTAGACCAAAAGACCTGCGAATATCTAACAAAACAAAACCCAATTACACCGTTTTTTTACGTACTGCCAAAAATCCATAAGAGCCTTAATAATCCACCCGGAAGACCCATAGTGGCTTCAACGGAATCAATCTTGTCACCCATCTCAAAATACTTAGAAAAAATACTTACACCTCTAATTAAACTAACTCCCTCTTTCCTACTAGACACGGGAGCCTTTCTGAGACTCATGGATAAGCTCAAGACTATTCCTAAGGAAGCATTCCTAGTTACATTCGACGTAAAGGACCTATATACGTCCATACCACATGTAGAGGGCATCACATCTGTTAGAAAACTACTCACTACTTCTAACTTAGATCCAGAACAGACTAATCTCTGCAGCGAATTGCTCTCTATAGTGCTCACTAAAAATTTCTTCCTGTTTGAAGATCAAATTTATTTACAAATAAGGGGCACCGCGATTGGGAGCAACGCAGCACCACCTTATGCAAATTCATACATGGCTGACTATGAAAAGAGTAGCATCTACATCAATGACCTTTTCCGCACACATGCCATGGTGTGGAAAAGGTACATTGATGATATATTTTGTGTCTGGAATGGCCTAAAGACGA
Source organism: Ranitomeya variabilis (assembly GCF_051348905.1). NCBI lineage: Eukaryota > Metazoa > Chordata > Amphibia > Anura > Dendrobatidae > Ranitomeya > Ranitomeya variabilis. Next base: position 770,031,216 of record NC_135235.1, on the reverse strand, counting down.
CATTGGAAACTTTCTTTGAATTCCTCAGAACATCCTGGCCAGGCTTGGATTTCACGACGACATATGATCTAAATAGAGTGAATTTTTTAGACACCATAATTATCAAAAATGACCAGGGAGAACTCTCCACAGATCTATTCATCAAGCCGACAGATCGCAATAGTCTTCTTCATTATGACAGCTTCCACCCCACAAAAATGAAGAATTCAATTCCTAGATCACAGTTCCAAAGGGTCCACAAAATTGTCTCTGATGATAAGCTAAACAACGATTGAACAACGATTGGAAGAGTTGCGGATAACATTTTCTGAGAGGGGTTATCCACCCCATACTCTTGATTTTTCTAGAACCACTCTCCCTCCGAACTCGAGGATGAACACGAGAAATCGCATCCCATTTGTCCATAATTTTCATCCCCTGGCATACCTTCTTCATAAATCTATACGACGCCACTGGCATATTCTAGGGACAGCACACCCAGGGATAAGGGAATTCAATGAACCCTTTCTTCCATGCTCCCGCAGACCACGTAACATACGTGACAAATTGGTTAGGGCAGACATAGGCACTTCCCAACAGACATCTAGACAGCGTTTTCTCAGCAACCCAAAAATTGGCACATATCCATGTTTGCAATGTACACAGTGCAACAATGTACAGAGAGGCACTACCTTCCACCATCCCCACAATGGTAAGGAATATCCCATAAAGGGATTCTTCACTTGTGACTCTGCATACGTGATTTACAGTGGGGCAAAAAAGTATTTAGTCAGTCAGCAATAGTGCAAGTTCCACCACTTAAAAAGATGAGAGGCGTCTGTAATTTACATCATAGGTAGACCTCAACTATGGGAGACAAACTGAGCAAAAAAAATCCAGAAAATCACATTGTCTGTTTTTTTATCATTTTATTTGCATATTAGGGTGGAAAATAAGTATTTGGTCAGAAACAAACAATCAAGATTTCTGGCTCTCACAGACCTGTAACTTCTTCTTTAAGAGTGTCCTATGGTCTGATAAAACCAAACTGGAACTGTTTGGTAGAAACACAACTTGTCGTGTTTGGAGGAAAAAGAATACTGAGTTGCATCCATCAAACACCATACCTACTGTAAAGCATGGTGGTGGAAACATCATGCTTTGGGGCTGTTTCTCTGCAAAGGGGCCAGGACGACTGATCCGGGTACATGAAAGAATGAATGGGGCCATGTATCGTGAGATTTTGAGTGCAAACCTCCTTCCATCAGCAAGGGCATTGAAGATGAAACATGGCTGGGTCTTTCAACATGACAATGATCCAAAGCACACCGCCAGGGCAACGAAGGAGTGGCTTCGTAAGAAGCATTTCAAGGTCCTGGAGTGGCCTAGCCAGTCTCCAGATCTCAACCCTATAGAAAACCTTTGGAGGGAGTTGAAAGTCCGTGTTGCCAAGCGAAAAGCCAAAAACATCACTGCTCTAGAGGAGATCTGCATGGAGGAATGGGCCAACATACCAACAACAGTGTGTGGCAACCTTGTGAAGACTTACAGAAAACGTTTGACCTCTGTCATTGCCAACAAAGGCTATATTACAAAGTATTGAGATGAAATTTTGTTTCTGACCAAATACTTATTTTCCACCCTAATATGCAAATAAAATGATAAAAAAACAGACAATGTGATTTTCTGGATTTTTTTTTCTCAGTTTGTCTCCCATAGTTGAGGTCTACCTATGATGTAAATTACAGACGCCTCTCCTCTTTTTAAGTGGTGGAACTTGCACTATTGCTGACTGACTAAATACTTTTTTGCCCCACTGTACCTGATAAAATGCCCCTGTGGGTTGTGTTATGTTGGAGAGACTACACAGCCTATTAAACAGAGGATCTCTAAACACAAATCCACAATAAGATGTAAAAACACACTATTACCTATACCTTATCATTTCATAGCCCAAGGTCATACTATTTCCCAACTAAGGTTTCAGGTAATCGAGCAGGTTACAGTACCACGGAGAGGAGGGGACAGGATATGCCTCCTCAAAAAGAGGGAGGCATACTGGATACATGAACTACAGACTTTGACCCCAAGGGGCTTGAACAGAGACTATGATATCCAGTCGTTTATGACCTAATTAAGGCGAACCCTGTATCCTATTATGCATTTATCAATATCTCTATAATGTCATGTTATGATGTCTCCTTGTGTGCATATATCTAATACCTATATTTCTCTTTACAGAACCGTCTATACTAAATAGCCACAGGATCCCCACCTCTTCTTAGCACCACTGAGATCGGGCACATTTCCACGCCTCTACAATAGAGAGATCTCTCCTCACCATCTACGAGCCTGCACGCTGAGTACTTTCTCTCTAGATGCACTATTTCCAGCCTCAGAAGGGTTACCACTAGCAGTTCTGTTCCACAGCGCATGCCTGTAGTGGAACTCATATCTCCACCCACTATGCAAACAGTGGAACGCACCATAGGAACACTCACACTCCGGGGTCACTTCCAGACAAGTACTGCGTACAGCGCGCCCATATAGAGCGGCACCCGGCGCTGTCACCTCACACTCAGGACGAGCGGTGGATGCCGCGTCCGCACCACACAGCACCGGGTAAGTTATTCAGATCCCTGACTGCGGCCACACACTGTTTTTCCGGACCACAGTATACTAACGCATACAGCGCCAAGTATAGCCTGCTATTTATAGCTGTACCAGCCACAAGCAGAGGGGTAGGCTAACCCTTACATGGTATTGTGCTAAGCTCATGTATTACACAGTCCCCGGGAGTGACCCTTAATGGTTTTTTGCAATCCCTACAGATTAATCTCCCATTAGAACGTCAATCTGTGAAATACTCAGAGAGGGTAGGTTCCCCCCCTTCTGGTATCTCATCTCCTCTACACTACGGTCTGCTATTATCTCACCCTAACTGGCACAATCACGAACTACGTTCACATTATTATAGTAACGGTTATCCTCACACCCACATTCCTAGTGCATGATGATCAGGACACTAATGGTATTATCCTGAACAAAATAACTATATCTCATATACCATTGATAGTTATGCTTTTCATTGTTCTATCGAGACCCATTTATGATTGACAATACTGTAAATATTATTGTATATACCTATTTTATTTTTGTTTCACTATTTTTCTTTATTTAGTTAATTGATGAAGGTCTAACCTGAGACCGAAACGTCAATAGTGTATGTACTCTCTCTTTCAATTAAATCTCACTTTCATCTGACCACGTGTGTGCCAAGTTTATCTACAGTCCACAGCAGAACTTGCCTTCTCGATGATCTTATTCAGCTTATTAGCATCAGAGGCCCGCACACTACTACCCCAGCATGTGATTGCAAAAAAGATGGCACTTGCCACCACTGACTGGTAGAACATTTCTAACATTTTGCTGCACACATTAAAAGACCTCAGTTTCCTTAGATAAGCCAGGATCCCTGCATGTCAGATCGCTGATCTGACACAGTGCTCTGCAAAGTGTCAGATCATCAATCTGACCTTATAACATGATGCCCCCCCGGGGCAATGTTATAAAGTACAGAAAAAAAATTTGGTTGTGTAAAAAAAAAAAAAATTCCTAAATAAAGAAAAAAAATTAAAATATTATTCCTATAAATACATTTCGTTCTCTAAATAAAAAAAAAACAATAAAAGTACACATATTTAGTATCGCCGCATCCGTAACGACCCAACCTATAAAACTGTCCCTCTAGTTAACCCCTTCAGTGAACACCGTAAAAAAAAACAAAAAAATACGAGGCAAATAACGCTTTATTATCATACCACCAAACAAAAAGTGGAATAGCATGCGAGCAAAAAGACAGATATAAATAACTATGGTACCGCTGAAAATGTCATCTTGTCCCGCAAAAAACGAACCGCCATACAGCATCATCAGCGAAAAAATAAAAAAGTTATAGTCCTCAGAATAAAGCGATGCAAAAATAATTATTTTTTCTATAAAATAGTTTTTATCGTATAAAAGCGCCAAAACATAAAAAAAATATAAATGAGGTATCGCTGTAATCGTACTGACCTGACGAATAAAACGGCTTTATCAATTTTACCAAACGCGAAACGGTATAAACGCCCCCCCCCCCCCCCCCCAAAGAAATTCATGAATAGCTGGTTTTTGGTCATTCTGCCTCACAAAAATCGGAATAAAAAGCGATAGAAAAATGTCACGTGCCCGAAAATGTTACCAATGAAAACGTCAATTTGTCCCGTAAAAAAAAAAGACCTCACATGACTCTGTGGACCAAAATATGGAAAAATTATGGCTCTCAAAATGTAACTCAAAAAAATATTATTTACAATAAAAAGTGTCTTTTAGTGTGTGACGGCTGCCAGTCATAAAAATCAGCTAAAAAACCCACTATAAATAGTAAATCAAACCCCCCTTCATCACCCCCTTAGTTAGGGAAAAATAATAAAATAAAAAAAATGTATTTATTTCCATTTTCCCATTAGGGTTAGGGTTAGGGCTACGGTTAGGGTTAGGGCTAGGTTTAAGGTTAGGGTTAGGGCTAGTGTTAGGGTTAGGATTAGGGCTAGGGTTAGGACTGGGGTTGGGGCTAGGGTTGGGGTTTGGATTACATTTACGGTAGGGATTAGGGTTAGGGGTGTGTCAGGGTTAGGAGTGTGGTTGGGGTTATAGGTGGGATAGGGTTAGGGGTGTGTTGGAGTTTGGGTTAGGGGTGTGTTTTGGTTAGGGTTTCAGTTAGAATTGGGGGTTTCCACTGTTTAGGCACATCAGGGGCTGTCCAAACACGACATGGCGTCCGATCTCAATTCCAGCCAATTCTGCATTGAAAAAGTAAAACAGTGCTCCTTCCCTTCCGAGCTCTCCCGTGCGCCCAAACAGGGATTTACCCCAACATATGGGGTATCAGCGTACTCAGGACAAACTGGACAACAACTTCTGGGGTCCAATTTCTCTTGTTATCCTTGAGAAAATAAAAATTTGGGGGGGCTAAAAAAACATTTTTGTAGGAAAAAAATATTTTTTATTTTCACGGCTCTGCATTATAAACTGTAGTGAAACACTTGGGTGTTCAAAGCTCTCACAACACTTCTAGATAAGTTCCTTACGGGTCTACTTTTCAATATGGGGTCACTTGTGGGGGGTTTCTGCTGTTTAGGTACATCAGGGGCTCTGAAAATCTAACGTGACGCCTGCAGACCTATCCATCTAAGTCTGCATTCCAAATGGCGCTCCTTACCTTCCGATCTCTGCCATGCGCCCAAACGGTGGTTCCCCCCCCACATATGGGGTATCAGCGTACTCAGGACAAATTGCACAACAACTTTTTGGGTCCAATTTTTCTTGTTACCATTGGGAAAATAAAAATTTGGGGGGCTAAAAAAACATTTTTGTAGGAAAAAAAATGATTTTTTATTTTTTTACGGCTCTGCGTTATTAACTGTAGTGAAACACTTGGGGGTTCAAAGTTCTCACAATACATCTAGATAAGTTCCATGGGGGGTCTAGTTTCCAATATGGGGTCACTTGTGGGGGTTTTCTACTGTTTACGTACATTAGGGGCTCTGCAAACGCAATGTGACGCCTGCAGACCTGTCATGATTCTCAATGGCGAGAGAACATAGCCCAGCATATATGAGAACTAGCTCTTGGAAGATGGAAACTATACTGACCATGAACTAAACCTGCCGCACAACTAGAAGTGGCCGGGTAGCATGCCTACGTTTTTTTATCCCTAGATGCCCAGCGCCAGCCGGAGAACTACCTAATCCTAGCAGAGGAAAAGACAGTCCTGGCTCACCTCTAGAGAAATTTTCCCAAAAGGCAGACAGAGGCCCCCACATATATTGGCGGTGATTTTAGATGAAATGACAAACGTAGTATGAAAATAGTTTTAGCAAAATCGAGGTCCGCTTACTAGATAGCCGGAAGACAGAAAGGGCACTTTCATGGTCAGCAGAAAACCCTATCAAAACACCATCCAGAAATTACTTTAAGACTCTAGCATTAACTCATAACACCAGAGTGGCAATTTCCGATCACTAGAGCTTTCCAGACACAGTAACGAAACAGCAGCTGTGAACAGGAACAAAATGCAAAAACACACAAGGACAAAAGTCCAACTTAGCTGGGGGTTGTCTAGTAGCAGGAACAAGCACAGAAGGCTTCTGATAACATTGTTGACCGGCATGAAACTGACAGAGGAGCAAGGTTATATAGCGACTCCCACATCCTGATAGGAGCAGGTGAACAGAGGGGATGATGCACACAAGTTCAATTCCACAAGTGGCCACCGGGGGAGCCCAGAATCCAATTTCACAACACAGACCATTCCATCTAAGTCTGCATTCCAAGTGGCGCTCCTTTCCTTCCGAGCTCTGCCATGCGTCCAAACGGTGGTTCCCCCCACATATGGGGTATCAGCGTACTCAGGACAAATTGCACAACAATTTTTGGGGTCCAACTTCTCCTGTTACCCTTGGGAAAATACAAAACTGGGGGCTAAAAATAATTTTTGTGGAAATTTTTTTTTTTTCACAGCTCTGCATCATAAACTGTAGTGAAGCACTTGGGGGTTCAAAGCTCTCACAACACATCTAGATAAGTTCCTTAGGGAGTCTACTTTCCAAAATGGTGTCACTTGTGGGGGGTTTCAATGTTTAGGTACATCAGGGGCTCTGCAAATGCAACGTGATGCCTGCAGACCAATCCATCTAAGTCTGCATTCCAAATGGCGCTCCTTACCTTCCGATCTCTGCCATGCGCCCAAACGGTGGTTTCCCCCCCCCACATATGGGGTATCAGCGTACTCAGGACAAATTGCACAACAACTTTTTGGGTCCAATTTCTCTTTTTACCATTGGGAAAATAAAAATTTGGGGGCTAAAAAACATTTTTGAAGGAAAAAAATGATTTTTTATTTTCACGGCTCTGCGTTATTAACTGTAGTGAAACAATTGGGGGTTCAAAGTTCTCACAACACATCTAAATAATTTCCTTGGGGGATCTAGTTTACAACATGGGGTCACTTGTGGGGGGTTTCAATGATTAGGTACATTAGGGGCTCTGCAAACGCAATGTGATGCCTGCAGACTATTCCATCTAAGTCTGCATTCCAAATGGCGCTCCTTCCCTTCCAAGCTCTGCCATGCGCCCAAACGGTGGTTACCCCCCACATATGGGGTATCAGCGTACTCAGGACAAATTGAACAACAACTTTTGGGGTCCAATTTCTCCTGTTACCCTTGGGAAAATACAAAACTGGGGGCTAAAAAATAATTTTTGTGGAAAAAAAATACATTTATTTTCACGGCTCTGCGTCATAAACTGTAGTGAAACACTTGGGGGTTCAAAGCTCTCACAACACATCTAGATAAGTTCCTTAGGGGGTCTACTTTTCAAAATGGTGTCACTTGTGGGGGGTTTCAATGTGGGGGGTTTCAATGTTTAGGCACATCAGTGGCTCTCCAAACGCAATATGGCATCCCATCTCAATTCCAGTCAATTTTGCATTGAAAAGTCAAATGGCGCTTCTTCCCTTCCAAGCTCTGCCATGCGCCCAAACAGTGATTCCCCCCACATATGGGGTATCAGCATACTCAGGACAAATTGCACAACAACTTTTGGGGTCCAATTTCTTCTTTTACCCTTGGGAAAATAAAACATTGGGGGCGAAAATTTAATTTTTGTGAAAAAATGATTTTTTTATTTTTACGGCTCTGCATTATAAACTTCTGTGAAGCACTTGGTGGGTCAAAGTGCTCACCACACATCTAGATAAGTTCCTTAGGGGGTCTACTTTCCAAAATGGTGTCACTTGTGGGGGGTTTCAATGTTTAGGCACATCAGGGGCTCTCCAGACACAACATGGCATCCCATCTCAATTTCAGCAAATTTTGCAGTGAAAAGCCAAATGGCGCGCCTTCCCTTCCGAGCTCTGCCATGCGCCCACACAGTGGTTTACCCCCACATATGGGGTATCGGCGTACTCAGGACAAATTGTACAACAACTTTTGGGGTCCATTTTCTCCTGTTACCCTTGGTAAAACAAAACAAAATGGAGCTGAAGTAAATGTTTTTGTGAAAAAAAGTTAAATGTTCAGTATTTTTTAGAAAAATGTTTAGAATTGAGAGTCCTCAGTGGTTGATACCTTTTAATGGCTAACTGAAAAGATGGTACAAATTGCAAGCTTTCAAGACTACACAGGTCTCTTCATCAGGCATAGACTAATACAAATTTTGAAGAATCACATATTTATGCACAACATAGCACAGAAAAAAAAAACATGGATAAGACAGGTGGCATGAAGCAGAATTACCATGAGTGATAAACAGTTATGTCCATAAATGTTGGGCCAGTTCTTATATAAGGAATGTTTTATTGTCCTTTGATTCACCATTGTGATCGACGGCATCCCTATGAACGCTTTACTGGACACTGGCTCTCAGGTGACGACTATGCCTTACATTCTCTACAAGGGACTGGTGATTCTTTATATTGACCAGCGAGAATGTAACCCTATGATGACCTTAGGTACTAATGTCATAGAAAACTCTTGCCGAGGTTATTGTCTTGTTACAACAGGTGGCCAAAACTGCTGGTTCCAGTGAGCAGCGTGCCCTGCAAAAAGAAATCAGAGCCTTGATGCAGAGACAACAGGTGGAGCTGTCTGGTGGAGATGTTGGCAGCGTCACAGTGAGTGATCCGATCCCCATTGAAATACCCCCCAGGAGTGAAATGTTAATCTGGTGTCAGGCAGCAGTAGGCCTCAGAGGTAAAGACTACCAGGCCCTGGTAGAACCTGTGTATTCAGATAGTAGGCCCACCGTCCTGACAGCCTGAGGGGTAATTGATGTCCGCAAGGGGAGGGTACCAGTACGTGTCCTTAATTATGGAGAGAAAGAGGTCCTCTTACCCAGATATACCAGACTTGCTAAACTGTACACTGTTAATGATAATGCAAAAAAAGCAACAAAAACCTTGGTCCAGTCTGACCAGGCGGAGGGCAATGGCTCTGCAGGACAGTTGGAGGATTGGTGCCAGAAGTTACACATGGGCACTGACACTACCCCTTCACACCGAAAACATGAGTCTTACCGGGTGGTCCATGAGTATGAGCGGGTATTCAGCAAACACCCACTAGATTTTGGGCAGGTAAAAGGGGTTCAACATCATATCCTGACTGGAGGTCATCCACCCATTAAAGAGAGGTACCGGCCTATACCTCCAGCTCACTACCAATGTGCCAAGAGTAGGTTGAGAGAAAAGAAGGAAGCTGGGGTAATCAGAGACAGTTGCAGCCCCTGGACAGCTCCATTAGTCCTCATTAGAAAGATGGTGTTGCATGAGGATGTGTGTTGACTACAGGCAGATAAACCGTATTACACACAAGGATGCCTACCCGTTGCCCAGAATTGAATAGTCATTAGCTGCTTTAAAATCTGCTATTTCTCCACCTTAGAATCTCACTAGTGGGTATTGGCGGATTCCTGTGGCAGAGGCGGATAAAGAAAAGACCACCTTCATGACACCAATGGGCCACTCAGAATTCAACTACATGCCGTTCGGACTTTGCAACGCACCAGAGACGTTCCAGAGGATGATGGAGTGCTGTCTCAGGCACAAGAATTTTGAAACCATCCTTTTGTACCTGGATGATGTCATCGTCTTCTCCAAGACTTATGAAGACCACCTGGTCGAGGTGTTTGAAGCCTTGTCCAATTATGGCCTGAAAGTGAAGCCGTCCAAGTGCCACCTGTTAAAGCCCAAAGTGCAGTACCTGGGCCATGTGGTAAGCGCCGAAGGTGTGGCACCAGACCCCGACAAGATCACCGTGATCAGGGACTCGGCAAACTCGGCTACTACCAAAGGTTCATTAAGGTTCATTAAGGACTTCAAAATGATAGCCGCACCCCGCAAGACCTGTTAGTAGGCCAATCCAAGAAGGCCAAGAGCAAAAGTCCTCTGTTCGAGTGGAACGACAGGCTAGAAGGATACTTCACTTGGTTGAAGTTGGCTCTCACGGGAGATGAAGTACTGGCCTATCTTGACCATGACCAACCATTTGTACTCTACACAGACGCCAACAACTTGGGATTGGGAGTAGTACTGTCCCAGGTACAGAAAGGCAGGGAAAGAGTAATTGCCTACACCAGCAGGAAGCTTCGTCCCACTAAAAGGAACCCCTAAAACTACAGTTCCTTTAAGCTGGAGTTACTCACCATAGTCTGGGCGACAGGGCCGTATTTAGAGTTTCTGCTGCCCTAGGCACTTTTCGTGCTGCCTCCCCTATTGGTGAGTATGACTAATGCAGATACGGTCGGCAGTGACTTGGGCTACTTTCACATCAGCGATGTTTGCCATTCGCGGCAGTTTTTCCACATCTGCCGTGTAACGGATCACTTACGGCAACACTGCATTCGGCCTCATTCATTCCCTATGGGACTTGCGGACCTGTGCGGCACTTGCAGTTTTGCAGCGATCCAGCAAATGCGGTACTTGCAGCAATGGAAAAAACTGCTGCTAGCAGTGTTTTTTTTGTCTCACCGCAAGTGCCGCACGTGTCCACAAGTAGCCATCACTACCTGTCCCTGCACCTTGCCAGCTCATCCCTCTCTAACCTAAAACTACACTATAAAGCTTTAGAAAAACAATGTATTAACTGACATATTAATACGATAATGAGGGCTCCAGGCTACGGCAGTCTCCGGGTCTCCATCCTCTCCTTACAGTATTATAATATTCAGTCACTATGTGGTGGCAATATGTGGTCTGGTCATGGTGTGGCGGTACTTGTAGAAGTATAATGGTTTGTATAGGGGAACGCCGAGTGAATAGTGATTTGTATGAGAGAGAGAGGGGTAGATACTGATTTGTATGGGGGAAAGCTGGGTGGATACTGTTTTGTATGGAGGAAAGCTGAGTGGATACCAATTTGTATTGGGGAAAGCTAAGTGGATACTGATTTGTATGGAGGAAAGCTGGGTAGGTACTGTTTTGTATGGGGGAAAGCTGGGTGGATACTGATTTGTATGGAGGAAAGCTGGGTGGATACTGTTTTGCATGGAGGAAAGCTGAGTGGATACCAATTTGTATGGGGAAAGCTGGGTGTATACTGATATGTATGTGTATGGGGGAAAGCGGGGTGGATACTGTTTTGTATGGGGAAAGCTAGGTGGATACTGTTTTGTATGGGGAAAGCTGGGTGGATATTGTTTTGTATGGAGGAAAGCTGAGCCTCTCATCTTTTTAAGTGGTGGAACTTGCACTATTGCTGACTGACTAAATACTTTTTTGCCCCACTGTATGTGTATGGGGGAAAGCGGGGTGGATACTGTTTTGTATGGGGAAAGCTGGGTGGATACTGTTTTGTATGGGGAAAGCTGGGTGGATACTGTTTTGTATGGGGAAAGCTGGGTGGATAATGACTCATATGGGGGAAAGCTGGGTGGATACTGACTTGTATGGGGGAAACTGCCTTACGCTGTATTTGTTCTGCTCTCCACATTCCATACAAACAGTAACAAATGAAACATGTAGAGGTAGCTGAACTGACCAGGTCTTTAGTCTGAAGTGCGCAGCTTGTGATTTCCTCATGTGCATTTACACTGAGAGTAATCAGTGCTTTTCCATATAAAAGGCCACAATACTCTGCAGCCAGAAGCCGCAGAGAGCGCTCCTTCCATTCACTCTGTAGGTTGACCGTAGGTCATGACCCTGTCACAACTCCAGCAGCTCCCAGGAGAACGGTAGATACCAGGTCCTGCTCGTGAGCACCCCTCCCTCCTCCTCCGCCGCTGGCTGCTCCTTGCAGCCCGCAGTACCTGCTAACCAGAGCCTTTAGGGCTAATGTGGAGGGAGACGAGGATGGGAGCCGGCTGCTGAACTCTCTGCCCTCAGCCATGGCCAGACGGAGCTCCCTCTTCATTCTGGTAGTGGAAGGGAAGAACTTACCGGCCAAGGACATGTGAGTAGCAGAGGTGTGGAGCAGCTGTCGGCTGGGGAACATGGGCAGGGAAGGAGCGTGCTGTTTCCAGGGTCAGATTGCAAAGTTCAGTAATGATTGTTGGTGGGTGGGCGGGCTGAAAAGGACTTAAAAAAAACAACCCTTGCTCAGGTGCCACCCCCTGCATCCTGGCGCCCCTAGGCACGTGCCCTCAAGTGCCTAGTGGCAAATACGGCCCTGCTGGGCGGCAACAGAGCAGTTCAAACACTACATGGCCTCCGTGAAATTCACCATTTCACGGACAACAATCCACTGACTCACCTGGAAAAGGCAAAACTAGGTGCTTTGGAGCAGCGATGGATGGCCCGGTTGTCCAACTATGAATTCACCATCAAGTACCATGCAGGGCACAAGAACGCAAATGCCGATGCGCTGTCCAGGATGCCTCACTTACCAGAAGCGTGAGAACATCCAGAAGCACTCGAAGAGATTGCGTTACCAGCCTTCCATTGCCCTGAGGCGACCCAGTATTCCCATCGTGTGAAAAACAAGCGCAATGACTGGCGAAAAGCAACGCTGAACCCATTGCCCCACCGTGGATGGGCAGAAATGCAGGATAGTGACCCAGCAGTCCGACTAGTGAAGGAGCTGTTGACCCAAGCTGATTCACACCCTGGTCCAGATGCTCCACAAGAGACTCAACAGTTGTGGAAGGAGAAGGGCAAATTGTTTATTTACGATGGTAAGCTGTGCCGGAGGAATATCGACCCACATACTCATGAGCTGGTCTGGCAGGTGGTAGTCCCAAGACAAGATACGCCAGTGGTTTTTGAAGCGTGCCACGATGGAGCAGGACACTTCAGATGGAAGAAGTTGGAGGTATTTGTGGGAGGTTCTACTGGATTGGCATGAGAAGAGCCATTTAAAAGTGGTGGCCGAGAGTGTGGCCCATGCAACCTGCGCAGAAAGGACCATGACAGCCAGAGAGCTCCCCTACAGCCCATGAGGACCAAGCAGCCACTCAAACTGGTAGCCTTAGACCACGTGAAACTAATCCCAAGCTGGTCAGGCTATGTCTATGCTTTGACCATAGTGGACCATTATTCCAGATTCCTGGTAGTCGTGCCGGTCAAGAACCAGACAGCGAAGATGGCAGCCAAGGCAGTCCAACAACACTTTTGTTGACCACGCGGTTACCCTGAAAAGGTAGCCACCAACCATGGCCCAGCCTTTGAGGCAGAAGTATTCCAGGAGTTCTGTCACCTGTACAGATGTAAGTAGATTAGGACAACACCATACCATCCAAAGACAAACGGTATGTGTGAGAAGATGAATCAGGTGGTGATCAACTTACTGAAGACCTTGCCTTTGGAAGAGAAAAATCTGTGGCCAGATAAGTTGCCGAATCTGGTAGATCTGTACAATCATATCCCGGTAAATTTCACCAACTGCTCTACAGCCTACCTAATGAGAGGAAGACAAAGTAAATTACCTGTTTACCTTGATATGGGAGTCCTAACACCAGAAACAACATCACCAGATGCTGATTGGGATATGGAGCAACAACAGTACAAGAATGCATGGAAAGAAGTTTGTCCCAGGCAAGACAGAGACAAGAAAGAAACTATAATCAACGTGCCCCTGCAATTCCCTTGTCACCAAGTGAACAAGTTCTAAAGTGGAGAAGAAGAATTCACAAACTTGATGACCAGTGGGAAGCAGAACCATGTACCATCTTACCATCAAACTTTGATAACACTAAAGTGTGTCTCATAAGCAAAGATGGAGGAGAAACCTTGACTGCAGTATCTAGGGATCATTTTAAAGTATGCCCTGACCAACTGAGAGACAAGTAGAAAGACTAGGTACTACTCAACCCATGGAGGAAAAAGAAGAGAGAATCCATACCGTTCTTGGAAACTTTCCCCAGTTATGGACTCAAGTAAATCAAGCCAGAGTGGTGCCTGTTTTGACCTTTCACCAGTTGGAAATACCAGAGGGAGATGTGACTCAAAATCAATCTGAACCAGATGAGACTCTACACCAGTGGGCTCACACCAGCAGTGGAGCAAGAGAATCCACCCCCTGCTATCGGTGAATCTGTCATGCCCACAGTGAGCAGAGGTAGCCCCAGGAAATCAAGTATACCTGTGGTACGTAGAATCACTAGAAGTGTAGCCATAAGAGAGTGCACTACACCAGTGGTAGCAAGAATAGTGAATCCGCTTAGGTCATTATCAATCCCTATACTACGTAGATCACGCCTCCTGAGGAAGTCTTGACGAAACGTGCGTTGGGGCGGCGGGGACCACTTGTCACCAGCACACTGCCTATTTACATTTTGTAAGTATGTCATACCTCCTTACTTGAGTTCGATTATGTACTTTAATGGCCTGTTGTGGATATTACGGCATGCACTATTATTATTATTATTTATTGTTATAGCGCCATTTATTCCATGGCGCTTTACATGTAAGGAGGGGTATACATAATAAAAACAAGTACAATAATCTTAAACAATACAAGTCATAACTGGTACAGGAGGAGAGAGGACCCTGCCCGCGAAGGCTCACAATCTACAAGGGATGGGTGAGAATACAGGAGGCGAGGATAGAGCAGGTTATGCAGCGGTTTGGTCGATCGGTGGTTACTGCAGGTTGTAGGCTTGTCAGAAGAGGTGGGTCTTCAGGCTCTTTTGCACTTTACACTATGCACTTTATTGGCACTAATCCTAAGACTGTGATGTTTATATAGAGCTGCATTGACAGCCTTATACTATCCATACTGGTGATCACATCTGTGATTTTTTTTTATTTGAGAGGTTATAATTTAAATACTGTTGTTTCTATCTACACTAAAGGCATTGATGTTGTGCTGGTCACATTTTTTCCTTTGATGAGTGGTGTCCAGTAGTTCTGTTTTTAAACAGAAACTGTATTTCATTAATAAAAAATGTGAATCTAAGGATTATACTCTTGTATACCATTTTTTCTTGATGTAATATGTAGATCTACCCGCAGTTCCAGAGGTCAGATTCCAGCCCGTTACATGGACTAAAAATGTGAAATGTCAATAACTGGTGTTACCTGTTTAAAAATGTTTGATTTTGCTTCTTAAAAGTTTATTAAAAGTTTAATTGGACAATAGGGTAATGGACGATGAATTACCCAAAAACTTCACTTGTAAATAGTTGGCATCTCCTAAGGTGCATCTAATGGTTTTACCACGCCCCGGTAGCGTGAGTAGAACCCTGTTTGCTTCCGAAAACTGAAGAAAAACCGTTTGGCGTGGCCAAAGACCAGGTCTGGATGTTATGACTTGCAGCTTGCCCAAATCCTACGTTGGGGTTTAAGAACGGGTATCCTGCATCGGTACTGTTGTTCATGAACAAGGACACTCTGGTATAAGACCAGTCATACTTATATAACTTCAGTTTTGCAACATTAAAGCAAAGTGCCTCCCATAATGGGAAGAAAAGTTTTGTACCTGTGTAACCTGCTTATATGCATTTCAAATACTTTGCACATATCTAACCTGTATTTATGTTTCCTTTTCCCAGTCCGGGAGTACTGGATTTAATGGGGGAAGTACTGGATTTAATGGGGGGGAATGTGGCACACCAGGAGTTCAGGTACCACAGTGTTATTGCTTTCCTCTCGGAGAGGGTGATGCCATGTCTGGAGACGAGGGGGATCCCTTTGACAGGTAACCTGTACATGCAAAATGTTCTGACTCCAGGCCAGAAGTGGGACTCTAAACCCGGTTTCAGGGGAGCTTCCCTAGTTACATATATATTCTGGTCTGGAAAAGGAGTTAGTCTGGAGCAGACAAGGAACAGTGAACATCACAGAAGAAGTCAGGAGCTATAGGAGAGCTGCGATTGGGCTCCCTCTAAGCTGAAGCGCAGGAACCGGGAGCCCGAGACAGGGTGGAACTACATGTCCCACGACAGAACCAGATGGCAGGAAATTGAAAGTGACTTGCCCACATTACACCCTGAGGTACAGCAACATCCAGAACCCAGAGTCACCATGAATAGAGACCCCAAGGAATCGGCTCGCGTTGCCTACCATGCAGGAACTGTCCCAGGACAAAGTAAGAGAGAGAACCTTGACAGAAGCCACAGGCATTATTTAGCGTATAGTGTAAGGCTCCCAATCTGACCTGGCAAAGGGGATTCTACTAGTTTTTCATAATAATATGAACTTGGTTTCATGCAGCCATCCAGTACGTGGGTTCAAAGGCTAACTGGGGTGCATGTAACTTTGGGGCAATGCAGGCCTTGTATTCAATGCATAGGCTAACAGTATGGGAGATCCACTTTCTTATAACGGGAACATTTTTTTCAGGAGGCCATGCTGTACATCTCGTGAAAGGGTTTTTGGGGTGCGTCCTAATTTTTGGCAGCCCAGCCAATCACTGCATAGGCAATAACAATATAAGAGACCCACTGCTTAATAATGGCCCTTTAAGAATATTAATGCCGCCTGATGCCCCTATAAAAATAGGCCCTGTGACTTTAAGAGTCCCTCCTTCATAAATGAAACAAGATGGGTCTGATGATGTGTCACACACATGGCCAGCTAGGGTTGTTAAATATTACAGTGACATTTCCCAGTGAATGCATTTGTATTGCTTGAAAGCAATGCTAAAGTTGAAAAACGCTTCAAAAACGCTGCGTGTGAACATAGCAAAAGTGGTGGAATATTTTCAGAAATGCTTCCAGGGGTCTTCCCCATGATGTTACTGTGTCATTTGAGCAGTGTCCCCATCGATTTCTGCCATTTTTAGACCCTAAAAGGACCCCCGGGGGACATTTCCCAGTGAATGCATTTGTATTGCTTGAAAGCAATGCTAAAGTTGAAAAACGCTTCAAAAATGCTGCGTGTGAACATAGCAAAAGTGGTGGAGGAACATTATTTGGGGGGTTCTTATTTTGCCTTACATACAAATTATTACCCTGGAAAGGATGTTCCTTGTTATATTTCCCAGGAAAATCCATTTTGGTTTCGTTTTTTTATGTTTTATTGTGCGCCTGTAAAAGTGGCGTCACACTCTGACAACATTGGTCACAGCTGCGACCAAGGAGTCAGAAATGCTTCCAGGGGTCTTCCCCATGATGTCACTGTGTCATTTTGAGCAGTGTCCCCATCGATTTCTGCCATTTTTAGACCCTAAAAGGACCCCCGGGGGATTGTGGCAAAAATGTTTGGGTTTCCCATAGACTTACATTGGGCTCGTTGCTCGGGTCGAGTACTCGACTATTCCAATTTCCTCGACCCGAGCAACGAGCACCTGAGCATTTTAGTGCTCGCCCATCACTAAACTACACACAGGAATTGGTGACAAGTGTGCAGTATATAATATAGTATATATCGGGATAGGAAAAGAATAGTTACCCGATGTGATATAAGTAAACTCTGTGTTATTATAGTAGAAATGTATGAAAACTGTGGTATAAATAAGAGTGATAAATATGACAATGACATTTATGAAAGTATTAGAAGTATGGTAAAAATATTCAAATAATTAAGATCCCCAATGAACCGACCAATAAAATGTATTATGAACATAATGTTAATCTTGCCTTGCACAGGCGTGTACTACGGGGGACACAGCATGAACTTCAATCCAATATTGCGACCAGCGGGTAAGGAAAGGGTGAATCAAACACCCGAAACCCCGTCCCTATGACCGCAAACCTGTCCCCCCAAATTCAGGTGACAGGTTCCCTTTACTCTCTCTGAGGTCCAAGCATGGACGCCGCCCTCCATCCTATTACCAAACCCCACAGCGACTGGAGAGGAGCATGGCCGTATATGACCCTTAGCCGGACACTGGAAGGGGGTAAATAAGCGAGATTTCGGCCTTTTAGCCCCCGGTGTGGAGGCGATAGCACAATCATATGCCGCCATATACTAGACGTCCGGTAACCGGTGATAATCCCCTCATGTGTGGGGTCTATTTGTCTCCAGAGAAATCACACGTTACATTCCACACAGAACATTGTGTAGAAAAGGCGGCGCGAGGTGATTGTGCCAGTAGTGAGGGCGAATAATGGCGGGAATGTCACTGACTGAGGAGAAGTCTCCATGTAGCGTCTTCACTGCGGATCACGTGACCCCTGACTCCTCCCCTGTGACCTCATCACAGGTCCTGTGCGCACAGAGCAGCCATATCTGTGGAGTGCGGCTCTGCAGGTGGAGGTATGTGGAGATTCCCCAGTACTGAGCGCAGCCGGAGACATTAACCCCTTCTGCACGGAGGAGACTCTTTATAAGAACCATAACGTTGTTGTTCTGTTTCCTGTAATAGATACATACGAGCCAACTATGGAGGACAGGAAGTGAGGAGCGGAGTGTTCTCCTAGTACAGGGCCCCTTTCTTGGCCCCACACAGTGTAATGCCCCCATTATGCCCTGTAAGCAGGTTCTGCCCCACACCCAGCTGCCTCGGGCACTTTACCAGGAGCTGGTACCTCAGAGTCTTCCCCGCACCCCTTTCCTTTGTTGGCGCCAAATCTGTTCTGCCTTTGGGGCTCCGGCCTTTATAATCTCAGTAACTGCGCCATCAAGGTCTCCTGACCAGGTGCACCCTCTAGACTCTTCCCTCCGGAAACCTCCCTCTTCCCACTGGTGTCACATGGTCCCGTCTGGGCGGCAGATAGCAGTCTGTACAAATGCAGCACAGCCCTGAGGAGGCTTTTTTATGACTCTCCTTTTAACCCTCCGTCAGGGGCAATATGTTTCATAACGAGTTTAGGGGCATTGCGCCTGTCCGGCACAGGCTAGAAAATTGGCTATATTTTCCTTTTTTAAAAATTTCAATGCTCTAAAAGTGATCAGTTACCTTAATAGGAATGTAATAAATGAGAATACACATAATCAGGTGGAAACAAAATGTTTAATAACCAGAAAAGTAATATGTTTCTATGTCTTGAGCATCCTCCTCACTCTCTCCATCTTGATCTGTATCAAACACATCTGGACATTCTTCCACATCATCTTCTGAACCAATGTCACTTTCTTCCCCTAAATCTTCTAGCTGTACGGGGTCTGTCTCATCATCAAGCAGTATATTTTGCACTTGCTCAACATGAAGGGCATTGGACAAGTCAAATATTCTCCTCGCCATTTCAGAAGAAAAGCTGAAGCAAGAGAGAGAATATGTGTTAGGGCGCAATGTGCCTGAGAAGCACACTCTTATTTCTAACAAAACCTTCTATGACAAATCTACAAATTTAGCACTAGCTATTCATAAAACAAGCTAAAAAAACAATTGGGATGAATAAAAACAGCAAATTCTAATCGTCAAATATGTGACGCATTCAGGGGCAATGAGCCGGAGAAGCCAAAACACTGATATCTGCTCTCCTGCAGCTCTGCAGCACAAGAGGCTTCTCAGGTTTCACACAGCCTTTAAAGTTAGGAAGGTCCTGGGAGGAGGGTGTTTCCCAGACAAACCACTGAAAATAGAGAAATGAAACTAAGTGAGCTGCGCCTGTCAGATCAGTTGCCCCTGACGGAGGGTTAACACCCCTTATGTAATATATATGATGCCGCTCACACAGTATAATGTTTCCACAGTACTGGCATCTCTCGTAAAAAATGTATTTTCACACTACCGCCATACCCCCACACACAGTATAATGTTCTCATACTACCGCCATACCCCCACACACAGCATAATGTTCTCATAGTACCGCCATACCCCCACATACTGTATAATGTTCTCATAGTACCGCCATACACCCCACACACAGTATAATGTTCTCATAGTACCGCCATACCCCCCCACACAGTATAATGTTCTCATACTACCGCCATACCCCCACACACAGCATAATATTCTCATAGTACCGCCACACCCCCACATACTGTATAATGTTCTCATAGTACCACCATACCCCCACACACAGCATAATATTCTCATAGTACCGCCACACCCCCACATACTGTATAATGTTCTCATAGTACCGCCATACCCCCCCACACACAGTGTAATGTTCCTACAGTACCGCCATACCCCCACACACAGTATAATGTTCTCATAGTACCGCCATACCCCCACACAGTATAGTCTCATAGTACCGCCATACCCCCACACACAGTATAATGTTCTCATAGTACCGCCATACCCACACACACAGTATAATCTTCTCACAGTACCTACATACCCCCACACACAATGTAATGTTCCTACAGTACCGCCATCCCACCACAGCTTACTCTTACCACATGGGTTTTTTTTGCCTTCCCCTGGATCAACATGTTAGGGCATGTTAGGTTAGGCTATGGGTTGAACTAGATGGACTTAAAGTCTTCCTTCAACCTTAATAACTATGTAACTATGTAACACATAGTGTAATGTTCCTACAGTACCATCATCCCACCACACACAGTATAAAGTTCCCACAATAGTGGCTTCCCACAGACACAGGACAATGTCCCCACAGTACTGCCATCCCCCCACTTTCTAATGTTCCCACAGTACTGCCCCCTACATGCACAATATGGTACCATCCACCTCACTGACTACCTCCGACCACCGACAGTTAATAAATACTCACTTAGCCTCATTCTTGGTGCAGATACTAATGAACCCAGGATCTATGAGATATTTACCATACGATAGTTGGATAGGCAGGAGTGTATCATCCATAAAGGTAGCCCACTCGGTTGCTATGATGCCTATGAAGTGACAGGGCTCGGTGGGGTGTGGTATTGGTCACCCTCTCCTTCTCATCATCACAATTTTAGTGATATCCACATTCCCATGACGATGATACCGCTGAATAGATTAGTGAATCAGGGAGTGGAAAGCTCCTGATCCACCATTCAGCCTTCACTTCTGAGTCTGAGACTCCGTGCACTGCAGGCACAATGACGTCACTACATCACACCTGTAGTACGGAGCCTCAATACTCACACCGCACAGAGCAGCGCTCCTCAGGAACCGGGTTGGCTGAGTAGTGTGTGGGTTTATATCAGGAATTGTGGAGGCATCATATTAAGAGAAGAGCTGTTGGGACTCTCATACTGAATGTGTGGCTGGTAGGGGCCATTATACTGGGGTTGTGGTGGACTGTAAATGCCTCCATACTGAGTGGGGCTTTTTATTTTGTGTAGCAGGTTGTGGTGGCCATAATTAGAGATGAGCGAATATGTTTGGAAAACGATCACCAAACATAAATTCGGCACGAATATTGTACATTCAGATTCATGATCGGTAACACGAGCATTTTTCTTAAGATCGGAAAAAAAAAATCGGTAACATTCAGTAAAAGACCTAATAGAAGCCGACAATACATGCGCCGCGTTTAGTAAAATCACAGCCACCAATGTGGGAGACTGGGGTTTAAATCCTGGCTCTGCCCTGTTGGACAAAATAACCAGTATTGGTCCATAACACTATGGTGCCTACCTCAATAAACATGTGAGTATCACGAACAAAGAGAGTCATGCCGGCTCAGACGTCGCCTGGATTAAGAAGGTCCACGTCAGATGTCAAGGAACCAGGATAAATCTGATGGTCAATGGGCTACTGGACCAAACCATACATGGACAAGGCAAGAGAACCTGGATCTGATGAAATGCTATTATAACAGCAGACCAAATAGAAGATATATGAAGCTTATCAGTAAACTCTGAATGGATACAAGACCTGCATGTCCATTAACTGAGAAACAACTAATCAACCAACGTTTTAATATCATAAAGAGAAAGCTATTATCACAACTTGAGATGGATCACCTGCACTGCAGATCCACCTCACATGAAGACCTGGAAGAAACTCATGTGCAAACCCCTGAAGATCCTGATCCAACCCTGCAACTAGAGAGCACTGCAGCTGGTCTGAAACAGAAGATCTTAGATAAACTAAATACCATCAATACCAGAGATCTACGGCCAATGTTCAGCAAAGAAAGACCACCAAACAGTATGCTAGAGGATGCCAATAGTCAGTTCTTGTATCAATACCTACCACCACCTTAACAAACTAATAACCTGATCTATGCTACTGCCTCAGCAATCATGGAAATACTTGGCTATACAACCAGCAATAACAACAGAAGTACGTGCCCCCTTAGAAAAGAAGACTGTAGACAAAGATCAAGGCGCCACGAAGGAAAGTCAGCCAACTATCAGAAATACAGAAGTGTGTAAAGATCAAGAATAAGACCAAGCTGGACAAGTACAAAGGTCTGACCCCAACTGAAGAGACTGCTAAACAATGGCTCACAGGACTCACTACAAGACTCGGCAGATACATTAGAGAATCTGAGGCCAAGAAGATAAATGCCCTGTTCTCCAAAGAACCATCCAAAGTGTACTCCCAACTACAGAGGAACAGCACAAAGGCAGCAACTCCACCAATAGCAGAGATTGAACATTACTGGAGGAACATCTGGGAGAAGGAAAAAACACAACACCAGTGCAATGTGGCTGCAATATCTGAGAATGAAACACAGCAACCACCTAGACCAAGAACCAATCACCATTACAGAAGCAGACATCCAAGAGTGGGTCAAGAACATGAAGAGCTGGACAGCACATGGCCCAGACATGATCCTCACCTACTGGCTAAAGAAATTCACAGCGGTACATGAAGGCATGGCAAAGCAAATGAACCACTTGCTAAAAGTAGGCCACCACCCAGCTTGGCTAACACAAGGAAGAACAGTGCTGATCATGAAGGATCCTCACAAAGGAACAGTTAAATCCAACTACCGCCCAATAACCTGCCTTACAACAACATGAAAACTTCTGTGAGGCATCATAGCCACCAAGCTACAGAACCACATGAACCAGTACATGAATCCAGCTCAGAAAGGCATTGGGACTGACACCAGAGGCTCTAAGCACCAGCTCATAGTAGATAGAGCAGTCGCTCAAGACTCAAGATCCAGACAGATCAATCTCAGCACAGCCTGGATTGACTACAGGAAAGCCTATGACTCAATGCCACACACATGGATCTGTGAATGCTTGGCTCTGTACAATGTCAACAGGAAATTAAGAACCTTCATCAGAAACTCACTGGGGCTATGGAGAACAACATTGGAAGTCAACTCAAGACAACTAGCACAAGTGACCATCAAATGCGGCATATAACAAGGTGGTGCACTGTCCCCATTGCTGTTCTGCATAGGCTTGAACCCCCTCAGTCAGATAATTACAGAGTCTGGCTATGGATACAAGTTCAAGAGTGGAAGCACCATCAGCCACCTCCTCTACATGGATAACATCAAGCTGTATGTGAAAAATGAACGAGACATCAATTACTGATCCACCTGACAAGGATCTACAGTGAAAACATCGGGATGTCCTTCATACTGGGGAAGTGCAGCCGGTTGGTAATAAAGAGAGACAAGGTAGGCAAGACTGATGGGGTGGAATTACCAGCAGGGCACATAGCAGATGTACAGACATGCTATAAGTACCTCGGCATCCCACAGGGATACGGTAACCATGATGAGGAGGCAAGGAAAGCAGCAACATACAAATACCATCAAAGGGTAAGACAGGTCCTGAAGAGCCAGCTCAATGGGATGAATAAAATCCTCACCATCAATACATATGCCCTGCCAGTTATCAGATACCCTGCTGGCATAGTGTGCTGGCCAAAAGAAGAAATGGAAGCTGCAGATGTGAAAACACAAACGCTACTCACAATGCATGGTGGTCTCCACCCAAAGTCTAACACACAAATATTGTATACCAACACAAAGGAGGGTGGTCGAGGCTTGAGAAGCATACAGGCCACCATCACGGATGAAACAAGGAACATCCAGGAATACATCAGAAAAATGGCACCAAAAGATGAGCTGCTGAGAGAAAGCCTAAGGCAGCAACAACAACAGATCTCTAAGGAAGAACAGGAACATGAACCGCCATGGCAAGACAAGCCGCTGCATGGGATGTACCATCAACAGATAATGGAGGTGTCTGACATGGAGAAATCCTACCAATGGATGTAGAAAGCTGGACTCCGAGACAGCACAGAGGCACTAATCATAGCGGCTCAAGAGCCACACAAAGTACCAGATCCATAGAAGCAGGAATCTACCACACAAGACCCAAGGTGCAGACTATGCAAAGAAACCCCAGAAACCGTCCAACACATAGTGGCAGGATGCAAAATGCAAGCAGGAACAGCGTACACTGAACACCACAACCAAGTAGCGGGGATTGTATACAGGAACATCTGCACAGCATATGGGCTAATCCCCCTAAGTCCAGGTGGGAGACCCCAGAAAAAGTGGTGGAGAATGAAAGGGCTAAAATCCTGTGGGACTTCAACATCCAGACAGATAAGCAGGTGTTGGCTAACCAACCAGACATTGTGATAGTAGACAAGGATCAGAAGACAGCAATGATAATAGATGTGGCAGTGCCAAGTGACAGCAACATCAGAAAGAAGGAATATGAGAAGCTGGAGAAATACCAGGGCCTCAAAGGAGAACTGGAGAAGATGTGGTAGGTGAAGGCAGCAGTGATTCCAGTGGTGATAGGAGCACTTGGAGCAGTGACCCCTAAGTTGGAAGAATGGCTACAACAGATCCCAGGAGCAACATCTGAGCTCTCTGTCCAGAAAAGCGCAATGCTGGGAATAACTAAGATCCTGCGCAGAACCCTCTGACCTCCAGGTCTCTGGTAGAGGACCCGAGAATGATAAAGGACACAAAGACCACCTCCATTGGGGGTGAAAAGGAAGTTTTTTCTATAGATGTCAGTGACACAGTGTACAAATATTACCTAGATAGAAGAAAAGCCGGTAATTCAGCAGCCGCGGTAGTGTAAAATCACTGTAGGAGCCGACAGTATAGAAGACATGGATTACATACAGTAAATAGAAATAGAATAGGTAGATATATAGATGTCAGTGACAAATACAATTAGTACAGTGTGCGCTGCTTACTGTACATGTATTTAATTAATAAAAGATAATTTTTCTGAAAAAAATGGCGTGGGCTCTGTGAGATCCCGCTAGAACCATGAGGAAGTCGCATGATGCAGAGGCGAGTTCACCGGGAGAATTTCACTGCGGTGAATTTCACTCTCCTCTGTACCGTGCGACTTTCACATGGTGCTAGCGGGGATCTCACTGAGGTCACCGCAGTTCAGTCCGGCTGGAAATGCAGCCTCAGTGATGTCACCGCTAGACACAGGCTGCATTCCCAGCAGCTCATTCACCAGTGGTTCTCGGACTGGACGGTCACATCTTGGCACCGTCCAGGTTGGAAACTATTTCTCCCCCAGACATGGATTACGGCATGGGACAGAACGACAGACAGGTATGGCATATTGTTGTTTTATTATTTTAGTTTTAGTACAGGAGATTGAGGGCTTCGGTGGAATTAGGCGAGGTCGTAAGTATGGTTTAATTGAGATTATTAAAGGAGTCTGTCATTTTTTCAATTCCCTTTATTCTTGCTGTGTCTTTATTTACCATATAACTATAGGATTAGTAATGGATAGGCGTCTTACTCTCCATTACTAAGCCGTGGGCTTGATGTCACCTGACAATACAAAGGTGACATCAACTACACAAATTTGAACCCCACTTGTCACCGCTACAGGGCACGTGGGAAAAGCCGGGCTAAGCACCAGAATTGGCGATTCTAATAGTTGTTCCTTTTCTGGGCAGCTGTGGGCTGCTATTTTTAGGCTGGGGGGTCAATATCCATGGCCACTTACCAGCCTGAGAATACCAGCCCCCAGCTGTCAGCTTTAGAAAGGCTGGTTGTCAAAAAATGGGGGGACCCCATGCCATTTTTTACAATTATTTATTTAAATAATTAAAAAAAGAGTGTGGGGACCCCTTTATTCTTGATAACCAAGATTGCTGAAGCTGACGGCTGAGATTGCAGCCCCCAGCTGTGAGTTTTGGTTGACTGATTATCATAGGGAGGAACCCACGCCTTTTTATAATTATTTATTTACAGCGCAAGAGTGACTGATGAATACCCCCCATCATCTACTCTTGCTCTCACGGGTATGTTCACACTGGGTGTTTTTGCTGCGTTTTTATATGCTAATTTTCAGCTGCTTTTTCCATTACCAGCAAAGTCTATGATATTTCTGAAATCTCATACACACATTGTTTTTTTTGTCATCAGGATTTTGTGCTTTGCAGCATTTTTTTGACATAGAGCATGTCACTTCTTTGAGCTTTTTTGCAGCGTTTTTATCCATTGACTTAAATGGATGGTAAATAAATGCTGTAAATACGCAGGTTGATCTTTTTTTGCAGCAGAAAAGTCAAGGACAGCCGGATGTGTCCTCACACTCGGCTCTGCTACCTCTAGATGGCAGGCTGCATGATGCGTCCATACAGCCTGCCATTGAGCAGAGTGGACCCAAACCGTATTAATTTGAATGGGGGGTCCGACAATACAGTGTTTGACATCCTGTCATATGCATGACGTTACGGCAAACACCGCTTCTGAACAGCTGTGAAACCATCCCCGCCGGTCAGAGAGTCGCGGTTCTCCCACTGTCAAAATACAACGGGAGCGCTCAGCTGTGATCGGAGGTATACAGGATACCTCCAGTCACTGGTGTCAGCTGATGGGACAACTGCTCCCATCATCCGACACCTGCTAATAACAGTGAGAGCAGGAGCGTATGATAGGAGTATTCATCAGCTGTGTGGGGTAAATAAATAAATTTAAAAAAACGTGCGTGGGTTCACCCTATTTTTGATAATATGCAACCCTCAACTGTCAGCTTCAGCAAGGCTAGTTTTCAAGAATAGAGGGGTCCCCATACTGTATTTTTTAATAATTCTTCATGTGAACTCACCTCTGCACGTGCGACTTTCTCACGGTGCTAGCGGGGTTTCTCACGGAGGTCACCTCAGTTCAGCCCGGCTGGGAACGGAGCATCAGTGATGTCACCGCTAGACTGTGCTTGCAGCAGCTCATTCACCAGTGGTTCTCAGCCTGGACGGTCACATCTTGGCACCATCCAGGTTGGAAACTATTTCTCCCCCAGACATGGATTACGGCGTGGGACAGAATGACAGACAGGCATGGTATATAGTTGTTTTTTTTATTATCGTTTTAGTACTGGAGATCAAGGGATGTGGTGGAATTAGGCGAGGTCGTAAGTATGGTTTAATTGAGATTATTAAAGGAGTCGGTGTCATTCTTTCAATTAAAGGACTTTTTTCAGGTGTCTTTGATTTCTTACAATGTGACTATGGGGTTAGTAATGGAGGCGTCTTATTACATAGTTACATAGTTATTAAGGTTGAAGGAAGACTGTAAGTCCATCTAGTTCAACCCATAGCCTAACCTAACATGCCCTAACATGTTGATCCAGGGGAAGGCAAAAAAACCCCATGTGGCAAAGAGTAACTCCACCATGGGGAAAAAAATTCCTTCCCGACTCCACATACGGCAATCAGACTAGTTCCCTGGATCAATGCCTTATCAAGGAATCTAGTGTATATACCCTGTAACATTATACTTTTCAAGAAAGGCATCCAGTCCCCTCTTAAATGTAAGTAATGAATCACTCATTACAACATCATACGGCAGAGAGTTCCATAGTCTCACTGCTCTTACAGTAAAGAATCCGCGTCTGTTATTATGCTTAACCCCTTCACCCCCAAGGGTGGTTTGCACGTTAATGACCGGGCCAATTTTTACAATTCTGACCACTGTCCCTTTATGAGGCTATAACTCTGGAACGCTTTGACGGATCTTGGCGATTCTGACATTGTTTTCTCGTGACATATTGTACTTCATGATAGTGGTAAAATTTATTCGATATAACTTGCGTTTATTTGTGAAAAAAATGGAAATTTGGCGAAAATTATGAAAATTTTGCAATTTTCCAACTTTGAATTTTTATGCCCTTAAATCACAGACATATGTCACGCAAAATACTTAATAAGTAACATTTCCCACATGTCTACTTTACATCAGTACAATTTTGGAACCAAAATTTTTTTTTGTGACGGAGTTATAAGGGTTAAAAGTTGACCAGCAATTTCTCATTTTTACAACACCATTTTTTTTTAGGGACCACATCTCATTTGAAGTCATTTTGAGGGGTCTATATGATAGAAAATACTCAAGTGTGACACCATTCTAAAAACTGCACCCCTCAAGGTGCTCAAAACCACATTCAAGAAGTTTATTAACCCTTCAGGTGTTTCACAGGAATTTTTGGAATGTTTAAATAAAAATGAACATTTAACTTTTTTTCACACAAAATTTATTTCAGCTCCAATTTGTTTTATTTTACCAAGGGTAACAGGAGAAAATGGACCCCCAAAGTTGTTGTATAATTTGTCCTGAGTACGCCGATACCCCATATGTGGGGGTAAACCATTGTTTGGGCGCATGGCAGAGCTTGGAAGGGAAGGAGCGCCATTTGACTTTTCAATGCAAAATTGACTGGAATTGAGATGGGACGCCATGTTGCGTTTGGAGAGCCCCTGATGTGCCTAAACATTGAAACTCCCTACAAGTGACACCATTTTGGAAAGTAGACCCCCTAAGGAACTTATCTAGATGTGTGGTGAGCACTTTGACCCACCAAGTGCTTCACAGAAGTTTATAATGCAGAGCCGTAAAAATAAAAAATCATATTTTTTCACAAAAATGATCTTTTCGCCCCCAATTTTTTATTTTCCCAAGGGTAAGAGAAGAAATTGGACCCCAAAAAATGTTGTGCAATTTGTCCTGAGTACGCTGATACCCCATATGTGGGTGTAAACCATTGTTTGGGCGCATGGCAGAGCTTGGAAGGGAAGGAGCGCCATTTGACTTTTCAATGCAAAATTGACTGGAATTGAGATGGGACGCCATGTTGCATTTGGAGAGCCCCTGATGTGCCTAAACATTGAAACTCCCTACAAGTGACACCATTTTGGAAAGTAGACCCCCTAAGGAACTTATCTAGATGTGTGGTGAGCACTTTGACCCACCAAGTGCTTCACAGAAGTTTATAATGCAGAGCCGTAAAAATAAAAAATCATATTTTTTCACAAAAATGATCTTTTCGCCCCCAATTTTTTATTTTCCCAAGGGTAAGAGAAGAAATTGGACCGCAAAAAATGTTGTGCAATTTGTCCTGAGTACGCTGATACCCCATATGTGGGTGTAAACCATTGTTTTGGCGCATGGCAGAGCTTGGAAGGGAAGGAGCGCCATTTGACTTTTCAATGCAAAATTGACTGGAATTGAGATGGGACGCCATGTTGCGTTTGGAGAGCCCCTGATGTGCCTAAACATTGAAACTCCCTACAAGTGACACCATTTTGGAAAGTAGACCCCCTAAGGAACTTATCTAGATGTGTGGTGAGCACTTTGACCCACCAAGTGCTTCACAGAAGTTTATAATGCAGAGCCGTAAAAATAAAAAATCATATTTTTTCACACAAATGATCTTTTCGCCCCCAATTTTTTATTTTCCCAAGGGTAAGAGAAGAAATTGGACCCCAAAAAATGTTGTGCAATTTGTCCTGAGTACGCTGATACCCCATATGTGGGTGTAAACCATTGTTTTGGCGCATGGCAGAGCTTGGAAGGGAAGGAGCGCCATTTGACTTTTCAATGCAAAATTGACTGGAATTGAGATGGGACGCCATGTTGCGTTTGGAGAGCCCCTGATGTGCCTAAACATTGAAACTCCCTACAAGTGACACCATTTTGGAAAGTAGACCCCCTAAGGAACTTATCTAGATGTGTTTTGAGAGCTTTGAACCCCCAAGTGTTTCACTACAGATTATAACGCAGAGCCGTGAAAATAATTTTTTTTTTTTTTTCTCAAAAATGATTTTTTAGCCCCCAGCTTTGTATTTTTACAAGGGTAACAGAATAAATTGGACCCCAAAATTTGTTTTCCAATTTGTCCTGAGTACGCTGATACCCCATATGTGGGGGGGAACCACTGTTTGGGCGCATGACAGAGCTCGGAAGGGAAGGAGCGCCATTTGGAATGCAGACTTAAATGGATTGGTCAGCAGCCGTCACGTTGCATTTGCAGAGCCCCTGATGTACCCAAACAGTACAAACCCCCCACAAGTGACCCCATATTGGAAACTAGACCTCCCAAGGAACTTATCTAGATGTGTTTTGAGAACTTTGAACCCCCAAGTGTTTCACTAAAGTTTATAGCGCAAATCCGTGAAAATAAAAATTCTTTTTTTTTTTCACAAAAATGATTTTTTAGCCCCCAGTTTTGTATTTTCACAAGGGTAACAGGATAAATTGGACCCCAAAAGTTGTTGTCCAATTTGTCCTGAGTACGCTGATACCCCATATGTGGGGGGGAACCACTGTTTGGGTGCATGACAGAGCTCGGAAGGGAAGGAGCACCATTTGGAATGCAGCCTTAAATGGATTGGTCTGCAGGCGTCACGTTGCATTTGCAGAGCCCCTGATGTACCCAAACAGTACAAACCCCCCACAAGTGACCCCATATTGGAAACTAGACCTCCCAAGGAACTTATCTAGATGTGTTGTGAGAACTTTGAACCCCCAAGTGTTTCACTACAGTTTATAACGCAGAGCCGTGAAAATAAAACATCTTTTTTTTCCCACAAAAATGATTTTTAGCCCCCCAAATTTTTATTTTCCTAAGGATAACAAGAGAGCTTGGACCCCAGAAGTTGTTGTTCAATTTGTCCCGAGTACGCTGATAACACATATGTTGGGGTAAACCCCTTTTTGGGCGCACGGGAGAGCTCGGAAGGGAAGGAGCACTGTTTTACTTTTTCAACGCAGAATTGGCTGGAATTGAGATTGGACGCCATGTCGCGCTTGGAGAGCCCCTGATGTGCCTGGACAGTGGAAACTCCCCAATTCTACCTGAAACCCTAACCCAAACACACCCCTAACCCTAATCCCAACGGTAACCCTAACCACACCCCTAGCCCTGACACACCCATAATTCTAATCCCAACCCTAATCCAAACGTAAATGTAATCCAAACCCTAACCCTAACTTTAGCCCCAACCTTAACTTTAGCCCCAACCCTAACTTTAGCCCCAACCCTAACTTTACCTCCAACCCTAGCCCTAACCCTACCCCTACCCCTAACCCTAAACGTGACTGAAATACGTGGCACTGAAATACGTGGCACTGAAATACGTGGCACTGAAATACGTGGCACTGAAATACGTGGCACTGAAATACGTGGCACTGAAATACGTGGCACTTAAATTCGTGGCACTGAAATACGTGGCACTTAAATACGTGGCACTTAAATACGTGGCACTTAAATACGTGGCACTTAAATACGTGGCACTGAAATATGTGATACGTGGCACTTAAATACGTGGCACTGAAACACGTGGCACTGAAATACGTGATACGTGGCACTGAAATACGTGGCACTGAAATACGTGGCACTGAAATACGTGGCACTGAAATATGTGATACGTGGCACTTAAATACGTGGCACTGAAATACGTGGCACTGAAATACGTGGCACTGAAATACGTGGCACTGAAATACGTGGCACTGAAATACGTGGCACTGAAATATGTGATACGTGGCACTTAAATACGTGGCACTGAAACACGTGGCACTGAAACACGTGGCACTGAAATACGTGATACGTGGCACTGAAATACGTGGCACTGAAATACGTGGCACTGAAATATGTGATACGTGGCACTTAAATACGTGGCACTGAAATACGTGGCACTGAAATACGTGGCATTGAAATACGTGGCACTGAAATACGTGGCACTGAAATATGTGATACGTGGCACTTAAATACGTGGCACTGAAACACGTGGCACTGAAATACGTGATACATGGCACTGAAATACGTGGCACTGAAATACGTGGCACTGAAATACGTGGCACTGAAATACGTGGCACTGAAACACGTGCAACTGAAATACGTGGTACTAAAATATGTGGCACTGAAATACGTGATACGTGGCACTGAAATACGTGGCACTGAAACACGTGGCACTGAAATATGTGATACGTTGCCCTGAAATACATGGCACTGAAATACATGGCACTGAAATACGTGGCACTGAAATACGTGGCACTGAAATACGTGGCACTGAAATACGTGGCACTGAAATACGTGGCACTATGACTGTCAGAAAATGTTCATTAAACGGTTAGGGGTGAGGTTAGGGGTAGAGTTAGGGTTAGGGTTTGGATCCCTTTATCACAATGATGGTGGTGGGTGGCTTTTCAGTGTGTTTTCTGTTTTTTTTTCGATAAAAATGCATGCGTTTTTAACGCAAACAAAGACATGTGCTTAAAAACGCAAGAAAATACTGCAGGTTGTATTTCTGAAAATTAACGCATGCAGAAAAATACCGCATGCGTTTGAAAACGCGACCAAACGTGTACAAAAAAAACGCATGCGTTTTCAATGTTAAATATAGGGAAAAAACGCATGCGTTTTTTTGTGCAAAAAACGCTGCAGACAAAAACGCAAGTGTGAAACCAGCGACGCTTTTTATAGCAAAAAAGTTTTTGCGTCTCCACATTTTGAGAGCTATAATTTTTCCACATTTTGCTCCACAGAGTCATGTGAGGTCTTGTTTTTTGCGGGACGAGTTGACGTTTTTATTGGTAACATTTTCGGACACGTGACCGTTTTTGATCGCTTTTTATTCCGATTTTTGTGAGGCAGAATGACCAAAAACCAGCAATTCCTGAATTTCTTTTGGGAGAGGCGTTTATACCGTTCCGCGTTTGGTAAAATTGATAAAGCAGTTTTATTCTTCGGGTCAGTACGATTACAGCGATATCTCATTTATATCATTTTTTTATGTTTTGGCGCTTTTATACGATAAAAACTATTTTATAGAAAAAATAATTATTTTGGTATCGCTTTATTCTCAGGACTATAACTTTTTTATTTTTTTGCTGATGATGCTGTGTGGTGGCTTGTTTTTTGCAGGACAAGATGACGTTTTCAGCGGTACCATGGTTATTTATATATGTCTTTTTGATCGCGTGTTATTCCACTTTTTGTTCGGCGGTATGGTAATAAAGCGTTGTTTTTTGCCTCGTTTTTTTTTTTTTTTTCTTACGGTGTTTACTGAAGGGGTTAACTAGTGGGGCAGTTTTATAGGTGGGGTCGTTACGGACGCGGCGATACTAAACATGTGTACTTTTATTGTTTTGTTTTTTTTATTTAGATAAAGAAATGTATTTATGGGAATAATATATTTTTTTTTTTTTCATTATTTTGGAATATTTTTTTTTTTTTTTTTTTACACATTTGGAAATTTTTTTTTTTACTTTTTTACTTTGCCCCAGGGGGGCACAATACAGATCGGTGATCTGTCAGTTTGCATAGCACTCTGACAGATCACCGATCTGCGAGAAGTGCAGGCTGCTTCACAGTGCCTGCTCTGAGCAGGCGTCTGTGAAGCCACCTCCCTCCCTGCAGGACCCGGATCCGCGGCCATCTTGGATCCGGGTCTGGAGCAGGCAGGGAGGGAGGTAAGACCCTCGCAGCAACGCGATCACATCGCGTTGCTGCGGGGGGCTCAGGGAAGCCCGCAGGGAGCCCCCTCCCTGCGCGATGCTTCCCTGCACCGCCGGCACATCGCGATCATGTTTGATCGCGGTGTGCCGGGGGTTAATGTGCCGGGAGCGGTCCGTGACCGCTCCTGGCACATAGTGCCGGATGTCAGCTGCGATATGCAGCCGACACCCGGCCGCGATCGGCCGCGCTCCCCCCGTGAGCGCGGCCGATCGGCTATGACGTACTATCCCGTCGGCGGTCATGGGGGCCCACCCCACCTCGACGGGATAGTACGTCGGATGTCAGGAAGGGGTTAAACCTTCTTTCCTCCAGACGTAGAGGATGCCCCCTTGTCCCTGTCTCAGGTCTATGATTAAAAAGATCATCAGAAAGGTCTTTGTACTGTCCCCTCATATATTTATACATTAACATAAGATCACCCCTTAGCCTTCGTTTTTCCAAACTAAATAGCCCCAAGTGTAATAACCTATCTTGGTATTGCAGGCCCCCCAGTCCTCTAATAACCTTGGTCGCTCTTCTCTGCACCCGCTCCAGTTCAGCTATGTCTTTCTTATACACCGGAGACCAGAACTGTGCACAGTATTCTAAGTGTGGTCGAACTAGTGACTTGTATAGAGGTAAAATTATGTTCTTCTCATGAGCATCTATGCCTCTTTTAATACATCCCATTATTTTATTTGCCTTTGTAGCAGCTGCCTGACACTGACCACTGAATATGAGTTTGTTATCCACCCATACACCCAGGTCTTTTTCATTGACGGTTTTGCCCAGAGTTTTAGAATTAAGCACATAGTTATACATCTTATTACTTCTACCCAGGTGCATGACCTTACATTTATCCCCATTAAAGCTCATTTGCCATTTATCAGCCCAAGCTTCTAGTTTACATAAATCCTCCTGTAATATAAAATTGTCCTCCCCTGTATTGATTACCCTGCAGAGTTTAGTGTCATCTGCAAATATTGAAATTCTACTCTGAATGCCCCCTACAAGGTCATTAATAAATATGTTAAAAAGAAGAGGGCCCAATACTGACCCCTGTGGTACCCCACTGCTAACCACGACCCAGTCCGAGTGTGCTCCATTAATAACCACCCTTTGTTTCCTATCCCTGAGCCAGCTCTCAACCCACTTACACATATTTTCCCCTATCCCCATTATTCTCATTTTATGTAACAACCTGTTGTGTGGCACCGTATCAAAAGCTTTGGAAAAGTCCATATACACTACGTCCACTGGGTTCCCTTGGTCCAGTCCGGAACTTACCTCTTCATAGAAGCTGATCAAATTAGTCTGACATGAGCGGTCCCTAGTAAACCCATGCTGATACTGGGTCATGAGGTTATTCCTCTTCAGATACTCCAGTATAGCATCCCTTAGAATGCCCTCCAGGATTTTAACCACAGTAGAGGTTAAGCTTACTGGCCTATAATTACCGAGTTCAGTTTTTGCCCCTTTTTTGAATATTGGCACCACATTTGCTATACGCCAGTCCTGTGGTACAGACCCTGTTATTATGGAGTCTTTAAAGATTAAAAATAATGGTCTATCAATGACTGTACTTAGTTCCTGCAGTACTCGGGGGTGGATCCCATCCGGGCCCGGAGATTTGTCAATTTTAGTGATTTTTAGACGCCGCCGTACTTCCTGCTGGGTTAAGCAGGTGACATTTAACCCCTTCACCCCCAAGGGTGGTTTGCACGTTAATGACCGGGCCAATTTTTACAATTCTGACCACTGTCCCTTTATGAGGTTATAACTCTGGAACGCTTCAACGGATCTTGGTGATTCTGACATTTTTTTCTCGTGACATATTGTACTTCATGACAGTGGTAAAATTTCTTTGATATTACCTGCGTTTATTTGCAAAAAAAATGGAAATTTGGCGAAAATTTTGAAAATTTTGCAATTTTCCAACTTTGAATTTTTATGCCCTTAAATCACAGAGATATGTCACACAAAATACTTAATAAGTAACATTTCCCACATGTCTACTTTACATCAGCACAATTTTGGAACCAAAATTTTTTTTTGTTAGGGAGTTATAAGGGTTAAAAGTTGACCAGCAATTTCTCATTTTTACAACACCATTTTTTTTTAGGGACCACATCTCATTTGAAGTCATTTTGAGGGGTCTATATGATAGAAAATACCCAAGTGTGACACCATTCTAAAAACTGCACCCCTCAAGGTGCTCAAAACCACATTCAAGAAGTTTATTAACCCTTCTGGTGCTTCACAGGAATTTTTGGAATGTTTAAATAAAAATGAACATTTAACTTTTTTTCACAAAAAATTTACTTCAGCTCCAATTTGTTTTATTTTACCAAGGGTAACAGGAGAAAATGGACCCCAAAAGTTGTTGTACAATTTGTCTTGAGTACGCCGATACCCCATATGTGGGGGTAAACCACTGTTTGGGCGCATGACAGAGCTCGGAAGCGAAGGAGCGCCATTTGACTTTTCAATGCAAAATTGACTGGAATTGAGATGGGACGCCATGTTGCGTTTGGGGAGCCCCTGATGTGCCTAAACATTGAAACCCCCCACAAGTGACCATTTTGGAAAGTAGACCCCCTAAGGCACTTATCTAGAGGTGTGGTGAGCACTTTGACCCACCAAGTGCTTCACAGAAGTTTATAATGCAGAACCGTAAAAATAAAAAATCATATTTTTTCACAAAAATTATTTTTCGCCCCCAATTTTTTATTTTTCCAAGGGTAAGAGAAGAAATTGGACCCCAAAAGTTGTTGTACAATTTGTCCTGAGTACGCTGATACCCCATATGTGGGGGTAAACCACTGTTTGGGCGTATGGGAGAGCTCGGAAGGGAAGTAGCACCGTTTGACTTTTCAATGCAAAATTGACAGGAATTGAGATGGGACGCCATGTTGCGTTTGGAGAGCCACTGATGTGCCTAAACATTGAAACCCCCCACAAGTGACACCATTTTGGAAAGTAGACCCCCTAAGGAACTTATCTAGATGTGTTTTGAGCGCTTTGACCCACCAAGGGCTTCACAGAAGTTAATAATGCAGAGCCGTAAAAATAAAACAAAAATTTTTTCCCACAAATTATTTTTCAGCCCCCAGTTTTGTATTTTCCCGAGGGTAACAGGAGAAATTGGACCCCAAAATTTGTTGTCCAATTTGTCCTGAGTGCGCTGATACCCCATATGTGGGGGGAACCACCGTTTGGATGCATGGGAGGGCTCGGAAGTGAAGGAGCGCCATTTGGAATGCAGACTTAGATGGAATGGTCTGCAGGCGTCACATTGCGTTTGCAGAGCCCCTAATGTACCTAAGCAGTAGAAACCCCCCACAAGTGACACCATGTTGGAAAGTAGACCCCCTAAGGAACCTATCTAGATGTGTGGTGAGTGCTTTGACCCACCAAGGGCTTCACAGAAGTTTATAATGCAGAGCCGTAAAAATAAAACAAAACTTTTTTCCCACAAAAATTATTTTTCAACCCCCAGTTTTGTATTTTCCCGAGGGTAACAGGAGAAATTGGACCCCAAAAGTTGTTGTCCAATTTGTCCTGAGTGCGCTGATACCCCATATGTGGGGGGAACCACCGTTTGGATGCATGGGAGGGCTCGGAAGGGAAGGAGCGCCATTTGGAATGCAGACTTAGATGGAATGGTCTGCAGGCGTCACATTGCGTTTGCAGAGCCCCTAATGTACCTAAACAGTAGAAGCCCCGCACAAGTGACCCCATTTTGGAAACTAGACCCCCCAAGGAACTTATCTAGATGTGTTGTAAGAACTTTGAACCCCCAAGTGTTTCACTACAGTTTATAACGCAGAGCCGTGAAAATAAAAAATCCTTTTTTTTCCCACAAAAATTATTTTTTAGCCCCCAGTTTTGTATTTTCCCAGGGGTAAGAGGAGAAATTGGACCCCAAAGGTTGTTGTCCTATTTGTCCTGAGTACGCTGATACACCATATGTTGGGGTAAACCCCTGTTTGGGCACACGGGAGAGCTCGGAAGTGAAGGAGCACTGTTTTACTTTTTCAACGCAGAATTGGCTGGAATTGAGATCGGACGCCATGTCGCGTTTGGAGAGCCCCTGAAGTGCCGAAACAGTGGAAACCCCCCAATTATAACTGAAACCCTAATCCAAGCACACCCCTAACCCTAATCCCAACAGTAACCCTAACCACACCTCTAACCCTGACACACCCCTAACCCTAATCCCAACCCTATTCCCAACCGTAAATGTAATCTAAACCCTAACCGTAACTTTAGCCCCAACCCTAACCCTAACTTTAGCCCCAACCCTAACTGTAGCCTTAACCCTAGCCCCAACCCTAGCCCTAGCCCTAACCCTAATGGGAAAATGGAAATAAATACATTTTTTTTATTTTTCCCTAACTAAGGGGGTGATGAAGGGGGGTTTGATTTACTTTTATAGCGAGTTTTTTAGCGGATTTTTATGATTGGCAGCCGTCACACACTGGAAGACGCTTTTTATTGCAAAAAATATTTTTTGCGTTACCACATTTTGAGAGCTATAAATTTTCCATATTTTGGTCCACAGAGTCATGTGAGGTCTTGTTTTTTGTGGGACGAGTTGACGTTTTTATTGGTAACTTTTTGGGCACGTCACATTTTTTGATCGCTTTTTATTCCGATTTTTGTGAGGCAGAATGACCAAAAACCAGCTATTCATGAATTTCTTTTGGGAGAGGCGTTTATACTGTTCCGCGTTTGGTAAAATTGATAAAGCAGTTTTATTCTTCGGGTCAGTACGATTACAGCGATACCTCATTTATATTATTTTTTTATGTTTTGGCGCTTTTATACGATAAAAACTATTTTATGGAAAAAATAATTATTTTTGCATCGCTTTATTCTCAGGACTATAACTTTTTTATTTTTTGCTGATCATGCTGTATGGTGGCTCGTTATTTGCGGGACAAGATGACGCTTTCAGCGGTACCATGGTTATTTATATCTGTCTTTTTGATCGCGTGTTATTCCACTTTTTGTTCGGCGGTATGATAATAAAGCGTTGTTTTTTGCCTCGTTTTTTTTTTTTTTTTCTTACGGTGTTTACTGAAGGGGTTAACTAGTGGGCCAGTTTTATAGGTCGGGTCGTTACGGACGCGGCGATACTAAATATGTGTACTTTTATTGTTTTTTTTTTTTTTATTTAGATAAAGAAATGTATTTATGGGAATATTTTATATTTTTTTTCATTATTTTGGAATATTTTTTTTTTTTTTTTTTACACATTTGGAAATTTTTTTTTTTACTTTGCCCCAGGGGGGGACAATACAGATCGGTGATCTGCCAGTTTGCATAGCACTCTGACAGATCACCGATCTGCGAGAAGTGCAGGCTGCTTCACAGTGCCTGCTCTGAGCAGGCTTCTGTGAAGCCACCTCCCTCCCTGCAGGACCCGGATCCGAGGCCATCTTGGATCCGGGTCTGGAGCAGGCAGGGAGGGAGGTAAGACCCTCGCAGCAACGCGATCACATCGCGTTGCTGCGGGGGGCTCAGGGAAGCCCGCAGGGAGCCCCCTCCCTGCGCGATGCTTCCCTGCACCGCCGGCACATCGCGATCATGTTTGATCGCGGTGTGCCGGGGGTTAATGTGCCGGGAGCGGTCCGTGACCGCTCCTGGCACATAGTGCCGGATGTCAGCTGCGATAGGCAGCTGACACCCGGCCGCGATCGGCCGCGCTCCCCCCGTGAGCGCCGCCGATCGCGCTGGACGTACTATCCCGTCGGCGGTCATACGGGCCCACCCCACCTCGACGGGATAGTACGTCGGATGTCAGGAAGGGGTTAATGGGGAATTTTTATCACTAGTCATTTTGTCTGCCATGGGATTTTCTTTTGTAAACACTGATGAAAAAAAATCATTTAGCATATTGGCTTTTTCCTCATCCTCATCCACCATTTCACCCAGACTATTTTTAAGGGGGCCAACACTGTCATTTTTTAGTTTCTTACTATTTATATAGTTAAAGAATATTTTGGGATTATTTTTACTCTCTCTGGCAATGAGTCTCTCTGTCTCAATCTTTGCTGCCTTGATTTGCTTTTTACAGAATTTATTTAATTTTCTGTATTTATTTAATGCCTCCTCACTACCTACTTCCTTTAATTCTCTAAATGCTTTCTTTTTGTCCCTTATTGCGCCCCTTACAGCTCTATTTAGCCATATTGGTTTCCTCCTATTTCTAGTATGTTTATTCCCATACGGTATATACTGTGCACAGGTCCTATCCAGGAGGCTAATAAACGTCTCCCATTTTCTTTGTGTACTTTTATGTCTCAGCATATCGTCCCAGTTAATTGCACCAAGATCCTCTCTCATCCGTTGGAAATTTGCCCTCCTGAAGTTTAGTGTCCTTGTCACCCCTCTACTACCCATCTTATTAAAGGTTACATGAAAACTTATTATTTTGTGATCACTATTCCCCAAGTGACCCCCAACCCTTATATTTGATATGCGGTCTGGCCTGTTGGTTAATATTAGGTCTAGCAGTGCCCCCTTCCTTGTTGGGTCCTGAACCAGTTGTCAGAGGTAATTGTCTCTCATAGTTGTCAAAAACCGATTACCTTTGCTGGAACTGCAGGTTTCTGTTCCCCAATCTATTTCAGGGTAGTTGAAGTCCCCCATAATAATGACTTCTCCTTGAGTCGCAGCTTCATCTATTTGCTTTACGAGGATATTCTCCATTGCCTCCATTACTTTTGGAGATTTATAACAAACCCCTATCAGTAATTTATTATTTTTTCCCCCTCCCCTTATCTCCACCCACAGGGACTCTACAATTTCATTAAATTCACCTATATTATCACGCAGGATGGGTTTTAAGGAAGATTTTACATATAGACACACCCCTCCCCCTCGCTTATCTGTACGGTCATTTCTGAACAGGCTATAGCCTTGCAAGTTAACAGCCCAGTCATGGCTCTCATCCAGCCACGTCTCAGATATCCCCACCATATCATAATTATGCTCCAACAACATTAGTTCTAATTCGTCCATTTTGTTGGCGAGGCTTCTGGCATTAGTATACATGCACTTTATGTTACTCTCTGTACCTCTATTCTTTCTTAAATTACTAACTGTTCTAACCCCACCCCCCATGCCACCGCCACCCCCAACTTCCTTATTTGTGCCCAGGTCTCTATCTGCACTATCTTCCCCTCCTATAAAATGAATACCCTCCCCCCAATCCCTAGTTTAAATTGATGCCTCTCCATTACTAACCTCGAGGCTTGATGTCACTGGACAATACAAAGGTGACACCAACCCCCCAACTATTACCCCACTTGCCACCGCTAAAGGGTAAGTGGGAAGAGGGAGGCTAAGTGCCAGAATTGGTGCATCTTAGAAATGTGCCTTTTCCAGGGTGGCTAAGAGCTGATGTTTTTAGCCTGGGTGGCCAGTATCTATGGCCCCTTCCTAGGCTATTAATATCAATATGCAGCTGTCTTTTCACATGTACAGCACTATGGAATTAATGGTGCTATGTAAATAAATAATAATAATAATACCCAGGCTATAAATATCGGCCCCCAGCCATCGGCTTCCCTTTTCTGGTTATGAGAATTATGCGGGAGCCCACGCCATTTTTTTCAGGAAAATAATCTTTTATTAATTAAATACATGTGCAGTAAGCTGCACACACACTGTTCTAATTTTTTAATATCACAGACATCTGTATATCTACCTATTCTATTTGCATTTACTGTATGTAATCCATGTCTTCTATCCTGTCGGTTCCTGTCGTGATTTTACACTACCGCGGCTGCTGAACTACCGGCTTTTCTTCTATCTGTCAATCTAATATACTGTATATAAATATATATATTTATATGTGTGTGTGAGAGTGTCACTGACCTCTATACTGTATATCTATATATTCTATGTGCATATATCTGTTCTATCTATTCTAACCTGTCACGCTGTGATATTACTGAAGGCGGCACATGAATTGCCGGCTTTTGGGGGGACCCCTCTATTCTTGATAGCCAACCTTGCTGACAGCTGACAGCTGAGGGTTGCAGCCCCCAGCTGTGAGTTTTGCCTGGCTGGTTATCAAAAATACAGGGGAACCCACGCAGCTTCTTTTTTTATTATTTATTTACAGCGCAGTAGCGTATGATGAATACACCCATCAGCTGCTCCGGCTCTCACTGTTATTAGCGGCTGTAGGTGTCGGATGATGGGAGCTGTAGTCCCATCAGCTGACACCAGTGAGCGGAGGTAAAAAGTTTGAGCGGTCACGCTGTCTTCTGACAGGGTGGGAACCGCGGCTCTCTGACCGGCGGGGATGAATTTACCCCCGATCAGAAGCGCTATGCCGGTGATTACCACACTGTCACACAGCTTGGGAAACACCGGCTTTTGTGCTGTGTATGTTCGGCTATATTTGATTATTTAATTGACAATTAAGTTGGTGAATATTGCAAATTCGGCGATGGTGAGCCGAACAGAACATTGAAATATTCGCTCACCTATAGCCATAATACTGTGTGAGGTGCTGTGGGGCCGTTATACTGTGTGGAGACCTCATACTGAGCTACATGGGCACACAGGAGAGCAATTTCCTTGTGATGAGTCAGATATAAAGTGAGGAGTACAGACCTTTGGTCTATATGTTTGCAGTCCTCCTGAATTGATATGGTGCCAGGAGGGAGACATCAGATAGTACGTCCTGAAGGTAAGCAAAGATATAATGGCAGTAAGAATTCGGATTCCAGGCAGGGAGCATAGTGGAGACAAAGAGCAGGAAGAGGTCATTAGCTCAGGTTTGCTGCACTATTGTGGCTTATAGCAAAAGTTATGTACCGCCACATGTAACCGGAAAGTTCCTGATTCTGCACAATGCAGAAGAAGCATTCATAAAGTGTTGTGCCTGCTATCTGATGTATATACTTCTCAGCAAGTTCTTGTTAAGTAAAGGAAAGTCTATTTTTGAACTTTGATCTCCCTCATTCATCTCCATACCATCTGCTCTGGGCCTACAAGGACAGCATGCAATCTGCAGAGTCAGGAGATGTGACTCTAATATATATATATATATTTATTAGCTGAAGAGCCCGGCATTGCCCGGGGCATAGTTACTAACTGTGGTTACTTATAACAAATTATAATGATTATCCTCCATCCCATAGTCCAGTGCCCATATACTATTATTATTATTATTTATTTCTATAGCACCATTGATTCCATGGTGCTGTACATGAGAAGGGGTTACATACAAATTGCAGATATCACTTACAGTAAACTAACAACAATGACAGACTGATACAGAGGGGCGAAGACCCTGCCCTTGCGGTCTTACATTCTACAGGATGGTGGGGAAGGAGACAATAGGTTGGGGGTTGCAGCAGCTCCGATGTTGGAGAGGCGGTAGCTCCGGTAGTGATGAGGAGGCAGTGGGGTCAGTGCAGGCTGTAGGCTTTCCTGAAGAGATGAGTTTTCAGGTTCCGTCTGAAGGATCCAAATGTGGTTGATAGTCGAATGTGTTGGGGCACAGAATTCCAGAAGATGGTGGATATTCAGAAAAAGTCTTGGAGGCGGGTGGGTGAGGAGCGAATAAGTGTGGAGGAGAGAAGGAGGTCTTGGGAGGACCGGAGATTACGTGAGGGAAGATATCGGGAGATTAGTTCAGAGACGTATGGAGGAGAGAGGTTATAGATGGCCTTGTAGTTCACTATTAGTAATTTGAACTGAATACGATGAGGGAATGGGAGCCAGTGAAGAGATTTGCAGAAAAAAGAAGCGAAGGAGTAGTGAGGAGAGAGATGAATTAGTCGGGCAGCAGAGTTAAGGTTGCACTGGAGAGGTGTAAGGGTGTTAGCGGGGAGGCCACAGAAAAGGTTGTTGCAGTAGTCAAAGCGGGAGATCATCACACATCCTGCATCCTAAAGTCCATTGCCTATATACCCATCGTATATATCCCCTATCCCATAGTCTCGTGCCCATATACCCATCACACATTCTCCATCCCATAGTCCAGTGCCCATATACCCATCACACATTCTCCATCCCATAGTCCAGTACACATATACCTATCATACATATCCTCCATCCCATAGTTCCGTGCCCATATACCTATCATACATATCCTCCATCCCATAGTCCCATGTCCATATACCCATCATACATATCCTCCATCCCATAGCTCAGTGCCCATATACCCATCAAACAGCCTCCTTCCCATAGTCCAGTGCCCATATACCCATCATACATATCCTCTATCCCATAGTCCAGTGCCCATAAACCCATCATACATATCCCCCATCCCATAGTCCCGTGTCCATATACCATCATACATATCCTCCATCCTAAAGCACAGTGCCCATATACCCATCACACATCCTCCAGCCCATAATTCAGTGCCCATATACCCATCACACATATCCTCCATCCCATAGTCCAGTGCTCATATACCCATCATACATATCCTCATCCCATAGCCCAGTGCCCATATACCCATCATACATATCCTCCATTCCATAGTCCAGTGCCCATATACCCATCACACATCCTCCATCCCATAGTCCAGTACCCATATACCCATCACATATCCTTCATTCCATAGTCCAGTGCCCATATACCCATCACACATCCTCCATCCCATAGTCCAGTGCCCATATACCCATCACACATCCTCCATCCCATAGTCCCGTGCCCATATACCCATCACACATCCTCCATCCCATAGTCCCGTGCCCATATACCCATCACACATCCTCCATCCCATAGTCCAGTGCCCATATACCCATCACACATCCTCCAGCCCATAATTCAGTGCCCATATACCCAGCACACATATCCTCCATCCCATAGTCCAGTGCTCATATACCCATCATACATATCCTCCATCCCATAGTCCCGTGCCCATATACCCATCACACATCCTCCATCCCATATTCCCGTGCCCATATACCCATCACTCATCCTCCATCCCATATTCCCGTGCCCATATACCCATCACACATCCTCCATCCCATAGTCCTGTGCCCATATACCCATCACACATCCTCCATCCCATAGTCCCGTGCCCATATACCCATCACACACCCTCCATCCCATAGTCCCGTGCCCATATACCCATCACACATCCTCCATCCCATAGTCCCGTGCCCATATATCCATCACACATCCTCCATCCCATAGTCCCGTGCCCATATACCCATCACACATCCTCCATCCCATAGTCCCGTGCCCATATACCCATCACACATCCTCCATCCCATAGTCCCGTGCCCATATATCCATCACACATCCTCCATCCCATAGTCCCGTGCCCATATACCCATCACACATCCTCCATCCCATAGTCCAGTGCCCATATACCCATCACACATCCTCCATCCCATAGTCCCGTGCCCATATACCCATCACACATCCTCCATCCCATAGTCCCGTGCCCATATACCCATCACACATCCTCCATCCCATAGTCCCGAGCTGGGTGGCGCTGAGCAGGGAGTTCCTGGAGATGTGCTGTTATGTAACC
Source organism: Ranitomeya variabilis (assembly GCF_051348905.1). NCBI lineage: Eukaryota > Metazoa > Chordata > Amphibia > Anura > Dendrobatidae > Ranitomeya > Ranitomeya variabilis. The sequence goes on along the minus strand of NC_135235.1, from coordinate 769,986,283 downwards.
TGGCAGTGCGGCTCTGTGTGCGGCCGCTGATGATGAGATTTTCTACGCCGGTAACAATAGAGCGCGGCAGTAATAGAGGAGGGGGATTCATTTCTGTCATGTGCTCTCTGCTCCTTTCTGGGGGGGCAGACCAGGGGCGGACATACCGCCAGTTCAACCGGTGCAACTGCACCGGGGCCCAGAGTGGGAGGGGGCCCTGATGGAGATACAAAGCAATGAGGTGAATGACAGCCGGTGGCAGTATTATTGCTAACAGGAGAAGCAGGGGGCCCGCTCTGCTGCGCACATGTGATATGACGGTCAAAAGGGGCCCCCTTCCTGACCTCACCTGTTAGCATACATTTAGCTGCTGTCCGGCTGTCACTGGTGCTTCGCGGTAACGGCAGATGCAGGAAGAGAGGAGTGAGGGTCCCTCAGTGAGTCACTGAAGCTGCGGCTCTGCTTGTGACTGATTGCTGCTGTGCACGTGTGCACTCTTCCCAGAGCCCCAATGATCGGCAGGACTGGGATACACATGAAAATAGGAGGAGGGGGAATCACTGCTCTAGGTAGGTGAAGGGCGGCCCGTCGGGAGTCTGTAAGGCTGAGAGCAGTGGACAGGCTCCATGTCTCCCCTGCTCATTTCCTGTGTTCTTCTGGGACGGACCAGCTCCCTGCAACTGCAGTCTCTGTAGGTACACATTCCATGTGATGTATGTTGGTCTATCTAGTGTGTGTGTGTGTGTGTGTGTGTGTGTGTATACTGCTCTGTGTGTATATAGGGCTAGTGTGTGTGTGTACTGCTATGTATATACTGCTAGTGTGTGTGTGCTGCTATGTATATAGTGCTAGTGTGTGTGTGTGTGCTGCTATGTATATAGTGCTAGTGTGTGTGTGTGTGTGTGTGTGTGTGTGCTGCTATGTATATAGTGCTAGTGTGTGTGTGTGCTGCTATGTATATAGTGCTAGGGGGTGTGTGTGTGTGTGTGCTGCTATGTATATAGTGCTAGTGTGTGTGTGTGTGTGTGTGTGTGCTGCTATGTATATAGTGCTAGTGTGTGTGTGTGTGCTGCTATGTATATAGGGCTAGTGTGTGTGTGTGCTGCTATGTATATAGGGCTAGTGTGTGTGTGTGTGCTGCTATGTATATAGTGCTAGTGTGTGTGTGTGTGCTGCTATGTATATAGTGCTAGTGTGTGTGTGTGTGTGTGCTGCTATGTATATAGTGCTAGTGTATGTGTGTGTTGCTATGTATATAGGGCTAGTGTGTGTGTGTGTGTGTGTGCTGCTATGTATATAGGGCTAGTGTGTGTGTGTGCTGCTATGTATATAGTGCAAGTGTGTGTGTGTGCTGCTATGTATATAGTGCTAGTGTGTGTGTGTGCTGCTATGTATATAGGGCTAGTGTGTGTGTGTGCTGCTATGTATATAGTGCTTGTGTGTGTGTGTGCTGCTATGTATATAGTGCTAGTGTGTGTGTGTGCTGCTATGTATATAGTGCTAGTGTATGTGTGTGTTGCTATGTATATAGGGCTAGTGTGTGTGTGTGTGTGTGTGTGTGTGTGCTGCTATGTATATAGGGCTAGTGTGTGTGTGTGCTGCTATGTATATAGTGCTAGTGTGTGTGTGTGCTGCTATGTATATAGTGCTAGTGTGTGTGTGTGTGTGTGTGTGTGCTGCTATGTATATAGTGCTAGGGTGTGTGTGTGTGTGCTGCTATGTATATAGGGCTAGTGTGTGTGTGCTGCTATGTATATAGTGCTAGTGTGTGTGCTGCTATGTATATAGTGCTAGTGTGTGTGTGTGTGTGTGCTGCTATGTATATAGTGCTAGTGTGTGTGTGTGTTGCTATTTATATAGGGCTAGTGTGTGTGTGCTGCTATGTATATAGTGCTAGTGTGTGTATGTTGCTATGTATATAGTGCTAGTGTGTGTGTGTGTGTGTGTGTGTGTGCTGCTATGTATATAGCGCTAGTGTGTGTGTGCTGCTATGTATATAGGGCTAGTGTGTGTGTGTGTGTGCTGCTATGTATATAGGGCTAGTGTGTGTGTGTGTGCTGCTATGTATATAGTGCTAGTGTGTGTGTGTGCTGCTATGTATATAGTGCTAGTGTGTGTGTGTGTGTGTGTGTGTGTGCTGCTATGTATATAGTGCTAGGGTGTGTGTGTGTGTGCTGCTATGTATATAGGGCTAGTGTGTGTGTGCTGCTATGTATATAGTGCTAGTGTGTGTGCTGCTATGTATATAGTGCTAGTGTGTGTGTGTGTGTGTGCTGCTATGTATATAGTGCTAGTGTGTGTGTGTGTTGCTATTTATATAGGGCTAGTGTGTGTGTGCTGCTATGTATATAGTGCTAGTGTGTGTATGTTGCTATGTATATAGTGCTAGTGTGTGTGTGTGTGTGTGTGTGTGTGTGTGCTGCTATGTATATAGCGCTAGTGTGTGTGTGCTGCTATGTATATAGGGCTAGTGTGTGTGTGTGTGCTGCTATGTATATAGTGCTAGTGTGTGTGTGTGCTGCTATGTATATAGTGCTAGTGTATGTGTGTGTGTGTGTGTGTGTGTGTGTGCTGCTATGTATATAGGGCTAGTGTGTGTGTGTGTGTTGCTATGTATATAGGGCTAGTGTGTGTGTGTGTATCTTCTGCTGTGTATACGCATATGTTATTATAGGCATTTTATACACAGTGTACATGCATGAGGGGGGCCTCGACGTATTTCCTGCACAGGGGCCCATTGCTGCTTGTGTCCGCCCCTGGGGCAGACAATGGCTGGAGCTTATGTTCCCAGGGATGCGAGATTTCTCCCACCCGGTCAGTGTCTGCTGAGGTGTTGTGGAGTGGGAAAACTGTTGCTCATAGCAACCAATCACAGCTCAGCTTCTTTTACACTGCTCTGGTGAAATGAAAGATGCTTAGTGATTGGTTGCTATGTGGAATGGGCGTGGCTTCACACACACACACACACACACACACACACACACACACACACACACACACACACACACACACACACACACACACATACACATACACACATACACTCAGCTTTATATATATATATATAGATTTTTTCCTTACGTTGGAGGGCCCAATTCCAGCTGTTGCTGTCGGACCTGTGATTTCTATCTCCTCCACTGTGTACAGGATAATAGAGTATAATAAAGTAGTTATGGACGAGACGTAACTAACATTGTCAGTGACTCTGCTTTCCATATAGTGATGGATATTTCTTGTTACTGAAACTATGATTGTGTATCGTAATAACTAGGCCGCCCCATACTATCGAGTACTTGGGGGCGGGGGGCATTCAGCCAAACTCTGTCACACCTTCTTAAGGCCCCGTCTCACATAGCGATTTACCAACGATCACGACCAGCGATACCACCTGGCCGTGATCGTTGGTAAGTCGTTCTGTGGTCGCTGGGGAGCTGTCACACAGACGGCTCTCTCCAGCGACCATCGATCAGGGGAACGACTTCGGCATCGTTGAAACTGTCTTCAACGATGCCGAAGTCCCCCTGCAGCACACGGGTAACCAGGGTAAACATCGGGTTACTAAGCGCAGGGCCGCGCTTAGTAACCCGATGTTTACCCTGGTTACCAGTGAAGACATCGCTGGATCGGTGTCACACACACCGATTCAGCGATGTCAGCGGGACCTCAACGACCAAAAAAAGGTCCAGGCCATTCTGACACGACCAGCGATCTCGCAGCAGGGGCCTGATCGCTGGTACGTGTCACACATAGCGAGATCGCTACTGAGGTCGCTGTTGCGTCACAAAACTAGTGACTCAGCAGCGATCTCGCTATGTGAGACGGGGCCTTTAGATGCCATGTTTGCTTTTCACAGCAGCAAGTGGATAAACTGCCAGGGTTTTTGTTGAAGCCTCATCTGTGCCGTCCCTGCGGTGCACATCTATGTTCTGGGCACAAAAAGATTAATTTCTTTTTAATAAATGTTTAACATGTTAAAAATGATAAAATGTGTCTTCTCTTGTTTTTTCTTTTAACAAGAATTGTTGGAGCCAATTTTCTTTAGAAACATTTAATCTGTTTGATTCTGGTGTTTTTCCTGTATTACAGTAAAGCCTAAGGCCAGAAATAATCCCCATAAATCTCTGTACCTGGAGACTTTGGGATCAGATAATTTCTGTCCGCGTTGATTGTGGAAACAAAAAATCTTTTCTAAGGGTATGTGCACACGTTCAGGATTTCTTGCAGAAATTTCCTGAAGAAAACCGGAAATTTTCTGCAAGAAATCCGCATTTTTTTTTTGCGTTTTTTTCCGTTTTTTTCGCGTTTTTTTTAGCATTCTGCAAGCGTAATTAGCTTGCAGAATGCTAAAGTTTTCCAAGCGATCTGTAGCATCGCTTGGAAAACTGACTGACAGGTTGGTCACACTTGTCAAACATAGCGTTTGACAAGTGTGACCAACTTTTTACTATAGATGCAGCTTATGCCGCATCTATAGTAAAAGATAGAATGTTTAAAAATAATAAAAAAAATAAAAAAATGCTTATACTCACCCAGACATCTCCTCACCGGCGTCCGTTCCTCTTCCTAGCTGGTCTGTGCGCACAGGACCTTCCGTGACGTCACGGTCACGTGAGCGGTCACATGACCGCTCACGACCAATCACAGGACAGTGACGTCATCGGCAGGTCTTTCGCCGCACACCAGCTACAGGAACCGAACGGCAGCATGCAGTGGAGGCGGGAAGACATCGAGGGTGAGTATAGGACTGTTTTTTATTTTAATTCTTATTTTTTGACCACTTATATGGTGCCCAGTCCGTGGAGGAGAGTCTCCTCTCCTCCACCCTGGGTACCAACCGCACATAATCTGCTTACTTCCCGCATGGTGTGCACAGCCCCGTGCGGGAAGTAAGCAGATCAATGGACCCCTAGGTGTGCGGAATCCCCTGCAATTCCGCATTTTAATGAACATGTTGCTTTTTTTTCCGCGATGCGATTTTTTCGCGGAAAAAAAGGCTACATTTGCACAAAAAATGCGGAATACACTTAAAATAATAGGAGGCATGTGTAAGCGTTTTTTTTCGCATTTTTATCACGTTTTTATAGCGAAAAAACGCGAAAAAAACGCGAAAAATACTGAACGTGTGCACATGGCCTAAAAGCCTCAAACTTCTGTGTGTGAATCAGAGCTGAGATCTAAGGTGATAGAAGATTACAGTGCGGAGAAGACGGGAAACCTTCATATAGAGGCCGGTGGTGATGGAGTCAGTGACCGACTCTGGCCACATATGTCTCTAGAGCCGTAGTAGAAGATGAAGATGTCGTCCTCATCATGAAGTAGTTATTTCTCATGTCGCGTGTAATGAATATCTCCTGCAGTATTGCTAATGCCGATTCCAGGGTCGGTAAATGAGACGAGAATTAGCGTTATGGAAGATGAGTCTATGAGGAACGTATTCAGCTGCCGACTCCGAGGAGGAAACTGCTTGTTGTCTGTGGCCTAAATATATAGGTTTTATTAGTAGATGTAAAGAAGGAAACTAAATACTGTAAAATAATAAATCTCCTCATATGTTTCCCTTATTATCTCCAGTAATTGTATTATTACAGGATTCTTATGATGTTACATCGGCTCATCTTCTCATTCAGGTCTCTACAATATCGGATCCTCTCAGTGAAGATTTTCTACAAAAGAGAATTTTCCTGATTTACCCATCACAGATGGATATGGACAGAGACAAGATGGCGGAGAGGATATTACACCTCACCCTAGAGATCCTCTTCCGGCTTACTGGAGAGGTGAGAGATTCTGATGACGTCACATTACATCATTCTTATCTATGGGAATAACAGATGGACAGAACTGGAGAGGTGAGGACTCTGGAAATGTCTGTAGTGAGATTTTATTAATGTGTCTCTCCATTACCAGGATTACACAGTGGTGAAGAAGACCTCTAGTGATCGCTGTCAGGACCCTGTGTCTGAGGAATGGGGAAGACCCCTGAGCCCAATCACGGGGCTTCCACCTCACCCCCTGATCCATGAGGACATCAATGACCAGAAGATCCTAGAACTCATCTACAAGATGATTGAGCTGCTGACTGGAGAGGTGACACTGCTGGGAATGCTGGGACATTATACAGTAACACTATGAAGGGATCGGGGATGACGGTATCATTGTATGTGTCAGGTTCCTATAAGGTGTCAGGATGTCGCTGTCTATTTCTCCATGGAGGAGTGGGAGTATTTAGAAGGACACAGAGATCTGTACAAGAACGTCATAATGGAGGTTCCCCAGCCCCTCACATCTCCAGGTAATAGACAGAACTAAATACACACGGCCTATAATTATCTGTATGTAAAGAATGAATTCACTCCCTGTATGTGTTTCCTCCAGATCTATCCAGTAAGAGGACAACACCAGAGAGATGTCCCCGTCCTCTTCTTCCACAGGACTGCAAGCAAGAAGATCCCAATGCTCCTCAGGACCATCAGGTAGATAGAGAGAAGGTGGCAGGAGATCTCCCCTATGATGTGTGGACGCCAGTGAAGGTCTTGTGCTCAGTCTTGTTTTATCCACCAGTATTATATGTTTTATACTTGTGTGATGAGAATGGTGGAGATGGCAGGATTAGAGCTGATCATAGATGGGACTTCTCCATCTGTCGGTGACTTTTACATTATTTGTTTCAGGGTGAAGATCTGACCCATATTAATACTACACAGACATATGTGAGGGGGGATGAGTGGTGTACAGAGGAGATTCCCACATATGACTACCCAGGTGAGTAGTAACCACTAAATGCAGAGAAGTCACAGATTCTTCTCATCACCGGCTGTGGCTGCTTTATCGGTGGTGTAGTCCGGCCGTATTACCATGATCACCATTTTACCTCTAGACCACAACATTCTCCTCCACCCAAAACTGTTCAAATGACTTTGGGCATTGAAAGCCCTTTTCTATAGAACTTATAACCTGGTAGATCCACCTACCCCCTGGGTTTAGGAGACGCTGTTACCTGCCCAGATCTGTGAACTATAAAGCCAAATGACAGCGTACGTAGAATGTGCTGACAAGATAGAAAATCACTTGGAGAAAAATATTCTGATGGTCCTGTAAGAGAAAGCGGAGGGTAATGATGCTGTTGTCTTCCTAGAACCCTGAGATCTTATCGGATGAATCTCCCTTCTCTCCCTTCTGTGCTGCTGAATGTGATCATATGGTCCCTACAAGACCAGGTCCAGTCTTTCTGGCCAAACTTCACTTTTATGATGGACAACAGTAAATGTGCAGTGAGGCCAAGTGTGAATTTCTGGACAATAACAGAGTTTCCCTTTATCCGGACTTTTCACTTTGTATTAAAACCGACTAACTTCCAGGAGGATTGTGATAATCTACATAAACCCATCACACCGGTGCCATGATATATCTCTGAGCTGTGCGTGGCTGATGGCTGTAATATACATTTATTCCCGCCTGCAGGAGATGTGTTGGCTCCAGCCCTGGTTTCATGGATTCACTCCACCTCATAAATTACATTGTTTTATCCTAAGAAATTCAGATTTCTGCACAATCTCTCCTGGAATGGGGAGCAATATTATTTCCTCTAATCTTCTGGTCAGGATTCCTAGTAGCTCCAATGGTCCACCATAAAGGAAAGCAACTCTGGTTTACTGCTGTGTAATCTGTATTTGTAGTTTTCAATTAATGAGATTCTCGTCCTCTGGGTGTGGCTGTGGGCGGGGCTTTGTGGTGCTCTGGGGCGGGGCTTTGTGTTTCTCTGGGGCGGGGCTTTATGTGGTGTTCTGGTTACATATTCATCTGTATTGGCTTATGACAGGTCGCTGATCCCTCACTGACCTGCCCCTATTTTTACATAATACATATAATAGTGTTGATATTATTGTTGATAATGCCTATAATATTGTGGCTATTGGGAGGCTTAGAAAAAAAATTACATCCAGCAAAATGACACCAGCGGCTCCTGTCCAGTAGCATATATCTCTTACTTATAGATGCTACTGTCCAAGCACCACAATTGACCTTATGACCTGTTAATAAGCCAATACAGATGAATATGTAATCAGAGCGCCACATAAAGCCCCGCCCACAGCCCCGCCCCAGAGCACGAGAATCTCATTAACAGAAAACTACAAATCCAGATTACACAACAACCACAAGATGGATTTCATCACCAAGTATCATTGTAATCAGGATAATGGCACCGACCTGACCTTGTCTGTAGTTTTCTGAGCACAATCCTGCTGACAGGTTCCCTTTTAAGCCATCTCAGCTCTGCACTATTATACACAGTTCTCTTTAGATGTGTAATATTATTATTGCTATTATTTATTATTATAGCGCCATTTATTCCATGGCGCTTTACATTTGAGGAGGGGTATACATGATAAAAACAGGTACAATAATCTTAAACAATACAAGTCATAACTGGTACAGGAGGAGAGAGGACCCTGCCCACGAAGGCTCACAATCTACAGGGGATGGGTGAGGATACAGTAGGTGAGGATAGAGCTGGTCATACAGCGGTTTGTTCGATCGGTGGTTACTGCAGGTTGTAGGCTTGTCGGAAGAGGTAGGTCTCCAGGTTCTTTTTGAAGGTTTTGATGGTAGGCGAGAGTCTGATGTGTTGTGGTAGAGAGTTCCAGAGTAGGGGTGATATGCGAGAGAAATCTTGTATACGATTGTGAGAAGAGGAGATAAGAGGGGAGTAGAGAAGGAGATCTTGTGAGGATCGGAGGTTGCCTGTAGGAAAGTACCGGGAGACGAGGTCACAGATGTATGGAGGAGACAGGTTGTGGATGGCTTTTTATGTCATGGTTAGAGTTTTGTTTTGGATTCTCTGGGCAATGGGGAGCCAGTGAAGGGAATGACAGATGGGGGGACCGGTGAATTAGTCGGGCAGCAGGGTTTAGAATAGATTGGAGGGGTGCAAGAGTGTTGGAGGGGAGGCCACAGAGCCTGGACTGAACCTTGCGGGACTCCCAACAGATAGGGGGCGAGGTGAGGAGGTGGTGTGTGAGTGGGAGACGCTGAATGTCCGGTCTGTTAGGTATGACAAGATCCAGGATAGGGCCAAGACTGTGATGCCAAGGGATGAGAGGGTCTGTAATAATAGGGAATGGCCCACAGTGTCAAAGGCAGAAGACAGATCCAGGAGGAGGAGGACAGAGTAGGGTCGCTTGCTCTTGATGGTTAATAGGTCATTGGTGACCTTAGTTAGTGCAGTTTCAGTGAAGTGGTGTGACTGGAAGCCAGATTGTAAGCAGTCGAAGAGTGAGCAAGAAGAGAGGTCAGGGGGCAGTTCAAGATGGACGTGTTGTTCCAGTAGTTTTGAGGCATAGGGGAGAAGTGATATAGGGCGATAGCTAGATACAGAGGATGGGTCAAGAGAGGGCTTTTTGAGGATTGGTGTGATTGAGGCATGTTTAAACCTTGAGAGGAAAACACTAGTTGTTAATGATAGGTTGAAGAGATGGGTTAGGGTTGGGATGAAGACTGTGGCGAAGTTTGGGATGAAGTGGGATGGGATTGGGTCAAGTACACAGGTGGTGAGATGCGATCTTGAGAGTAGAGTGGAGAGTTGATCTGTAATGGTTGGTTTTGGAGGTGCAGGGCTAGGCAACTGGGAGGAAGGGCTCTGGGGGTTGTCGACCAAAACTGTCTCTGATGTTATCATTCTTCTGCTTGAAAAATGAGGCAAAGTCTTCAGCTGAGATGAGTGGAGGGGGTGCTGGGGGACGGAGGAGAGAATTGTAGGTGTTGAATAACTGTTCAGGGTTGTGAGACAGGGAGGATATGAGAGAAGAGAAGTAGGTTTGTTTAGAGCTTCTTGAAACTCATCTGACAGAAAATATCAGACCTCACGATAGTTTAGATTGTGAAATCACTGAGCCCCATGCTCTAATTACCCCAAAGGTTCACCACTAGCTACTAATTTTCCCTTCACCATGACAGCACCGCACATGAGAGATGGCATCCACCCCCAGGAACAGGAAACCTGCAGCAGAGATAAAAGAATGGGGCGGCCACTCTCTCCTCAGTTTGGTTTCCTGTTCCTGCAGGTGGATGCCTGTGGCAGAGCTCCTACCTCCGGAGGGATACCCCTCTGATGATTCCGGTCCGGAGGCCGAGGTCCGCGGGGGGGACCAGCCATGCTCGGCGGCACTGCGTGCGGTGCTGTCCGGGTGAAGGAGCTGCTGTTCCGCGCCTTTTTCCCCTCGCTGGACTCCCCGGCGACCGCTCTGGGCAGGAGGCAGGTCCGGGGTAGGGGGCGTGTCCTTCACTGACGCTGGCCGTCGAAGTGAAGGATGACGACTTCCGGTCGCGCCGGAAGTGACGTCACACGCCGAAGGAGCTGGTGTGCTGGACACTTCCGGGCGGAAGCTGTTCCAGAGGCGCGCACACTGCTCCTTCTATATACTGGGAGCAACCGATAAGCCGCTGGTCCCCTACAGCACGCAGTCTGCCTGCTAGAATGACCGAACCAGCAATGGATCTGGAGATGCCTGCACCCAGAATGTCTGATGAGGCGCAAGCTACCGCGGTATCCGGGGTCCTGGAGGGGTGAGTGCCTTTGTAAGGCAAAATCACACACACTGATATATATACTGTGTCTTTTTAGGGAAGGAAGGCCACCTCCAAACAAAAGAATAGGGTTTGTCCACTATGTAAGGAGACACTCCCTAAGCTATATACCAAAAGAATCTACCAGGCCTGTATAGATAAAACAGTTGCAGAAGAATCACCTTCCTTATTACAGAACATTAAGACAATAATACGGGAAGAAGTTAAATCTACAGTTAAAGAGCAGCTGAAACCTCATACAGCAAAAGAAAACCCCCCTCCCCCAGCAAGTGAACAGGGGTCGGACATAGATTCAGGGGATGAGCCGGGAGCATTAACCCCCTCTGATGTCTCAGACTTAGACTCCTTGGATGAGGAGTATGGCCACCCGTATTTCCAGTCAGAGGATATTGGAAAACTACTCAAACTCGTCAGGGCAACTATGGGGGTGGAATCCCCAAAGGAGCCGCGGTCAGTTCAGGATAGCATGTTCAGTAACTTGGAGGGGAAGAAGCGTAAGGTTTTTCCCTTCAATGATAATATAGTTAATTTAATTAAGAAAGAATGGAAAAAGCCCAATAAAAAGATCTCTGTTCCTCAAGCCTTAAAACGCAAGTACCCCTTTGAAGCGGTATGTGAAAAGTGGGAAAAGGCCCCTAAATTAGGCACCGCCATAGCCAGCACCTCTAAAGGGGTAGCATTGCCTTTTGAGGATATGGGAGCCCTAAAATACCCCCTTGACAAGAAGGCAGATGCCTTTCTAAAAATCGGCTTGGGAGGCATCAACATGGTCATTTAAACCCGGGGTTGCAGCCACTTGCACGGCACGTGCTATGGTCAAGTGGCTAGAGGAGTTAAGTGACCAAATCAAAAATAAGTGCCCACGAGAAAGACTACTGGAGGCATTGCCCTCCCTACAAGGTGCCGCAAAATTCCTGGCAGATGCATCAATTGATTCTGTCAGAGGTGCCGCACGTGCTTGTGCTTCATCCAACTCTGGTCATAGAGCATTATGGCTGAAGAATTGGGCGGCTGACTTCCAGTCGAAGATCAAACTCTGTGGAGTACCCTGTGAAAGACAATATCTTTTTGGTAAAGCTCTGGACGAGATTCTTGAAAAATCGTCAGACAAGAAGAAGCGGTTTCCACCTCCTTCCTTTCCTAGACGCCGATGGGAGACTTCCCATTCGTCCTTTCGGGGATCTGGATACAGGGGGACCCACGGCCGTTCAGATGACAGGTCTGGCCGAGGCAGACCTTGGAGAGATCGAAAAGAAAAGGGATTCCTTTTCAACAAACCTCCCCCCAAATCTGATCCCAAACACCAATGACGCCAGGATTCCGGGGGGGGGGGGGGGGGAAGACTCCGATGGTTTGTCCACCACTGGATAACCAACCTATTATCGGAGGGTCTGAAATTCAAATTCTCCAACCTCCCACCAAATCGTGTAACAATGACCCAAGTGGCAGAAAAAAATCAGGCCACGCTGGAAAGAGAAGTTCATCTCCTCATACAAAAAGAGGTATTAGAAAAGGTTCTTCATCAGGAAATAGGGAAAAGGTTCTACAGCACCCTGTTTCTAACGCCAAAGCCAGACGGCTCGTTGAGAGTGATATTCAACTTGAGGGCTTTAAATCATTACATTCAAATAGAGAAATTCAAGATGGAGACTCTAAGGACGGCGATAAAAGTGCTCAACCCAAACTGTTATATGGCAGTACAGACGCTTACTACCATGTGCCAATCGCTGTCCAACATCAGCAATATCTCAGACTGCTGGTAAACCTCGGAAAGACCCCCACCCACCTACAGTATCAATGTCTTCCATTTGGGGTAGCCATAGCACCCCGCGTATTTACCAAAATTATTTCCGAAGTGGCGTCCTTCATCAGGAAAGAAGACATATTGCTGGTGCCTTATTTGGACGATTTCTTGGTGATAGCAAACAGCAAAGAAGATTGCGAGAAAGCAGTCACAACAGTACTAGACGTGTTAACGAAATTAGGATGGATGATAAACCTGAAGAAATCAAGACTTGTCCCAACACAGTCTCAAGAATTCCTCGGGATCCTACTAGATTCTATCAAACAGGAATGTATCCTCCCACAGAGGAATATCCAATCTATCCAACAGAAAGTACAACTGCTTCAGCTACAGCGATCTATCTCTCTACGGAATGCAATGTCGCTCCTGGGAGTTCTAACGGCGACAATTCCAGCAACACGGTGGGCCCAAAGCCATACGAGAGAGTTGCAATGGCAGATACTAGCCGAGCAAGCGAGGAATCCTTACAATCTGAATCGGAAGATTCTCCTATCCCTAAGGGTCCAAGACTCACTAGAATGGTGGCTAAAACCAGAAAATCTAAGCAAAGCGGTACCGTGGTCATTACAAAATCCAGTAGTCCTCACCACCGATGCGAGCCCATGGGGATGGGGAGCGCACGTGGAGGATCAGGTCCTACAGGGTCAATGGGAGACCTCAATGACAGCAGCGTCTTCCAATCTAAAAGAACTGTCGGCGGTGAGACAAGCACTTCTTCAAATAGGAGAAAGAATACAAGGAAGGCATGTGGTGGTGTTATCCGACAACAACACAACAATAGCTTATATAAATCGCCAAGGGGGCACAAGATCACCATCCCTGATGGCAGAAGCCAAAGAGCTTTTTTTGTGGGCCGAAAGCAACCTTCTCTCTCTAACCGGAACATACTTAAGAGGATCAGAGAATCAAGTAGCCGACTTCCTAAGCCGTCACCCATTACATCAAGGGGAGTGGGCCCTGAGCCGGGAAGTCTTTGGGGAAATATGTGCCAACTGGGGCGTTCCAGAAATAGACTTATTCGCCACAAAACAAAATCGGAAAGTGAAGAAGTTTTATTCTCTAAACCCAAGAGAACACCCGGAAGGAGTGCATACGCATTTCCCCCAATACCGTTAATCCCGACAGTCCTCAGGAAAATTCGGGAAGACAAGGCACGAGTGATACTCATAGCTCCCTTTTGGCCGAGAAGAGCATGGTTCACGTGGCTCAGACGCATGTCTATCTCGGACCCGTGGATCCTTCCAGATACATCGGATCTCCTACACCAGGGACCAGTTCAACACCCTCAAATACACAGGCTACATCTCACCGCCTGGAACTTGAGAGGGGACTTCTATTAGCAAAAGGATTCTCGAACCCTTTAGTAACCACATTGCTCGCTAGCAGGAAAAAAGTCACCTCAGAAAAATATCAAAAAATTTGGCAAAAATTCCTGGAATTCTCGGGGCGACAGTTGTCCCAGACAAGCCAAGAAGTCCCGGTAAAAGAAATTTTAGAATTTCTCCAAAAAGGGTTGGAGAGAGGGCTATCTACTAGCACCCTGAAGGTGCATGTCTCCGCCCTGGGTGCGCTGTTTGATCAAAAACTTGCTGTCCACCCTTGGGTCTATAGATTCATCCGAGCCTCTTTTGCATCTAGACCCTCAAAATTATCACCCAAGGTGGCTCCCTGGGATCTAAATTTAGTTTTAAATGCTCTAACTCAGTGATGGGCAACCTTTTGAGCTCAGTGTGTCAAAATTCGCCAAAAAAACGAACATAACTTGGGTGGTGTGTCACCTTGATAAAAAAAACATAATTTTGCGACATGTATAGTTTAAATAACAAATATGTATAATTATTTAACTTACCTGCTTAGTGACTTCTTTGTTCATCTGTCAGTTGGTTTCTTTTGTTGGTCTTGCTATTATTTAACTTGTGCGGGGTGCCGTGAACTAAGATAAGTGAGGGGGAGGGGGAATTCTTGTGATGGCGAACCTGTGGCACTCCAGCGGTTGCGGTGGTAACTCAGATATTCTCTTAATAATTGCATCTTTATTCTGCATATCATGAAATAGAGCTGGTGCACATCTTAAGAGAGTATCTTTAATAAATTCTCCCTCACTGAGTGCTTTTCCATGCTGAGCTATGGAGTGAGCAATGCTCAGACTTGCAGATGTTAAATTTGTAGAGCTTTTTACAAATTTAAGGATGGAATTAGATTGGCTCTTATGAAGGTGTAGCTGCCTGGAAATGTATTCCTTCCTTTCATCCTCACTTTTTTTCAAGAGCTGGGGATGATTAGTTTCAAAATGTCTATTTACATTCCACGTTCTGCTTACTACCGTTTCACTACATAAAACGCAAAATGATCTGCCATTTTTTTCTATAATGCCATACATCTCAGTCCATGTCTCTTGAAAGGGTCGGCTACTGCTACTACTACCACTCCCTTTACTTAACTTTGTTTTTTTATTTTGTGGCTTCTCCATGAGAGAAGATTTATAGTTAGCCCTGCAGGCAATTAGCAGAAATAGGGGTTAATAAGGATGCACCACAAACAGTAATGGTGGTGAAATGAAGTCGGTACTATGCTGCAAGATGGCGTTCCTAATGGCGGGAAACGGCACCCATAGCACAGGCCTCTTCCAGCCTCCCCCTCACTTATCTTAGTAATGGCCAATGACACCCCACAGTTCACTGGATGATGGTTGCTGTAGTTGTCACAGGGCCTTCAGACAGCAATCACAGGGCCTGCAGACAGCAATCACAGGGCCTCCAGACAGCGATCTCCTCAGGCCTCAGAAGTGCAGCCTGGGACTTCTGGCCGGCGCAGCAGGGAGCAGCGCAATGCCACCCAAATAACAGAGCTAGGGCGCAGAGCGGACTCTAGGCATGGGACCGGTAGGTCCGATCTTTCCGGCCGGCGAAGCAGGGAGCAGCGCAATGCCGCCCAAACAACACAGCTCCGACGCAGAGGCCTGGGACTTCCGGGAGCTGCGCCGGGCCTACCGGAAGTCCCAGGCCTAGACGCTCTGCACCGGAGCTCTGTTGTTTGGGCCCACAGACCTCCTGCATGGCATCCGACCCGCGCGGAGGCCTGGGACTTCCGGGAGCTGCGCCGGACCTACCGGAAGTCCCAGGCTTAGACGCTCTGTGCCGGAGCTCTGTTGTTTGGACCCACAGACCTCCTGCATGGCATCCGATCCGATAAAAAAATCGGATCGGATGCCATGCAATGTAAAGATGCAATTTCTATGGGGCCGCGGCCGGCGGCCGGCGTGTCACTGAAAATGACTACGCGTGTCAGCACTGACACGCGTGTCATAGGTTCGCCATCACTGCTCTAACTGTTTCCCCCTTTGAGCCTCTTGATTCTATTTCAATAAAATCTTTGACACTTAAAATTGTCCTCCTGGTTGCTCTAACTTCAGCCCGCCGTACTTGCGAGCTGCAGGCTATTTCAGTGAACCCCCCTTACACTACCTTCCAGGATGACAGAGTAGTTATCAAAACTGACCCGGCCTTCCTACCAGAGGTCAATTCTAAATTTCATAGGGACCAGGAAATTATCTTACCCTCATTTTGTCCTCAACCAAAATCCCAGGGAGAGCAAACCTTCCATTGTCTTGATGTCAGACGCTGCCTGCTTCAATACATAGAAGCCACAAAATCTTGGCGTCAGTCATCAGCCCTTTTTGTCACCTTCCAGGGGACAAACAGGGGAAAAAAGGCCTCAAAGACAACTATTGCACGGTGGTTGCGTACAGCTATTTCACTTTCGTATTCCTCTTCTGGCCAAATCCCCCCACAGGGTGTTACGGCCCACTCCACGCGTTCTATTGCCACATCCTGGGCGGAAAGGGCAAACGCCTCGGTGGAACAGATTTGTAGAGCGGCAGTATGGTCCTCACCCTCTACCTTCTTCCGACATTATAGGCTAGACTTAGGTCTATCAAACTTGTCTTTCGGGAGAAAGGTACCATCTGCTGTTGTCCCACCCTAAGGAGTCTTCTATTTCTTCCTCTCATGTGCGGTGCTGTCATGGTGAAGGGAAAAAATGATAATTACGGGTAATTTGATTTTCCAGAACCATGACAGCACCGCATTAATTCCCGCCCTATCTTGGTGATGGTTGTGTGATTCACAAAAAAAAAAAATAATAATAAATATATATATATATATATATATATATATATACTTTGGAACATATAGATAAGAGCTAATAAACAGCTATACAATGTAAATATGATATGAGTGTGTACTAACAAAGCGGTCATCTTCCATACTCTGAAACAAACTGAGGAGAGAGTGGCCTGGGGGCGGATGCCATCTCTCAGTTTGATCATTTCAGTAGTTGTGTTATTGTCTATAGTCACAGTTTTTGATTACATTAGTGTCCAAAATCCTCTGATTTAACTTCTTCCCACAGTCCGTTTTGTATTCTAAATCAGGCCTCGTTTTTACAATCTGACATGTGTCACTTTATGTGGTGATAACTTTGGAATTATTCACAAAGGATAATAGAAAACAAATGGATCTTACAAATTATTTTCCAACTTCTCACAATACCCTACATACGATTGTGTTACAAAACTGCAGCACAGAGCTAGGAGAGAAGGGGAAAACTGACACTGCACTAAGACTAGGCTGAAACCCTTCTATGGAGTGGGCAACCCATTCCTTGCGAATAGACCGACCGACGATCCTAGTCTAAACTCAGTGAACACCTATAGATAAGGGGAAGGAGATTCCTAAAATATCTAAGGACTGGGTACAAAAAAACAGGTCACCTCCTAATAGGGAACGCAGAGAAGGCTGCAGAAACAAACTGAAAACAGAAACAAAAGATAGCAGAACCAGAGATCCCAGAACTGCAAAATATCGAACACAGAAAGCTGTCTAAGCACCTAGCCAGAACTCAAGCGGATTAACACTGTTATCCAGCAAGGAATGGGAGGCAGGTGCTGGGTAATAAAGGGTGATACAATCACCTGACCTAGACAACCCAGCACCAGGGGAAAAAGACCAGCAGCCAGAAAACCACAACAAGATGGCGGATGGTCAAAACAAAACAGATTCTAACAGATTGTACACTACTCTCTGGGCACATGGCAGTGTTCAGAAGGGAAGGAGCGCCATTTAGCTGTTTGAATGCAGATCTAGCTGGAATTGTTTGCAGACACAAAGTATTGGGAGCACTGTTCATGGTCAACTGGCAGCTCAAAAGATCTCCACCATGAACATGCTTGGCACTATCTTCTCTGGTTTCCATATCTCAAGGATTGCCTTGCTCATTGCCCTTTAACACCATTACATGGATCTGGACTTACACTGTGACCCCTAGGCTTGGACCATGGCGTTACTGTCACGTTACTGGCGATACAGGACTGAAGGTTAGTGGCCGAAGCAGATGTATACAAGTGACCGGACCGTGGAAAGACCTCTGGAGATGCAATATTTGACAGTGGTAGTCCAATATATCCGCAGATGCAGGCAGCAGCCCGAGCAAGGGCCGGCCTGTATTACACATGTGCACAAAGTCCGTATGAGCAGCAGGAGTTCAGGGTAATAGCAGCAGAATATCAGTAAAGGTACCTTCACACTAAACGACATCGCTAGCGATCCGTGACGTTGCAGCGTCCTGGCTAGCGATATCGTTTAGTGTGACAGGCAGCAGCGATCAGGATCCTGCTGTGATATCGCTGGTCGTTGAACAAAGTTCAGAACTTTATTTGGTCGTCAGACCGGCGTGTATCGTCGTGTTTGACACCAAAAGCAACGATACCAGCGATGTTTTACACTGGTAACCAGGGTAAATATCGGGTTACTAAGCGCAGGGCCGCGCTTAGTAACCCGATGTTTACCCTGGTTACCAGTGTAAAATGTAAAAAAAACAAACACTACATACTCACCTGCGCATCCCCCGGCGTCTGCTTCCCACAGTCCACACTGACTGAGCGCCGTAAAGTGAAAGTACAGCACAGCGGTGACATCGCCGCTGTGCTGTCAGGGCCGGTGCTCAGTCATTGCAGGAAGCGGACGGCGAGGGACGTGAATGTAAGTATGTAGTGTTTGTTTTTTTTACATTTTACGCTGGTAACCAGGGTAAACATCGGGTTACTAAGCGCGGCCCTGCGCTTAGCAACCCGATGTTTACCCTGGTTACCCGGGGACCTCGGCATCGTTGGTCGCTGGAGAGCGGTCTGTGTGACAGCTCTCCAGCGATCAAACAGCGACGCTGCAGCGATCGGCATCGTTGTCGCTATCGCTGCAGCGTCGCTTAATGTGAAGGTACCTTAAGAAGCAGAGAGATGCCAGCAAGACACCTTCCAACCAGGAGCTCAGAGATTGCTTCATTCAGTTAGACTGAGCACACAAAATACTCAGCAACAGGAAGCTGCACAGGGCCAGGTATATATAGCAGGTCCAATCAAGCTCAGTCAGGGCGGGGACAAATCAACAGGGCGGTGATGATCTCTATCCAGGCGAAGTTCATATGGTTTCAGACAGAAGTCAAGCAAGTTCCGAATAGCTCCTTAAGCAAAGGAATAGACTAACAAACAAAGAGTCACAGGTTCAAATCCTAAGAGTTACCTGCTATTCTGTGGTATTAGATGGCAAGAAGAATAGTCAGGTAGCTGGGTCAGAACCGGAAGGACAGAATACAGAATCAGAAGATGCAAGAGTAGTCACTAAATGGGCCATGGTCACAAAAGTAAACAAATACACAAGCCACAAGCTGAGCACAGAGGACTGAACCAGAGGAGAACAACGCTGTATCTGGCAGATTCCGGCCATGTGCTTTGACCTTTAGTAGGGTGTGGTACTTTCCAATTGGCTGAAGTAGGGAGCAGATTACTCCAGCTGGAGAGCAGGAACAGATCCCAGATGAGATTGGACCATATGCAGAAGCCCTAATATGACTACATGATAGAAAGCCAGAAAAGTTGAAATCCCCATAAAGTGATTCCATTTTATAAATTAATTCACTGAGGGTTATAATCTATACATACGTGGTCAAAATTGTTGGTACCCCTCGTTTAATGACAGAAAAACTGACAATGGTAACAGAAATAACATGAATCTGACAAAAGTAATAAGAAACAAAAGATCTGATCATGAAAATGAACAAACAAAAGTCAGACATTGCTTTTCAACCATGTTTCCACAGAATTTAAAAAAAATAAAACTCATGAAATAGGCCTGGACAGAAATGATGGTACCCCTGAAAATAATGTGACAAAAGGACCATGTTAAATCGCGGTGTGACCACTAACTAGCATCACAGGTGTCTACAATCTTGGAATCCGTGAGTGGCCTGTATATAGGGCTACAAATACTCACTGTGCTGTTTGGTGACATGGTGTGTATCGCACTCAACATGGACCAGAGGAAGTGAAGGAAAGAGTTGTCTCAGGAGATTAGAAAGAAAATTATAGACAAACATGTTAAAGGTAAAAGTTATAAGACCATCTCCAAGCAGCTTGATGTTCCTGTGACTACAGTTGCACATATTATTCAGAAATGTAAGATCCATGGAACTGTAGCCACCTCCCTGGACGTGGCCGCAGGAGGAACATTGATGACAAATCAGAGAGACGGATAATACGCATGGTAACAAAAGAGCCCAGAAAAACTTCTGAACAGATTAAAGGTGAACTTCAAGCTCAAGGAACATATGTGTCAGATCGCACCATCCTTTGTTGTCTGAGCCTAAGTGGTCTTCATGGGAAACGACCAAGAGGATGCTATTGTTAAAAAAAATCATAAAAAAGCCAAACTGGAATTTGCCAAACTACATGTTGACAAGCCACAAAGCTTCTGGGAGAATGTCCTATGGACAGATGAGACAAAAATGGATCTTTTTGGCAAGGCACATCAGCTCTATGTTAACAGATGGAAAAATGAAGCATATCAAGAAAAGAGCACTGTCCCTACTGTGAAACATGGAGGAGGCTCTGTTATATTCTGAGGCTGCTTTGCTGCATCTGGCACAGGGTGTCTATAATCTGTGCAGGGTACAATGAAATCTCAAGACTATCAAGGGAATCTAGAGAGAATTGTGCTGCCCAGTGTCAGAAAGCTTGGTCTCCGTTGCAGGTCATGGTTCTTGCAACAGGATAATGACCCAAAGCACACAGCTAAAAGCACCCAAGAATGGCTAAGAGGAAAACATTGGACTATTCTGAATTGGCCTTGTATGAGCCCTGACCTAAATCCTATTGAACATCTTTGGAAAGAGCTGAAACATGCCGTGTGGAAAAGGGAACCTTCAGGCACGAGACAACTGGAGCAGTTTGCTCCTTAGGAGTTGGCCAAAATACCTGCTGAGAGGTGCAGAAGTCTCATTGACAGTTACAGGAATCGTTTGCTTGCACTGATTGCCTCAAAAGGTTATGCAACAAAATATTAAGTTAAGGGCCTATTTCTTGAGTTTTATTTTTTTTAAATTCTGTGGAAGCTTGGTTGAAAAGCAATGTCTGACTTTCATTTGTTCATTTTCACACTTTTTATTTATTATTACTTTTGTCAGATTCAAGTTATTTCTGTGACCATTGTGGGTTTTTGAGTCACTAAACTAGGGGGACCAACAATTTACAACACGTGTGTAGGAGGAATGAATATTCTGACTCCACAGCCACTTTCCGGAAATTAACACATAGTGGATGCTGGAGAGTGAAAATTACACATTTGCCATTTTATTACCCAGCACCTAGTGCCCAGATTGTGCTCCCGGAGACACACTGCATATTAAGTGGATTCTTCTCACTATAATATTGCTAAATACAGGGATCCTAAATGTTGTTTGAGCACACTGCAAGACTCAGAAGTGAGAGCGGATTTTGCTGAATTGGTTTATAGAAACTCTTTTACTTTTCAACGGCCTTTGAGCCACTAATAGTGTGGGAACCTCTGTTTTTCCATTGACAGATGATGGACCTGAGTGGGGACTTGTTTTTTGTGAGATGAGAATTGGTATTATTTTCGCCTACATAACATTGATTGGTTTCTTTTTGTTCGATATTTGGGAGGCAGAATGAACAAACACTTGAACACCACACACTACTGGTTCATCCAACAAGGTTTTCTATTAGACTATGAACAGTCATTGTCTTGGTAAATAACACCATGTAACACAATTTTTGTTCCTGGCTTCCAAGTGTAATATTTCAACTGCTTATGTTTAAAGACTATGGAAAAACTACTACATTCAGCACAAACTTTAATTTTATGACCACAACCCAGAAAAATGTTGTATTTATTTGGCAAAAAAAGGAAATTATTATATTTTTGTTTATATGGTCTGATAAAAAACACTTGCATGGTAAATAGACAAAAACAGTCAAAAATTTCCCAAAGGTTCAGAAATGAGTAGGTGTTCTAGATTTGCCAGTGTACTGCAAATCCCTTCCTCGAAGAAGCCCCCAAATGTAGTCCCCCATCATGTTTTCATTATACTGTCCTTGGTAACGACGTTGAAATATCTAGATGAAAGCGCTCGCCTTGCTCCTCTGAGTTCTCAGATTCTCCTTGAACTTGTCAAGATGAGCGTCAAGGATATGGACTTGGAGAGACATTTGCATCCCATTATGGCATAATTCTTTGAGAGTCTGAACCAACTGCACATAGTTTTTAGCCTTGTGATTACCCGGAAGCCATGAAACACTGTAATGAAGCTGTTTCAAGCCATTTTCTCCATCCTGTTCAGTAGCTTGGCGAACTTGTCAGATTCTATGATCTTCTTGATTTGCTGTCCGACGAAGATAACAGCCTTGATCTTTGCCTTGGACAGCTTTGGAAAGAGACCTTGGAGGTACTTGAAAGCTACTGACTCTGTCAAAGCTGTGACAAATTGCTTGATGAGGCCTAACTTGATGTGCATCAGCACCTTCAGAGGTTCTATTAGCTGCTCCCACTTGTTGTTGCTCTTTCCCTCAGAGGTCCGCTGTAGCCAGTCCTTTCTGTGATAGTGTGCCTTAGTGTCACGGCTGTCTCAGAGGCAAATTAAATTTTGTGAAACCGCCTTGAAGGCCCATCAGGAATGACACCATTTTAAAGTCTCCGATGACCTCCCATGCATTGTCGTCATACTTCAAGGCACTCAACAACATCTTGACACTGGTGTAGTCCTCTTTGAGATACAAAGAGTGAGCCATAGGGAGAGACGGGTAGTTGTTTTTGTAGTGAAGCAGCACGGCTTTGAGGCTCCGGGATGAACTGTCTATGAATAGGCGCCATTAACTCGGGTTACAGGTGATACCTATAGCCTCAAAAGACCGGACACATTGTTGCAGAAGCACAACCCATCTTCTCAACAGAAGAAATAGGAAAATGTTTTACGCTTTCTTTGATCTGTGGCTTGCACGCTTTCATCCAATAAGTTCCACTGCTTGAGCCTGGATGTCAGAAGCTCAGCATTGGACTTCGTAAGACGAAGGTCTCTGATTAGAACGTTGACGTCTTTCTGGTTAGGAAAGTATGGCCTTCTCTCCTCAACCGCATCTGTGAAAACATAATCTTGATCTCCAATATCTTCGTCGCTGTCCGACTTGCTGCTTTTTCCTGAAGATGGCTGATCCCTCTTCAGGGGGGTTGGAACAGGCATCTTGGAGCATGGTGGTACTGGGGCAATGGAAGAAGGAATGTCTGGATAAACGATTTGAGGCGCGTTCTTGCCTGTGCGATGTTTGGCAGGATCCACCATGCAGAAGTAGCAGTTGCTTGATTGGTCGGTCGGTTGCCACCAAATTCGCGGGATAGCAAACTACCAAAATGTAACATAGCAGATATAATTGTATGAATTTAAAAGCATGAAATTTTACACATTACTTAATACATATTTTCCTATAGTGCATTGACATATGTGAAAATGTTGTCAATTGCAACTCCTCAACTACTGGATCTAAATCATTGAAATTCTACAAAATAAAGCACTGCCATCTAAATGTTATATTACAGGATGATTTATGTATACTAGAAGCTTGGGCTGATAAATGGCAAATGAGCTTTAATGGGGATAAATGTAAGGTCATGCGCTTGGGTAGAAGTAATAAGATGTATAGCTGTGCTTTATTATTATTATTATTATTATTATTTATTTATGTAGCACCATTGATATCATGGTGCTGTACATGAGAAGGGGTTACATACAAGTTACAGATATCACTTACAGTAAACAAACTAACAATGACAGACTGATACAGAGGGGCGAGGGCCCTGTCCTTGCGGGCTTACATTTTACAGGATTATGGGGAAAATAAAACTCTGTGCAAAACCGTCAATGAAAAAAAACCTGGGGGTATGGGTGGATGACAAACTCACATTTAGTGGCCAGTGTCAGGCAGCTGCTACAAAGGCAAATAAAATAATGGGATGCAGTAAAAGAGGCATAGATGCTCATGAGGAGAACATAATGTTACCTCTATACAAGTCACTAGTGCGACCACACTTAGAATACTGTGCACAGTTCTGGTCTCCGGTGTATAAGAAAGACATAGCTGAACTAGAGCGGGTGCAGAGAAGAGCAACCAAGGTTATTAGAGGACTGGGGGGTCTGCAATACCAAAATAGGTTATTACACTTGGGGCTATTTAGTTTGGAAAAACGAAGGCTAAGGGGTGATCTTATTTTAATGTATAAATATATGAGGGGACAGTACAAAGACCTTTCTGATGATCTTTTTAATCATAGACCTGAGACCGGGACAAGGGGGCATCCTCTACGTCTGGAGGAAAGAAGGTTTAAGCATAATAACAGACGCGGATTCTTTACTGTAAGAGCAGTGAGACTATGGAACTCTCTGCCGTATGATGTTGTAATGAGTGATTCATTACTTAAATTTAAGAGGGGACTGGAGGACTTTTTTTTAAAAGTATAATGTTATATATACTAGATTCCTTGAAAGGGCGTTGATCCAGGGAACTAGTCTGATTGTCGTATGTGGAGTCGGGAAGGAATTTTTTTCCCCAATGTGGAGCTTACTCTTTGCCACATGGGTTTTTTTTGCCTTCCTCTGGATCAACATGTTAGGGCATGTTAGGTTAGGCTATGGGTTGGACTAGATGGACTTAAAGTCTTCCTTCAACCTTAATAACTACTGTATGTAATTGTTCACCTTACCTTCAAGAGTTTTCTTGCAACAGTCGCATGTGAAATGAGGTGCCCAGGACTTGTCTTGATCCCCAACAGGCATGCCGAAATATGCCTTTTAGGCCTTGCACATCTTACGACATGCTTTCACTATTGTTAATGCCATCCAGTGCACATCTTGCCACATGTATGCAATCCTTGATCAGCCGGTCGAGGGTGCATACTGCTGTGCGAGATGTGAGTACGTTGAGCATTTGGAAACCCAGATTCTGAATCTAAATGTGCAGCTGGCAACACTGAGATCCATTGACAATATGGAAAGGAGTCTTCTGCTCACTGAGCAGACGCTCAATGGGATAGATGAGGGGGGGGGATGGTAGGATGGAGCTGCAGGACTGTGAAGCAGCAAGCTGGGTGACAGTTAGGAAGCGGGGTAGAGGGAAGAGTGCCAGGGAGGCTAGTCCTGATCTGGCACACCCCAATAAGTTTGCTAAGTTGGCGGATGAGGGGGGTGCCAGTACAGTGGTAGCACTGCTGCAGCCAGGCATGCCCTCTGAAAGCCAGAGGAGTGACTGCTACAGTAAGGAGGGAAATAGGAGAGCAGTACAGGCCAGACAGGTGCTGGTAGTGGGGGACACAATTATTAGGGGAACAGATAGGGCAATATGTCACAGACAGGGATTGTCGCACGGTGTGCTGCCTGTTGTGAACTCTATGTTTTGGGCTCCCTCTGGTGGTCACAAGTGGTACTGTGTGAGTGCTGTCTTTGGGCTCCCTCTGGTGGCTCTTTGTGTCTTTCTGCAGGTTTGTGGCTGGATCAGCTGTCTCGTTATCTGGTAGTTGGTTTCCTATTTAGCTCACCTGGACTTTCAGTGGTTGCCTGCTGTCAATGTCTTCAGTGCTATTTTGAGATCTCCTGCATTCCTTCGTTATCAGTCTCTTCAAGAGAAGCTAAGTTTCTGTTTGTTCATTTTTTTTGATCATCAGTGTTCATATGTTTCTTGGTTTATTTTTGTTCCTTGTCCAGCTTGCTAATATGTGATTTCCTTGCTTGCTGGTAGCTCTAGGGGGCTGAGTCTCTCCCCTCACACCGTTAGTTGGTGTGGGGGTTCTTGTATTCTCAGCGTGGATATTTTGCATAGGGTTTTTTACTGACCGCACAGTTCCCTATCTGTCTTCTGCTATCTAGTATTAGCGAGCCTCATTTGCTGAATCTGTTTTCATTTCTACGTTTGTATTTTCCCCTTACCTCACCGTTATTATTTGTTGGGAGCTTCCTATATCTTTGGGGTAATTTCTCTGAGGCAAGTGAGGTCTTACTTTCCCTCTAGGAGTAGCTAGTTTCTCAGGCTGCGTCGAGACGTCCAGGAATTTAGGCACGTTCACCGGCTACCTTTAGTGTGTTTGGTTAGGATCAGGTTTGGGGTCAGTCCAGTTACCACCTCCCTAGAGCTCGTGTCTATGTTCATTAACTTAGCTAGTCCGTTTTGTGATCCTCAGCCACTAAGGATCATAACAGCTGCCTACCTGGCGCTCGAGTCCGACACATCGCTGATCGGGTGGACAGATTTCTGGGAGGGGCTGGTGAGGACCCAGCAGTCATGGTGCACATTGGCACAAATGACAAAGTTAGAGGTAGGTCGAAGGTCCTTAAAAACGATTTCAGGGAATTAGGCTACAAGTTGAAAGGAAGGACCTCTAACGTGGTATTTTCCGAAATACTGCCGGTACCACGTGCCATGCCAGAGAGGCAACGGGAGATTAGGGAGGTTAATAAGTGGCTCAAGAATTGGTGTAGGAAGGAGGGGTTTGGGTTCCTGCAGAACTGGGCCGACTTCTCAGTGGGCTACAGGCTCTACGCTAGGGACGGGCTGCACCTCAATGGGGAAGGTGCAGCTGTGCTGGGGGAGAAAATGGCTAGAAGGTTGGAGGAGTGTTTAAACTAGGGATTGGGGGGGAGGGTATTCAATTTATAGGAGGGGAAGATAGTGCAGATAGAGACCTGGGCACAAATAAGGAAGTTGGGGGTGGCGGTGGCATGGGGGTGGGGTTAGAACAGTTAATAATTTAAGAAGGAATAGAGGTACAGAGAGGAACATCAAGTGCATGTATACTA
Organism: Ranitomeya variabilis; assembly: GCF_051348905.1. Taxonomy (NCBI): domain Eukaryota; kingdom Metazoa; phylum Chordata; class Amphibia; order Anura; family Dendrobatidae; genus Ranitomeya; species Ranitomeya variabilis. The sequence goes on along the minus strand of NC_135235.1, from coordinate 769,959,729 downwards.
ATGCCAGAAGCCTCGCCAACAAAATGGACGAATTAGAATTAATGTTGTTGGAGCATAATTATGACATGGTGGGGATATCTGAGACGTGGCTGGATGAGAGCCATGACTGGGCTGTTAACTTGCAGGGCTATAGCCTTTTCAGAAATGACCGAACAGATAAGCGAGGGGGTGGGGTGTGTCTGTATGTAAAATCATCCTTAAATCCCATCCAGCATGATAATATAGGTGAATCTAATTAAAATGTAGAGTCCCTGTGGGTGGAGATAAGGGGAGGGGGAAAAAATAATAAATTACTGATAGGGGTTTGTTATAAATCTCCAAAAATAATGGAAGCAATGGAGAATATCCTCGTAAAGCAAATAGATGAATCTGTGACTCAAGGAGAAGTCATTATTATGGGGGACTTCAACTACCCTAAAATTGATTGGGGAACAGAAACCTGCAGTTCCAGCAAAGGTAATCGGTGTCTGACAACTATAAGAGACAATTACCTTTCACGACTGGTTCAGGACCCAACAAGGAGGGGGGCACTGCTAGACCTAATATTAACCAACAGGCCAGACCACATATCAAATATAAGGGTTGGGGGTCACTTGGGGAATAGTGATCACAAAATAATAAGTTTTCATGTCTCCTTTAATAAGATGTGTAGCAGAGGGGTGACAAGGACACTAAACTTCAGGAGGGCAAATTTCCAACGGATGAGAGAGGATCTTGGTGCAATTAACTGGGACGATATCCTGAGACACAAAAATACACAAAGAAAATGGGAGACGTTTATTAGCATCCTGGATAGGACCTGTGCACAGTATATACCGTATGGGAATAAACATACTAGAAATAGGAGGAAACCAATATGGCTAAATAGAGCTGTAAGGGGCGCAATAAGGGACAAAAAGAAAGCATTTAGAGAATTAACCCCTTCACCCCCAAGGGTGGTTTGCACGTTAATGACCGGGCCAATTTTTACAATTCTGATCACTGTCCCTTTATGAGGTTATAACTCTGGAATGCTTCAACGGATCTTGGCGATTCTGACATTGTTTTCTCGTGACATATTGTACTTCATGATAGTTGTAAAATTTCTTCGATATAACTTGCGTTTATTTGTGAAAAAAACGAATATTTGGCGAAAATTTTGAAAATTTTGCAATTTTCCAACTTTGAATTTTTATGCCCTTAAATCACAGACATATGTCACGCAAAATACTTAATAAGTAACATTTCCCACATGTCTACTTTACATCAGCACAATTTTGGAACCAAAATTTTTTTTGTGACGGAGTTATAAGGGTTAAAAGTTGACCAGCAATTTCTCATTTTTACAACACCATTTTTTTTAGGGACCACATCTCATTTGAAGTCATTTTGAGGGGTCTATATGATAAAAAATAACCAAGTGTGACACCATTCTAAAAACTGCACCCCTCAAGGTGCTCAAAACCACATTCAAGAAGTTTATTAACCCTTTAGGTGTTTCACAGGAATTTTTAGAATGTTTAAATAAAAATGAACATTTAACTTTTTTTCACAAAAAATTTATTTCAGCTCCAATTTGTTTTATTTTACCAAGGGTAACAGGAGAAAATGGACCCCAAAAGTTGTTGTACAATTTGTCCTGAGTACGCTGATACCCAATATTTGGAGGTAAACCACTGTTTGGGCGCATGGCAGAGCTCGGAAGGGAAGGAGCGCCATTTGACTTTTCAATGCAAAATTGACTGGAATTGAGATGGGACGCCATGTTGCGTTTGGAGAGCCCCTGATGTGCCTAAACATTGAAACCCCCTACAAGTGACATTATTTTGGAAAGTAGACCCCCTAAGGAACTTATCTAGATGTGTTTTGAGAGCTTTGAACCCCCAAGTGTTTCACTACAGTTTATAACGCAGAGCCGTGAAAATAAAAATTCTTTTTTTTTTTCACAAAAATGATTTTTTTAGCCCCCAGTTTTGTATTTTCACAAGGGTATCAGGATAAATTGGACCCCAAAAGGTGTTGTCCAATGTTTCCTGAGTATGCTGATACCCCATATGTGGGGGGGAACCACTGTTTGGGCGCATGACAGAGCTCGAAAGGAGCGCCATTTGGAATGCAGACTTAAATGGATTGGTCTGCAGGCGTCACGTTGCATTTGCAGAGCCCCTGATGTACCCAAACAGTACAAACCCCCCACAAGTGACCCCATATTGGAAACTAGACCCCCCAAGGAACTTATCTAGATGTGTTGTGAGAACTTTGAACCCCCAAGTGTTTCACTACAGTTTATAGCGCAGAGCGGTGAAAATAATTTTTTTTTTTTTTCACAAAACTTATTTTTGGGCCCCCAGTTTTGTATTTTCCCAAGGGTAGCAGGAGAAATTGGACCCCAAAAGATGATGTCCAATTTGTCCTGAGTACGCTGATACCCCATATGTTGGGGTAAACCCCTGTTTGGGCACACGGGAGAGCTCTGAAGGGAAGGTGCACTGTTTTCCTTTTTCAACGCAGAATTGGCTGGAATTCAGATCGGATGCCATGTCCCGTTTGGAGAGCCCCTGATGTGCCTAAACAGTGGAAACCCCCCAATTATAACTGAAACCCTAATCCAAACACACCCCTTACCCTAATCCCAACAGTAACCCTAACCACTCCTCTAACCCAGATACACCCAACCCTATTCCCAACCGTAAATGTAATCCTAACCCTATCTTTAGCCCCAACCCTAACTGTAGCACCAACCCTAGCCCTAACCCTAGCCCTAACCCTAGCAATAACCCTAGCCCTATCACTAGCCCTAACACTAGCCCTAACACTAGCCCCAACCCTAGCCCTAACCCTAGCCCTAACCCTAGCCCTAACCCTAGCCCCAACCCTAGCCCTAACCCTAGCCCTAACCCTTGCCCTAACCCTAGCCCTAACTCTAGTCCTAACTCTAGCCCTAACCCTAACCCTAATGGGAAAATGGAAATAAATACATTTTTTAATTGTTTTATTTTTCCTTAACTAAGGGGGTGATGAAGGGGGGTTTGATTTACTTTTATAGCGGGTTTTTTAGTGGATTTTTATGATTGGCAGCCGTCACACACTGAAAGACGCTTTTCATTGCAAAAAATATTTTTTGCGTTACCACATTTTGAGAGCTGTAATTTTTCCATATTTGAGTCCACAGAGTCATGTGAGATCTTGTTTTTTGCGGGACGAGTTGACGTTTTTATTGGTAACATTTTCGGACACGTGACATTTTTTGATCGCTTTTTATTCCGATTTTTGTGAGGCAGAGTGATCAAAAAACAGCTATTCATGAATTTCTTTTGGGGGAGGCGTTTATACCGTTCCGCGTTTGGTAAAATTGATAAAGCAGTTTTATTCGTCGGGTCAGTACGATTACAGCGATATCTCATTTATATCATTTTTTTATGTTTTGGCGCTTTTATACGATAAAAACTATTTTATAGAAAAAATAATTATTTTGGTATCGCTTTATTCTCCGGACTATAACTTTTTTATTTTTTTGCTGATGATGCTGTATGGCGGCTCGTTTTTTGCGGGACAAGATGATATTTTCAGCGGTACCATGGCTATTTATATCAGTCTTTTTTATCGCGTGTTATTCCACTTTTTGTTCGGCGGTATGATAATAAAGCGTTGTTATTTGCCTCGTTTTTTTTTTTTTCTTACGGTGTTTACTGAAGGGGTTAACTAGTGAGGCAGTTTTATAGGTTGGGTCGTTACGGACGCGGCGATACTAAATATGTGTACTTTTATTGTTTTTTTATTTTATTTAGCTAAAGAAATGTATTTATGGGAATAATTTTTTTTTTTTCTTTATTTAGGATATTTTTTTTATTTTATTTTTTTTACACACATGTGGGGATTTTTTTTTTTACTTTTTTACTTTGTCCCAGGGGGTACATTACAGATCATTGATCTGACAGTGTGCACAGCACTCTATCAGATCGACGATCTGCTGTGCAGGGCTGCAGGCTTACCAGCGCCTGCTCTGAGCAGGCAGTCGGTAAGCCACCTCCCTCCCTGCAGGACCCGGATGCCGCGGCCATCTTGGATCCGGGACCTGCAGCGAGGAGGGAGGTAGGAGACCCTCGGAGCAACACGATGTGATCACGTTGCTCCGTGGGTCTCAGGGAAACCCGCAGGGAGCCCCCTCCCTGCGCGATGCTTCCCTGTACCGCCGGTACACCGCGATCATGTTTGAGGGGGTTAATGTGCCGGGGGCGGTCCGTGACCGCTCCTGGCACATAGTGCCGGATGTCAGCTGCGATATGCAGCTGACACCCGGCCGCGATCGGCCGCGCTCCCCCCGTGAGCGCGGCCGATCGCGTATGACGTACTATCCCGTCGGTGGTCATACGGGCCCACCCCACCTCGACGGGATAGTACGTCTGATGTCAGAAAGGGGTTAAAGGAAGTAGGTAGCGATGAGGCATTAAATAAATACAAAAAATTACATAAATTCTGTAAAAAGCAAATCAAGGCAGCAAAGATTGAGACAGAGAGACTCCTTGCCAGAGAGAGTAAAAATAATCCCAAAATATTCTTTAACTACGTAAATAGTAAGAAACTAAAAAACGAAAGTGTTAGCCCCTAAAAATAGTCTGGGTAAAATGGTGGATGAGGATGAGGAAAAAGCCAATATGCTAACTGACTTTATTTCATCAGTATTTACACGAGAAAATCCCATGGCAGACAAAATGACTAGTGATAAAAATTCCCAATTAAATGTCACCTGCTTAACCCAGCAGGAAGTACAGCGGCGTCTAAAAATCACTAAAATTGACAACTCTCCGGGCCCGGATGGGATCCACCCCCGAGTACTGCAGGAATTAAGTACAGTCATTGATAGACCATTATTTTTAATCTTTAAAGAGTCCATAATAACAGGGTCTGTACCACATGACTGGCGTATAGCAAATGTGGTGCCAATATTCAAAAAGGGGACAAAAACTGAACTCGGAAATTATAGGCCAGTAAGCTTAACCTCTACTGTGGGTAAAATCCTGGAGGGCATTCTAAGGGATGCTATACTGGAGTATCTGAAGAGGAATAACCTCATGACCCAGTATCAGCACGGGTTTACTAGGGACCGTTCATGTCAGACTAATCTGATCAGCTTCTATGAAGAGGTAAGTCCCGGACTGGACCAAGGGAACCTAGTGGACTTAGTGTATATGGACTTTTCAAAAGCTTTTGATACGGTGCCACACAAAAGGTTGTTACATAAAATGAGAATAATGGGGATAGGGGAAAATATGTGTAAGTGGATTGAGAGCTGGCTCAGGTATAGGAAATAAAGGGTGGTTATTAATGGAGCACACTCGGACTGGGTCGCGGTTAGCAGTGGGGTACCACAGGGGTCAGTATTGGGCCCTCTTCTTTTTAACATATTTATTAATGACCTTGTAGGGGGCATTCAGAGTAGAATTTCAATATTTGCAGATGACACTAAACTCTGCAGGGTAATCAATACAGGGGAGGACAATTTTATATTACAGGATGATTTGTGTAAACTAGAAGCTTGGGCTGATAAATGGCAAATGAGCTTTAATGGGGATAAATGTAAGGTCATGCACTTGGGTAGAAGTAATAAGATGTATAACTATGTGCTTAATTCTAAAACTCTGGGCAAAACCGTCAATGAAAAAGACCTGGGAGTATGGGTGGATGACAAACTCATATTTAGTGGCCAGTGTCAGGCAGCTGCTACAAAGGCAAATAAAATTATGGGATGCATTAAAAGAGGCATAGATGCTCATGAGGAGAACATAATTTTACCTCTATACAAGTCACTAGTGCAACCACACTTAGAATACTGTGCACAGTTCTGGTCTCCGGAGTATAAGAAAGACATAGCTGAACTGGAGCGGGTGCAGAGAAGAGCGACCAAGGTTATTAGAGGACTGGGGGGTCTGCAATACCAAGATAGGTTATTACACTTGGGGCTATTTAGTTTGGAAAAATGGAGGCTAAGGGGTGATCTTATTTTAATGTATAAATATATGAGGGGACAATACAAAGACCTTTCTGATGATCTTTTTAATCATAGACCTGAGACAGGGACAAGGGGGCATCCTCTACATCTGGAGGAAAGAAGGTTTAAGCATAATAACAGACGCGGATTCTTTACTGTAAGAGCAGTGAGACTATGGAACTCTCTGCCGTATGATGTTGTAATGAGTGATTTATTACTAACATTTAAGAGGGGACTGGATGACTTTCTTGAAAAGTATAATGTTATAGGGTATATATCCTAGATTCCTTGATAGGGCGTTGATCCAGGGAAGTAGTCTGATTGCCGTTGTGGAGTCGGGAAGGAATTTTTTTCCCCAATGTGGAGATTACTCTTTGCCACATGGTTTTTTTTTGCCTTCCTCTGGAGCAACATTTTAGGGCATGTTAGGTTAGGCTATGGGTTGGACTAGATGGACTTAAAGTTTTCCTTCGACCTTAATAGCTATGTTACTATGTTCATGGAATACATTCTCACTCTTGTATTTATAAATTGTCCACACACCTAGCAAAATGCATCTGCTGGGCGCAAACAACCCCTTGATGCCATCTAAAAAATATAATTGCTCTTTAACTACGATTTCGTTATTCTCTTACTCAGCAATAGCATAAATCGAAATGTAGGTTCGTGTCTTCTGTGCTTTTATAATTGTGTGACTACTATTGAACAGTCAAAGAATATTCTAGAAAGTTCAAAAAGCTTCTCAAAACTTCTAGATAATTCTGGAAAATTGTGGAAACTTCTGCACAATTCTAGCAGTTCAAGAACATTCTAAAAGACTACTCGGTATTGAATACGAATCGAGATTTTTAACCAAAAACAGACAAATTTCTAAATTTCATTGTTCTGATCACAGAAAGTTTTAGTGGAACAAGAACTATTTTCTATTTGTTTTAGGCATAACGGGTTAGGAAAACACATTTTCTACCAAGGAAACAAAAATTGTTACGTAGTTTAATTAAAGTTTTTACATAGCTTGCCATTTTATGGACAGTTTAAATAGAAATGTTCAAAAATATAAAACTCAAGGATATTTTATTAAAAAATAATTGTTTTATCTTAGCAGATGACTGTACCAGGAGATCAGAGGGACAGTTGACATCTTCAATTTTTAAATATGATGATCTCAAGATCCTACAAGATACAACTGAAGTGAATGCCATTACTCCAGATATATCATCATCCATTCAAAGCAAAGATCTAACATCTGATCCTATGAAACAGGTCCCATCTTCTGATTCATTACTGACTACTAAGGAAAATCAAAGTCACAAAAGAGGCATTAAAAAGCAAAAATCACATTTTGTTACACACCAAAGAACTCACACAGGAGAGAAGCCTTTTTCATGTTCAGAATGTGGGAAATGTTTTAACCATAAATGTAATCTTGTTACACACCAAATAACTCACACAGGAGAGAAGCCTTTTTCCTGTTCAGAATGTGAGAAATGTTTTATCCAGAAATCAGACTTGGTTAATCACCATAGAACTCACACGGGGGAGAAGCCTTTTTCCTGTGCAGAATGTGGGAAATGTTTTTCCCGCAAAGAGAATCTTGTTAGACACCAAATAACTCACACAGGACAGAAGCCTTTTTCATGTTCAGAATGTGAGAAATGTTTTGCCTACAAAGGGCATCTTGTAGAACACCAAAGAACCCACACAGGAGAGAAGCCTTTTTCATGTTCAGAATGTGGGAAATGTTTTAACCAGAAATGGAATCTTGTTTGTCACCAGAGAACCCACACAGGGGAGAAGCCTTTTTCATGTTCAGAATGTGGGAAATGTTTTGCACATAGATCAAATTTTGTTAACCACCAGAGATCTCACACAGGGGAGAAGCCTTTTTCCTGTTCAGAATGTGGGAAATGTTTTAAATGGAAAATAGATATTGATCGCCATCAAATAACCCACAAAGGGAAGAAGTCTTTTTCCTGTTCAGAATGTGGGAAATGTTTTACAAATAGATCAAATTTTGTTATCCACCAGAGAGCTCACACAGGAGAGAAGCCTTTTTCCTGTTCAGAATGTGGGAAATGTTTTAACCAGCAAGTGAATCTTGTTCATCACCAGAGAACTCACACAGGGGAGAAGCCATTTTCCTGTTCAGACTGTGGGAAATATTTTGCACGTAAATCACATTTTGTTAGACACCAAAGAACTCACACAGGGGAGAAGCCTTTTTCATGTTCAGAATGTGGGAAATGTTTTATCCAGAAATCAGATTTGGTTAATCATCATAGAACTCACACAGGGGAGAAGCCGTTTTCCTGTTCAGAATGTGGGAAATGTTTTAACCGGAAATTAGATTTGGTTAATCACCAGAGAACGCACACAGGGGAGAAGCCTTTTTCCTGTTCAGAATGTGGGAAATGTTTTAACCGGAAAGCGCTTCTTCTTAGACATCAGAGCAGTCACATAGAGGAGAAGCCTTTTTCATTTTCTTAATGTGTAAAATATTTTACTTGGAAATCAACTGTTAATAAACATCAGAGATGTCACATAGGGGAGAAGCCTTTTTTATGTTCATAATGTTGGAATAGTTTTAATAAAAATTGAATCTTCTTAAATGCGTTGTCTCTTGTAATTCCTCATGCTTGCTGACAAAAGGATACAACTAAACTTTATTAATGCCAAATGTAAAACTATACCTATAATTTACCCCCTGAAGGTTAATCAGTAGGTGACTAATAGAAAAAACATGTACCCCACAGTTCAGTATATAGGGTGAGGTGACGTATACAGACTCACTCTCCAAGCCTCTCATTTCTATGGGTTTCATCATCCTCACCAAAGGAGACTCATCAGGAGACTATTTAATATTGACCTATATTCAAGCGAGACTAGACAAAAAAAAAAAAATCATGTATCATGTTATCGGAAACAGTCAGAAAACCAGCCACATATTGGCAGACCCCAGACCTCAAACTATATACTTCGTAAGTTTATAAGCCACTCCAGTGTCAGGAATAGATAGTATGTGACAATATAGTATAATAAATGCCTAGAATACTACTTCCTGCAATTTGTGCCAACTTCCGTGGCTTTGTCCGGAGCTAATGTCCGGAGATAATGTCCGGAGCTAATGTCCAGAGATAATGTCCGGAGCTAATGTCCGGAGATAAGTGACATCACCAGTGTCCTACATCCAGGCAGAGCACAGGGGCCCCAGGCAGCATATGGGGCCCCAGGCAGAGCACAGTATCCCCAGGCAGAGCACAAGGGCCCCAGGCAGCATATGGGGCCCCAGGCAGAGCACAGTGGTCCCAGGCAGAGCACAGGGGCCCCAGGCAGCCTATGGGGCCCCAGGCAGAGCACAGTGGCCCCAGGCAGAGCACAGGGGCCCCAGGCAGCATATGGGGCCCCAGGCAGAGCACAGGGGCCCCAGGCAGCATATGGGGCCCCAGGCAGAGCACAGTGGCCCCAGGCAGAGCACAGGGGCCCCAGGCAGAACATGGGGCCCCAGGCAGAGCACAGGGGCCCCAGGCAGAGCACAGGGGCCCCAGGCAGCATATGGGGCCCCAGGCAGAGCACAGGGGCCCCAGGCAGAGCACAGGGGCCCCAGGCAGCATATGGGGCCCCAGGCAGAGCACAGGGGCCCCAGGCAGCATATGGGGCCCCAGGCAGAGCACAGTGGCCCCAGGCAGAGCACAGAAGCCCCAGGCAGAACATGGGGCCCCAGGCAGAGCACAGGGGCCCCAGGCAGAGCACAGGGGCCCCAGGCAGCATATGGGGCCCCAGGCAGAGCACAGGGGCCCCAGGCAGCATATGGGGCCCCAGGCAGAGCACAGTGGCCCCAGGCAGCATATGGGGCCCCAGGCAGAGCACAGTGGCCCCAGGCAGAGCACAGGGGCCCCAGGCAGCATATGGGGCCCCAGGCAGAGCACAGTGGTCCCAGGCAGAGCACAGGGGCCCCAGGCAGCTTATGGGGCCCCAGGCAGAGCACAGTGGCCCCAGGCAGAACATGGGGCCCCAGGCAGAGCACAGTGGCCCCAGGCAGAGCACAGGGGCCCCAGGCAGAACATGGGGCCCCAGGCAGAGCACAGGGGCCCCAGGCAGAGCACAGGGGCCCCAGGCAGCTTATGGGGCCCCAGGCAGAGCACAGTGGCCTCAGGCAGAACATGGGGCCCCAGGCAGAGCACAGTGGCCCCAGGCAGAGCACAGGGGCCCCAGGCAGAACATGGGGCCCCAGGCAGAGCACAGGGGCCCCAGGCAGAGCACAGGGGCCCCAGGCAGCATATGGGGCCCCAGGCAGAGCACAGGGGCCCCAGGCAGCATATGGGGCCCCAGGCAGAGCACAGCGATATTTTGGACCACTGTGCGGTGTTTCAGACCCCCTGTGTGATGTCTGGGGCCCTGTTCTTAAGTATATTAAAGATTAAAGTAACGTATATTAAAGTATATTATAGATCAAATTTGACACGTTTATGAGCACCATTGAGTGATATACTCAAGAATGACATAATTTTTCAACATTTTATGGTTTCAAACTGTAAACACAGAGTTTTTTTTACTTCAACCAGAAAACCTTAACGGTTCATAAAAAACTTGACTGTTCAGGATATGATAAAAGTCATAGTATTCTGAATCTTTAACTTATAAAGATACCTTTACATGGGGTGATTATTGGTTCCAGAGAGGCTTTCGGCCGATAATCGTACACATGGCTGGTGACAGGACAATACAATATAAACGTTCAAAGGTAAACACTGATAACATTAAAATCTAATATATAATTGCCTAGAATACTACTTCCTGCAATTTGTGCCAACTTCCGTGGCTTTGTCCGGAGATAATGTCCGGAGATAAGTGACGTCACCAGCGTCCTACACCCGCTCAGGGTGGACAAAGATATATGCCTTCGTGGTGCGCGGCACTTTTCTGATTGGTTGCCGCCTGCCGCGAGCGACTGCCGTACTGTCAAGAATTGTCAAGAGCTGGTGAGTGCAGCCATTTTTTGTTCTTTCTTACTATTATTTATTAATTGTATTATTCTTACATTTGAATAAATAAAGTATATATGGATTCTAGACTCCCGATTCTTTAGAATCGGGCTGCCATCTAGTATAGTATAATTCTTGTGTTTTTCTCCTATAGGGACTGCCCTAATTTGGTATTGTAACAGCTGTTAATTAGTAGTGCAGACAAATCATCCTAGACTAAACTCCATTTTCAGACAGGGGAGATGACACACAGGTATATACTATATACAGGGGTGATGACATAGAGGTATATACTATACAGAGGAGATGACACACAGGTATATACAGGGGAGATGACACAGGTATATACTATATGCAGGGGGAGGTGACACAGGTATATACTATATACAGGGGAGATGCATACAGGTATATACTATATACAGGGTGAGATGACATACAGGTATATACTATGTACAGGGGAGATGACATACAGGTATATACTATATACAGGGGAGATGACACACGTATATACTATATACAGGGGAGATGACACACAGGTATATAATATATGCAGGGGGAGATGACACAGGTATACACTATATACAGGGAAGATGACATACAGGTATATACTATATACAGGGGAGATGACATACAGGTATATACTGTATACAGGGGAGAGGACACCGGTATATACTATATACAGGTGAGATGACATACAGGTATATACTATATACAGGGGAGATGACTTATGATCTGGTGGCTTAGGAGCAGCATGAGACGTGCTCTGGAGGAGGTGGTACCTGTACTGACCGCAGACCCTGAACTTAACACAACTAGAAGTAGCCGTGGGATGTACCTAACATGGCCTAGACACCTTGACACAGCCGGAGGACTAGATACCCCTAAAGATAGAAACAGGAAAACTATCTTGCCCCAGAGAAAATCCCCAAAGGATAGACAGCCCCCCACAAATATTGACTGTGAGAGGAGAGGGAAATAACATACGCAGACTGAAACCAGGATTTAGCAAAGGAGGCCACTCTAGCTAAATAGAAAGGACAGGGCAGAGTACTGTGCGGTCAGTATTAAAATACTAGAAAATATCCACCACAGAGAATACAAAAATCTCCACACCTAACTAAAGGTATGGAGGGTAAATCTGCCTCTCCAGAGCTTCCAGCTTGGCTGAATAAATCCTTACTCAGACAAAGCTGGACAAGAAAAAACATAGAAATGCACTGAACTATAAAGTCCACAGCATGTGGACTGCAAAAACAAAGCCAGGACTTATCTTTGATGATTTGGACAGAATAGCAGGAGAATCCAGGCAGAGATGTGAATCCACCAAGAAACAATGGACAACTGGCACTAACTAAAGGATCTAGCCAGACTAAATAGCCCAGTCAGAATTGGTAATAAGTGGAAGCACCTGATAACTGCTGAAATCCAAAGGAGTAGCAGTACCACTTATAACCACCGGAGGGAGCCCAAGAGCAGAACTCACAACAGTATAATTTATAACCACCGGAGGGAGCCCAAGAGCAGAATTCACAACAGATGACACAGGTATATACTATATACAGGGGAGATGACATACAGGTATATACTATACACAGGGGAGATGACATACAAGTATCTTATATATATAATTGTCTAAGGGTTTTTCCATCTGTCTGTCTGTCTGTCTTTCTGTCTGTCTGTCTGTCCTGGAAATCCCGCGTCTCTGATTGGTCGAGGCCGCCAGGCCTCGACCAATCAGCGACGGGCACAGTATCGACGTAGATGTCATAATGGTTGCCATGGCGATGATGATGTCATAAAGGTTGCCTCGACCAATCAGCGACGGGCACAGTCTGCCACGAATTCTGGAATCATCATTGTCCATATACTACGGGGACATGCATATTCTAGAATACCCGATGCATTAGAATCGGGCCACAATCTAGTATACTATATGCAGGGGGAGATGACACAGGTATATACTATATACAGGGGAGATTACATAGAGGTATATACTATATACAGAGAAGATGACATACAGGTATATACTATATGCAGGGGAGATGACATACAGGTATATACTTTACACAGGGGAGAGGACACACAGGTGTATACTATATACAGGGGAGATGACACAGCTATATACTATATACAGGGGAGAGGACACACAGGTATATACTATATACAGGTGAAATGACATATAGGTATATACTATATACAGGTGAGATGACATACAGGTATATACTGTATACAGGGGAGATGACACACATATATACTATATACAGGAGGAGATGACACACAGGTATATACTATATACAAGGGAGAGGACACACAGGTATATACAGGGGAGAGGACACACATATATACTATATACAGGTGAGATGACATACAGGTATATACTATATACAGGAGATGACACAGGTATATACAGGGGAAAGGACACAGGTATATTCTATATACAGGGGAGAGGACACAGGTATATACTATATACAGGTGAAATGACATACAGGTATATACTATATACAGGGGAGATGACATACAGGTATATACTATATACAGGGGAGATGACACATATACTATATACAGGAGGAGATGACACACAGGTGTATACTATATACAGGGGAGGTGACACAGGTATATACTATATACAGGGGAGAGGACACAGGTATATACTATATACAGGGGAGATGACATACAGGTATATACTATATACAAGGGAGATGACACACAGGTATATACTATATACAGGAGATGACACACAGGTATATACAGGGGAGAAGTCACAGGTATATACTATATACAGGGGAGAGGACACACAGGTATATACTGTATACAGGAGGAGATGACGTACAGGTACATACTATATACAGCAGGAGATGACATACAGGTATATACTACATACAGGAGGAGATGACACAGGTATATACTACTGTATATACTGATGAGCTGACACACAGGTATACACTATACACAGGAGATGACATGCAGTTTTATACTATATACGGGGAGATGACATACAGGTATATACTATATACAGGGGAGAGGACATACAGGTATATACTATATACAGGGGAGAGGACATACAGGTATGTACTATATACAGGGTAGAGGACACAGGTATATATTATATACAGGGGAGATGACACACGTATATACTATATACAGGGGAGAGGGCATACAGGTATATACTATATACAGGGGAGAGGACACACACAGGTATATACTATATACAGGAGATGACACACAGGTATATACTATATACAGGGGAGAGGACACAGGTATATACTATATACAGGAGAAGATGACACACAGGTATATACTATATACAGGAGGAGATGACACACATGTATAGACTATGTACAGGAGATGACATAGGTATATACTATATACAGGGGAGATGACACAGGATTATACTATATACAGGGAAGATGACATACAGGTATATACTATATACAGGGGAGATGACATACAGGTATATACTATATACAGGGGGAGATGACACACAGGTATATGCTATATACAGGGGAGAGGACACACAGGTATATACTATATGCAGGGGGAGATGACACACGTATATACTATATACAGAGGAGATGACACACAGGTATATACTATATACAGAGGATATGACACACAGGTATATACTATATACAGGGGGAGATGACACACAGGTACAGTATATACTATATACAGGGGAGAGGACACAGGTATATACTGTATACAGGAGGAGATGACATACAGGTATATACTACAGTTAGGTCCATATATATTTGGACAGAGACAACATTTTTCTAGTTTTGGTTATAGACAATACCACAATGAATTGTAAACAAAACAATTCAGATACAGTTGAAGTTCAGACTTTCAGCTTTCATTTGAGGTTATCCACATTAAAATCGGATGAAGGGTTTAAGAGTTTCAGCTCCTTAACATGTGCCACCCTGTTTTTAAAAGGACCAAAAGTAATTGGACAGATTCAATAATTTTAAATAAAATGTTCATTTTTAGTACTTGGTTGAAAACCCTTTGTTGGCAGTGACTGCCTGAAGTCTTGAACTCATGGACATCACCAGACGCTGTGTTTCCTCCTTTTTGATGCTCTGCCAGGCCTTCACTGCGGTGGTTTTCAGTTGCTGTTTGTTTGTGGCCTTTCTGTCTGAAGTTTAGTCTTTAACAAGTGAAATGCATGCTCAATTGGGTTGAGATCAGGTGACTGACTTGGCCATTCAAGAACATTCCACTTCTTTGATTTAATTAACTCCTGGGTTGCTTTGGCTTCATGTTTTGGGTCATTGTCCATCTGTAGTATGAAACGACGACCAATCAGTTTGGCTGCATTTGGCTGGATCTGAGCACACAGTATGGCGGCTCTGAAGACCTCAGAATTCATTCCTGTGTCACATCATCAATAAACACTAGTGACCCAGTGCCACTGGCAGCCATGCATGCCCAAGCCATCACACTGCCTCTGCCGTGTTTTACAGATGATGTGGTATGCTTTGGATCATGAGCTGTACCACGCCTTCGCCATACTTTTCTCTTTCCATCATTCTGGTAGAGGTTGATCTTGGTTTCATCTGTCCAAAGAATGTTCTTCCAGAACTGTGCTGGCTTTTTTAGATGTTTTATAGCAAAGTCCAGTCTAGCCTTTTTCTTCTTGATGCTTATGAGTGGCTTGCACCATGCAGTGAACCCTCTGTATTTACTTTCATGCAGTCTTCTCTTTATGGTAGGTTTGGATATTGATACGCCGACCTCCTGGAGAGTGTTGGTCACTTGGTTGGCTGTTGTGAAGGGGTTTCTCTTCACCATGGAGATCATGCGATCATCCACCACTGTTGTCTTCCGTGGGCGCCCAGGTCTTTTTGCATTGATGAGTTCACCAGTGCTTTCTTTCTTTCTCAGGATGTACCAAACTGTAGATTTTTAGATTTTGCCACTCCTAATATTGTAGCAATTTCTCGGCTTGTTTTTTTCTGTTTTCGCAGCTTAAGGATGGCTTGTTTCACTTGCATGGAGAGCTCCTTTGACCGCATGTTTACTTCACAGCAAAACCTTCCAAATGCAAGCACCACACCTCAAATCAACTCCAGGCCTTTTATCTGCTTAATTGAGAATGACATAACGAAGGGATTGCCCACACCTGTTCATGAAATAGCCTTGGAGTCAATTGTCCAATTACTTTTGGTCCCTTTAAAAACAGGGTCGCACATGTTAAGGAGCTGAAACTCCTAAACCCTTCATCCAATTTTATTGTGGATACCCTCAAATGAAAGCTGAAAGTCTGAACTTCAACTGCATCTGAATTGTTTTGTTTAAAATTCATTGTGGTAATGTCTATAACCAAAATTAGAAAAATGTTGTCTCTGTCCAAATATATATGGACCTAACTGTATATACAGGAGATGACATACAGGTATATACAGGGGAGATGACACACAGGTATATACTGTATACAGGAGGAGATGACACAGATATATACTACATACAGGAGATGACACACAGGTATATACTATAAACAGGAGGAGATGACACGTGTGGCATGTCCTAATACTGTAAGGGCCAAAGTTTTCTCCAGCTCAAATGGCTCAAATACCTACAAGATAATGCACTCAATAACATGTAATACTAAGGCAGTAGTATACTTTGACACTTGTCCTTGTTCCTTGATTTATGTGGGCCTGACAACTCGACAGTTAAATATTCGTATTCGAGAACATGTGTTGGGTACTATTGCTGCAAAAGAGATTGATGATATATTCACACTTAAAACTCTTCCTAAGCATTTTAACATCCAGCACAACTCCGATGCCTCTCTTTTGCAAGTCATCGGGATTGACATGATTAAGTCAATCTATTAAGAAACAAAGTAGACCGCACTACTGCCTATTAGTTTGGCTGAGCCTGCTCACCTGCAATAGGAATGTGACCGCCGGATCCCGGGTGCTTCAGCCAAACACACATGCCAGTAAATCCAACGAAGAAACAGAAAGGCAGCCCTCACCGATCCTTCCGAGACAGGTATCTTTATATGTACATGATAAAAATCTTCACGGCCGGGAAGCGCCCGTAGAAGCGCCAGGAGGGCGCGAAACGGCCGTCGTCAGGCTTGCCGCACTCTTTACATCTGTACTGCCGGCCGTGAAGATTTTTATCATGTACAAATAAAGATACCTGTCTCGGAAGGATCGGTGAGTGCTGCCTTTCTGTTTCTTTCTTGGATTTATTGACATGATTAACCCTACTATTTGGGGCGGTAAGGTAAGTTCACCTCTGGCCAGGATGGAGGCCAAATGGATTTGGACCCTTAAGACTGTTTCACCTTTAGGTTTGAATGAAAACCTGAGCTTTGCTTCCTTTTTGTGAACCATATGCATGTGTATGTGTACACATATATATATGTATCTAGGTATATGTATATGTGTTCGCTTAAAACCTTTTATATTAAATATTTTTTATATTTTTTTTTACAGTTTGTACATAACCAAACTTTTTTAATCACATCAAGTATGGAAATATGTATACACTTATTTGTATATTTTATGTACATGTTGGCGCAAATTTTGTCCTTATGTGTGTGCGCACACATGAGTATATTTATAATATTTTAATTTTTTATTTTTTTATTTATTATTTTTCTTTATTTGTATATGCACGTACTATTCTTCTATGTGTGTATGATACACACACGTGTGTCCATTTATTATAATAATTTTTTTTTATTTTTTTCATATATTTTTCTCTTATATGTGTATTTAAGTACTATTTTTTATGGGTGTGTTTATATGATACCCACACGTGAGTACTCGTGCTTTTTATTATACACCTGTGATTTTTGACTGAATGTGTGTTTGCATGTGTACATATGTATATTTTGCAAGTATAGGGACACATATAATCACACTGTGTGTGATGCATTCACTTTTTGAACAAGTGTACTCTGTTCTATGCCCTTCTACTAATATACACATATATTATTCTTGTTGTGTACATTTGTGTAGCTATTCTATATAATATATATATATATTTTATTTCCAGATTTCTCTCTTTTTGTAATTTCTCATGCAGGAATTTTTAATTATATATTTTATTATTTCGTTTAGTTTTTGATTTACCTTGATTTGCCTGTTCTGGGATGTTGTGCCAAATTTGAATCTTCTCTGATCTGAGGGATTCAGGTGAAGAGGACTATGGTTGAAGTCCGTGGACAGATGGACCACCTGCTCTGAAATAAAAGTTGCCATATTATTATGTTGTTGTATCTAAATTATATTCATTATTTTCAATTTTCTTATTAGTGTGTGCGCCGCTGTTTGTATGCATACTTCAGGGGCACATGCGGTCTGACTTTTGCGAACACCTTATATACAGTATATATATATATATATATATATATATATATATATATATATATATATATATATATATATATATATAATAATTTTTACTCTTATTATTTCTTATTATTATTTTTTCACCACCATTATTTTCTTCTCTTTCCTTTTTGTCCTCTCTACCATGATATATATCATAGATTTTTATTATTCTTATTCTCATTTTAAATTATTTATTATTATTCCCCTTATTTTCATTTATCACTTTCACCTTTTTCTATTATCCCTTGCATTTTCTATTTAGTTATAACTAGCTGTACCACCCGGCTTCGCCAGGGTTATTAACTGCTGTTAGCAAAATAGAATGTGTTAACAAAAATTTATTCTGCACACAAAAACCACAAAACAAATAGATAGAAATGTAATTATTAAAAGGCAAAAACTAAGTTCATTTGCTCTTGAGGAAGCAGCTCTTGTTTTCATGTCTGCAAGCCTCGCTTCCCTCTCCTCAGAAAGTTAATTGGCCCTTGAGTAAGCAGCTCTTGTTCTCTTGTCTGCAAGCCTTGCTTCCCTTTCCTCAGAAAGTTCATTGACTCTTGAGGAAGCAGCTCTTGTTTTCATGTCTGCAAGCCTCGCTTCCCTCTCCTCAGAAAGTTCATTGGCCCTTGAGGAAGCAGCTCTTGTTCTCTTGTCTGCAAGCTTCGCTTCTCTCTCCTCAGAAAGTTCATTGGCTCTTGATGAAGAAGCTGCTGTTCTCATGTGTGTCAGCCTTGTTTCTCGGTCTTCACATTTTTCATTGGCCCATAATGCAGCTTTTCTTTTCGCATCAGCTGACATTCGTGCCATGGAATTCCTTTTCTTATGAGGCATTATTGTGGTAAAAATACTCTGTAACTGGCAGTTTCTATGTCCTCTCACATAGAGGTAATGTGACTAGTGTTGAGCATTCCGATACCGCAAGTATCGGGTATCGGCCGATACTTGCTGTATTGGAATTCCGATACCGAGTTCCGATACTTTTGTGGTATCGGGAATCGGTATCGGGATCGATATTAATGTGTAAAATAAAGAATAAAAAAAAAAAATATTGATATACTCACCTCTCCGATGCAGCCTGGACCTTACCGATGTAACCGGCAGCCTCCGTTCCTAAGAATGAGCGCTTGAAAGATCTTAGATGATGTCGCGGCTTGTGATTGGTCGCGTGGCGGTCACGTGACCGCTCACGCGACCAATCACAAGCCGCGACATCATCTAAGGTCTTTCAAGCGCTCATTCTTAGGAACGGAGGCTGCCAGTTACATCGGTAAGGTCCAGGCTGCGTCGGAGAGGTGAGTATATCAATATTTTTTATTCTTATTCTTTATTTTACACATTAATATGGATCCCAGGGCCTGAAGGGAAGTTTCCTCTCCTTCAGACCCTGGGAACCATCAGGATACCTTCCAATACTTGGTGTCCCATTGACTTGTATTGGTATTGGGTATCGGTATCGGCGATATCCGATAGTTTTCGGGTATCGGCCGATACTATCCGATACCGATACTTTCAAGTATCGGACGGTATCGCTCAACACTAAATGTGACTGACATCAGCCTTTCCACCAAAACACCCTAACTGACATGCTATTACCTCACACAAGCTTTGTTATACTGAGAATGTCCTCTGTTACCTATATTAACCAATCAGAGCTCAGATTAATTAACTGTAGCAAAATAGAAGCTGAGCTGTGATTAGTTGCTATTGACAGCCTGATAAATCCCCAGCCAACAGGAAGCCCTCCCCCCTGGCAGTATATATTAGCTCACACTGTTGTGAATTCCGCTCCTGGGCTCCCTCCGGTGGTTGCAAGTTGCACTTTTGTGAGTTCTGCTCTTGGACTCCCTCCTGTGGTTTTGAGTGGTATGGCTGCTTCTTGGATTTAGCATCAGCAGCTGCCTTCACTGATCGTCTTTCTGGCTCGGCTATTTTACTCTGGCCTTATCCCTGACTCAATGCCAGTTGTCAATGGTTCTTGCTTGAGTCACAGCTCTTTTGGATTTCCCTGACACTCTGACCAGTCTGCAAAGATAAGTCCTTGCTTCTCTTTTTGCAGTCCACTTATTGTGGACTTTATTGTTCAGCACATTCTATGTTTGTTTTTGTCCAGCTTATCAGTATCGAACTATTCAGCTAAGCTGGAAGCTCTGGGCAGCAGATTTTGCCCTCCACACCTATTGGTCAGGTGTGGAGATTTTTACAATCTCTGCGGTGGCTTTTTCTAGTTTTTTATTACTGACCGCACAGTGTTCTGTCCTGTACTATCTGTCTAGCTAGTATTGGCCTCCTTTGCTACATCTTGTTTCATTCTACGTATGTCATTTCCCTCTCCACTCACAGTCATTATTTGTGGGGGGCTGTCTATCCCTTTGGGGTTTTTTCTCTGAGGCAAGATAGCTTTCCTGTTTCTACCTTTAGGGGTAGTTAGTTCTTAGGCTGTGACGAGGTGTCTAGGGAGTGACAGGAACATCCCACGGCTACTTCTAATGTTGTGTTGAGATCAGGAACTGCGGTCAGTATAGTTCCCACCTGCTCAGAGCTCGTCGCATGTCGCCCCTTAATCACCAGTCCATAACATCACACATACACATAATAGACAGGTCATGTGATTGACAGCTGCAGTATTTCCTATATGGTACATTTGTTGCTCTTGTAGTTTGTCTGCTTATTAATCAGATTTTTATTTTTGAAGGATAATACCAGACTTGTGTGTGTTTTAGGGTGAGTTTCATTTGTCAAGTTGTGTGTGTTGAGTTGCGTGTGGCGACATGCATGTAGTGACTTTTGTGAGATGGGTTTTGTGTGGCGACATGCGTGTAGCAACTTTTTGTGTGTCGAGTTGCATGTGACAGGTTAGTGTAGCAAGTTGTGTGCAGCAAGTTTTGCGCATGGCGAGTTTTGCGTGTGACCAGTTTTATGCGCGTGGTGAGTTTTGAGTATGTGCAAGTTTTGTGTGAGGCAACTTTTGCATGTGTTGCAACTTTTGTGCATGTGGCAATTTTTCCGCGTGTGCAAGTTTTGCGTGTGGTGAGTTTTTCATGAGGTGAGTTTTGCACGTGTGGCTAGTTTTGCGTGAACCTAGTTTTGCATGTGGCGAATTTTGCATGTTGCGAGTTTTGAGTGGCGACTAGGGTTGAGCGAAATGGATCGGTCATTTTCAAAAGTCGCCGACTTTTGGCAAAGTCGGGTTTCGTGAAACCCGACCCGACCCCAGCGTGGGATTGGCCACGCGGTCGGCGATCTTTGCGCCAAAGTCGCGTTTCGTATGACGCTTTTCCCGCCATTTTTTCAGCCAATGAAGAAGTGTGGGCAGCGTGATGACATCGTTTCTGGCTTGCTTTCTGCGGCGTCACAGAGCCATATTACTGTTTGGGATGTAGCGATTTGCACAGAACAACACAACCTATGCATTGCACGGAGGAGAGAGAGAGAGAGTGAGTGAATAAAAAAAAAAATTATTCCCCATTGACTTGCATTGGGTTTCGGGTCGGATTTCACACGATCCGACTTTTGAGAAGGTCGGGTTTCACGAAACCCGACCCGATCCTAAAAAAGTAAAAGTCGCTCAACCCTAGTGGCGACTTTTGTGTTTTGACTTTTATGTGGCGAGGTTGGTGTGTGTGGTGAAATGTGTGCTGAGGGTGGTATATGTTTTCTAGCACTTGGTAGTGTGTGGTGCATTTTGTGTGTGTGTGTTCATCTCCCCGTGTGTGGTGAGTATCCCATGCCAGGGCCTCACCTTAGCAACTGTACGGTATATACTCTTTGGCGCCATCGCTCTCACTCTTTAAGTCCCCCTTGTTCACATCTGGCAGCTGTCAATTTGCCTCCAAACACTTTTCCTTTCACTTTTTCCCCATTATGTAGATAGGGGCAAAATTGTTTGGTGAATTAGAACGCACGGGGTTAAAATTTCACCTCACAACATAGCCTATGACTCTCTCGGGGTCCAGACGTGTGACTGTGCAAAATTTTGTGGCTGTAGCTGCGACGGTGCAGATGCCAATCCCGGACACACATACACTCTCATTTTTATATATTAGATTACCACATCTTTTTTACATTTTCCCAGACATAGTGCTGTCTCCTCTCCTGCATTGTGCCCATGGAGTGTAGATGTGGTTGTGCGCGTGTGTCGCCTGTGTCCCTGTTTGTGCGCATCCAGCGTCTTTGTTGCCTTGGCAGCGGCTCTCCTTCACTGCCGAGCTGCGTGATGCTGGCTCTGTGTACTTCCGGGTCCTCCTGGCGGAGGGCACACCGCGATGGCTACTGCTCACGTCTATCGGCAGTTCTTTTGTTTATATACCCCCCGGTTCTGCTCGTACACCATCCCCTGACGAAGGTATATCCGAAACGCGCATCGGGGTGCATTGTACTTGGGACATCGGGCACAAAGGTATATACAATCGTTTAATTATTTGTATGCATTTGGTGTGTGCACTAGGTATATAGATGTGATGCATATGTACGTACATATATATATATATATATATATATATACTAGATTGTAACCCGATTCTAACGCATCGGGTATTCTACAGTAGAATATGCATGTCCCCATAGTATATGGACAATGATGATTCCAGAATTCGCGGCAGACTGTTCCCGTCGCTGATTGGTCGAGGCAACCTTTATGACATCATCTTCGCCATGGCAACCATTATCACATCTACGTCAATACTGTGCCCGTCGCTGATTGGTCGAGGCCCGGCGGCCTCAACTAATCAGAGACGTGGGATTTCCATTATGACATCATCGTCGCCATGCTGTGCCCGTTGCTGATTGGTCGAGGCCTGGCGGCCTCGACCAATCAGAGATGCGGGATTTCCAGGACAGACAGACAGACAGACGGAAAAACCCTTAGACAATTATATATATAGATATATAGTGCTGCTTTCATTTTCTTTTTGGCACATATTAATTTTCATATTTTTCATATAATGCACACTTATATATTACTAGACTGTGGCCCGATTCTAACGCATCGGGTATTCTAGAATATGCATGTCCCCGTAGTATATGGACAATGATGATTCCAGAATTCGCGGCAGACTGTGCCCGTCGCTGATTGGTTGAGGCAACCTTTATGACATCATCGTCGCCATGACAACCATTATCACATCTACGTCGATACTGTGCCCGTCGCTGATTGGTCAAGGCCTGGCGGCCTCGACCAATCAGACACGCGGGAATTCCATTATGACATCATCGTTGCCATGCTGTGCTCAACCAATCAGAGACGCAGGATTTCCAGGACAGACAGACAGACAGACGGAAAAACCCTTAGACAATTATATATATAGACTAGACTGTGGCCCCATTCTAACGCATCGGGTATTCTAGAATATGCATGTCCCCGTAGTATATGGGCAATGATGATTCCAGAATTCGCGGCACACTGTGCCTGTCGCTGATTGGTCGAGGCAACCTTTATGACATCATCATCACCATGGCAACCATTATGACATCTACGTCGATACTGTGCCCGTCGCTGATTGGTCGAGGCGAATTCGCGGCAGACTGTGCCCGTCGCTGATTGGTCGAGGCAACCTTTATGACATCATCGTCGCCATGCTGTGCCCGTCACTGATTGGTCGAGGCCTGGTGGCCTCGACCAATCAGAGACGCGAGATTTCCAGGACAGACAGACAGAAAGACAGACAGACAGACAGACAGACGGAAAAACCCTTAGACAATTATATATATAGATTGCACTTTTCAATCCACCCACACTGCCCTTTTATGGCATTTTTCAACACTAGTTATATATATATGTATATATATATATATATATATATATATATATATATATATATACATATATACGATATGGAAATTTGGCTCGGGGTGAATTTACCCCCCTGTGTGTATGCTGTGTCCATTCCCAATTATTACCAGATCAGATATATTGAGCGCTCAAGAAAGAATGAATTCAGACACAAGGTGACAGTCTAACATTCCATCTCTGGAACTTTATTCCTTGATACATAGTTTTATAAAAGCATATAAAAGGGAGTGGTTAGTAAATTAACATACAATTTAGCTATTATTTCATTGGCTGACTGAGTATATAATGTATTTAACTGAGTACATGGCATATTCGAACTATGGTCTACCTAGCAACAAGCTGATTTAGCACTCTCGGAAATAGCTGTCACCCTTATCCTGCTAGTCAGCAACATTCTTAGACATTAGTTGCGGACCATCTGTTTTAACTTCCCGTTTTCTGGCGATTTAGACATAGTGGAAAGTACCAAGGTCCATCTTGCCTAACTCATGTAATTAAGTTGAGCAATTGATTATAAAGTAGCTGAGTATATAGTTATATATTTGCTTTTTATTATAAGTATATATGATTTAAAGGAGTATACATGCAAGTGAGATCTACATGATATATATATTTCTATCACAAGCCCCCCTTACATATCACTTGCCCTAATCCTAGCCTCCTGTCCCAAAGCGCTGCAAATCTTTTGTGCTGCCGGCGAACTGACATATGCCTAACGCACATGCCCTACCCCGTACAGACTTTTCGCAAATGGGCGGTCAGGAGATCTGTCCCTAAAGGGGGGTAGAAGTATGCATAGTCTCATATTGGCGAACTTGTCCAATCAGTTCCACATATTCATCATCATCAGGGTTGGAGGAGCCGTCAGGTGGGTGAATCTGGATTCGGATAGGTTTGTCCAGGAGGAGATGTGGCATCAGGTTTGTTGTTTCCTTGACTGTCTTTTCCATCGTCCTGCGGATACAAGGGATTACGCAGCAACCAGAAATTATCACAAGAACAAAAATAACAAGTATGGCTGCCCCAATCTGTGCTAGTAACCTTTGCCATCCACTCATCCATCTAAAGTACTGGTCCCAAGGATCTTTCACTCCTGAGTTTTGTTTCAATTCCTCTGATAGCTCGGTGAGTTTCTGTATAGCCACCGTGACTTTACCATTGGGACCAGTATTGTCTGGGATGTAGGTGCAACAGGTGTCTTTGATCATTTTACAAACACCTCCTTTCTCAGCTAGAATCATGTCTAAGGCCATCCTATTCTGGAATGCCATGATGGAAGTGGGGCCCAACTGGTCTGCCAGACCTTTCAGAGCATCTCGGGGGTAGTTAACAAATCTCTGCTGGTTGTAATACACGTAATTTATCCAATCAACATTTTTGTTCACAGTTATTATTGGCAACAATGACTCAAATCCTGCCTTGACCTGGTCCCTGGCTTTAAATTCATCAGGTACCCCCCTAGGCACACCTACGGTGTCTATATAATCATGTGGATCAAAACTGTCTTTTGGGGCACATGCCCGTTTTGGTCTGTTTACTGCAGTACTGGGTGAGGACTCATGGGTGTAGGGAAAAAGGTGGAAGGGCATCAGAATTTTTGCCAGTGCACATTGGCCTACCCAAACACCTTCCAGTCTACTACGTATCTTCATATCACCACTAGTGTTGAGCGATACCGTCCGATACTTGAAAGTATCGGTATCGGAAAGTATCGGCCGATACCGGCAAAGTATCGGATCCAATCCGATACCGATACCCGATACCAATACAAGTCAATGGGACTCAAGTATCGGACGGTATTCCTGATGGTTCCCAGGGTCTGAAGGAGAGGAAACTCTCCTTCAGGCCCTGGGATCCATATAAATGTGTAAAAGAAAGAATTAAAATAAAAAATATCGCTATACTCACCTGTCCGACGCAGCCTGGACCTCAGCGAGGGAACCGGCAGCGTTGTTTGTTTAAAATTCGCGCTTTTACTTGGTTACGTGAAGTCCCGGCTTGTGATTGGTCAGGGCGGCCATGTTGCCGGGACGCGGACCAATCACAGCAAGCCGTGACGAAATTACGTCACGGCTTGCTGTGATTGGTCCGCGTCCCGGCAACATGGCCGCCATTAACCAATCACAAGCCGTGACGTCACGGGAGGCTGGACACGCGCGCTTTTTAAAATGGGCGCGTGTCCAGCCTCCCGGCTTGTGATTGGTTGACCGCGGCGCAACCAATCACAAGCCGGGACATCACGGGAGGCTGGACACGCGCCCATTTTAAAAAGCGCGCGTGTCCAGCCTCCCGTGACGCGGACCAATCACAAAGCCGGGACGTAATTTTAAAATCCTTAAGGACCTGAAATTACGTCACGGCTTGCTGTGATTGGTTGCGTCTCCCATGTGACTGCGACGCAACCAATCACAACGCCGGAACGTAATTTTAAAATCCTGAAGGACCTGAAATTACGTCACGGCTTGCTGTGATTGGTTGCGTCCCGGTCACATGGGCGGCACGCAACCAATCACAAGCCGGGACTCACGTAAAGGAAAGAAAAGCGCGAATTTTAAACAAAGAACGCTGCCGCTTCCCTCGGTAAGGTGCAGGCTGCGTCGGAGAGGTGAGTATAGCAATATTTTTTATTTTAATTCTCTCTTTTACACATTTTTACATTAATGTTGTTTCGATACCGATACCCGATATCACAAAAATATCGGATCTCGGTATCGGAATTCCGATACAGCAAGTATCGGCCGATACCCGATACTTGCAGTATCGGAATGCTCAACACTAATCACCACAGATCCAGTATATGTCACCTAGGGAAACCACATGATTAATTAGGTTGTCAGTGGTGGTACTGTACTCTGAGCAGAACCCCTTGGTGAAGTTTTTTACATCCCTGCCAGCCCCTTTGCGTGTGTAACAGGTGTAATTACCAGGATATATTGTTATTCCAGTCCCTGGGGATGTGTCTTTAGTCATGAGTGGGTACTTAGACTTCCAGTCTTCACAGGATGCAGAATGAGATGAGTTAGGCTAGGGTCACATTGCGTTACGGCAGTCCGTTTAGCGCATAGCGCTACGGACTGCGCTAATGCAATGTCCCAAAAGGGATCGCGTTAGCCGATCCCGCTAGCGCAGATCCCCGATCTGCACTAGCGAGGAACGGACCGCGAATGCTGCAAGCAGCGTTCGTGGTCCATCACTCAAATGACGGCACATCGCTAGCGCGCGCCCAATGTGGGCGGGCGCTAGCGACGCGTTCACCATTACAGGCTATGGCGGCGTTAACGGACTATGTTAACACCGCGTTATGCCGCGGTGTAACGTAGTCCGTTAAACGCGGTCACATAACACAATGTGACCCTAGCCTTAGTGTATATGCTGAGGAAACAGGCCTGCTGGGATTCTGGGATGTCAAGTGGCACTGTGCCCAGATGGGGTCTGGCTCCGGCACATGCATAACAGCCACTCCCATTATGCTGTTGGGCTGTGTATCTTACCCATTCTAGCCAGTAATTGGTTTCAGAAAACCCAGTTTCTACTGCTAAAGTCTCCTCATAGGTCGGGTCTGTCAGTACCATTACGTTACTAGGGGTCTCCTGAGTCACATTGGGCTTGTCAGCTACATTTGCCAGCTTGAATTTTCCTGAGTACTGCACGGGGGGTTTGCGCTCTCCACTTGGAGGTGTACTGCTCATTATATAAGTACCGGCATCACCTGGGGAGGGGTTTTCAATGCTAAGTATGAGTCGGTTGCATTCTCCCCTGGTGCTGCACCCCTTCCTGAAAGCCTGCTTTGTTAGGCGCATACAGTCAATTAGTGACTTGCCATCTTTATCTTTTCTGTTTAGGGCTGATGGGGGTTTGTACCCCCAACTGTCACCAGTGTTCCATGCTGCCGCTCCCCAGTATTCACATTTGTCTCCCCAATATTTATCTGCAACACAAATATACTGAGTCCCATGCCCCAAGCTGTCCAGCAGTGTGGGTGGGCAGTGTACCACATCACAGTAATCAAACAGGTATGTAATTATGTGTGCTGATGTATCGAACCAGAAAATGGTGTAGTCCCCATCCTTGGTGATCTCCCCTCCCAGAGGTGGGGCACGTGGAGCTTCTGCCCCCAGAATATGTATCACACAGAGGATATACAGGATCATTCTGGCTTTGGCATATCTTCTGGTATGGGAGCCTTCTTGCAGTGCGATGCGTGGATCCAAGTGGGTTTTCCCTCTAGTTTCACAGAGGTTGGTGTCGTCAACAGCACTTGGAAGGGACTGTCAAATCTGGGGTTGAGCGTTCTCCTGACGAACTTCTTTACCAATACCCAGTCTCCTGGTTTCAGGGAGTGCGTACCGGGTACCGCTCCTGGATCTGGTAATGAAGAGAAAACTCGAGAATGGACATCAGCTAGTTTTTTGGTCAGTTGAATTACATAAGCAGACAGAGTATCATATTACATTGCCAACTGCTGAGGGAAAAATACCCCTAACCTAGGGCTGGACCCAAACAGAATCTCATGTGGTGACAGCTTTTCTGGGCCCCGGGGAGTGTGCCTTACACTAAACAGTGCAATGGGAAGGGTTTCGTGCCATGGTTTGCGTGTCTCTTGGGCAACTTTCAACATCCTGTTCTTAAGTGTCCCATTTAGTCTTTCTACTTTCCCGCTACTCTGAGGGTGGTAGGGTGTGTGTAGGCCTAAGTCTGACTCTACTGCTGACCAAATCTCCCTTGTGAGGTTTGCTGTGAATGCAGGACCCTGATCACTCTCTATCACTTCTGGGACCCCGTATCTGCACACGATCTCTGAGAGTAGCTTCTTTGCAGTAGTCTTTGCTGACTGACTCCTCACTGGGAAAGCTTCTGGCCATCCTGAAAACACGTCCATGACCACAAGGGCATATTCGAGTCCTCCACTTGGCAGCATCTGGATGTGGTCATTCTTCCAGGGTTGCATTTGCCGCAGGTCAGACAGCTTCTTGTGAACTTGGCTGTTAGGGTGGAGATCCCTGGAGCGAACCAGTAAGCACCCATCAGATCATTCATCTGTGTCTTTTATCTGTGCGTGGGCCCATGTGCCCACTGGACCACCATAGGGCACATGCTTCGGGGTACACAGGGTTTATAGTCCATTGAGTATACCCTTCCTTCTTGATGTGTTGCACCCTTCCGCATCCAACTCTCCTTCTCCTCCTTTGGAGCTTGCTCTTGCAATTTCTTGAATAGATCCCAAGACGTCATCTCATCTGGTGTCTTGTCCTCAGTTGCCACGTAGTAGCCGTCCGGCTCTATGACCTCTCCCACTTCTCCATATTGTCTTCCTTTGGCGGCTTCTTTGGCTGCCATATCGGCCATGTTGTTGCCCCGTGCCTCTACTGTGTTCAGTTTTCTGTTATGATCTGGTGACCTTGGAGCAGCATGAGACGTTCTCTGGAGAAGGTGGAAGCTGTACTGACCGCAAACCCTGAACTTAACACCGCAACTAGAAGTAGCCGTGGGATGTACCTAACACTCCCTAGACACCTCGACACAGCCGGAGGACTAAATACCCCTATAGATAGAAAAGGGAATACTATCTTGCCTCAGAGAAAATCCCAAAAGGATAGACAGCCCCCCACAAATATTGACTGTGAGAGGAGAGGAAAAAACACACGCAGACTGAAAACAGGATTTAGCAAAGGAGGCCACTCTAGCTAAATAGTAAAGGATAGGACAGAATACTATGCGGTTAGTATTAAAACACTAGAAAATATCCACAGCAGAAAATACAACAACTCCACATCTAACTAAAGATATGGAAGGTAAATCTGCATCTCCAGAGAATCCAACTTGGCTGAATAAATCCTTACACAGACTAAGCTGGACAAGAAAAAACATTGAAAAGCACTGAACTGTAAGGCACACAGCATGTGGGCTGCAGAAACAAAACCAGAACTTATCTTAGCTGATTTGGGCAGCAGAGCAGGAGAAACCAGACAGAGATGTGAATCCTCCAAGAACAATGGACAACTGGCAAGGACTAAAGGATCCTGCAAACCTAAATACCCAGCAAGAAAGCAATAAGCAGGGACACCTGAGCAGAATTACAATCCAGGGACAACTGCATTACCAGCAGCAACCACCGGAGGGAACCCAAGAGCAGAATTCACAACAGTACCCCCCCCCCCCTTGAGGAGGGGTCACCGAACCCTCACCAGAGCCCCCAGGCCGATCAGGACGAGCCAGATGAAAGGAACGGACCAAATCAGCAGCATGGACATCAGAAGCAAAAACCCAAGAATTATCCTCCTGGCCATAACTGTTATGATCCTAGTGGCAAGGATCGCAGGTCGGACTAGCTAAGTAACTGAACAGACTACTAGCTCTGGGGAAGTGGTAACTAGATTGACCGCAACCTGATCCTATCCGCAAACAACTATAGGCAGCCGTGGAACGTTACCTAAAAAATCCTAGACATCTCGTCACGGCCTGAGAAACTGACTATTCCTGGAGGGAAAGTAAGTCCTCACTTGCCTCAGTGGAAGACCCCAAAGATATAGAATAGCCCCCCACAAATATTAATGGTGAGTTAAGGGGAAAACACAAACGCAGAGATGAAATCAGATTTAGCAAATGAGGCCCGCTAATACTAGATAGCAGAAAATAGGAAGGAAACTGTGCGGTCAATAAAAAACCCTATTAAAAATATCCACGCAGAGATTGCTCGAGCCCCCACACCAACTAACGGTGCGGGGAAAGCAACTCCGTACCCCAGAGCTTACCAGCAAAAAGAAATCACATGTTAGCAAGCTGGACTAGACTCATCATACACAGAAATCATATTGCAGGCAGATGAGCAAAAAATATTCAAACAGAACTTAGCTTATCCTGAAGAGGCAGAAAACGAGATAATCAGGAGTAATCAGAATAGCACTGAATACATTGACAGCCGGCAACAAGTGGAAGTGAAGCAGGGCTAAATAGGAGCCTCCCTGGTGAATAACGAGGCAGCTGATCCAGCAGACCCGCAGGATAATAAACCAAACCACCAGAGGGAGCCAAAAAACCAAAGTCACACAATACCATCTGTGACCACAAGAGGGAGCCTGAAAACGGAGTTCACAACAGTACCCCCCCCTTGAGGAGGGGTCACCGAACCCTCATCAAAACCCCCAGGGCGATCAGGGTGAGCCACATGGAAGGCACGAACCAAATCGGCCGCATGAACATCAGAGGCGACAACCCAGGAATTATCCTCCTGACCATAGCCTTTCCACTTAACCAAATACTGAAGCCTCCGTCTAGAAATACGAGAATCCAAGATCTTCTCCACCACGTATTCCAATTCTCCCTCAACCAGCACAGGGGCAGGAGGCTCAACCGAAGGAACCACAGGCACCACATACCTCCGCAACAACGACCGATGGAACACATTATGAATAGCAAACGATGCCGGGAGGTCCAAACGAAATGACACAGGGTTAAGGACTTCCAAAATCTTATAAGGACCGATAAACCGAGGCTTAAACTTAGGAGAGGAGACCCTCACAGGAACAAAGCGAGAAGACAACCACACAAAATCCCCAACGCGAAGTCGGGGACCCACACAGCGACGGTGGTTGGCAAAGCACTGAGCCGTCTCTTGTGACAGCTTCAAATTGTCCACCACATGATTCCTAATCTGATGCAACCTATCGACCACAACATCCACTCCAGGACAGTCAGAAGACTCCACCTGACCCGAGTAAAAATGAGGATGAAACCCTGAATTACAAAAAAAAGGCGAAACCAAAGTAGCAGAACTAGCCCGATTATTAAGGGCAAACTCGGCCAATGGCAAAAAAGTCACCCAGTCGTCCTGATCAGCAGAAACAAAACATCTTAAATAGGTTTCCAAAGTCTGATTAGTGCGCTCGGTTTGGCCATTCGTCTGAGGATGGAAGGCCGACGAAAAAGACAAATTAATGCCCATCTTAGCACAAGAGGTCCGCCAAAATCTAGACACAAACTGGGATCCTCTGTCGGAAACAATATTTTCAGGGATCCCGTGCAAACGAACCACATTTTGAAAAAACAGAGGAACCAACTCGGAGGAGGAAGGCAACTTAGGCAAGGGCACCAAATGAACCATTTTAGAAAAACGATCACACACCACCCAAATGACCGACATTCTCTGAGAGACAGGGAGATCTGAAATAAAATCCATGGAAATGTGCATCCAAGGCCTCTTCGGGACAGGCAAAGGCAACAACAAGCCACTGGCACGAAAACAGCAAGGCTTAGCCCGAGCACAAATTCCACAAGATTGCACAAAGGAACGCACATCCTGCGACAAGGAAGGCCACCAGAAGGACCTAGCCACCAAATCTCTGGTACCAAAAATCCCAGGATGGCCTGCCAACACCGAAGAATGAACCTCGGAAATAACTCTGCTGGTCCATCTATCCGGGACAAACAGTCTCTCCGGTGGACAACGGTCAGGTCTATCCGCCTGAAACTCCTGCAGCACTCGTCGCAAATCTGGGGAGATGGCAGACAAAATCACCCCTTCTCTGAGGATACCAGCTGGCTCTGAATCACCAGGAGAGTCAGGCACAAAACTCCTAGAAAGAGCATCAGCCTTCACATTCTTCGAACCAGGCAGGTATGAGACCACGAAATCAAAACGAGAGAAAAACAACGACCAACGAGCCTGTCTAGGATTCAGCCGCTTGGCCGACTCAAGATAAATCAAATTCTTGTGATCAGTCAAGACCACCACACGATGCTTAGCTCCCTCGAGCCAATGTCGCCACTCCTCAAATGCCCACTTCATAGCCAACAACTCCCGATTACCAACATCATAATTCCGCTCGGCAGGCGAAAACTTTCTTGAAAAGAAAGCACATGGCTTCATCACAGAGCCATCAGAGCTTCTCTGCAACAAAACAGCCCCCGCTCCAATCTCAGAAGCATCAACCTTGACCTGGAAAGGAAGGGAGACGTCTGGCTGACATAAGACCGGAGCCGAAGAAAACCGGCGCTTCAGCTCCCGAAAGGCCTCCACAGCCGCAGGAGACCAATTAGTAACATCAGAACCCTTCTTGGTCAAATCCGTCAATGGCTTAACAACACCAGAAAAATTAGCGATGAAGCGACGGTAAAAATTAGCAAAACCCATGAACTTCTGAAGACTCTTAACAGATGTAGGCTGAGTCCAGTCATGAATAGCCTGAACCTTGACTGGGTCCATCTCAATAGCAGAAGGAGAAAAAATGAAACCCAAAAAAGAGACCTTCTGGACTCCAAAAAGACATTTTGAGCCCTTCACAAATAAAGCATTGGCACGCAGGACCTGAAACACCATCCTGACCTGCTTAACATGGGACTCCCAATCATCCGAAAAAAACAGAATATCATCCAGATACACAATCATAAATTTATCCAGATATTCGCGGAAGATGTCGTGCATAAAGGACTGAAAGACAGAAGGAGCGTTAGAAAGTCCAAAAGGCATCACCAAGTACTCAAAATGGCCTTCGGGCGTATTAAATGCAGTTTTCCATTCATCACCCTGCTTAATACGCACAAGGTTATACGCACCACGAAGATCTATCTTGGTGAACCAACTAGACCCCCTAATGCGAGCAAACAGATCAGATAACAATGGCAAAGGATACTGAAATTTGACCGTGATTTTGTTTAGAAGGCGATAATCAATACAAGGTCTCAAGGAACCATCCTTCTTAGCCACAAAAAAGAACCCCGCACCAAGAGGGGAGGAGGAGGGGCGAATAAGTCCTTTCTCCAAAGACTCCATTATATAACTCCGCATAGCAGCATGCTCCGGCACTGACAAATTGAAAAGTCGTCCCTTAGGAAACTTACTACCAGGAATCAAATTTATAGCACAATCACAATCCCTATGAGGAGGTAGAGAACTGAGTTTGGGCTCATCAAATACATCCTGGTAATCTGACAAAAACGCAGGGACCTCAGAAGGAGTGGATGAAGCAATTGACACCACAGGAGCGTCGCCATGAATTCCCTGACAACCCCAACTTGACACAGACATTGCTTTCCAATCCAGGACTGGATTATGAGTCTGCAACCATGGCAGGCCCAACACGACAACATCATGCAAATTATGCAATACAAGAAAGCGAATCACCTCCTGATGAACAGGAGTCATGCAGATAGTCACTTGTGTCCAGTACTGAGGTTTATTCGTAGCCAATGGTGTAGCATCAATTCCCCTTAGTGGAATAGGGAATTTTAAAGGATCCAAAACAAAACCACGGCGCCTGGCAAATGACAAATCCATCAGACTCAGGGCAGCACCTGAATCCACAAAAGCCATAACCGGGTAAGATGACAGGGAACAAATCAGGGTAACAGACAAAATAAACTTAGGCTGTAAAGTACCGATGGTGACAGATTTATCAATCTTTTTTGTGCGCTTAGAGCATGCTGAGATAACATGAGCTGAGTCACCACAGTAAAAGCACAACCCATTTTGCCGTCTATAATTTTGCCGTTCACTTCTGGTCAGAATTCTATCACATTGCATAGACAAATGGTGCGCAGGTTTGCGCTCCCGCAAACGCCGATCAATCTGAATGGCCAGAGTCATTGACTCATTCAGACCTGCAGGCGTAGGGAACCCCACCATGACATTCTTAATGGCTTCAGAAAGACCTTTTCTGAAATTTGCAGCCAGGGCACACTCATTCTATTGAGTAAGCACCGACCATTTCCGAAATTTCTGGCAGTACACCTCTGCATCATCTTGCCCCTGAGAGAGGGCCAACAACGCTTTTTCAGCCTGGTTCTCAAGATTAGGTTCCTCATAGAGCAATCCAAGGGCCAGAAAAAACGCATCCACACTGAGCAATGCAGGATCCCCTGGCGCCAATGCGAAGGCCCAATCTTGAGGGTCGCCACGCAAGAAAGAAATAATAATCTTAACTTGCTGAACAGAATCCCCAGAGGAACGAGGTTTCAAAGAAAGAAACAATTTACAATTGTTCTTAAAATTCAGGAACCTAGATCTATCTCCAGAAAACAACTCCGGAA
Source organism: Ranitomeya variabilis (assembly GCF_051348905.1). Taxonomy (NCBI): domain Eukaryota; kingdom Metazoa; phylum Chordata; class Amphibia; order Anura; family Dendrobatidae; genus Ranitomeya; species Ranitomeya variabilis. The sequence goes on along the minus strand of NC_135235.1, from coordinate 769,924,614 downwards.
TAGGTATTCTAGGCTCTGACATAGGACTGTGCACAACAAAATCCTGAATACTTTGTACCCTTGCAGCAAGATGATCTACACTGGAGGCTAAACTCTGGATATCCATATCAGCAGCTGAACTCAGAGCCACACCAAGATTAAGAGGAGGAGAGAAGCCAGACACACAGCAGCTAGACACACAGCAGCTAGACACACGGCAGCAAAAAAAAAAAAAAAATATCTCCAAGCTTCTTTTCTCCTGCTTCTGCCATGCAATTAACACTTTACTGGCCGGCTGTACTGTTATGATCCTAGTGGCAAGGATCGCAGGTCGGACTAGCTAAGTAACTGAACAGACTACTAGCTCTGGGGAAGTGGTAACTAGATTGACCGCAACCTGATCCTATCCGCAAACAACTATAGGCAGCCGTGGAACGTTACCTAAAAAATCCTAGACGTCTCGTCACGGCCTGAGAAACTGACTATTCCTGGAGGGAAAGTAAGTGCTCACTTGCCTCAGTGGAAGACCCCAAAGATATAGAATAGCCCCCCACAAATATTAACGGTGAGTTAAGGGGAAAGCACAAACGCAGAGATGAAATCAGATTTAGCAAATGAGGCCCGCTAATACTAGATAGCAGAAAATAGAAGGAAACTGTGCGGTCAATAAAAAACCCTATTAAAAATATCCACGCAGAGATTGCTCGAGCCCCCGCACCAACTAACGGTGCGGGGAAAGCAACTCCGTACCCCAGAGCTTACCAGCAAAAAGAAATCACATGTTAGCAAGCTGGACTAGACTCATCATACACAGAAATCATATTGCAGGCAGATGAGCAAAAAATATTCAAACAGAACTTAGCTTATCCTGAAGAGGCAGAAAATGAGATAATCAGGAGTAATCAGAATAGCACTGAATACATTGACAGCCGGCAACAAGTGGAAGTGAAGCAGGGCTAAATAGGAGCCTCCCTGGTGAATAACGAGGCAGCTGATACAGCAGACCCGCAGGATAATAAACCAAACCACCAGGGGGAGCCAAAAAACCAAAGTCACACAATACCATCTGTGACCACAAGAGGGAGCCTGAAAACGGAGTTCACAACACATAACCCTTCCATTTGATAAGACACTGAAGCTTCCGCCTCGAAAAGCGAGAATCCAAAATCTTTACAACTACATACTCCAACTCCCCATCAACCAACACAGGGGCTGGAGGATCAACAGAAGGAACAACGGGCACCACATATTTCCGCAATAAGGATCTATGGAAAACATTATGGATAGCAAAAGAAGCCGGAAGGGCCAATCGAAAAGACACCGGATTAATAATCTCAGAAATCCTATAAGGACCAATAAACCAAGGCTTAAACTTTGGGGAAGAAACCTTCATAGGAAAATGACGGGAAGACAACCAGACCAGATCCCCAACCCGAAGCCGGGAACCAACACACCGACGACGGTTAGCAAAACGTTGCGCCTCCTCCTGAGACAACACCAAATTGTCCACCACATGAGCCCAAATCTGCTGCAACTTGTCAACCACAGAATCCACACCAGGACAGTCAGAAGGCTCAACCTGCCCTGAAGAAAAACGAGGATGAAAACCAAAATTACAAAAGAAGGGCGAAACCAAAGTAGCCGAACTAGCCCGATTATTAAGGGCAAACTCAGCCAACGGCAAGATAGCCACCCAATCATCCAGATCAGCAGACACAAAGCATCTCAAATAAGTCTCCAAAGTCTGATTAGTTCGCTCGGTCTGGCTATTTGTCTGAGGATGGAATGCGGAAGAAAAAGACAAATCAAAGCCCGGCCTAGCACAAAAGGCTCGCCAAAACCTAGAAACAAACTGAGAACCTCTGTCGGACACAATATTCTCTGGAATACCATGCAAACGAACCACATGCTGGAAAAACAACGGAACCAAATCAGAAGAGGAAGGCAATTTAGGCAAAGGCACCAAATGAACCATCTTAGAGAACCGGTCACAAACAACCCAGATAACCGACATCCTCTGGGAAACAGGAAGATCAGAAATGAAATCCAAAGAAATATGCGTCCAGGGCCTCTCAGGGACCGGCAATGGCAAAAGTAAACCACTAGCACGGGAACAACAAGGCTTGGCCCGCGCACAAGTCCCACAGGACTGCACAAAAGAACACACATCACGTGACAAAGAAGGCCACCAAAAGGACCTACCAACCAAGTCTCTGGTACCAAAAATGCCAGGATGGCCAGCCAACACAGAGCAATGAACCTCAGAAATCACTCTACTAGTCCATCTATCAGGAACAAACAGTTTCCCCACTGGACAGCGGTCAGGTTTGTCAGCCTGAAATTCCTGAAGAACCCGTCGTAAATCAGGGGAAATAGCAGAAAGGACCACCCCTTCTTTCAAAATGCCGACCGGTTCAAGGACCTCAGGAGAATCAGGCAAAAAACTCCTGGAGAGGGCATCAGCCTTAACATTCTTAGAACCCGGAAGATACGAGACCACGAAATCGAAACGGGAAAAAAACAAGGACCATCGAGCCTGCCTAGGATTCAGCCATCAGGCAGACTCGAGGTAAATCAGATTCTTATGATCGGTCAAGACCACAATATGGTGCTTAGCTCCCTCAAGCCAATGTCGCCACTCCTCAAACGCCCACTTCATAGCCAACAACTCCCGATTGCCGACATCATAATTGCAGTCAGCAGGTGAAAACTTACAGGAAAAGAAGGCACACTTTTTCAACAAGGAACCAACAGAATCCCTCTGGGACAAAACGGCCCCTGCCCCAATCTCAGAAGCGTCAACCTCAACCTGAAACGGAAGAGAAACATCCGGTTGACGCAACACCGGGGCAGAAGTAAATCGGCGCTTAAGCTCCTGAAAGGCAGAGACGGCCGCAGAGGACCAATTCGTCACATCAGCGCCTTTCTTCGTCAAATTGGTCAAGGGTTTAACAATAGGGTTGAGCGACTTTCATTTTTTTAAGATCGAGTAGGGTTTTGGGAAACCCGATTTTGTCCAGAGTCGAGTCGAGTGCAGTCGGCCGATTATCGCTAAAAGTCGGGGATCGACCGAAACACGAAACCCAATGCAAGTCAATGGGGAAGCATAGTCGGCAGTGAGTGGAGGCCAGGAAAACACCTACAGTGCCCATTTTAATGCCAAAAACATCCATTCTTGTTTCTGAAGCTTGCCAATCTTAATTAACTGTATAATAATAGTTGGGCATAGGGAATTGGGGGAAAGTTGTGGGGGGAGTAGGGCTGGCTCAAGTTTTTCGTGGGCCCAGGAAATGCGGACTACGTCACGGCGGTGTTGCAGGGAAAGGTAAGTATTTAAACGTTGCAAGTGCTGTGATCCTGAGCAAGCAGGGGGGGGCCCACTCGTTCGCATTGGCACTGGCACAGGGCCCCTCAAAGTACGGCGGTGTGTTTGCATGGCGGGGGCGCCTCCCACCAGCAGCGACACTTTTGCGTACTCTGAGGGGCCCTGTGCCAGTGACGTCGCCAACGAGTATGCCCCCCCACCTGATGAAGGAACCTGCACTTTCATCTGCACCTTCCTCTTTGTCCTTGTGTAAGGTGGTATAACATGCGGGAAGGGGAACCTTACTTTCAGCAGGGTCAGATTCTGGCTGTGTAGAGTACAAGGGGAATGTAGTGGTCTAGGTCAATGTACCAGCAGACTCATTTAGCAGTGGCTGGGCAATGGGCAGGATGAGGAGGAAACAGATATAGGGCCAAAGAATAAAGTAGGCTAAATGCAGTTCAAAATTGGTAACAGGACTAAACAGGCGGCATTGCTTTGTTCAGTGGAGTAGCAAACCCAAGAGCAGCAGACACTGTTTCAAGGGCCTAACCACACTAGTAGGCCAAATGCAGTTTAATATCTGATAGTATAGGGCGAAAGCCAGAATGTGGAAGCTCAGCTTTGTTCAGTTGAGGACAACACCAGGGAGGGGCAGACACCTTTAGTAGGCCGGAAAAGCCTATTGCATTTTTTAAAATGGTAATTTGGAGCAGAAGGTTGAAGCTCAGCTTTATTTAGTTGAGGGCAACACCAGGCAGGGGCACACAGACAGACACCTTTAGTAGGCCGGAAAAGCCTATTGCATTTTTTAAAATGGTAATTTGGAGCAGAAGGTTGAAGCTCAGCTTTATTTAGTTGAGGACAACACCAGGCAGGGGCACACAGACAGACACCTTTAGTAGGCCGGAAAAGCCTATTGCATTTTTTAAAATGGTAATTTGGAGCAGAAGGTTGAAGCTCAGCTTTATTTAGTTGAGGACAACACCAGGGAGGGGCAGAAGCCGTTAGTAGGCCCTAACCACCATTTTTTTTTTTAAAAACCACTTAATGAGAGCCGGAAGGTTGAAGCTCAGCTTTATTTAGTTGAGGACAACACCAGGCAGGGGCACACAGACAGACACCTTTAGTAGGCCGGAAAAGCCTATTGCATTTTTTAAAATGGTAATTTGGAGCAGAAGGTTGAAGCTCAGCTTTATTTAGTTGAGGACAACACCAGGCAGGGGCACACAGACAGACACCTTTAGTAGGCCGGAAAAGCCTATTGCATTTTTTAAAATGGTAATTTGGAGCAGAAGGTTGAAGCTCAGCTTTATTTAGTTGAGGACAACACCAGGGAGGGGCAGAAGCCGTTAGTAGGCCCTAACCACCATTTTTTTTTTAAAAAACCACTTAATGAGAGCCGGAAGGTTGAAGCTCAGCTTTATTTAGTTGAGGACAACACCAGGCAGGGGCACACAGACAGACACCTTTAGTAGGCCGGAAAAGCCTATTGCATTTTTTAAAATGGTAATTTGGAGCAGAAGGTTGAAGCTCAGCTTTATTTAGTTGAGGACAACACCAGGCAGGGGCACACAGACAGACACCTTTAGTAGGCCGGAAAAGCCTATTGCATTTTTTAAAATGGTAATTTGGAGCAGAAGGTTGAAGCTCAGCTTTATTTAGTTGAGGACAACACCAGGCAGGGGCACACAGACAGACACCTTTAGTAGGCCGGAAAAGCCTATTGCATTTTTTAAAATGGTAATTTGGAGCAGAAGGTTGAAGCTCAGCTTTATTTAGTTGAGGACAACACCAGGGAGGGGCAGAAGCCGTTAGTAGGCCCTAACCACCATTTTTTTTTTTAAAAACCACTTAATGAGAGCCGGAAGGTTGAAGCTCAGCTTTATTTAGTTGAGGACAACACCAGGCAGGGGCACACAGACAGACACCTTTAGTAGGCCGGAAAAGCCTATTGCATTTTTTAAAATGGTAATTTGGAGCAGAAGGTTGAAGCTCAGCTTTATTTAGTTGAGGACAACACCAGGCAGGGGCACACAGACAGACACCTTTAGTAGGCCGGAAAAGCCTATTGCATTTTTTAAAATGGTAATTTGGAGCAGAAGGTTGAAGCTCAGCTTTATTTAGTTGAGGACAACACCAGGCAGGGGCACACAGACAGACACCTTTAGTAGGCCGGAAAAGCCTATTGCATTTTTTAAAATGGTAATTTGGAGCAGAAGGTTGAAGCTCAGCTTTATTTAGTTGAGGACAACACCAGGCAGGGGCACACAGACAGACACCTTTAGTAGGCCGGAAAAGCCTATTGCATTTTTTAAAATGGTAATTTGGAGCAGAAGGTTGAAGCTCAGCTTTATTTAGTTGAGGACAACACCAGGGAGGGGCAGAAGCCGTTAGTAGGCCCTAACCACCATTTTTTTTTTAAAAAACCACTTAATGAGAGCCGGAAGGTTGAAGCTCAGCTTTATTTAGTTGAGGACAACACCAGGCAGGGGCACACAGACAGACACCTTTAGTAGGCCGGAAAAGCCTATTGCATTTTTTAAAATGGTAATTTGGAGCAGAAGGTTGAAGCTCAGCTTTATTTAGTTGAGGACAACACCAGGCAGGGGCACACAGACAGACACCTTTAGTAGGCCGGAAAAGCCTATTGCATTTTTTAAAATGGTAATTTGGAGCAGAAGGTTGAAGCTCAGCTTTATTTAGTTGAGGACAACACCAGGCAGGGGCACACAGACAGACACCTTTAGTAGGCCGGAAAAGCCTATTGCATTTTTTAAAATGGTAATTTGGAGCAGAAGGTTGAAGCTCAGCTTTATTTAGTTGAGGGCAACACCAGGGAGGGGCAGAAGCCGTTAGTAGGCCCTAACCACCATTTTTTTTTTTTAAAACCACTTAATGAGAGCCGGAAGGTTGAAGCTCAGCTTTATTTAGTTGAGGACAACACCAGGCAGGGGCACACAGACAGACACCTTTAGTAGGCCGGAAAAGCCTATTGCATTTTTTTAAATGGTAATTTGGAGCAGAAGGTTGAAGCTCAGCTTTATTTAGTTGAGGACAACACCAGGCAGGGGCACACAGACAGACAGACACCTTTAGTAGGCCGGAAAAGCCTATTGCATTTTTTAAAATGGTAATTTGGAGCAGAAGGTTGAAGCTCAGCTTTATTTAGTTGAGGGCAACACCAGGGAGGGGCAGAAGCCGTTAGTAGGCCCTAACCACCATTTTTTTTTTTAAAAACCACTTAATGAGAGCCGGAAGGTTGAAGCTCAGCTTTATTTAGTTGAGGACAACACCAGGCAGGGGCACACAGACAGACACCTTTAGTAGGCCGGAAAAGCCTATTGCATTTTTTAAAATGGTAATTTGGAGCAGAAGGTTGAAGCTCAGCTTTATTTAGTTGAGGACAACACCAGGCAGGGGCACACAGACAGACAGACACCTTTAGTAGGCCGGAAAAGCCTATTGCATTTTTTAAAATGGTAATTTGGAGCAGAAGGTTGAAGCTCAGCTTTATTTAGTTGAGGGCAACACCAGGGAGGGGCAGAAGCCGTTAGTAGGCCCTAACCACCATTTTTTTTTTTTAAAACCACTTAATGAGAGCCGGAAGGTTGAAGCTCAGCTTTATTTAGTTGAGGACAACACCAGGCAGGGGCACACAGACAGACACCTTTAGTAGGCCGGAAAAGCCTATTGCATTTTTTAAAATGTTAATTTGGAGCAGAAGGTTGAAGCTCAGCTTTATTTAGTTGAGGGCAACACCAGGGAGGGGCAGAAGCCGTTAGTAGGCCCTAACCACCATTTTTTTTTTTAAAAACCACTTAATGAGAGCCGGAAGGTTGAAGCTCAGCTTTATTTAGTTGAGGACAACACCAGGCAGGGGCACACAGACAGACACCTTTAGTAGGCCGGAAAAGCCTATTGCATTTTTTAAAATGGTAATTTGGAGCAGAAGGTTGAAGCTCAGCTTTATTTAGTTGAGGACAACACCAGGCAGGGGCACACAGACAGACAGACACCTTTAGTAGGCCGGAAAAGCCTATTGCATTTTTTAAAATGGTAATTTGGAGCAGAAGGTTGAAGCTCAGCTTTATTTAGTTGAGGGCAACACCAGGGAGGGGCAGAAGCCGTTAGTAGGCCCTAACCACCATTTTTTTTTTTAAAACCACTTAATGAGAGCCGGAAGGTTGAAGCTCAGCTTTATTTAGTTGAGGACAACACCAGGCAGGGGCACACAGACAGACACCTTTAGTAGGCCGGAAAAGCCTATTGCATTTTTTAAAATGGTAATTTGGAGCAGAAGGTTGAAGCTCAGCTTTATTTAGTTGAGGACAACACCAGACAGGGGCACACAGACAGACACCTTTAGTAGGCCGGAAAAGCCTATTGCATTTTTTAAAATGGTAATTTGGAGCAGAAGGTTGAAGCTCAGCTTTATTTAGTTGAGGGCAACACCAGGCAGGGGCACACAGACAGACACCTTTAGTAGGCCGGAAAAGCCTATTGCATTTTTTAAAATGGTAATTTGGAGCAGAAGGTTGAAGCTCAGCTTTATTTAGTTGAGGACAACACCAGGCAGGGGCACACAGACAGACACCTTTAGTAGGCCGGAAAAGCCTATTGCATTTTTTAAAATGGTAATTTGGAGCAGAAGGTTGAAGCTCAGCTTTATTTAGTTGAGGGCAACACCAGGCAGGGGCACACAGACAGACACCTTTAGTAGGCCGGAAAAGCCTATTGCATTTTTTAAAATGGTAATTTGGAGCAGAAGGTTGAAGCTCAGCTTTATTTAGTTGAGGACAACACCAGGCAGGGGCACACAGACAGACACCTTTAGTAGGCCGGAAAAGCCTATTGCATTTTTTAAAATGGTAATTTGGAGCAGAAGGTTGAAGCTCAGCTTTATTTAGTTGAGGGCAACACCAGGGAGGGGCAGAAGCCGTTAGTAGGCCCTAACCAAAGTTGAAGGCCAAATGCAGTTTAATTTCTGATACTATAGGCCGAAAGCCAGAAGGTGGAAGCTCCGATTTAGACAGTGGAGGACAATTTGAATTAGGGACTGCAGACAGACTTAGTAGGCTGTCCCCTGTGGACCATGCATCCACCACATTAACCCATTGCGCCGTAATGGACACGTAATCTTCCGTGGCCATGCCTACAGGTCCATGCGTCTGTTGTCAGGTGCACCTTTGTACTCACAGATTGCCAGAGTGCATGGACAATGCGGTCTTCTACATGCTGGTGGAGGGTTGGGATGGCTTTTCTCGCAAAAGAAGTGTCGACTGGTTAGCTTGTAGCGTGGTACAGCGTAGTCCATCATGGCCTTATTAATAGTAAATAAAATATATAACTAGGCTCTATGAACTTTTAAATAGGTTCCAGGGGTACACGGGCAGCATTGGTGTGGTCAGTGGAGGAGTATTGCAAGTAGGGGCTGCAGACAGGCTATCAAAGGCCTAAAATAACAAACAGTAGGCAGTCATGGCAGTTTTACATCGGTTACATGGATACACAGGCAGGCACTCCAGGCAGCATTGTGGTCAGTGGAGGAGTATTGCAAGTAGGGGCCGCAGACAGGCTATCAAAGGCCTAAAATAACAAACAGTAGGCAGTCATGGCAGTTTTACATCGGTTACATGGATACACAGGCAGGCACTCCAGGCAGCATTGTGGTCAGTGGAGGAGTATTGCAAGTAGGGGCCGCAGACAGGCTATCAAAGGCCTAAAATAACAAACAGTAGGCAGTCATGGCAGTTTTACATCGGTTACATGGATACACAGGCAGGCACTCCAGGCAGCATTGTGGTCAGTGGAGGAGTATTGCAAGTAGGGGCCGCAGACAGGCTATCAAAGGCCTAAAATAACAAACAGTAGGCAGTCATGGCAGTTTTACATCGGTTACATGGATACACAGGCAGGCACTCCAGGCAGCATTGTGGTCAGTGGAGGAGTATTGCAAGTAGGGGCCGCAGACAGGCTATCAAAGGCCTAAAATAACAAACAGTAGGCAGTCATGGCAGTTTTACATCGGTTACATGGATACACAGGCAGGCACTCCAGGCAGCATTGTGGTCAGTGGAGGAGTATTGCAAGTAGGGGCCGCAGACAGGCTATCAAAGGCCTAAAATAACAAACAGTAGGCAGTCATGGCAGTTTTACATCGGTTACATGGATACACAGGCAGGCACTCGAGGCAGCATTGTGGTCAGTGGAGGAGTATTGCAAGTAGGGGCCGCAGACAGGCTATCAAAGGCCTAAAATAACAAACAGTAGGCAGTCATGGCAGTTTTACATCGGTTACATGGATACACAGGCAGGCACTCCAGGCAGCATTGTGGTCAGTGGAGGAGTATTGCAAGTAGGGGCCGCAGACAGGCTATCAAAGGCCTAAAATAACAAACAGTAGGCAGTCATGGCAGTTTTACATTGGTTACATGGATACACAGGCAGGCACTCCAGGCAGCATTGTGGTCAGTGGAGGAGTATTGCAAGTAGGGGCCGCAGACAGGCTATCAAAGGCCTAAAATAACAAACAGTAGGCAGTCATGGCAGTTTTACATCGGTTACATGGATACACAGGCAGGCACTCCAGGCAGCATTGTGGTCAGTGGAGGAGTATTGCAAGTAGGGGCCGCAGACAGGCTATCAAAGGCCTAAAATAACAAACAATAGGCTCATTGCAGTTTTACAGCGGTTACATGGATAGACGGGCAGGCAGCTTGGTGGTGAGTGGAGGAGTATTTAAAGTAGGGACCGCAGACAGGCTATCAAAGGCCTAACATAACAAACAATAGGCTCATGGCAGTTTTACAGCGGTTACATGGATACACGGGCAGGCAGCTTGGTGGTCAGTGGAGGAGTATTTAAAGTAGGGACCGCAGACAGGCTTCAAAGGCCTAACATAAGAAAATGGGCTGGCTGTAGGCACTTTATAATTGGTTCCAGGGGTACACGGGCAGCAGTGGTCTGGCCAGTGGAGGACTAGTGGAAGGAGGGACCGCAGACAGGCTTCAAAGGCCTAACATAAAAAAATGGGCTGGCTGTAGGCACTTTATAATTGGTTCCAGGGGTACACGGGCAGCAGTGGTCTGGTCAGTGGAGGACTAGTGGAAGGAGGGACCGCAGACAGGCTTCAAAGGCCTAACATAAAAAAATGGGCTGGCTGTAGGCACTTTATAATTGGTTCCAGGGGTACACGGGCAGCAGTGGTCTGGCCAGTGGAGGACTAGTGGAAGGAGGGACCGCAGACAGGCTTCAAAGGCCTAACATAAAAAAATGGGCTGGCTGTAGGCACTTTATAATTGGTTCCAGGGGTACACGGGCAGCAGTGGTCTGGTCAGTGGAGGACTAGTGGAAGGAGGGACCGCAGACAGGCTTCAAAGGCCTAACATAAAAAAATGGGCTGGCTGTAGGCACTTTATAATTGGTTCCAGGGGTACACGGGCAGCAGTGGTCTGGTCAGTGGAGGACTAGTGGAAGGAGGGACCGCAGACAGGCTTCAAAGGCCTAAAATAACAAACAATAGGCTCATGGCAGTTTTACAGCGGTTACATGGATACACGGGCAGCTTGGTGGTGAGTGGAGGAGTAGTGCAAGGAGTGTCTGTCCCAGTACTCCCAAAATATAAATAGATGTTAATGTCTCGCAAAACAACCAAAACAAAAAAAAAGGTGGCATACTTAGGTACAGGGGTGGGCTCATCTGCTGAGTTTCTGACATAGTAATTTGGCAGTAACTATTTAATGGTGCCAATATAGGACACAGACACAGACTACTTTAAGTTGCATCATAGATGTCTACAAATTTGTATTGTCAGTGCCAGACATTGAATGATGTCAGCGAATAGACTAAAGATTGGTGGAGCTGTGCGACATAATTTTGCATGTGGTAGAGCACATTTTGAGCTGGGGTAGGGGGGAACTCTCTAGAGGCCGGCGGGACCGCCCCAGGGCCCCTCATGTTACAACGGTGTGTCTGACGTTGGGTGCGCACCACCACCGCCAGAGACACTACATTGTACTATGAGGGACCCAGTAGCAATGCCGTCAACCAAAAGCGAGCACACCCACCTCTTCAGACAAACAGCAGTCTCACGGGTGCTTGCGCCAAGTCGCGATACCACGGCCCCGTGTGGGGAGTTTGGCCATTTAGGGAGGTGTAAACATGTCGTATGCTGTACAATCAGCTGCAGCAAATTAGACATTAGAAAAGTAATTCACAGGCAAGAGCCTTTCATAGGAAAGCTAGGTGTCGGCCGGGCAAGGTGGGGCAAAAGATTTCGAAATCCAGTTGTGGTTCATTTTAATGAATGTTAGATCGTCAACATTTTGGGTAGCCAGACGAGTCCTTTTTTCGGTTAATATTGAACCTGCAGCACTGAATACTCTTTCTGATAGGACACTTGCTGCCGGGCAAGCAAGCTCCTGCAATGCATATTCTGCCAATTCTGGCCAGGTGTCTAATTTGGAGGCCCAGTAATCAAATGGGAATGACGGTTGAGGGAGAACATCGATAAGGGATGAAAAATAGTTAGTAACCATACTGGACAAATGTTGTCTCCTGTCACTTTCAATTGATGCAGCAGTACCTGTCCTGTCTGCGGTCATAGCAAAATCACTCCACAACCTGGTCAGAAAACCCCTCTGTCCAACGCCACTTCTGATGTGTGCACCCCTAACACTCCTAGTCTGCTGCCCCCTGGAGCTCGTGTGAGAACGATCACGTGCGCTGTGTGCTGGGAATGCCTGAAGCAAACGGTCAACAAGAGTTGATTGTTTGGTTGCTAATATTAGTTCCAAGTTCTCATGTGGCATAATATTTTGCAATTTGCCTTTATAGCGTGGATCAAGGAGGCAGGCCAACCAGTAATCGTCATCGTTCATCATTTTCGTAATGCGTGTGTCCCTTTTTAGGATACGTAAGGCATAATCCGCCATGTGGGCCAAAGTTCCAGTTGTCAAATCTCCGGTTGTGATTGGTTGAGGGGCAGTTGCAGGCAAATCTACGTCACTTGTGTCCCTCAAAAAACCAGAACCCGGCCGTGACACGCAACCAATTTCCTGTGCCCCCGGGAAAGGTTCGGCATTAAAAATATACTCATCCCCATCATCCTCCTCGTCCTCCACCTCCTCTTCGCCCGCTACCTCGTCCTGTACACTGCCCTGACCAGACAATGGCTGACTGTCATCAAGGCTTTCCTCTTCCTCTGGTGCAGACGCCTGCTCCTTTATGTGCGTCAAACTTTGCATCAGCAGACGCATTAGGGGGATGCTCATGCTTATTACGGCGTTGTCTGCACTAACCAGCCGTGTGCATTCCTCAAAACACTGAAGGACTTGACACATGTCTTGTATCTTAGACCACTGCACACCTGACAACTCCATGTCTGCCATCCTACTGCCTGCCCGTGTATCCTCCCACAAATAAATAACAGCACGCCTCTGTTCGCACAGTCTCTGAAGCATGTGCAGTGTTGAGTTCCACCTTGTTGCAACGTCTATGATTAGGCGATGCTGGGGAAGGTTCAAAGACCGCTGATAGGTCTGCATACGGCTGGTGTGTACAGGCGAACGTCGGATATGTGAGCAAAGTGCACGCACTTTGAGGAGCAGGTCGGAGAACCCAGGATAAGTTTTCAATAAGCACTGCACCACCAGGTTTAAGGTGTGAGCCAGGCAAGGAATGTGTTTCAGTTGGGAAAGGGAGATGGCAGCCATGAAATTCCTTCCGTTATCACTCACTACCTTGCCTGCCTCAAGATCTACTGTGCCCAGCCACGACTGCGTTTCTTGTTGCAAGAACTCGGACAGAACTTCCGCGGTGTGTCTGTTGTCGCCCAAGCACTTCATAGCCAATACAGCCTGCTGACGCTTGGCAGTAGCTGGCCCATAATGGGACAACTGGTGTGCAACAGTGTCATCTGCCGATGGAGTGGTTGGCAGACTGCGTTCTGTGGAAGAGCTGTAGCTTCTGCAGGAGGACGAGGAGGAGGAGGAGGAGGGGGTGCGAACGCCTACAGCCAACTGTTTCCTAGACCGTGGGCTAGGCACAACTGTCCCTAAATTGATGTCGCCTGTGGACCCTGCATCCACCACATTCACCCAGTGTGCCGTGATGGACACATAACGTCCCTGGCCATGCCTACTGGTCCATGCATCTGTAGTCAGGTGCACCTTTGTACTCACAGATTGCCTGAGTGCATGGACGATGCGCTGTTTAACATGCTGGTGCAGGGCTGGGATGGCTTTTCTGGAAAAAAAGTGTCGACTGGGTAGCTCGTATCGTGGTTCAGCGTACTCCATCAGGGCTTTGAAAGCTTCGCTTTCAACTAACCGGTAGGGCATCATCTCTAACGAGATTAGTCTAGCTATGTGGGCGTTAAAACACTGTGTACGCGGATGCGAGGATAAGTACTTCCTTTTTCTAACCAGAGTCTCATGTAGGGTGAGCTGGACTGGAGAGCTGGAGATCGTGGAACTTTCGGGTGTGCCGGTGTACATGGCAGACTGAGAGACGGTTGGAGACGGTATTGTTTCCGCCGGTGCCCTAGATGCAATATTTCCTCCTACAAAACTGGTGATTCCCTGACCCTGACTGCTTTTGGCTGGCAAAGAAACCTGCACAGATACTGCCGGTGGTGCGGAAAATGGTGGCCTTACAGTGACGGAAGGGATGTTGCGTTGCTGACTAGCTTCATTGGCCGAGGGTGCTACAACCTTGAGGGACGTTTGGTAGTTAGTCCAGGCTTGAAAATGCATGGTGGTTAAGTGTCTATGCATGCAACTAGTATTTAGACTTTTCAGATTCTGACCTCTGCTTAAGCTAGTTGAACATTTTTGACAGATGACTTTGCGCTGATCAGTTGGATGTTGTTTAAAAAAATGCCAGACTGCACTCTTCCTAGACTCGGATCCCTTTTCAGTGATTGCAGACTGAGCTTTAACCGGATGGCAACGCTGTGCTCCAACAGGTTTTGGCTTTGACACGCGTTTTGGGCCAGATACGGGCCCGGCAGATGGAACCTGTTGCGATGTTGATGCCTGCTGCGGCCCCTCCTCCACCTCCGCTTCTGAACTACTGCCGCCTGCACCCTGTTCCCCCAATGGCTGCCAATCGGGGTCAATAACTGGGTCATCTATTACCTCCTCTTCGAGCTCGTGTGCAACTTCGTCTGTGTCACTGTGTCGGTCGGTGGTATAGCGTTCGTGGTGGGGCAACATAGTCTCATCAGGGTCTGATTGTGGATCTGTACCCTGAGAGGGCAATGTGGTGGTCTGAGTCAAAGGAGCAGCATAGTACTCTGGCTGTGGCTGTGCATCAGTGCACTCCATGTCAGAATATACTTGTAATGGGCATGGCCTGTTAAATGTTTCACTTTCTAAGCCAGGGACGGTATGTGTAAAGAGCTCCATGGAGTGACCCGTTGTGTCGCCTGCTGCATCCTTCTCTCTTGTTGTAGTTTTTGCTGAGGAGGACAAGGAAGCGACTTGTCCCTGACCGTGAACATCCACAAGCGACGCGCTGCTTTTACATTTACCAGTTTCGGAAGAGGAGGCAAAAGAGCTAGAGGCTGAGTCTGCAATGTAAGCCAAAACTTGCTGTTGCTGCTCCGCCTTTAAAAGCGGTTTTCCTACTCCCAGAAAAGAGAGCGTTCGAGGCCTTGTGTAGCCTGACGACGAAACTGGCTCCACAGCTCCAGACTTAGGTGGAATATTTTTATCCCCACGACCACCTGATGCTCCACTACCACTACCATCATTACCAGCTGACAATGAACGCCCACGACGACCTCTTGCACCAGACTTCCTCATTGTTTTAAAATCTTAACCAAAGTAACTTTATTTGTTGCTGTCAAACAACTTACACGGTGAGCTATAACTTCAGTATGATTTCAATATCCCTTAACAGGTTGGTGAGACCACAAGGAAAATCAGGCACAATGTTACACACTCTGTTTTCTGTGGCACAAAATCACAGAGATGACACACACGCAGGACTGTCACTCAAGCACTAATGTCAATATTAATCTCCCACCTAATTTATTTATTTTTTTTTCTCAGGGAGACTTTAGAAACCAAATAATATTAAAAAAAAAAAAAAAAAAAAAGGCTTTCTATGGCCCACAATTAGAGAGAGAGAGGTGGCACACCCAGGAGTCAAGACTGGCGCACAAGCTAAAAGGGCAATATTACTCTCCCACTGTTTTTTTAAGTTTTTTTTTTATTTCAGGGAGACTTTAGAAACCAAATAATATTAAAAAAAAAAAAAAAAAAAAAATAGGCTTTCTATAGCCCACTGAATGAGAGAGAGAGGTGGCACACCCAGGAGTCAAGACTGGCACACAAGCTGAAAGGGCAATATTACTCTACCACTGTTTTTTTATGTATTTTTTGTTTTTTAAGGGAGACTTTAGAAACCCAATAATATTTAAAAAAAAAAAAAAATAGGCTTTCTATGGCCCACTGAATGAGAGGGAGAGAGGTGGCACACCCAGGAGTCAAGCCTGGCACACAAGCTGAAAGGGCAATATTACTCTCCCACTGTTTTTTTATGTATTTTTTGTTTTTTTAAGGGAGACTTTAGAAACCCAATAATATTTTAAAAAAATAAATAAATAGGCTTTCTATGGCCCACTGAATGAGAGGGAGAGAGGTGGCACACCCAGGAGTCAAGACTGGCACACAAGCTGAAAGGGCAATATTACTCTCCCACTGTTTTTTTATGTTTTTTTTTTTTTTTTCAGGGAGACTTTAGAAACCAAATAATATTAAAAAAACCAAAAAAAAAAATAGCCTTTCTATGGCCCACTGAATGAGAGAGAGAGGTGGCACACCCAGGAGTCAAGACTGGCACACAAGCTGAAAGGGCAATATTACTCTCCCACTGTTTTTTTAGGTTTTTTTTTTTTTTTCAGGGAGACTTTAGAAACCAAATAATATTAAAAAAAAAAAAAAAAAAAAAATAGGCTTTCTATAGCCCACTGAATGAGAGATAGCACACACAGCAGTGGCACACAAGCCCTGACTGAGGCCAATATTTTTCTCCCACTGATTGATGTAGTGTTTTTGTGTTGAGGTAGAATTTAGAACACAAATCACGGAAAAAATAAATAGGCTTTCTATGGCCCACTCAGTGAGAGATGGCACACACAGGGATGGCACTGTAGCAGAAATGCCAATCTTAATCTCCCACAAAAAAAACAAAAAAAAAACAGGGACTGTCCTACAATTACTATCTCCCTGCAGTAATCTAAGCCAGGTATGGCAGGCAGCAATAGGAGTGGACTGATGCACAAATTAAATAAAAAGTGTGGACAAACAAAAAAGATAGCTGTGCAGAAAGGAAGGAACAAGAGGATATGTGCTTTGAAAAAAGCAGTTGGTTTCCACAGTGGCGTACACACAGCAATACAGCTATCACGGAGCCTTCTAGGGCAGCCCAATGAGCTACAGCGCTGAGGGGAAAAAAAAAAAAAAATAGCTTCCACAGTCCCTGCACACCGAAGGTGGTGTTGGACAGTGGAAATCGCTGCAGCACAAGCGGTTTGGTGGTTAGTGGACCCTGCCTAACGCTCTCCCTGCTTCTGACGAAGCGGCAGCAACCTGTCCCTAAGCTCAGATCAGCAGCAGTAAGATGGCGGTCGGCGGGAACGCCCCTTTATAGCCCCTGTGACGCCGCAGACAGCAAGCCAATCACTGCAATGCCCTTCTCTAAGATGGTGGGGACCAGGATCTATGTCATCACGCTGCCCACACTCTGCGTTCACCTTCATTGGCTGAGAAATGGCGCTTTTCGCGTCATTGAAACGCGACTTTGGCGCGAAAGTCGCGTACCGCATGGCCGACAAGCACAGGGGTCGGATCGGGTTTCATGAGACGCCGACTTAGCCAAAAGTCGGCGACTTTTGAAAATGATCGACCCGTTTCGCTCAACCCTATTTAACAACACTGGAGAAGTTAGCAATGAAACAGCGATAAAACTTGGCAAAGCCCAAAAATTTCTGAAGGCTCTTCACGGATGTGGGTTGAATCCAATCATGAATGGCCTGAACCTTAACTGGATCCATCTCTATAGATGAGGGAGAAAAAATGAAGCCCAAAAAAGAAATCTTCTGAACTCCAAAGAGACACTTAGACCCCTTCACAAACAAGGTATTATCACGAAGGATTTGAAATACCATCCTGACCTGTTTCACATGAGACTCCCAATCATCGGAAAAAATTAAAATGTCATCCAAATATACAATCATGAATTTATCAAGATAGGTCAGGAAGATATCGTGCATGAAGGACTGAAAAACAGAAGGAGCATTAGAGAGCCCAAATGGCATCACAAGGTATTCAAAATGACCTTCGGGCGTATTAAACGCAGTTTTCCATTCATCACCCTGCTTAATACGAACAAGATTATATGCCCCCCGAAGGTCAATCTTCGTAAACCAACTAGCCCCCTTAATCCTAGCAAACAAATCGGAAAGCAGAGGCAAAGGGTATTGAAACTTGACCGTGATCTTATTCAAGAGGCGATAATCAATACAGGGTCTCAGGGAACCATCCTTCTTAGCAACAAAAAAAAAATCCCGCTCCCAACGGTGAAGAAGATGGACGAATATGCCCTTTCTCCAAAGACTCCTTAACATAACTCCGCATGGCGGTATGTTCAGGCACAGATAGATTGAAAAGTCGACCCTTAGGAAACATACAGTCTGGAATCAAGTCAATCGCACAATCGCAGTCCCTATGCGGTGGAAGGGCACAGGACTTGGGCTCATCGAATACATCCTGAAAATCAGACAGAAACTCAGGAATTTTAGAAGAGGAAGAAGAGGAGATTGACATCAAAGGGACGTCATTATGAACCCCCTGACAACCCCAACTAATCACAGACATAGACTTCCAATCCAACACAGGATTATGTATCTGCAACCACGGAAAACCCAGCACGATAGCATCATGCAAATTATGCACACCAGAAATTGACACTCTTCCTGATGGGCTGGCGCCATGCGCATGGTCACCTGTGTCCAAAACTGAGGCTTATTTTTAGCCAAAGGTGTAGCATCAATGCCCCTCAAAGGAATAGGGTTCTGCAAAGACTGCAAAGAAAAACCGCAATGCCTGGCAAACTCAAAGTCCATTAAGTTCAGAGCGGCAACTGAATCCACAAACGCCATGACAGAAACTGACGACATTGAGCAGATCAAGGACACAGATAAAAGAAATTTAGGTTGTACAGTACTGATGGTAAATGAACTAGCGATCCTCTTTGTACGTTTAGGATAGAGCGAAATGACATGAGAAGCATCACCACCATAAAAACACAACCTATTTTGACGTCTGAATCCTTGCTGTTCCATTTTAGACAGAATCCTATCACACTGCATTGGCTCAGGCATCTGCTCTGAGGACAACGCCACAGCGCGCACAGATCTGCGCTCCCGCAAGCGCCGATCAATCTGAATGGCCAGAGACATAGAATCATGCAGATCGACAGGCGTGGGGAACCCCACCATAACATCTTTAACGGATTCAGAAAGACCCTTTCTGAAAATTGCCGCCAAAGCATAATCATTCCATTTAGTCAACACAGACCATTTTCTAAATTTCTGACAGTACAATTCTGCCACTTCCTGACCCTGAGACAGGGCCAACAAAGTCTTCTCTGCTTGATCCACAGAATTTGGTTCATCATATAATAATCCTAAAGCCTGAAAAAAGGCGTCAAAATTAAGCAAGGCCGGATTCCCCGATGCCAGGGAAAATGCCCAATCTTGAGGATCGCCATGCAGCAGGGAGATGACAATTTTAACCTGCTGAATGGAATCACCAGAGGATCGAAGTTTTAGAGCAAAAAACAGTTTACAGTTGTTTTTAAAACTCAAAAATTTGGACCTGTCACCAAAAAACAAATCAGGAGTAGGAATCTTAGGTTCTAAAACCGGAGTCTGAACAAGATAATCTGAAATACCCTGTACCCTAGCAGCAAGCTGGTCTACACGAGAAGCTAATCCCTGAACATCCATGCTAGCAAAAAACTCCTCAGCAACGCAGAGGTAAAGAGGGAAGGAAAGACAAAGCAGACTACAGAAAAAAAATGGCTCAAAACCTTCCTTCCCTTCTTCTGAGATGCATTTAACTCATTCTTGGCCAGTTGTACTGTTATGATCCGGTGACCTTGGAGCAGCATGAGACGTTCTCTGGAGAAGGTGGAAGCTGTACTGACCGCAAACCCTGAACTTAACACCGCAACTAGAAGTAGCCGTGGGATGTACCTAACACTCCCTAGACACCTCGACACAGCCGGAGGACTAAATACCCCTATAGATAGAAATGGGAATACTATCTTGCCTCAGAGAAAATCCCCAAAGGATAGACAGCCCCCCACAAATATTGACTGTGAGAGGAGAGGAAAAAACACACGCAGACTGAAAACAGGATTTAGCAAAGGAGGCCACTCTAGCTAAATAGTAAAGGATAGGACAGAATACTATGCGGTCAGTATTAAAACACTAGAAAATATCCACAGCAGAAAATACAACAACTCCACATCTAACTAAAGATATGAAAGGTAAATCTGCATCTCCAGAGAATCCAACTTGGCTGAATAAATCCTTACACAGACTAAGCTGGACAAGAAAAAACATTGAAAAGCACTGAACTGTAAGGCCCACAGCATGTGGGCTGCAGAAACAAAACCAGAACTTATCTTAGCTGATTTGGGCAGCAGAGCAGGAGAAATCAGACAGAGATGTGAATCCTCCAAAAACAATGGACAACTGGCAAGAACTAAAGGATCCTGCAAATCTAAATACCCAGCAAGAAAGCAATAAGCAGGGACACCTGAGCAGAATTACAATCCAGGGACAACTGCATTACCAGCAGCAACCACCGGAGGGAACCCAAGAGCAGAATTCACAACAGTTTTCCATGTGCTTTGACTTTCAGTACTGCCACCATTTTCGGAAGATGAAGTGCGCTCAGCAGGTCTTTAATGAATCCATGATGTTTCACGGTTGTTCCGCTTGCTGTGATGAAGTCTCTTGCAGCCCAGATGGGTCCAAAGTCATGTGCTATGCCATGCGAGTACCTTGAATCGGTGTATATGTTCGCAGTTTTGCCTTCTGCCATCTGGCAGGCCTTTGTCAGCGCTATTAGTTCTGCTTCCTGGGCTGACAGGCTAGGCGGCAGACTTCTGGACCACAGGATTTCTTGATTGCTGGTCACTGCACATCCCGTGTGGAATCTTCCTTCATCATCTGCAAATCTGGAGCCATCTACGTAGAGGATCAACTCTGGGTTGGTCAGCGGCTCTTCTGCCACATTGGGTAGTCCTGCTGTTTCCTGTTGCATGATACTGAAGCAATTATGGTCATCTGTCCGGAGCAAATCCAGATCCTTGTGGAAGGTATCGTGCAGATTTTGATCTGAAGGGTCCATATTCGTATCCCCCCTTGGGAGTGGGAGTAGAGTGGCCGGATTGAGGACTGTACATCTGGAGATGGTGACATTGTCAGGCAGTAGTAGGGAGCACTGCAGGCGAAGATGTCTTGCGGTGGAGAGATGTTTTGGCTGGGTTTGGTTGAGAATTGCTGAGATGTCATGTGGAGCCAGGATTTCCAGTGGATGTCCAAGAATGATGTCAGCAGTCTTGTCCAGAAGGGTGTGTGCTGCAAATACTGCTCTCATGCAGGAGGGGGCTCACCTTGCAACTGGATCCAGGCGAGCTGAGAAGTAGCCTAGAGGACTCTGTCTTCCCCCGTGAGTCTGTGTCAGGACTCCAGTAGCATGGCCTTCTTTCTCCATCAGGTAGAGACGGAATAGCTTCTTGTAGTCAGGTAGGCCTAGTTCTGGCGCTGAGACTACAGAGTCTTTTAGCTTTTTGAATGAACTGGAGGCCACATCTGTTAGCAGGAATGGGGTTGCATTAAAGCAATCATACAGAGGTTGCATTAGGACTGAGGCATCAGGGATCCAGGCTCTGCAATACGAAACTAGACCAAGGAAAGCTTGTAGCGCCTTTGGAGTTGTTGGAGGAGCCATCTTCTCCACTGTGGTCTTCCGATCATCTGTCAGGTGTTTCGTCTGGTGAGCAATGCAATGCCCAAGGAAAGTAACTCGCTTCAGACACCACTGGACCACTGTTCTTTGAGATCTTGCAGCGCTGTTCCGCCAGGTAGAGTAGGAGAGACACGGAATGTGTTTTACACGTGTCAAAGTCAACTGCACAGAGGAGTAGATCATCCACGTATTGTAGCAGGGTCACTTCTGCATGTTCTGTGATCCAGTTGGCGAGAACTGTGGACATTGCTTTGGTGAATTGCGAGGGGCTGTTCTGGGCCCCCTGGGGCATCACCGCCCATGTGTACTGTGCCACCTGATGCGTGAAGGCAAACAGGAACTGATCATCCGGATGGAGGGGAACACTGAAGAAAGCATTAGCCAGGTCGATCACTGTGAACGCTGTTGCTGTGGAAGGCACATTTGAGAGCAGAGTGTGCGGATTCGGCACAATTGGTCTTGAGCGCTCAATATATCTGATCTGGTAATAATTGGGAACGGACACAGCATACACACAGGGGGGTAAATTCACCCCGAGCCAAATTTCCATATCAGATATATATATATATATATATATATATATATATATATATTTATTGATATTTATATTTTTATGTGTACAAAGTGGGGAAAGTTGTCAAACCATCAGCACCTCCCCCATATGGGGATGAAAAATATTGGGTTTGTACAGTCTGCTCCCAACAGAATCCATTGTACAGGGAGACTTGCTCAGTGTGTGGTGCGCCCCGCCCAACCGTGGTACAGGGAGATGGCACTGTGGCTCTGGCGATGCCGTCTCGGGCTGCATCAAAGAAGAAGGAATTCTCTCCTTGTCTTTCTCCGCCATCTTTCTCCTCTCCTCCGTCTTCTGCACTGCCTACTTCCCTGCACTGCTTACTGGTCCAGAGATGTAGAGCTGTGTGTCATCAGCATAGAGATGATACTGAAAGCCATGAGATTCTATGAGCTGTCCCAGGCCAAAGGTGTAAATGGAGAAGAGCAGGGGCCCTAGGACTGAACCTTGTGGGACTCCGACAGATAGGGGGCGAGGTGAGGAGGTGGTGTGTGAGTGGGAGACGCTGAATGTCCAGTCTGTTAGGTATGATGAGATCCAGGATAGGGCCAAGTCTGTGATGCCAAGGGATGAGAGGGTCTGTAATAATAGGGAATGGTCCACTGTGTCAAAGGCAGCCAACAGGTCCAGGAGGAGGAGGACAGAGTAGTGTTGCTTGCTCTTGGCGGTTAAGAGGTCATTGGTGACCTTAGTTAGGGCAGTTTCAGTGGAGTGGTGTCCCGGAAGCCAGATTGTAAGCGGTCGAAGAGGGAGCAAGAAGAGAGATGGGAGGACAGTTCAAGGTAGACGTGTTGTTCCAGTAGCTTGGAGGCATAGGGGAGAAGTGATGTAGGGCGATAGCTAGATACAGAGGATGGGTCAAGAGAGGGCTTTTGAGGATAGGTGTGATGGAGGCATGTTTAAAGCTTGAGGGGAAAACACCAATTGTTAGTGATAGGTTGAAGAGATGGGTTAGGGTTGGGTTGAAGACTATGGTGAGGATTGGGATGAAGTGGGATGGTATCGGGTCAAGTGTACAGGTGGTGAGATGTGATCTTGAGAGTAGAGTGGAGAGTAGATCTTCAGTAATGGTGTAG
The DNA here is from genome assembly GCF_051348905.1 of Ranitomeya variabilis. Lineage (NCBI taxonomy): Eukaryota > Metazoa > Chordata > Amphibia > Anura > Dendrobatidae > Ranitomeya > Ranitomeya variabilis. Next base: position 769,901,625 of record NC_135235.1, on the reverse strand, counting down.
AAGTTGGTTTTGGAGGTGGAGGGCTGGGAAGTCAGGAGGAAGGGCTCTGGGGGTTGTTGACCAAAACTGTCTCTGATGTTATCAATCTTCTGCTTGAAAAATGAGGCAAAGTCTTCAGCTGAGATGAGTGGGGAGGGAGGAGGTGCTGGGGGACGGAGGAGAGAATTGAAGGTGTTGAATAACTGTTTAGGGTTGTGAGACAGGGAGGATATGAGAGATGAGAAGTAGTTTTGTTTAGCTGTGGCGAGTGTGGTCTTGAAAGTAGTGAGGGACTGTTTGAATGCGATGAAGTGCTCGTTGGAGTGGGATCTTTTCCATCTGCGCTCAGCAGCCCTGGAAGCTCGCCTCAGTTCTTTGGTCAGGTTGGTGTGCCAGGGCTGTCTGTCGATTTTGCAAGCTTTGGTATGTGTAAGTGGGGCAGCAGATTCCAAAGCTACAGCTATTGTGGTGTTATATAGAGCGGCACCATCATCCGCATTGTGTAAGGAACTTATAACTGTGAGAGGGAGGAGGGATTCAGAGAATGAGTGTAGGTCAAGGTGTTTAAGATTTCTGCGAGGGTGTGAAAGTTTGTGGGGTGGGGATTTTAGACATGGAGTGGAGAGGGAAGAGAATGTGAGAAGGTTGTGGTCAGAGAGAGGAAGAGGTGAGTTAGAGAGGTTAGATAGGGAGCAGAGGCGGGTGAAGATGAGGTCCAGTGTGTGGCCATCTTAGTGTGTTTATATATGTATATATATATATATATATACATATGTTTATATATACATAATATATATGCACATCATTGCATATCATTTTCAGATGATTGTACAATATTCTATATTTTGACTTTTTACCTTTTGTCCGTTTTATTGCTAATACTTTTATATCTTATTGTAAAAAAATATATATTTTAATTAACTCTTGTGGTGAAATTTCCAAGTACATGCACAGTTGTGCCACTGTTTGCCATAGTATATAATAAAGGCTTTTTCATAATACCCATTGTTTTTTGTCTTATATATTTACCTTGCATATAATTAATTAATCTTTTTTGAACTCATATCTGACGGTTTATTGTTTGTTGTACAAATCCCAAATGGTTAGCCACTCTTCTTTTTAGTCACTTCAATTTCCTATGTCCATTTTTATGAGATTATATATATATATATATACAGGTCCTTCTCAAAAAATTAGCATATAGTGTTAAATTTCATTATTTACCATAATGTAATGATTACAATTAAACTTTCATATACTATAGATTCATTATCCACCAACTGAAATTTGTCAGGTCTTTTATTGTTTTAATACTGATGATTTTGGCCTACAACTCCTGATAACCCAAAAAACCTGTCTCAATAAATTAGCATATTTCACCCGACAAATCAAATAAAAGTGTTTTTTAATACCAAACAAAAAAACCATCAAATAATAATGTTCAGTTATGCACTCAATACTTGGTCGGGAATCCTTTGGCAGAAATGACTGCTTCAATGCGGCGTGGCATGGAGGCAATCAGCCTGTGACACTGCTGAGATGTTATGGAGGCCCAGGATGCTTCAATAGCGGCCTTAAGCTCATCCAGAGTGTTGGGTCTTGCGTCTCTCAACTTTCTCTTCACAATATCCCACAGATTCTCTATGGGGTTCAGGTCAGGAGAGTTGGCAGGCCAATTGAGCACAGTAATACCATGGTCAGTAAACCATTTACCAGTGGTTTTGGCACTGTGAGCAGGTGCCAGGTCGTGCTGAAAAATGAAATCTTCATCTCCATAAAGCATTTCAGCCGATGGAAGCATGAAGTGCTCCAAAATCTCCTGATAGCTAGCTGCATTGACCCTGCCCTTGATGAAACACAGCGGACCAACACCAGCAGCTGACATGGCACCCCACACCATCACTGACTGTGGGTACTTGACACTGGACTTCAGGCATTTTGGCATTTCCTTCTCCCCAGTCTTCCTCCAGACTCTGGCACCTTGATTTCCGAATGACATGCAAAATTTGCTTTCATCAGAAAAAAGTACTTGGGATCACTTAGCAACAGTCCAGTGCTGCTTCTCTGTAGCCCAGGTCAGGCGCTTCTGCCGCTGTTTATGGTTCAAAAGTGGCTTTACCTGGGGAATGCGGCACCTGTAGCCCATTTCCTGCACACGCCTGTGCACGGTGGCTCTGGATGTTTCCACACCAGACTCAGTCCACTGCTTCCTCAGGTTCCGGTCACCTCTTCTCGTTGTACAGCGTTTTCTGCCACATTGTTTCCTTCCAACAGACTTACCATTGAGGTGCCTTGATACAGCACTCTGGGAACAGCCTATTTGTTGAGAAATTTCTTTCTGGGTCTTACCCTCTTGCTTGAGGGTGTCAATGATGGTCTTCTTGACATCTGTCAGGTCGCTAGTCTTACCCATGATGGGGGTTTTGAGTAATGAACCAGGCAGGGAGTTTTTAAAAGCCTCAGGTATCTTTTGCATGTGTTTAGAGTTAATTAGTTGATTCAGAAGATTAGGGTAATAGGTCATTTAGAGAACCTTTTCTTGATATGCTAATTTATTGAGACAGGTTTTTTGGGTTATCAGGAGTTGTATGCCAAAATCATCAGTATTAAAACAATAAAAGACCTGACAAATTTCAGTTGGTGGATAATGAATCTATAGTATATGAAAGTTTAATTGTAATCATTACATTATGGTAAATAATGAAATTTAACACTATATGCTAATTTTTTGAGAAGGACCTGTATATATATATATATATATATATATATATATATATATATATATATATATAATTATTAATATCAGTTTTGGCTTGGAAATAGGGTTGCTATTACAAATTACAGACATTATGATTACACACATCCCTAGTCTTTATAACGATATTGCACTCATTCCTTGACAGACCGCAGCATGGCTATTAGTTAGAAGCTGCTATTGATCTTTGGAGCAGGTAAGTTTTCCCTGAGTGGTACATATTGGGCCGTCTGAAAACAGAGTTTAGTCTAGGACAATTTGTCTGCACTACTAATTAACAGCTGTTACAATACCAAACTAGAGCAGTCCCTATAGGAGAAAAAAACAAGAATTATACTGTATTTTCACATACTATCTATTCCTGACACTGGAATGGGGTATACACTTACAAAGTATATAGTTTGAGGTCTGGGATCTTCCAATATGTGGCTGGTTTTCTGACTGCTTCGGATAACATGATATATGATTTTAGGTTTTTTTGTCTAGCCTCGCTTGAATATATTTCAATATTAAATAGTCTCCTGATGAGTCGCCTTTGGTGAGGACGATGAAACCCGTAGAAATGAGAGGCTTGGAGAGTGAGTGTGTATATGTCACCTCACCCTATATACTGAACTGTGGGGTACATGTTTTTTCTATTAGTCACCTACTGACTAGAGTTGAGCGACTTTTGCTTTTTTCGGATCGAGTCGGGTTTCGGGGTTTCGCAAAAAACGACTTTGTCAAAAGTTGGGTCGGGTGAAATCGGCCGATTATTGCGAAAAGTCGGGGGCCGACTGAAACAGGTAACCCAATGCAAGTCAATGGGGAATCAAAGTCGGCAGTGAGTGGAGGACAGGAAAACACCTACAGTGCCCATTTTAATGCCAAAAACATCAATTCTTATTACTTAAGCTTGTCAATCTTAATTTACTTTATAATAATAGGCATTGCAAACAGGGGGTCATTTGGCTAAAGTTGTGGGGGGGTAGGGCTGTCTCAAGATTTTCGTGGGCCCAGGAAACGCGGAATACGTCATGGCGGTGGAACAGGGGAGGTAAGTATTTCAACTTTGCAAGTGCTGTGATCCTGAGCAAGCAGGGGGGGCCCACTCATTGGCATTGGCACTGGCACAGGGCCCCTCAAAGTACGGCGGTGTTTGATGGCGGGTGGCACCTCCCACTGCCAGAGACACTTTTGCGTACTATGAGGGGCCCTGTGGCAGTGACATCGCCAATGAGTATGCCCCCCCACCTGATGAAGGAACCTGCACTTTCATCTGCACCTTCCTCTTTGTCCCCGTGTAAGGTGGTATAGTATGCGGGAAGGGGAACCTGACTTTCAGCAGGGTCAGATTCTGGCTGTGTAGAGTGCAAGGGGAATGTAGTGGTCTGGGTCAATGTACCAGCAGACTCATCTAGCAGTGGCTGGGCAATGGGCAGGATGAGGAGGAAACACAGATATAGGCCCAAATAATAAAGTAGGCTACATGCAGTTCAAAACTGGTAACAGGACTAAACAGGCGGCATTACTTTGTTCAGGGGAGGACAACTGTAATGAGTGGCAGACACAGTTAGTAGGCCCAAATATTACAGTAGGCTAAATGCAGTTCAAAACTGGTAACAGGACTAAACAGGCGGCATTGCTTTGTTCAGTGGAGGACAACTGTAATGAGTGGCAGACACAGTTAGTAGGTCCAAATAGTAAAGTAGGCTAAATGCAGTTCAAAACTGGTAACAGGACTAAACAGGCGGCATTGCTTTGTTCAGTGGAGGACAACTGTAATGAGTGGCAGACACAGTTAGTAGGCCCAAATAGTAAAGTAGGCTAAATGCAGTTCAAAACTGGTAACAGGACTAAACAGGCGGCATTGCTTTGTTCAGGGGAGGACAACTGTAATGAGTGGCCGATAGTTAGTAGGCCCAAATACTAAAGTAGGCTAAATGCAGTTCAAAATTGGTAACAGGACTAAACAGGCGGCATTGCTTTGTTCAGTGGAGGAAAACTGTAATGAGTGGCAGACACAGTTAGTAGGCCCAAATAATAAAGTGGGATAAATGTCTGCCAAAAAATTGTTCATAAATAAACAGGTGGCATAGCTACGTACAGGGGTGGGCTCCACTGCTGAGAAGCAGACAGTGTTAGTAGGCGCAAAGTATTAACTGGTCTAAATGGAGGCCAGGGCCCCTGTATATTTTAACTATCGTTTCAACAAATTTGTATTGGCTGTGCCATTGAAGGATTTAGCAGCACAGACTACACAGTGGTGGAGCAGGGAGAGGTAAGTATTGCATGTGGTAGAGCACTGTTCGAGCTGGGGGGAACACTCTCTCGTGGGTGGCGGTACTGGCACAGGGACCCTCATATTACGACGGTGTGTCTGACGTTGGTTGTGCACCACCACCGTCACAGACACTTCATTGTACTATGAGGGACCCTGTGCCAGTGCCGTCGCCTAAGAGTGGGCACACCCACCTGTCCAGGCAAACGGCACTCGCACGGATGCTTGCGCCAGGTGGTGACCACGGCCCTGTGGGGGGAGTCAGACCTTTTAGGGAGGTATAAAAATGGCTTATGGTAGACATTCAGCAGCTGCAAATGGAGGAATTGGAGAAGTCAGTAAGAGGAGGCCAAAAGTAAGACATTTTTCAGGCAAGCTACATGTCAGCAGGGGAAGGTGGGGCAAAATAATTTGAAATCCATGATTGGTTCATTTTAATGAAGGTTAGATCATCAACATTCTGGGTAGCCAGACGTGTCCTTTTTTCGGTCAGTATTGAACCAGCAGCACTGAAGACTCTTTTCTAGCTGGGCAAGCGAGCTCCTGTAATGCATATTCTGCCAATTCAGGCCAGGTGTCTATTTTAGATGCCCAGTAATCAAAGGGGGATGACCTGTGAGAGAGAACATCGATAAGGGAGGAAAAGTAGTTCGTAACCATACTGGACAAATGCTGTCTCCTGTCACTTTGAATCAATGCAGTAGTACCTGTCATGTCAGCGGTCATTGCGAAATCACTCCACAACCTGGTCATAAAACCCCTCTGCCCAACAACACTTCAGATTTGTGCAGATCTAAGGGTGCGTGTCCACGTTCAGGATGGCCGGCGGTATCGCCAGAGCGGCGATGCCGCTCGGCGCTAAGCCCCGCCCCCTTTGTGGGATGCGATGATACCGGATGTGTACTGTACACATCCGGGATCATCGCACCCCTCGCCATAGGGCCCTGTGATATTACTTGCGGCGACGCAGCGTCGCCGCAGGTAGCACGGACATGCTGCGATCTGAAAAGACGCGCAGCATGTCCAGAGTCGCAGGGCCGCCGCGTGCGGGTTTCCATGCATAGTGGACACAGGATTTCAAAAAATCCCCTCCACTATGCTGGAACATCTGGACACTGCGTGTTTGACGCCGCAGCTCTGCGCAGCGTCAAACAAGCAGCGTTTACTGACCGTGGACACACACCCTAACACCTCTGCCATGTTGCCCCCTAAGGCTCATGTGAGAACCATCACCGCCGCTGTGTGCTGGAAATACCTGAACCAAATGGTCTACAAGAGTTGCTTGTTTGGTAGCCAATATTTGCTCAAGGTTCTCATGTGGCATGATATTTTGTAATTTTCCTTTATATCGTGGATCCAGGAGGCAGGCCAACCAGTAATTGTCATCGGTCATCATTTTGATAATGCGGGGGTCCCTTTTTAGGATACGCAAGGGATACTCAGCCATGTGGGCCAATTTTCCAGGTGTCCATTCACTGCTTGTGCTGGGTTGAGGAGCACTTTCTTGCAAATCAACATCACTTGTGTCCCGCAAAAACCCTGTACCTGACCTTGCAACGCCACCAGTCTCTATTGCCCCCTGAGAAGCATCCTCCTCCCATAAATATTCATCCCCATCATCCTCCTCCTCTTCATCCACCACCTCGTCCAGGAGAGTTCCCTGAGCAGACAAGGGCTGACTGTCATCAAGCCTTCCCTCCTCCTCGGCTGCAGACGCCAGCTCCTTAATGTGCTTCAAACTTTGCATCAGCAGACGCATTAGTGGGATGCTCATGCTTATGATGGCGTCATCTGCACTTACCAGCCGTGTGCATTCCTCAAAACACTGAAGGACTTGGCAGAGGTCTTGTAGCTTCGACCACTGCACACCAGACAACTCCATGTCTGCCATCCAAGTGCCTGCCCATGTATGTGTATCCTCCCGCAAATTAATTACAGCACGCCTCTGTTTGCACAGCATCTGAACCATGTGCAGTGTGGAGTTCCATCTTGTTGCAATGTCGATTATTAGGCGGTGCTGGGGAAGATTCAGCGATCACTGATGGTTCAGCATATGGCTGGAGTGTACGGGCAACCGGCGGATGTGCGAGCAAAGTCTTCGCACCTTCAGGAGCTGGGCTGGTAACTCCGGATAAGTTTTGAGGAAGCTCTGCACCACCAGGTTCAAGGTGTGAGCCAGGCAAGGTATGTGTTTCAGTTCTGAAAGGGCTATGGCAGCCATAAAATTCCTTCCGTTATCACTGACTACCTTGCCTGCCTCAAGATGTACACTGCCCAGCCATGACTGAGTTTGTTGCTGCAAGTACTCGGCCAGTACTTCCGCGGTGTCTGTTGTCGTCCAAACACTTCATTTGTAACACAGCCTGCTGACACTTACCACTAGCTGTTCCATAATGGGACACCTCGTGTGCAACACTGGCAGCTGCGGATGGAGTGGTCGTGCCTCTGCGCTCTATGGACGAGCTTTTGCTTCTGGAGGAGGAAGAGGGGTGGCGAACGCCTACAGCCAACTGTTTCCTAGCCTGTGGGCTAGGCAGAACTGTCCACCTATGGCTGTCCCCTGTGGACCCTGCATCCACATTAACCCAGTGCGCCGTGATGAACACGTAACGTCCCTGGCCATGCCTACTGGTCCATGCATCTGTTGTGAGTTGCACCTTTCCACTGACTGATTGCCTCAGTGCATGGACAATGCGGTCTTTGACATGCTGGTGGAGGGCTGGGATGGCTTTTCTCACAAAGTGCCAACTGGGTAGGTCATAGCGTGCTACTGCATAGGCCATCAGGTCTTTGAAAGCTTCGCTTTCAACCAAGCGGTAGGGCATCATCTCTGTTAAATATGCTTATTTTGCACATTTATTTAATCAAGACTATTCACCAGGTGCGTTACTCTTAAAGAAAAATGTCATGATATTCTCATGAAAAAGGTAGTGGTTTATTGAATTGTCCACAGAAAAATCATATTGCAGCAAAACATAAAAATAGACGAAATGGTTACGAACAGATTGTCCATGTGTAGATATCAGCATTTGATACTCAGCTTTCTCGAAGTTTGAATGGTAAAAGCCGTCTGTCTGTGTGACGTCTGAAGTTTGAAGGTCTTCATGGCTACTGCTGCCAGCTGTCCTTCCTTGTGACTTGTCAGATATCCATGGTGAATGATGTGAAGGTGGGAGGTGACAGTCCCACGTGACAAAAAGGCCCCCACACCCTCCTAAGAGACGCTTATATATATCTTTTCTACGGATCACGTGTTACCCTTTATAAGGCGTTGACTTATACATACACAAAAATAGCTCTTTGTACTGTCAGCAAGAAGCAATGTGCTCTGTACTGCATCGAGACCAAGAATAAGTCAATTAATTCATATTTAACAATTCCCCCTTTTGAGGGTGACAGACATTCATTGATTGGAACCCTCAAATTAAATATATTAATAAGATCTTCTTTCTTCTTTTGTTCTTTGGCAAAATAATTTAGTGTTCAGAATATCAATAATAATAATAATAATATTGTTCTACGTACTCAATAATATAATATGTAAATTCATGTTATGGTAAGCCGTGACTAATTTTTATATAAAATATATGACTATACTTCCCTATATCTACTTGAAGCATCTCAGGTCTGATGTCATCTGGTCTTCATCTTGATGTCTTCTTTTTGGTTCTTTTAAAACAATCTTTATTATAATTCTTTTGAAATAGATGATAGCATGTAGATATTGTAGAGACTGTGTGTTATGTGTCAATCAAAGTCCATAAATTCAAATGTTGATAAGAAAACAAAGTTCATAGATGAAATGTAGCTGTAATATCTGTGCAGTGTCACCTTTAAAAACCTGGACTTACATTGGCTCACCTTGGATATTTCTGGAATCCTTCTATATCATTCGCACTGGTCTTGGAACAGGTGACATCTGTGGTCGGCACAGCAAGGGTTACATTGACTCTTCCCTGCTAAACATAGCACCATAACCAGTCCTTAGTGCACAGGACACATGTCAAGGTTGTAGCGTCCTGACAATTACCTGATTGTTCACCAGCTTTCATGGAAGTCTTATAGGTGATAGGAAACCACTGGAACATAATAACACAGTTCATCTTAGCATCATAGGATCATCGTCCTCTCCGTGGTTGGCAGGTAGGATATTGTACTCATACTTGTCAGTGATGGATGCTGTAGTTGTGAGTGGTGACATGAATTGTATTTGACACAGTCTATTATTATTCAGAAATCATAGCATTGTTACCTTGTGGAACTTCTGGATAACGTCTTTTTCTTCTTGTAACTTTTAATTGAATATAAAAATATACAAAGTCTTTATTAACGTAACTTTTGGTGTCTTAATTGAAGTCTTCTTTCCCTATTCTATACCAAATCTGGTAATTTTCCTAACTTATAATATCATAGCTTACCATAGCAATCAATAATATCCATATAATTATTAAATTATATTAATATGGAATTCATATTTGGAAAAATAAAATAATAATAATAATAATGATAATATATTATTAGCCATATTCTTCATGTAAAAGGACATTTTTATGTCATAAGTGTAATTTCTTTTTGAACCCATAGATGTCCGTGTGTCTTTTATGTAACAAGTGCTGATATTACTAAAACTTTATTAATAAACTATAACCAATAATATGTAAGAATGTGCAGCCATGAACCAAAATAAGGATATATATATATATATGAATAAATGAATAAGTGAAAGAATTGTTGTATTTAACTCAGAATTGAAACATTTCTTATATAATGAAACCATATGATCACTATATCTGATAAAGCAATATACTTGTATTAGACATTACTTTATTAAATATTGATTTTTCTTTTTGAGATAAAAAATAAAAATTGAGAATAAAAATTGAAGGAAAAATGAAAAGTGAAAAATGAAAATGAGAATAAAATAAAAATAAAAATAAGGCCTTTATATGTTGAAGATAAATGCTGAGGTTATGTCTCAATAACACATTCCCTTTAATATTTCCATTATCTAGATGTTGTCATAGCCTTGGATTACTGAAATATTGAAATTATGCAGCTTTGCATATAATAACCTTCATTAGGGAAAAAATGACTTTTATAATACTTAATGTTGTTATACCCAATAACACCTTATTAATATTTCTTCTTTATTAAAATGTGTGAAAAAGAGGTATTGATGAAATGTGATGATGTAATCTGGATCAAAAACACATTTCCCCCTTAATACCAAAAAATATTATTTTATGAAAAAAATAAATTTGTAAAAACCAAAATTAAAAATAATTAATTTTAGAACTGTCATATCAGCTTGTGCCACATATTTGTTTGAAAATGTGTACCCATCTATGTAACTAAAAAAAAAACACTAGATATCAAAAAATTATAATTTAACCATATTGATGTGTAATTGCACTTATTCACTATTTATTAAATCAAGAAATAATAATTAAAGAAATATATGTAAATATATGTTGAGTAAACAATATTTAAATATATATCTTACTATTGCAATTTAACTAACTCTTATTTGCATACACACAAGTTGTTTTTTTTCTTTCTCTCCACATATCATAAGTCATGAGGCCTCTTACATACCGCACGTTCCACATTCCACGCTCCCTTGTTAACTTCACTCTTACGTTAAGTGCACTTAGCAACTGCTCATCTGTCACTCAAACTGTGATTCACATAGAAGTTCACAATATATATATCACATACAAAAAAATGTATATTAACCCAAAATATTGTGTCCTAATTATCAATCAATGCGCATTGTATACTATTAAATTTAGTATTCTAATATTTATTTGAATATTCCCCAAATATTATCTAACACTATCTAACTTAACACTATGTTCTAACCTATAGATAGGACTCTTCCATATGAAATGTGTGCATTTGTTGTACAGTTATATTTAGTACAGGTCTGCAACTGAATCCGTTTGAATGTAAAGGCTGAGGAGCTTCTAAAGTTTCTTATAGCTCTAAGTAAAAACAAGAAAGTGTAACATGTCACGCCATGCAGTGAAGGAAAAAAAACTATATTATTACCATGCAAAGGGAAAAAAAACAAGTTTTTAGTTTATTAGTTATGTATTATTTTTTTATTAAGTGTTAAATATATACAATCATGCAGTTATTATAGCTTCCTGTGTAAATAAAACATAAATTCATGTAAGAAGTTTATTTGTTCAATTCCTGTTTTGAAATGAAAGCTCTAAGGAAGAATAAAAGATAAAGGTTAATTTCACATTTATTTAAAAACAAAATAATGTAAATATGTTATACATATGTATATATTTAATATATGTAATTAATGTAATTCTAAGTATTATTACTGGAATACATTTTAATTATTTCACTATACATATAAAAATACAGTTAATATAATCTCTACTTATATAAATATGCTACAGTATTTACTGCATACTATATTAATATATATAACTGCAGAAATATATTGTATAAAATAATTACATACTAATAAATAATACATTGTATAACTCCTCTACACATCATATAATTGATTACATTTTTAGCCAATTCCTAACCCAAAAATTACCTCTTTGTCAATAATCTGTTGAAAAACTTTATTTAATAAGAGCTGCGATAATGGAGTGTTCAGTTGAGCAGGCCCTGGGATACTCACCACCTGTTTCCATCTGTCAATTTCCGCCATTTTTACAGGGAGATCTGACCCTTCAGCTTTTAACCCTTTCAGTGCAGCCTCAGTGGAAGACTCATAGGGTTTGTAGCAAATATGTAATTTTCTTCGTACTTCATAGATGTGATTTTGGGTCAGTTTTGGAGATTTTGATTTTGGCTTCTCATAAGATATAATTCTGCCTGGTTTAAAAACCTTAGTATGATTTGTTTTCCTTTCAAGATTCTCATGTTTTCTAGAAAATTCAAGGGATTGCGCACATTCATATAAAGAATCTTTTTGTGTCGCAATAACACGAGATGCAGGATTTAAGAATCGAAATTTGTTTACAAAACAATTTATCATTGATTTTTTATTGGAATTCGTACTGACCAGTCTGTAAACCCTTTCAAAAATGGACATGAATGTAAAAGTACATTATTTCCAGCTAATCCTCAATTTTAGAAGAATATCTGCAGCGCCCCAGAGTCCTGGTCGTTGCAGTACTGTGGCTCCGCCACTATGGGGAGCCATGGTGCGTTCGATGGCACCGAAGGAGTTCATCTGATCAGGTATCACAGACACCAATACATTTCACCGCAGGGCCTCCGGGGGGAGCTAAGGGTGCTATTCATTAGGCCACTCCCCACCATAGTGGGTAAACCGGGGGTCAGGCAGGAAGTTAGATTAGAAAGCTGACTGGATTGGACGAAGCAACACTCAGTGGCAGAGGGTGTTGTGGAGGAAGAGACAGTAGGGTCTCTGCCAGGGGTGGGATCCTGGCAGAGGCTTGGCATTGGAAAGAACGTAACGGGACCGTGCCTGCTCAGAATAGCGGCGGTGCCCTAAGAAAGGACTAGAAGCGAGATAGATTGTGCTGAGTGAGAAACGAGATCAAGCGATAGGAGAATTCCAGTAGGGGTCGTGCTGTAAGACCGAAGCAACACCCTACTGAGGCGCACTACCGGTGGCCGGAACGCCGAGGGAGTAGAATAACATTCAGCTTCAAGCAATACTCCAAACAGCGGCAGGACAGTCAGTTTAAGACGGGCTGTCTAACACATATCACCTATGAAGTCTTGGGAGGCAATTGCGGGAGAGGGGCGTCTCTAGGGTCCCGGAAGAACTCCAGGCCTACCCGACAAACGGGTGCCGTTCTAACCGTAACATCAGGGAAGGACGGACGATTAGAAGAACATCATTTAATCGAGTTGTGAGGGAACTTAAGAAACAGACACAACAGTTGTGGGGTACTTTCCGTAAGCACAGCAGGGGAGGACTACAACACATAGCGCTAAGAAGGAAGGCACCGATTTCCACCTGTGAAGAGAACTCTGGAAGTGCCATTGGACCGGCCGGACTTGCGCAGCCTGGTGAACCGTATTCTGGACTGAGGACTCAGAGATCTCCAGTAAAGAGGTAAAGAGACTGCAACCTGGTGTCCTCGTTATTTACCGCGACCTGCACCCCACAACTGCACCGACATCCACACCGATCATTCACTGTGCGCCCCACGGCAGGGTCACGGACCGGGGCCTAGCCGCCGTGACAACCCCAGAAGCAGAGACTCAGAGGCCCGGTACCGGGTACCCCTCGGCCCTGCGGCAGTGGGGGCGCTACAAACTTGGCGTCACGAACAGGATCTACTTAAGCCTGAAGAACCAGGTCATGTGTGCCTAGAGACTGTGATTTGTTGTGCTTGGACTGTACTTTATTGAGAGGACTGTGTGTTGTGCCATTTGCCGCCAAACTCCGCCGCCATTGTAGCGCTGAGGAGAGCGCAGGAAGAGAAGAGGGGCGTGAAGAGGGCGTAGGCAAGCTGGAGAGCGCGAACAGCAATGGCCGCCCAGTCTAAGTATTTCTGTGTCCTGAGGACGTGCCCGTCAACAGCCGAGGTCCGCCTCCTGATCCTAGTCGGAGGGTGGAGACCATGGGGACGGGGCCGCCCACGAAAGAGACCGCGGGAAGAAGACACCGCAGAAGGAGCAAAGATGGCGACACCAAGAATCCCGCGGGGGACTGATCCGATTCAGCCTGAGGCTGCACCGTCTGACACAGCCTCAGATGCACCAGCGTTGTGGGGACTGACCCTCGCGGAGCTACCAATGGGCCGACCCCCCTTGCCACCATCGGAGGAGTGTGTAGCCGCAGCCGAGGCCCGCCAGATAGCGCGCCGCATGGAGGTCGATGCCCGCGTGCTTGCTCGGCTGGGTCGGCCCACGGAAGTCCACCTATCTCCGGTGTCCCCTGCTCCTTCCCACCCGGCCGCGGCTGAAGGTACGCTGCAGGCACCAGGCATGAAGATCCTGCCAGAGGCTGAGCACCTGCGGCGCTTGATGGCTGCATGGCGGAACCGACCACAACCGGCAGCCCAGATCGATTTAACCGCCGTTGCGGAGCCCCCCTTGTCTCATTGGGGTGTGGTGGTCTCTTTCAACCCTCAACATGGGCGCGGGGTCATCCAGGAGATTGGGGAGCCGCTGCAAATCCATGTGGAACAGGAAGAAGTGGAGCCCTGCAGCGGAAGATTTCCCCGCGACCTGGAGCCAGGTGATGCGGTGACGTACACCCGATGGAGGAGGGCTACGGGAGAAGCTGGCTGGGTGGCGCGAGGTGTTCAGCGGTGCATCGCCCTTCAGGCTGCTGCTGAAGCACCGGAAGAAGGTGATCCCAAGGGAAAAGCAGCGGAGCCCGGCCCCGCGGAACCACAAGAAACCCGACCCCGCCGTGCCCCGGAGGAACGTGTGCGCCTGCCAGTAAGAAGGGCCTCCCGGCGAGGGATTTTATCACTGCTGGGACCGGAACGGCGTCCTGGCTCACCAGTGCGATCTGTTGGCCTGGTGAGGCCGGATAGGAGACCACCTTCCGCTTCACCACAGTAAGGTTTTACTGTTTCTTTTGAAAATGTAAATAGTTACTGTTCCTGATTGTTGTTGCTAAACCCGTCCAGGGTTAACTCTTTATGGATCCCTCTGTTGACCCGGGATCCCTGTTGTTTTGTTTATCTTTTCCAAGTCTGCACAAAAGTTGAAAGAACTGCTGTAATCATGGACTGTGCGTGATACAAACTTTCTTGTAAATAGTTTGCACCTTATTAAAGGCGCTTCCTACTGGTTTTATTTAAAGACTCTTTGCGAAGATACCGTTCTGGAACCTTTGCTGAACAAAGACTGGTAGGCTGAGAAGACGAGCTACCTCAGAAAGACTTGATCCTCTTTTAAAGGGGATGTCCAACAGCGTACTTACGAGAGATACTGTTTTAAGAACAGTAATGCCATGGTAATGTTGGAATGAGAAAAGTTGTATGTGTTTTAACTAGTTAAATGTGAAGAAATGCTGATGATGATGCTCTGGAAGAAATGTAACTGCTTTGCATATAGGAAAGTTATGTGTGTTCAATTTGTTTAAGATGTGAAACCTAGATAATGTTCTTTAAAAGGAAAGATGCAGAAAGCCCGTAGGGGTAGATTTAGAGTTCTGCTTAAAGTGAAAGTAAGAAAGTAATAATGAAGGTGAGGACAGAAGGTAAACCCTGAGTCCCCATAGAAAGTTAGAAATGTGTTACTAAGGACAGAAAGTGGACCCGTAGGGGTTAGTGAGTGAGTCCTAATAGGAGCCAAGTAGAGCCGGCTCCATGTTCTCTAATTGAAAGGAATGTTATGTCTATACCATGTATAGTAGAGAAAGGCAGTAGGCCCTGGCTGAACGGGGCGGTCCTGTAAAAGAAAGGAGAGGCAGTAGGTCTGGTGCCATAGGGACAGGCGGTCCTGCAGATTCAAAGTAGGAGAATGTAAAAGTTAAAATACCTTATAATGTGATTATAGGAAGGTCTTTAGCGGATTAAGAGTGTATATCCTTAAAGGCAAAGTTAAATTATTGGTCAATAATGTTTGCACTTAGTAGAATACCCGGTTGGGTAAGAAAAGCTAATTATAGCATGTTGCTATGATATTTAATTATGTTTGTAACGTTAAAGTGTCCTCACCTCCCATAAAGGGAAGCCTGTTCAAGTATACTTATTGTTTTGCACTCAACAAAATTGTATGTCTTTTTGCTAACTTGTATTGTTGTTTTCTTCCCAGTCCCGGAGTACTGTGTTTAACCAGGGGGGAGTGCAGCGCCCCAGAGTCCTGGTCGTTGCAGTACTGTGGCTCCGCCACTATGGGGAGCCATGGTGCGTTCGATGGCACCGAAGGAGTTCATCTGATCAGGTATCACAGACACCAATACATTTCACCGCAGGGCCTCCGGGGGGAGCTAAGGGTGCTATTCATTAGGCCACTCCCCACCATAGTGGGTAAACCGGGGGTCAGGCAGGAAGTTAGATTAGAAAGCTGACTGGATTGGACGAAGCAACACTCAGTGGCAGAGGGTGTTGTGGAGGAAGAGACAGTAGGGTCTCTGCCAGGGGTGGGATCCTGGCAGAGGCTTGGCATTGGAAAGAACGTAACGGGACCGTGCCTGCTCAGAATAGCGGCGGTGCCCTAAGAAAGGACTAGAAGCGAGATAGATTGTGCTGAGTGAGAAACGAGATCAAGCAATAGGAGAATTCCAGTAGGGGTCGTGCTGTAAGACCGAAGCAACACCCTACTGAGGCGCACTACCGGTGGCCGGAACGCCGAGGGAGTAGAATAACATTCAGCTTCAAGCAATACTCCAAACAGCGGCAGGACAGTCAGTTTAAGGCGGGCTGTCTAACACATATCACCTATGAAGTCTTGGGAGGCAATTGCGGGAGAGGGGCGTCTCTAGGGTCCCGGAAGAACTCCAGGCCTACCCGACAAACGGGTGCCGTTCTAACCGTAACATCAGGGAAGGACGGACGATTAGAAGAACATCATTTAATCGAGTTGTGAGGGAACTTAAGAAACAGACACAACAGTTGTGGGGTACTTTCCGTAAGCACAGCAGGGGAGGACTACAACACATAGCGCTAAGAAGGAAGGCACCGATTTCCACCTGTGAAGAGAACTCTGGAAGTGCCATTGGACCGGCCGGACTTGCGCAGCCTGGTGAACCGTATTCTGGACTGAGGACTCAGAGATCTCCAGTAAAGAGGTAAAGAGACTGCAACCTGGTGTCCTCGTTATTTACCGCGACCTGCACCCCACAACTGCACCGACATCCACACCGATCATTCACTGTGCGCCCCACGGCAGGGTCACGGACCGGGGCCTAGCCCCCGTGACAACCCCAGAAGCAGAGACTCAGAGGCCCGGTACCGGGTACCCCTCGGCCCTGCGGCAGTGGGGGCACTACATATCAAGATCTGGATAATTTTCTTTTAATCCACAAAATATAAAAATTTTTAATCTTTCTACATCAGTCATCTCTTCATGGAATTCTTCATCCTGCATTTTTAATGAGAATTTTCTGGAGAAACTTACTGGTAGCCAAATTTTAAATAATTTATTTTTCTCCTGATTAGTCAGATCATACTTATCGGCAAAACTTTCAAAAATCTCTGAATTTCTGCACACATCGATTTTGTCATCATATGCAGGAATGATTTTACATAATTTTAACAAGGTCTTCCTAGATTTAATTTGAAGTTGGGCCTCTGAGTCGTCTTCTATTTTTAGTGACCCTTCCACATCATCTTTGTCAGTTGTCATGTCTCCTACGTGTCCTCCATCTTGTTTTTCATCATGAGGCACAAAGTCAAGGTCACCTGTTGTGAATCCACTTTTTGGGCTCCCCTGGTGGTTGCTGGTGGTACTGGTGACTTGTGTGTGCTTTGCTGTCTCAGTTCACCTGCTCCCATCAGTGTTTGGGAGTTTCCTATTTAGCCTTGCTCTCCAGTCATTTCCTTGCCGGTCATCATTGTAACCAGAGCCTTCGGTTGCATGTTCCTGCTACTAGTCTGCTGATCAGCTAAGTGGACTTTGTCCTTTTGTTTTGTATCTTTTGTCCAGTTTGCAGTTTTTGTTATTCTCTGTAGCTGGAAGCTCTTGCGGGCTGAAATTGCCACTCCTGTGTCATGAGTTGACACAGGAGTCTTAAAGTAATTTCAGGATGGTTTTTTGAAAGGGTTTTCAGTTGACCGTGAAGTCCTCTTTTGTATCCTTCTGCTATCTAGTAAGTGGACCTCTCTTTGCTAAATCTACTTTCATACTGTGTATGTCTTTTCCTCTTAACTCACCGTTATTACATGTGGGGGGGCTGCTATCATCTTTTGGGGTATTTCCCTAGAGGTAAGCCAGGTCTGTTCCTTCCTCTACCAGGCGTAGTTAGTCCTCCGGCTGGCGCGTGGCATTTAGGAAGTCGTAGGTATGCTCCCTGGCTACTATTAGTTGTGTGGTAGATTTAGCTCACGGTCAGCTCGAGATTCCATCACCCAGAGCTCGTCCGTTATTTTTGTGTTCTGATGTTTCCTTGCCATTGGGAATCATGACAGTATGACCGGCTGCTGTTAAAGTTATTGGCAGAAGAAAGGAGAGAAAAAAGAAGTCTGTAGATTTTTTTTTTTTTTTCCCCTATGCTTGCTCCATAGTTGGATCAGTTGTATTTCAGCTCTAATTACAGCCTTTGCCTTTCTCTCCTTATAATCCTTGAATGGCTCTGAGCTCACATGTTTAAAGATGGATCCTCAGAGTTTGGCTGCAGGTTTAAATAATCTTGCTACGAAGGTTCAAAATTTACAAGATTTTGTTATACATGCTCCTATTTCTGAACCTAAAATCCCTACACCAGAGGTGTTTTCCGGTGATAGATCTCGGTTTCTGAATTTCAAATATAATTGTAAATTATTCCTTTCTCTCAGACCTCACTCCTCAGGAGATCCTGTCCAGCAGGTTAAGATTGTAATCTCTTTGCTGCGAGGTGACCCTCAAAATTGGGCATTTTCATTGGCCCCAGGGGATCCTGCGTTGCTCAATGTGGATGCGTTTTTCCTGGCTTTAGGGTTGCTTTATGAGGAACCTAATTTGGAGATTCAAGCTGAAAAAGCTTTGATAGCCCTATCTCAAGGGCAAGATGAAGCTGAGATATACTGTCAAAAATTTCGTAAATGGTCTGTGCTTACTCAGTGGAATGAGTGCGCCCTAGCGGCAAATTTCAGAGAGGGCCTTTCTGATGCCGTTAAAGATGTTATGGTCGGGTTCCCTGCGCCTACAGGTCTGAATGAGTCCATGACAATGGCTATTCAGATTGATCGGCGTTTGCGGGAGCGCAAACCCGTGCACCATTTGGCGGTATCTTCTGATGAGACGCCAGAGAAAATGCAATGTGACAGAATTATGTCCAGAAGCGAGCGGCAGAATTATAGGCGTAAAAATGGGTTATGCTTCTATTGTGGTGATTCTGCTCATGTTATATCAGCATGCTCTAAGCGTACTAGGAAGGTTGACAAGTCTATTTCAATTGGCACTTTGCAGTCCAAATTTATTTTGTCTGTAACCTTGATTTGTTCATTATCAGTTATTACCGTGGATGCCTATGTGGACTCTGGCGCCGCTCTGAGTCTTATGGACTGGTCCTTTGCCAGGCGCTGTGGGTTTGATTTAGAACCTCTGGAAGTCCCTATACCTCTGAAGGGTATTGATTCTACATCTTTGGCTTGTAATAAACCACAGTTCTGGACGCAAGTGACTATGCGTATGACTCCAGACCATCAGGAGGTGATTCGCTTCCTTGTGTTGTACAATTTACATGATGTTTTGGTGCTTGGATTACCATGGTTACAATCTCATAACCCAGTCCTTGACTGGAAAGCTATGTCTGTGTTAAGCTGGGGATGTCGGGGGGTTCATGGGGACATACCTTTGGTGTCCATTTCGTCATCTACTCCCTCTGAGATTCCGGCATTTTTGTCTGATTATCATGATATTTTTGAAGAGCCTAAAATTGGTTCACTCCCTCCCCACAGGGATTGTGATTGCGCCATAGATCTGATTCCTGGCAGTAAATTTCCAAAGGGTCGTTTGTTTAACCTATCTGTACCTGAACATGCTGCTATGCGCGAGTATATTAAGGAGTCCCTGGAAAAGGGACATATTCGTCCTTCTTCATCACCTTTAGGAGCCGGTTTTTTCTTTGTCTCTAAAAAGGATGGCTCTCTGAGGCCTTGTATTGATTATCGACTCCTGAATAAAATTACAGTCAAATATCAGTATCCGTTGCCTTTGCTGACTGATTTGTTTGCTCGCATAAGGGGGGCTAAGTGGTTCTCTAAGATTGATCTTCGTGGGGCGTATAATTTGGTGCGAATTAAGCAGGGGGATGAGTGGAAAACCGCATTTAATACGCCTGAGGGCCATTTTGAGTATTTAGTAATGCCTTTCGGCCTTTCTAATGCACCTTCGGTCTTTCAGTCCTTAATGCATGATATTTTCCGTGAATATTTGGATAAATTTATGATTGTGTATTTGGATGATATTTTGATTTTTTCTGATGACTGGGAGTCTCATGTTCAGCAGGTCAGGAGGGTTTTTCAGGTTTTGCGAGAGAATTCTTTGTGTGTAAAGGGTTCAAAGTGTGTTTTTGGGGTTCAAAAAATTTCCTTTTTGGGGTACATTTTTTCCCCTTCTTCTATTGAGATGGACCCTGTCAAGGTTCGGGCTATTTATGACTGGACGCAGCCTACTTCTCTGAAGAGTCTTCAGAAATTCTTGGGCTTTGCTAATTTTTATCGTCGATTTATAGCTGGTTTTTCTGGCGTTGCTAAACCTCTGACGGATTTGACTAAGAAGGGTGCTGATGTTGCCAATTGGTCCCCTGCTGCTGTGGAGGCCTTTCGGGAGCTTAAGCGCCGCTTTTTGTCTGCCCCTGTGTTGCGCCAGCCTGATGTTTCTCTTCCCTTTCAGGTTGAGGTCGATGCTTCCGAGATCGGAGCGGGGGCGGTCTTGTCGCAGAAAAGTTCCGACTGCTCGGTGATGAGACCTTGCGCGTTCTTTTCTCGAAAATTTTTGGCCGCCGAGCGAAACTATGATGTTGGTAATCGGGAGCTTTTGGCCATGAAGTGGGCATTTGAGGAGTGGCGTCATTGGCTTGAGGGTGCCAGACATCAGGTGGTGGTTTTGACTGATCACAAGAATCTGATTTATTTAGAGTCTGCCAGGCGCCTGAATCCTAGACAGGCACGTTGGTCGTTGTTCTTTTCTCGGTTTAATTTTGTGGTCTCGTACTTACCGGGTTCTAGGAATGTGAAGGCAGATGCTCTTTCTAGGAGTTTTGAGCCTGACTCTCCTGGGAATTCTGAACCTGCTGGTGTCCTTAAGGATGGGGTAGTTTTGTCTGCTGTCTCCCCAGATCTGCGACGTGCTTTTCAAGAATTTCAGGCGGATAGACCTGATCGTTGTCCGTCTGGTAGACTGTTTGTTCCTGACGAGTGGACCACTAGAGTCATCTCGGAAGTTCATTCTTCTACTCTGGCAGGTCATCCGGGAATTTTTGGCACCAGAGATTTGGTGGCTAGATCCTTCTGGTGGCCTTCCCTGTCTCGAGATGTGCGTGTTTTTGTGCAGTCTTGCGATGTGTGTGCTCGGGCCAAGCCTTGTTGTTCTAGGGCTAGTGGGTTGTTGTTGCCCTTGCCTATTCCGAAGAGGCCTTGGACGCACATCTCTATGGACTTTATCTCGGATCTCCCTGTTTCTCAGAAGATGTCTGTCATCTGGGTGGTGTGTGACCGTTTTTCTAAAATGGTTCATTTGGTGCCATTGCCTAAGTTGCCTTCCTCATCTGAGTTGGTCCCTCTGTTTTTTCAAAATGTGGTTCGCTTGCATGGTATTCTGGAAAACATCGTTTCTGACAGGGGTACCCAGTTCGTGTCTAGATTTTGGCGGGCAGTCTGTGCCAGGTTGGGCATTGATTTGTCTTTTTCGTCTGCATTCCATCCTCAGACCAATGGCCAGACGGAGCGAGCTAATCAAACTTTGGAGACTTATTTGAGGTGTTTTGTGTCTGCGGATCAGGATGATTGGGTTGCCTTTCTGCCGTTGGCAGAGTTTGCTCTTAATAATCGGGCTAGTTCTGCCACTTTGGTTTCTCCTTTCTTTTGCAATTCAGGGTTTCATCCGCGTTTTTCATCTGGTCAGGTTGAATCTTCGGATTGTCCTGGAGTGGATGCGGTGGTGGATCGGTTGCATCGGATTTGGGGACAAGTGGTGGATAATTTGGAACTGTCCCAGGAGAGGACTCAGCAGTTTGCTAACCGCCGTCGTCGTGTTGGTCCTCACCTTCGTGTTGGGGACTTGGTGTGGTTGTCTTCCCGTTTTGTCCCTATGAGGGTTTCTTCTCCTAAATTTAAGCCTCGGTTTATCGGTCCTTATAGGATTTTGGAGATACTTAACCCTGTGTCCTTTCGTTTGGACCTCCCGGCATCTTTCGCTATCCATAATGTATTCCATCGGTCGTTGTTGCGGAGATATGAGGTACCGGTGGTTCCTTCTACTGAACCTCCTGCTCCTGTGCTGGTGGAGGGTGAATTGGAGTACGTTGTAGAGAAGATCTTGGATTCCCGTATTTCCAGACGGAGACTTCAATATCTGGTTAAATGGAAGGGCTATGGTCAGGAAGATAATTCTTGGGTAACTGCCTCTGATGTTCATGCCTCGGATTTGGTTCGTGCCTTTCATAGGGCTCATCCAGATCGCCCTGGCGGTTCTCGTGAGGGTTCGGTGCCCCCTCCTTAAGGGGGGGGTACTGTTGTGAATCCGCTTTTTGGGCTCCCCTGGTGGTTGCTGGTGGTACTGGTGACTTGTGTGTGCTTTGCTGTCTCAGTTCACCTGCTCCCATCAGTGTTTGGGAGTTTCCTATTTAGCCTTGCTCTCCAGTCATTTCCTTGCCGGTCATCATTGTAACCAGAGCCTTCGGTTGCATGTTCCTGCTACTAGTCTGCTGATCAGCTAAGTGGACTTTGTCCTTTTGTTTTGTATCTTTTGTCCAGTTTGCAGTTTTTGTTATTCTCTGTAGCTGGAAGCTCTTGCGGGCTGAAATTGCCACTCCTGTGTCATGAGTTGACACAGGAGTCTTAAAGTAATTTCAGGATGGTTTTTTGAAAGGGTTTTCAGTTGACCGTGAAGTCCTCTTTTGTATCCTTCTGCTATCTAGTAAGTGGACCTCTCTTTGCTAAATCTACTTTCATACTGTGTATGTCTTTTCCTCTTAACTCACCGTTATTACATGTGGGGGGCTGCTATCATCTTTTGGGGTATTTCCCTAGAGGTAAGCCAGGTCTGTTCCTTCCTCTACCAGGCATAGTTAGTCCTCCGGCTGGCGCGTGGCATTTAGGAAGTCGTAGGTATGCTCCCTGGCTACTATTAGTTGTGTGGTAGATTTAGCTCACGGTCAGCTCGAGATTCCATCACCCAGAGCTCGTCCGTTATTTTTGTGTTCTGATGTTTCCTTGCCATTGGGAATCATGACAGTCACCTTGAGTGGTCATTACAGACACGTGCGTCACCTCTTCCTCTTCCTCTCACTTTACATTACAGTCAATCTTGGGAACATCATTAATTTCCTTTTCCTTAGAAATTCTTTCTACACAATCTTTTTTGGACTTATCTGTAACAAACTCGTGAAATACATTAACCATATGTAATATATTTTTCAGTTGCTCTTTTTCTTTTTTCCTAGATACTAGCTTAGAATCTAACTTTAAATTCGCGATCTTGCATTCTGCAAATAAAGAAAGCCAAAATATTTCTACACTAGATCTGTACAAACTTACAAATTCTATCTGACTTGATTTAGCATAAGAATTAATCAAATCCATTTGTCTTACCTTGAAATCTCAGCTTGTAGTTCTTTTGCTGGGCTCCGGACTTCACTTCACCACGGCTATTTTCAGCACGTCTATTTTCAACACGTCCGGCACTTGTAGTACTCCTACTACTTGTCAATTCATCTGACACCCGTTAGTCTCTGTAATTCGTAGGTTCTTCTTGTGAGATCTTTGTGACTTGAAGTTTTGAAGTGGAATTCCTGAAAACTTGCACAAAATCTAACTTCTTCTATGTTCCCCCCTGTGGAAGGTGAAGGAAATCCACGCAAAAATAGCACAAAAATCAAAACTGGCTGGCTTCGGCAATGTTAAATATGCTTATTTTGCACATTTATTTAATCAAGACTATTCACCAGGTGCGTTACTCTTAAAGAAAAATGTCATGATATTCTCATGAAAAGGTAGTGGCTTATTGAATTGTCCACAGAAAAATCATATTGCAGCAAAACATAAAAATAGACGAAATGGTTACGAACAGATTGTCCATGTATAGATATCAGCATTTGATACTCAGCTTTCTCGAAGTTTGAATGGTAAAAGCAGTCTGTCTGTGTGACGTCTGAAGTTTGAAGGTCTTCATGGCTACTGCTGCCAGCTGTCCTTCCTTGTGACTTGTCAGATATCCATGGTGAATGATGTGAAGGTGGGAGGTGACAGTCCCACGTGACAAAAAGGCCCCCACACCCTCCTAAGAGACGCTTATATATCTTTTCTACGGATCACGTTACCCTTTATAAGGCGTTGACTTATACATACACAAAAATAGCTCTTTGTACTGTCAGCAAGAAGCAATGTGCTCTGTACTGCATCGAGACCAAGAATAAGTCTATTAATTAATATTTAACAATCTCTAACGAGATTTGTCTAGCAATGTGGGCGTTCAAACCCTGTGTACGCGGAAGAGAGGATGAGTACTTTCTTTTCCTAACGAGAGTCTCTTGTAGGGTGAGCTGGACTGGAGAGCTGCATATGGTGGAACTAGCAGAGGTGGTGGTGGACATGGCGGATTGAGAGATAGTTGGTGATGGTATTCTTGATGTTGGCCTACATACAGTGTTTCCTACCAACAACTTTGTGATTCCCTGACAGCTTTGGCCTTGCGACGATACCTCCACATTTGCTGGTGGTGGTGTCCTAACCGGTGGGCTTACAGTGAGGGAAGCAATGTAGCATTGCTGACTACCTTCATTCTGAGCAGGTGCACCAACGGTACGGGACGTTTGGTAGTTAGTCCAGGCTTGCAAGTGCATGCTGGTTAAATGTCTAAGCATGCACATTGTATTTAAATTTTGAAGATTCTTCCTTCTGCTAAAGGTCTTTGAGCATTTCTTACAGATAACTTTTGACGGATCATTCGGATCTTGGTTAAAAAATTGTCACACTACACTCTTCCTACTATGGAATACCTTTTCAGGCATTGCACGCTGTGCTACTTTCTCCAGATGGCCACGCTGTCCTAAAACTGTTTTTGTTTTTGACAAACGTCTTTGGCCTGATACGGGCCTGCCAGAAGACAGCTGTTGCAATGTAGATGGCTGCTGCGGATCATCCTCCTCCGCTTCTGAGCTACTGGCAGCAGCACCCTCTTCCCCCAATGGCTGCCAATCTGGGTCAACAACTGGGTCAACTATCACCTCCTCTTCAATGTCATGTGCACCTTCCTCTGTGTCACCATGTAAGGCGCTATAGCGTTCGGGACGGGGCACCATAGTCTCATCAGGGTCAGATTCTGGCTCAGTACACTGCAAAGGCAATGTAGTGATCTGAGTCAATGGAACAGCATAATAATCTAGGTCTGGATGTGCATCAGTGCACTCCATGTTCGATTCATCTTGTAATGGGCAGTTAACAATTTCCCTTTCTAACCCAGGCACGGTATGTGTAAAGAGCTCCATGGAGTAACCTGTAGTGTCGCCTGACACATCCTTCACTTTTGGTTTGGGTGAAGGACACAAGGAAACGTCTTGTTCCTGACTGGGAGCATCCACTGATGACTCGCTGCTTTTATATTTGGAACTTTCTGAAGAGGAGGCGAAAGAGCTAGAGGCTGAGTCAGCAAGGAAAGCCAAAACTTTTTCCTGCTGCTCCGGCTTTAAAAGCTGTTTTCCTACTCCCAGATAAGAGAGCCTTCGAGGCCTTGTGTAGCCAGACGATGACGCTGGCTCAACACCTCCAGCCTTAGGTGCTATTGTGCTTTTGCCACTACCACCAGATGCACCACCACCATCAGTACCAGCTGGCAACCACCGCCCACGGGCTCTTCCACCAGACTTCCTCATTTTTTGGAAAATCTAACCAAAATAACAACCATTATATGGTACTGGAAAACAAGGTAGAGGGTGTATATAAACTTGTTGAGAATTTAAATCTCCCTTTTTTGGGGGGGAGATTGAACCAAAACTCAGGCCCAGTGTATATAACAACGCAATCTAAGTGGCAGAAAGTGATTGGCAACTATACGGCAAACTAACAGGACTGAGGTATATCCTCTTTCTGAGAATTTAAATCTCCCTTTTTTTTTGGGTGGGGGGAGACTGAACCAAAACTCAGGCCCTGTGCATAAAACAACACAATGTAAGTGGCAGACAGTGGCTGGCTGATATACGACAAACTAACAGGACTGAAGTATATCCACTTTGTGAGAATTTAAATCTCCCTTTTTTGGGGGGGAAACTGAACCAAAACTCAGGCCCTGTGCATAAAACAACACAATGTAAGGGGCAGAAAGTGGCTGGAAGATATATAAAAAAATACAAGGACTGTAGTACAATTTCAATCTCCCTACAATGATCTCAGGACAAGTATGGCAGCAATAAAAAGGACTGCTGCACACAAAAGTGTGGACAAATAAACAAGATAACTGTGCAGAAAGGAGCAACAGGATTTTTCCTTTTAAAAAAGCAGTTGGTTTGCACAGCAGCGTGCAAACAGCAATGCAGCGATCAGGGAGCCTTATAAGGCAGCCTAATAAGCTACAGAGCTGATGCACAAAAATATAGCCTCCACAGTCCCTGCAAAAAAAAGGTGGTGTTGGACACTGGAAATCGCTACAGCACAAGCAGTTTGGGGGTTAATCTTCCCTCCCTAACTATATCTCTTCTT
The DNA here is from genome assembly GCF_051348905.1 of Ranitomeya variabilis. Classification (NCBI taxonomy): domain Eukaryota; kingdom Metazoa; phylum Chordata; class Amphibia; order Anura; family Dendrobatidae; genus Ranitomeya; species Ranitomeya variabilis. Next base: position 769,875,164 of record NC_135235.1, on the reverse strand, counting down.
CTGATGAAGCTGCAGCATCCTCTCCCTATGCTAAGATCGGCAGAAGTAAGATGGTGGTCGGCGTGCACGCCCTTTTATAGCCCCTGTGATGCTACAGAAAGCAAGCCAATCACTGTCATGCCCTTCTCTAAGATGCTGGGAACCGAGACCTATGTTATCACACTGCCCACACTCTGCGTCCTCCTTCATTGGCTGAAAAATGGCGCTGAATGCGTCATACGAAACGTGACTTTGGCACGAAGATCGCCAACCTCATGGCCAATCCCACACTAGGATCGGGTCGGGTTTCATGAAACCCGACTTTGCCGAAAGTCGGCGATTTTTTAATTTGTCCGATCCATTTCGCTCAACCCTACTACTGACTAACCTTCAGGGGGTGAATTATGGGTATAGTTTTACATTTGGAATTAATAACATTTAGTTTTATCCTTTTGTCAGCAAACATGAGGAATGACAAGAGACAACCCATTTAAGAAGATTCAATTTTGGACAAAACTATTCCAACATTATGAACATAAAAAGGCTTCTCCACTATGTGACGTCTCTAATGTTTATTAACAGTTGATTTCCAAGTAAAATATTTCCCACATTAAGAAAATCAAAAAGGCTTCTCCTCTGTGTGACTCCTCTGATGTCTAACAAGAAGCACTTTCCATTTAAAACATTTCCCACATTCTAAACAGGAAAAAGGCTTCTCCCCTGTGTGAGTTCTCTGGTGACTAACAAGATGCCCTTTCTGGTTAAAACATTTCCCACAATTTGAACAGAAAAAAGGCTTCTCCCCTGTGTGGGTTCTTTTATGGCGATCAAGTTCTACTTTCGTTTTAAATGATTTCCCACATTCTGAACATGATAAAGTCTTCTTTCCTGTGTGAGTTCTTTGGTGTTCATCAAGATTCCATTTCTGGTTAAAACATTTCCCACATTCTGAACAGGAAAAAGGCTTCTCCCCTGTGTGAGTTCTCTGATGATTAACCAAATATGATTTCTGGTTAAAACATTTCCCACATTCTGAACAGGAAAAAGGCTTCTCCCCTGTGTGAATTCTATAGTGCCTCACCAAATCTGATTTTTGGATAAAACATTTCCCACATTCTGAACAGGAAAAAGGCTGCTCCCCTGTGTGAGTTCTCTGGTGACTAACAAGGTACCATTTCTGGCTAAAACATTTCCCACATTCTGAACATGAAAAAGGCTTCTCTCCTGTGTGAGTTATTTGGTGACTAATAAGATTCGCTTTATGGTTAAAACATTTCCCACATTCTGAACAGAAAAAAGGCTTCTCCCCTGTGTGAGTTCTTTGGTGTCTAACAAGATATGATTTATGTGCAAAACATTTCTCACATTCTGAACAGGCAAATGAGTTCTTTGCTTTAGGAGCAGTTTGTTTTTTAATGCCTCTTTTGTGACTTTGATTTTCCTTGCTAGTCAGTAATGAATCAGAAGATGGGACCGGTTTCATAGGATCAGATGACAGATCTGTGCTGTGAATGGATGATGATATATCTGGAGTAATGGCATTCACTTCAGTTGTATCTTCTAGGATCTCAAGATCATCAGATTTAAAAATTGAAGACGTCGGCTGTCCCTCTGATCTCCTGGTACAGTCATCTGCTAAGATAAAAAACCATTTTTTTTTAATAAAATATCCTTGAGTTTTATATTTTTGAACATTTCTACTTAAACTGTCCATAAAAAAGGCAAGCTGTGTAAAAACATTAATTATTTACCAAGACAATGACAGTTCACAGTCTAATAGAAAACCTTGTTGGATGAGCCAGTAGTGCGTGGTGTTCAACTGTTTGTTCATTCTGCCTCCCAAATATCGAATAAAAAGAAACCAATCAATGTTATGTAGGCGAAAATAATACTAATTCTCATCTCACAAAAAACAAGACCACACTCAGATCCATCATCTGTCAATGGAAAAACAGAGGTTCCCACACTAGTGGCTCAAAGGTTGTTGAAAAGAGTTTCTATAAACCAATCCAGCAAAATCCGCTCTCACTTCTGAGTCTTGCAGTGTGCTCAAACAACATTTAGGATCCCTGTATTTACCAATATTATAGTGAGAAGAATCCACTTAATTTGCGGTGTGTGTCTCCTGGAGCACAATCTGGGTAATAAAATGGCAAATGTGTAATTTTCACTCTCCAACATGCACTTCGTGCTAATTTCCGGAAAGTGGCTGTGGAATCAAAATATTCCCTCCTCCTACACACGTGGTCTAAATTGTTGGTACCCCTTGTTTCATGACGGAAAACCCAGAATGGTCTCAGAAATAACTTGAATCTGACAAAAGTAATAATAAAAGATCTATGAAAATGAACAAATGAAAGTCAGACATTGCTTTTCAATGGTGCTTCCACATAATTTAAAAAAATAAAATAAAACTCATGAAATAGGCCTGGACAGAAATTATGGTACCCTTAACTTACCCGCTTCGTGACTGCAAACGGTAGATAAATGTTGGCGCTAGCAGGGTTTTGTGGAGAGCCGACGTTTATCTACGGTCGGTGGTTTTGTGCTTATTGGGACCTCCACATACCTTATAATGAGGGGATTCTGGCGCACAACGCTTCCTGTGACCCCTGACCTCATCGAGACCTGATTGGTTCAGGTCCAGATGACATCAGCGTCACACCAGCCAATGGACAAATCACTGGGAAAGTTTGTTGTAGCAATGAACTTTCCCGGGCGATCTGCCTCATAAAAACGTTATTTCTCCTCAAATCTCCTGTCAGCAAGAGATTAGAGGAAATCCAGTGTTACAAGTGCTGCTGGCAACAGCTGTGTCAGTCAGAGATCTTGTTATAAAGTAAAAAAACAGATAAGGCAGGTTAGGGTTAGTGCTAGAGTTAGGGTTAGTGTTGGGGCTAAAATTAGGGTTACTGTTATTCTAAAGTTAGGGTTACTGTTAGGCTACAGAATAAGGCTTTTCTCAATTATGTCCCCAATAATTTGGTCACCTCAGTCACGTCACGTCAGAGTTTCCGATTTCCGGGAAAAAAAACCCCCGAATAAAATGGCCTGTTAGTATTATAGTGCAGAGGAGGCTTATGCACTTTAATGTTCTGACAGCGAAGAAAGTGCAGTGCCAGATGACGATGTGGATTTCGAGGGCTTTAGTAGCAGCGACAGTGATAGCTCAGAAATGAGCAGTGATTCTGGTCCATCCTCACACACAAGGACCAGTACAACAAAAAGGACAAATAGCGCTTCTAGAGAAATGTCTCCAACTCAGCGAACAATGCCCAGTACTAGCGCTGTCCCTAGTGCACGTGAATTGGTGCACACCAATGTCCAAGGGGCTTTGCCTCTTGATGTAGCATTTCCCAGATGGGAGGCTTCGGATTCGGCTACTCCATTCATCCCTAATTTTAATGCCATTCCTGGTATAAATGTGGAGGTGGAAAATTTTGGACCAATTATTTTTTTTAAATTTGTTTCTGACAGATAGCTTGCTAGAGCATAATATCCTACAAACAAATTTATATGTGTCCAAATTCATCACCCAGAATCCACAATCCTATAATGCTAGGTCAAATTTATGGACACCAACTAAGGTCATAGAAATGAAAAATTTTTTAGGACTTACATTCGCTATGGGGCTTGTTAAAAAGAAACGAGCATTCGGTCCTATTGGTCCAACCGCCCTGTTCAAGCCACCCCAATGTTTTCTGCCGTTCTTCCTAGGACCCTTTATTAAATGCTCATTAGATTTTGTCATTTTAATCCCTTAAGCCCCAAGGGTGTTTTGCACATTAATGACCGCCCAAGTTTTACAATTCTGACCACTGTCCCTTTATGAGGTTATGGAATGCTTCAACGGATCCTGATGATTCTGACATTTTTTTCTCGTGACATATTGTACTTCATGATAGTGGTAAAATTTCTTCGATAAGACTTGCGTTTATTTGTGAAAAAAATGGAAATTTGGGGAAAATTTTGAAAATTTTGCAATTTTCCAAATTTGAATTTTTATACCTTTAAATCACAGTGATATGCCACACAAAATAAATAATAAGTAACATTTCCTACATATGTACATTACATCAGCACAATTGTGGAACCAATTTTATTTTTGTTAGGGAGTTATAAGGGTTAAAAGTTGACCAGCAATTTCTCATTTTTACAACACCATTTTTTGTTAGGGACCACATCTCATTTGAAGTCATTTTTTGAGTCTATATGATAAAAAATAACCAAGTGTGACACCAGTGTGTTTCACAGGAATTTTTGGAATGTTTAAATAAAAATGAACATTTAACTTTTTTTCACACAAAATTTATTTCAGCTCCAATTTGATTTTTTTTTACCAAGGGTAACAGGAGAAAATAGACCCCAAAAGTTGTTGTACAATTTGTCTTGAGTACGCCGAAACCCCACATGTGGGGGTACACCACTGTTTGGGTGCATGGCAGAGCTCGGAAAGGAAGGAGCGCTATTTGACTTTTCAATGCAAAATTGACTGGAATAGAGATGGGACGCCATGTTGTGTTTGGAGAGCCCCTGATGTGCCTAAACATTGAAACCCCCCACAAGTGATACCATTTTGGAAAGTAGTCCCCCAAAGGAACTTATCCAGATGTGTGGTGAGCACTTTGACCCACCAAGTGCTTCACAGAAGTTTATAATGCAGAGCCCTAAAAATAAAAAAATAATATTTTTTCACAAAAATGATCTTTTTGCCCCCAAGTTTTTATTTTCCCAAGGGTATGAGAAGAAATTGGACCCCATAAGTTGTTGTGCAATTTGTCCTGAGTACGCTGATACCTCATATGTGGGGGTAAACCACTGTTTGGGCGCATGGCAGAGCTCGGAAGGGAAGGAACGTTGTTTCACTTTTCAATGCAAAATTGACAGGAATTGAGATGGGACGCCATGTTGCGCTTGGAGAGCCACTGATGTGTCTAAACATTGAAGCCCCCCAAAAGTGACACAATTTTGGAAAGTAGACCCCCTAAGTAACTTATCTAGATGTGTTGTGAGAGCTTTGAACCCCCAAGTGTTTCACTACAGTTTATGTAGGATAGCTGCGGAGACACCATCACGTGTTTCTCAACGCAAGCAGTGAATACCCAGGCCTTTCCCCGGGAAGGAACAACCACGGGAAGGGCAGCATCCAATAAAGGAATACATCCAATACAGGAAAACCACCTATGCCAAGCATGGTATCCATCCACAGACAGCTGTTTCGGGGTGTTTGCCCCTCATCAGTGTGGAGTAGGAATCTGGCTATTAGGAGCAGTGCCTAGTAAAAGGCTGTGAAGGTACAGACACATGCATTTGCATATTTCCCATAAGGGATTGGGGCATTGTTCTGGATCACTGCGTTGAGAAACACGTGATGGTGTCTCCGCGGTGTTGTATGCTTTGGTCTCCCCGAGGCCAATCATCTGTGCCTTTACAGCCTTTACTAGGCACTGCTCCTAATAGCCAGATTCCTACTCCACACTGATGAGGGGCAAACACCCCGAAACAGCTGTCTGTGGATGGATACCATGCTTGGCATAGGTGGTTTTCCTGTATTGGATGTATTCCTTTATTGGATGCTGTCCTTCCCGTGGTTGTTCCTTCCCGGGGAAAGGTCTGGCTATTCACTGCTTGCGTTGAGAAACATGTGATGGTGTCTCCGCAGCTATCCTACATGCATTTGCATATTTCCCATAAGGGATGGGGGCAGTGTTCTGGATCACTGCGTTGAGAAACACGTGATGGTGTCTCCGCGGTGTTGGATGCTTTGGTCTCCCCGAGGCCAATCATCTGTGCCTTCACTACAGTTTATAACGCAGAGCCGTGAAAATAAAAATTATTTTTTTTCCCACAAAAATTATTTTTTAGCCCACAGTTTTGTATTTTCCCAAGGGTAAGAGAAGAAATTGGACCCCAAAAGTTGTTGTCCAATTTGTTCTGAGTACGACGATACCCCATATGTGGGGGGAACCACCGTTTGGGCGCATGGCAGAGCTCGGAATGGAAGGAGCGCCATTTGGAATGCAGACTTAGATGGATTGGTCTGCAGGCGTCACATTGCGTTTGCAGAGCCCCTAATGTACCCAAACAGTAGAAACCCCCCACAAGTGACCCCATATTAGAAACTAGACCCCTCAAGGAACTTATCTAGATGTGTTGTGAGAACTTTGAATCCCTAAGTGTTTCACTACAGTTCATAACGCAGAGCCGTGAAAATAAAAAATCATTTTTTTTCCACAAAAATTATTTTTTAGCCCCCAGTTTTGTATTTTTCCAAGGGTAACGGTTGAAATTGGACCCCAAAAGTTGTTGTCCAATTTGTCCGGAGTACGCTGATACCTCATATGTTGGGGTAAACCCCTGTTTGGGCGCATGGGAGAGCTCGGAAGGGAAGGAGCACTGTTTAACTTTTTCAACGCACAATTGGCTGGAATTGAGATGGGAAGCCATGTCGCGTTTGGAGAGCCCCTGATGTGCCTAAACAGTGGAAACCCCCAATTCTAACTGAAACCCTAACCCTAGCCCCAACCATAACCCTAACCACACCCCTAACCCTAACCATAACTCTAACCCTAGCCCTAACTCTAGCCCTAAACCTAACGCTTGCCCCAACCCTAGCCTTAACCCTAATGGAAAAATGGAAATAAATACAATTTTTTAATTTTATTATTTTTTCCTAACTAAGGGGGTGATGAAGGGGGGGGGTTTGATTTACTTTTATAGCAGGTTTTTATGATTGGCAGCCGTCACACACTAAAAGACGCTTTTTATTGCAAAAAAATAGTTTTTGCATCTCCACATTTTGAGAGCTATAATTTTTCCACATTTTGGTTCACAGAGTCATGTGAGGTCTTGTTTTTTGCAGGACGAGTTGACGTTTTTATTGGTAACATTTTCGGGCATGTGACATTTTTTGATCACTTTTTATTCCGATTTTTATGAGGCAGAATTACCAAAAACCAGCTATTCATGAATTTCTTTTTGGGGGGGCGTTTATATCGTTCCACGTTTGGTAAAATTGATAAAGCAGTTTTATTCTTTGGGTCAGTACGATTACAGCGATACCTCATTTATATAATTTTTTATGTTTTGGCGCTTTTATACGATCAAAACTTTTATAGAAAAAATAATTATTTTGGTATCGCTTTATTCTCAGGACTATAACTTTTTTATTTTTTCTTTGATGACGCTGTATGGTGGCTCGTTTTTTGCGGGACAAGATGACATTTTCAACGGTACCATGGTTATTTATATCTGTCTTTTTAATCGCGTGTTATTCCACTTTTTGTTCGGCGGTATGATAATAAAGCGTTGTTTTTTGCCTAGTTTTTTTTTTTTTTGGGGGGGGGGTTTACCACGTTCTCTGAAGGGGTTAACTAGTGGGACAGTTTTATAGATGGGGTCATTACAGACGCAGTGATATTAAATATGTGTACTTTTATTGTTTTTTTATTATTATTTAGATAAAGAAATGTATTTATGGGAACAATATATATATATTTTTTCTTTATTTAGGATTTTTTTTTTTTTTTTTTACACATGTGAATTTTTTTTTTTTACTTTATAACATTGCCCCAGGGGGGGCATCATGTTATAGTGACAGATCACTGATCTGACACGCAGGGCTGCACGCTTACCAGGTCATGCTGTGTGCAGGCGCTGGTAAGCCACCTCCCTGCAGGACTCGGATGCAGCCCCACGGAAATTTTGGATCCGGGGCCTGCAGGGAGGAGGTAGGAGAACCTTGGAGCAACGCCATCATATCGCGTTGCTCCGAGGGTCTCAGGGAAGCAGACAGGGAGCCCCCTCCCTGCGCGATGCTTCCCCATGCCGCCGGAACACTGCGATCATGTTTGATCACAGTGTGCCGGGGGTTAATGTGCCAGGGGCGGTCCGTGACCGCTCCTGGCACATAGTAGAAACAAACAACCCCAACACCACAATATGGATCACCAGAAAGCACCAAGACAAGGGAATATATAGAAATTGATATTTTATTTAATATATATTGAAAAATAACTCAATTCATTTAATAAGAACAATTAAAAATAGAATACACAGGACAAGAAGATAATAACATTTAGTATATAATATACCGGCCGCATTTACATAAAAAATCCCCGAACCTCACAGCTTATATATATAACCATGACACGGCCATTCATAGGTATTTACCTGTTAATCCCTGTATAATCCTCCTCTTATATCTTTATACACAGCGTGTGGCTTTGAGTCGGCTGATTAAAGCTGTAGCACCTTGCACCTTTGCAAGTTACTTGCACATATAATCTTTTGCACATTTGCACTTTTGATCCTTATATTATTGAAATATTTTGACCTGAAATAAGGTCTTTTCATTAGTCATTTCCACTGCGTTTGCTGCTAATTTTTATTTATATTTTTGATCACGTTTGCACTTTCAGGCCATTAGATCATGGTTATATATATAAGCTGTGAGGTTCGGGGATTTTTTATGTAAATGCGGCCGGTATATTATATACTAAATGTTATTATCTTCTTGTCCTGTGTATTCTATTTTTAATTGTTCTTATTAAATGAATTGAGTTATTTTTCAATATATATTAAATAAAATATCAATTTCTATATATTCCCTTGTCTTGGTGCTTTCTGGTGATCCATATTGTGGTGTTGGGGTTGTTTGTTTCCACTAGGTGGCGGCAGTCACTCACTTACACAGTGTACCAGGAACGGATGAATTTTGAGGACTGATAAGGATATATTGTAATCCCTATATTGGTGGTATAGCTGTGTGTTTAATAAACTGGCACATAGTACCAGATGTCAGCTGCGATAGTCAGCTGACACCCGGCCGCGCTCCACCCGTGAGCGCGGCCGATCGCATATGACGTACTATCCTGTCACTGGGAATTAAGTCCCAGGTCACCTTGACGGGATAGTACGTCATATGGTATTAAGGGGTTAATGACAATAGTCGATGCCTGTCCAGAAATGCCCCAGAACATGACAGACTATTTAAAATCAGACCCATCATCGAAGACTTGACAGAAAAGTTCTTAAAGTTTTACACCCAAACAGAAAACATAGCGACACTACTCTGTCTTCCTCCTCCTGAACCTGTCTTCTGCCTTCGACACTGTGGACCACTCCTTCCTGTTACAGATTCTCTCATCTCTTGGCAACACAGACTTGGCCCTATCCTGGATCTCATCATATCTAACAGACCAGACATTCAGTGTCTCCCTCCCACACACCACCTCCTCATCTCGCCCCATGTCTGTATTCCCCAATGCTCAGTTCTAGGACCCGTACTCTTCTCCATCTACACCTTCAGCCTGGGACAGCTCATTGAATCCCACGGTTTATAATATCATCTCTATGCTGATGACACGCAGATCTACCTATCTGGACCTGACCTCACTACCACAATGTCTGTCTGCTATTACATCTTTCTATTCTGCTCACTTTCCAAAACTGAACATCGACAAAACAGAATTCATCATCTTTCCCCCACCTCACTCTACCCCTCCACCCGACCGATCCATCAATGTCAATGGCTGCTCACTTTCCCCAGTCTCGCACGCTCGGTGCTTCGAGGTGATCCTTGACTCTGCCCTCTCTTTCAAGCCACATATCCATGCTCTTGCCTCCTCCTGCCGATTCCAACTCAAAAACATTTCCCGGATCCATGCATTCCTTGAAGAAAAACACAAAAACACTAGTGCATGCCCTTATCATCTCCCGCCTCGACTACTGCAACCTCCTACTCTCTGGCCTCTATTGCTCAGAGGCTACAGTTCAAAACGCTAACAATGACATACAAAGCCATTCACAACTTGTCTCCTCCATACATCAGTGACATCAGATATTTTTTTATTAACAGTAGTCAAGTTGACAAACAGACACAATTGTGTCAAAAAGTAGGATAAACATGTTACAAAAAGTTTTTGAAACAGTCCCCCATATTCCCCCCCTTAAAGCATCTATAAACAAGAATAGGACAATAGCATACATTGCTTAGGCAGTGGCCTTCATATACCGACCTCCGGGCCCGGCTACTGCCTTTATTGACCAATTCTCCACCTGGCTTCTTCATTTTCTCTCTATTGACATTCCCACCATCATAATGGGTGACTTCAACATCAAAACTAAACCAAAAACTAATTTATACAATATCTTTATTTCAAAACTAGGAATAACAAACCAACACAACCCCTAAAAACACCCTTCTACATGAGAATGGGTTTAAAAACTGGCCTGTATGTTCATGGGCAAAAAAGGGGTGGGATACCCGACTAGAATCTGATTTCTACGCGTCCCTAGGGTACTCCCTGCCTGTCTGCGGAGGTTGGCACCCTCTTGGACGCAATGTGGCGCCCCCGCTCCCCGACGGCTGACCCTAAATGCCCTATGGGTCCCTAATAGGTGGATATTGTGGATAAAACACACTTGCCCACACCTAGGGCCCAACCTCGTACGAACAAATCAATGCCAAATTATATTTCACCAGAGTGCCACAATAACCAAAACGTGCAAAGTGCCTCAATGAAAAGGCTCAATTAGATAACATGTGGCACCCCTAACCGTATGCTCTAAGCCTCCTTCACTGGCTATTATGCCCTTATATGTCCCTGCCCGGACTGCCCTGCCTAACAGCGGAGGTTGGCACCCTCTTGACCGCAAAGTGGCGCCCCCGCTCCTCGGCGGCTGTCCCTTTAAAAGCCCTAGGTAGGTCCCTACAAAAAGTGGAACCGCTTAAAGGAAGTGCCTATGGGGCTATACTAGTGGGCTGCAGTGGAAGCATAAATGTATAGCGATTTAAACAAGGAAAATACAAAGTGAATTAACCCCAGTATTCATAAGCCATATATCTACTTTGTTTGTGACTTATCACACAAAATGACCAGGGAGATATAATAACCTCTATTTCCTAAAGGCACATAGATACAGGGTTTCGCGATGCTATTTCTCACTTTATATACCTTATAATTACAAATAACAATTTTATCTTAGAGTACACACATGGTGAAACACCAAAAAACAATAAAAAATCTGATGCACTTATCTGTGTTCAGATCTCGCCTCTACGCGTTTCCCCCCCCATGATATGGTTCCTCAGGACATATCGCTGCTCCCATTCGCTTTCAAACTCCTGGAGAAGCACGTCCACGCTGAACTTTCCTCTCACCTCTCATCTAACTTGCTCTTTGACAATCTAAAATCTGGTTTCTGCCCCATCACTCAACTGAGACAGCCCTGACAAAAATCACTAACGACCTACTTACAGCCAAAGCTAACGGACAATACTCTGTACTCCTCCTTCTAGACCTGTTCTCTGCTTTTGACACAGTTGACCACTGTCTCCAACTGCAGATCCTCTCCTCCTTTGGCATCAAAGACCTCGCCCTCTCCTGGATCTCCTCATACCTTTCCAACCGCACATTCAGCATCTCCAACTCTCACACTACCTCCTCATCCCACCCTTTCTCTGTTGGAGTCCCCCCAACGCTCTGTTCTAGGACCCCTACTCTTCTCAATCTATACACTTGGCCTGAGGCAACTTATAAAGTCCCATGGATTCCAGTACCACCTTTATGCTGATGACACTCATATCTACCTTTCTGGCCCAGACGTCACATCTCTGCTGTCCAGAATCCAGGAGTGTCTATCAGCCATATCCTCCTTCTTCTCCTCTCGCTTCCCCAAACTCAATGTGGACAAATCTGAACTCATCATCTTTTTTCCATATCATAGATCTTCCATACCTGACCTATCTATCGCAATTAACGACATCACGCTTTCCCCCGTACCGGAAGTCCGCTGCCTCGGAGTAACCCTTGACTCTCCCTGTCCTTCAAACCACACATCCAAGCTCTTTCCACCTCCTGTCGCCTCCAGCTCAAAAATATCTCCAGAATCCGAATGTCATTGTCATTTTTAATTGAATATTGGGACGCCCTTTTCTGAAAAATCCGTAAAGTGAAAATTTCTAATTTGGCAAGTAATGGGTTAACTCTGCTGCCCGACTAATTAATCTCTCTCCTCGCTACTCCTCCGCTTCCCCCCTCTGCAAATCTTATCACTGGCTCCCATTCCCTCAGCGTATCCAGTTCAAACTACTAATTCTGACCTACAAGGCCATCCATAACCTGTCTCCTCCATATATCTCTGAACTAATCTCCATATATCGTCCCTCACGTAATCTCCGGTCCTCCCAAGACCTCCTTCTCTCCTCCACACTTATTCACTCCTCATCCAATCACCTCCAAGACTTCTTCCGAATATCCCCCATCCTCTGGAATTCTCTGCCCCAACACGTCCGGTTATCCACCACATTCGGATCCTTCAGACGGAACCTGAAAACTCATCTCTTCAGGAAAGTCTACAGCCTGCACTGACCTTGCTGCCTCCTCACCACTACCGAAGCTACCGCCTCACCAACGCCGGAGCTCCTACAACCCTCAATCTATTGTCTCCATCCCCACCATCCTGTAGAATGTAAGCCCGCAAGAGCAGGGTCCTCGCCCCTCTGTATCAGTCTGTAATTGTTAGTTTGTTTACTGTAAGCGATATCTGTAATTTGTATGTAACCCGTTCTCATGTACAGCACCATGGAATCAATGGTGCTATATAAATAAATAATAATAATAATAATTGCTTACATAATAAAGCCACATTCCCTTGGAATCAGTTCCTGTCCATCCACGGTTTCAAAAGTGTTTCAAAGGTTTTCAAACTTTTCCTTTTTTCACAAATACCTTTTTCCATATTAAGAACCATATCAGACTGTCTATAAGATTCCTGCAGAGTCAGCGGTACCTCACTCAACCAGTGCCTGGCAATTAGCTTTCGCGCAACATACAATAATCTAGCTATGACCACTTTATGATGATTTGGAACTCGGATCTCTTCCACGTAACCCGAAATATATATCACAGGAGATCTTTCAATTGCACAGCCATACGATTTTCCAATTGCTTCTCCCACAACCAACCAATATGAATTCAATCTCGTACATTGCCATAGCATGTGTAGAATCCCTGCCCCCTTGGATTGACACCTAGGACACTCGGATGTCTGTCTCAGCCCTGCCTTATAAAGCCTATCTGGAGTTCTATATACACTGTGAAGTACATATAATTGTGAAAGTCTACCCGGCTCACTTAATGATAATTGGGGAATATACTCCATGATATCCTCCCATTTATCCTCCTCTATCCTTCCCAGCTCTTCCTCCCATTTCTCTTTTGCTTTAATAGGGAATCTATTAAGAAAGGTATATAACAAACCCCTATAAATATCTGAGACTACCCCTTTCGTTCCTCCCATTGCACAGACATAGTCTACCAGAATATCTCTATAAATTCCCATATCAACCGTTTTGCTCTGCGCAAGATAGGCATGTCTCAACTGCCCATATTGAAACCTACAGGTCTCCTACAACCTCCTCCTAACTCTCCTGCAGTTCCTCAAAGGATGTCAGTCCTTGTGCGTCCTGAATCTGAGCCATATATTGAATACCCATTGCTTTCCAATTTTTGAATTCTCCCATCTTAATAAATTCAGGTAATATTTAATTGTGCCATATTGGGGAGAGATTTGTTAAAAATCTCACTCCCCTTGTCTTTTTAATTGTCTCCCATACCTTTTGAATCAATATCATGGTAGGATAAGCCGTTCCAAACTTCCTGAATCCCCCCGCCTCCAATCCCTGAACCAATGGGTCCCTTCCCACTAACCAGATGAAAATCCGTTGAACCGAGCTCAGTCCATTCACCTCTCCCCAACTTCTAATCTGCTGACCCTACGCTGCCAAAAAATAGATCCAGGGATTCGGAAGGGCCAGTCCTCCCCCATCTTTAGGCCTCTGAAGCAAATCCAGCCTAATTCTTGGCTGTTTCTTCCCCCAAACAAGGTCTCGAAATATAGTTAATGGTGTGAAACCACTTTCGGGGCAACCAAACGGGGGAATTATGTAATACATACAATAATTGGGGCATAAGAATCATTTTGATTAAGTTTATCCTTCCCACCACTGAAAGGTATAGTTTGCACTACGCCCCTATTTTCTTCCTAAACCTGTCCAGCAATAGGGACAGATTCAGATCGACATAGCTCGAAAGAGGAATAGACACTTGAACACCCAAATATTTGAACAGCTTACTACCTTCCCCTGATATTGGGATGTCATCGCCCCCTTTATCCACTATCAAGATATTTGACTTCTCCCAATTGATTTCAAGACCTGATATATCACCAAATGTCCTGAGAATATTCAGCGCTCCCTTCAAGGCCTCTCCAGAATTTTCTAAAAAATAGTAGCATGTCATCTGCATATAGGCCTATTTTATCCTCTATCATGCCATACCGGAACCCCCTAACCGAAACCGAGTTCCTAAATGTCTGTGCTAGGGGTTCCACTTCCAACACAAAAACCAGCGGAGATAGCGGCCACCCCTGCCTAGTCCCCCATATAGGCCAAAACTTCCAGACAGCTCTCCATTAACTCTCACCCTAGCAGTCGGAGAAGAATACAATAACCTCACCTATGAGATAAAAGTCGGCCCGAAACCAAAAGATCTCAGAACCTCCCAAAGATAGCACCATTCAACACCATCAAATGTTTTATGCGCATCCAGTGAGACTACAACTCTATTACCCTCATTGTCAGACGGCAGCTGCAAGTTCAGGAACAATCTTCGTAAATTAATCGCTGTAGACTTATTTGGCATAAAACCAGATTGATCAGGATGGACCAGATTCTGGACCACACTTGCCAACGGGTTAGCCACTACCTTAGCCAAAATCTTAACATCCGCCGTCAGCAACGAAATCGGCCTATATGACTCCGCCAATCCCGGGTCCTTACCTTCCTTTAAAATGACCACTACTATCGCCTCTCTCATGGACGCCAGCAACTCTCCCTCCCTCCCTATCTTTAATTTAGCCACTGAAATATCCAATAAATACTTATATATCTCAACCGGGAGACCATCAGCTCCAGGGGCTTTGTTATTAGTCATTGACATGATGGCAAGTTTAATCTCCTCCTCCGTTATAGGTTCATCCAACCTCCTCCTATCATAGTCCCCTATTCTGGGAAGTTTCGCCTCACCCAGGAAGTTTACTATGTCCCCCAATGTAGCCCTCAACCCAGATGAATACAGTTGCTCATGAAAACTTCTAAACTCACCCAGGATATCTACTACATCTATCAACACAGTACCTCCAACTGTTCTTAATTTGAACACATACGATGATTCTTTCTGTGCCGCCATTACCACCGAAAGCAAGTGCCCCCCTCTTTCTCCTTCCTCAAAAAACTGTAATTTCTGAAAAGCTCTTCTTTCCACTTTTTTCACATACAACTTATTAACCACTTTCTGGGCTTCCCTTGGTCTACATTGAGTTACCTCAGATGGGTCCGACAACATGTCCCTTTCTGCTCTTTCTAATTTCTCAATGATCTCCCTATCATCCATCCTAGTCTTGGATTTACATCTAGAAATCTCCCTAAAAAGAAGGCCCCTCAGAAAAGCTTTCAAACTACCCGCTTATCAGCGCTATCTTCATTAAACTGCCAGTATTCTGTGATCTACTTCTTTATGTTATCCATATTAATATGTTCAAGCCACAGGGGGTGAAATTTCCACCCACCTCCCCGTCCAATCCTCCCACCTGCCCGTTTAATTAAGAGTTATATAGGTTTGTGGTCCGAAATAACTGAGTCGTGAGATATTCTATCCCACAAATCATGTGCGTCATTAAATCATTCCCCAATGCCAGGTCAATCCTGGAAAGCGAGCCGTGAGTTGCAGAATAACAGGAATAACAGATTACATTCTCATTCCTCACTCTCCAGAGGTCCACCATCTCCAAATCTGTCATATAATTCCCAAACATTGACAATTTTTTAGTGCCTTTGCCTAAACCTTTCTTATATCTGTCCCTCTCTTCATTCATCACATTATTGACATCCCCAAAAATTAACAGTGGTAATTAGTGTTGAGCATTCCGATGCTGCAAGTATCGGGTATCGGCCGATACTTGCTGTATCGGAATTTCCGATACCGAGATCCGATATTTTTGTAATATCGGATATCGGTATCGAAACAACATTAATGTAAAAAGGTGTAAAAGAAAGAATTAAAATAAAAAAAATCGCTATACTCACCTGTCCGACGCAGCCGGGACCTCAGCGAAGGAACCGGCAGCGTTGTTTGTTTAAAATTCGCGCTTTTACTTGCTTACGTGAATTCCCGGCTTCTGATTGGTCAGGGCGGCCATGTTGCCGGGACGCGGACCAATCACAGCAAGCCGTGACGAAATTACGTCACGGCTTGCTGTGATTGGTCCGCGTCACGGCAACATGGCCGCCATTAACCAATCACAAGCCGTGACGTCACGGGAGGCTGGACACGCGCTTATTTTGAAAAGCGCGCGTGTCCAGCCTCCCGTGACGTCACGGCTTGTGATTGGTCACGGCGCCATATTGCCGGGATGCGGACCAATCACAGCAAGCCGTGACGAAATTACGTCACGGCTTGCTGTGATTGGTCCGCGTCCCAGGAACATGGCCGCCATTAACCAATCACAAGCCGTGACGTCACGGGAGGCTGGACACGCGCTTATTTTGAAAAGCGCGCGTGTCCAGCCTCCCGTGACGTCACGGCTTGTGATTGGTCACGGCGCCATATTGCCGGGACGCGGACCAATCACAGCAAGCCGTGACGTAATTTCGTCACGGCTTGCTGTGATTGGTCCGAGTCCCGGCAACATGGCCGCCCTGACCAATCAGAAGCCGGGAATTCACGTAAGCAAGTAAAAGCGCGAATTTTAAAGAAACAACGCTGCCGCTTACAATCGCCGAGGTCCCGGCTGCGTCGGACAGGTGAGTATAGCGATATTTTTTATTTTAATTCTTTCTTTTACACATTTATATGGTTCCCAGGGCCTGAAGGAGAGTTTCCTCTCCTTCAGACCCTGAGAACCATCAGGGATACCGTCCGATACCTGAGTCCCATTGACTTGTATTGGTATCGGGTATCGGTATCGGATTGGATCCGATATTTTGCCGGTATCGGCCGATACTTTCCGATACCGATACTTTCAAGTATCGGACGGTATCGCTCAACACTAGGTAATCCCATACCTCGTTTATACAATTCAAATATTTCTTGAGCCCTTTTCTCAGAATATGGGGGTGGGAAGTAAACAGCCGCCAGACATAATGGTTGCCCATAAATTTTGCAAAATAACAAAACATAATGCCCATCTCTATCTACAGGATTCTCAATTTCTTCAAAAGGCGTGGACGCTCCAATCAGAATCGAGACCCCCCCTAGCATATGAAAAATACGTAGAGTGATAACTAGTGTTGAGCGATACCGTCCGATACTTGAAAGTATCGGTATCGGAAAGTATCGGCCGATACCGGCAAAATATCGGATCCAATCCGATACCGATACCCGATACCAATACAAGTCAATGGGACTCAGGTATCGGACGGTATCCCTGATGGTTCTCAGGGTCTGAAGGAGAGGAAACTCTCCTTCAGGCCCTGGGAACCATATAAATGTGTAAAAGAAAGAATTAAAATAAAAAATATCGCTATACTCACCTGTCCGACGCAGCCGGGACCTCGGCGATTGTAAGCGGCAGCGTTGTTTCTTTAAAATTCGCGCTTTTACTTGCTTACGTGAATTCCCGGCTTCTGATTGGTCAGGGCGGCCATGTTGCCGGGACTCGGACCAATCACAGCAAGCCGTGACGAAATTACGTCACGGCTTGCTGTGATTGGTCCGCGTCCCGGCAATATGGCGCCGTGACCAATCACAAGCCGTGACGTCACGGGAGGCTGGACACGCGCGCTTTTCAAAATAAGCGCGTGTCCAGCCTCCCGTGACGTCACGGCTTGTGATTGGTTAATGGCGGCCATGTTCCTGGGACGCGGACCAATCACAGCAAGCCGTGACGTAATTTCGTCACGGCTTGCTGTGATTGGTCCGCATCCCGGCAATATGGCGCCGTGACCAATCACAAGCCGTGACGTCACGGGAGGCTGGACACGCGCGCTTTTCAAAATAAGCGCGTGTCCAGCCTCCCGTGACGTCACGGCTTGTGATTGGTTAATGGCGGCCATGTTGCCGTGACGCGGACCAATCACAGCAAGCCGTGACGTAATTTCGTCACGGCTTGCTGTGATTGGTCCGCGTCCCGGCAACATGGCCGCCCTGACCAATCAGAAGCCGGGAATTCACGTAAGCAAGTAAAAGCGCGAATTTTAAACAAACAACGCTGCCGGTTCCTTCGCTGAGGTCCCGGCTGCGTCGGACAGGTGAGTATAGCGATTTTTTTTATTTTAATTCTTTCTTTTACACCTTTTTACATTAATGTTGTTTCGATACCGATATCCGATATTACAAAAATATCGGATCTCGGTATCGGAAATTCCGATACAGCAAGTATCGGCCGATACCCGATACTTGCAGCATCGGAATGCTCAACACTAGTGATAACACTTCCCAATCCACCTCCTTTTTAACACATCTACCTTTTCTGTAAGCAAATGTGTCTCCTGGAGACAAATGACATCCGGGCCCCGTTTTCTTACATATTCCATAATTGCCATTCTCCGAGTACCCTCCGCCAGTCCTCTTATATTCCAACTAACAATTTTAATTGTGTCTCCTACCATAAAGCCTCACAAATACAAATTCCTGACCCCTTGAAATAGGATTCTGTTCCTGGTAAGCTATAAATCCCAATTTCCAACAATAAACTTCTCCCGTGCTTCCACTACACTTTGGAGCTCTGTACCCCAACACATCAGGCTCTCGCCTACCATGGAAACCTTCAAAATGAAGACCCACCTCTTCCGACAAGCCTACAACCTGCAGCGATCCTCTGTCTTCTGAACTGCCACATGACCAAATCTACCCTCTCCTAGTGTATCCTCACCCATCCCCTGTACACTATAGGCCTCAAGGACACAGCCCTCTCCTGGTTCTCCTCCTACCTCTCTGATTGCTCCTTCACTGTATCTTTTGCCGGCTACTCTTCCTCTCCTTGTCCCCTTACTATCGGAGTTCCGCAAGGCTCAGTCCTAGGCCCCCTCCTCTTCTCTCTTTACACGGCCCCTATTAGACAAACAATCAGCAGATTTGGGTTCCAGTATCGTCTCTATGCTGATGACACCCAATTATACTCTTCTACCCCCGACATCACCCCTACCCTAATTCAAACTACCAAGGATTGTCTGTCTGCTGTCTCTAAGATCATGTCCTCCCTCTACCTGAAACTAAATTTCTCCAAAACGGAACTTCCTGTGTTTCTCCCTTCTACTAACTCACTCTACCAAACATCGAAATTACCCTGGAGGGTTCAACCATAACTCCCAAGCAGCATGCCCGCTGTCTTGGGGTCATATTCGACACCGAACTTTCCTTTACTCCCTATATCCGATCACTCACTCGCTCTTGTCACCTGCATCTTAAAAAACATCTCCAGAATCCGACCTTTTCTCACCTTTGAAACTGCTAAGACTCTTACTGTCGCTCTTATTCATTCTCGTCTGGACTACTGCAACTCTCTTCTGATCGGTCTCCCTCTTACCAAACTTTCTCCTCTCCAATCCATCTTGAATGCTGCAGCCAGAGTCATATTTCTGTCCAGCCGCTTCACCGATGCCTCCATCTTGTGCCAGTCATTACACTGGCTACCCATTCGCTACAGGGTCCAGTATAAACTCATCTCTCTTACCCACAAAGCTCTCCACAGTTCTGCACCGCCTTATATCTCTCCTCTCTCATCTCTGTCTATCGCCCTACACGTGCCCTCCGTTCTACAAACGACCTAAGGCTAACATCCCCCGTAATCCGAACCTCACACCTCCGTCTCCAAGACTTCTCTCGTGCTGCGCCAGCTCTCTGGAATGCACTTCCCCAGACGATCAGACTGATACCTAGCCCCGACCTATTCAAGCGCGCTTTAAAAACCCATCTCTTCAAACAAGCCTACCACATCAACTACTCAGTAAACTAACTTTGCTCTGTTCCCTCCTTCCAAATATTACTCTGAATCTGCACCCTACTATTCATCTGTCTCCACACCCTCCATACACATGATAACTGCACTTGATACTTGACTATTGCACTTAAACACACGGGCTGATGACCGGATCATGCAGCTTTATATGAAAATCCCTATTTATTATAATTGTCAGACCTGAAATAACGAGCACTTTTCATCTATTGTGTCCGCCCCATTTCCTTGTAGATTGTAAGCTTGCGAGCAGGGACCTCACTCCTAATGTCACTGTTTAAATTGTCTTAACTCGTACCGAGTGTTTGTACATGTCCCCGCTTAATTGTAAAGTGCTGCGGAATATGTTGGCGCTATATAAGTAAAAATTATTATTATTATTATTATTATTATTATTATATTAAGTTTTACAGCCATACCAGGTATCAAAAAAATCATATACCTGGTATAAAAAGTTTGTCATTTATTTGTTTCAGGTGGCCACATATAATTCTTTTGTGTCATACAAAAAAGCAGGAAATGCAGATACTTTCCTTGATTATCAGGAAAAAGTAATTGAAAATATTGTTTTTGGAAATTTTGTCCCCCAATCCTTTATAATCTGAAGATGACAGAAGACTCACTGAGCAACATTTGATGGCACTTATTCCAGCAACTGAAACAAGAAAGATCCCCAGAGAAGATGTCGTGTATGTTCCAAGAGAGGAATGAGGCATGATACCCGCTATTATTGCCCACAATGCCCATCATTGCCAGTCTTATGCCTCCATGACTGATTTACAATCTTCCACACAGAACCACGTTTTTAAACTGCTTTAACATTCAAGCATTTGGTTTATTTAGTGAGAGACACATCTGAGTAGAGCTGACTTAATTTCTGGGGGTAGGTGAGGGGGGGGATGTCTCCAGAGACACAAGCTGGGCACAATATATTGGGCACTACAATGACATGTTTGCAATTTTTGCTCTAAAACCTCCACTAACTGTTTCTGGAAATCATCCGTGTAGTGAAAATGGTCACTATATCCATAGATGAATAACCAGAGGGGTGTCATTTCCAAAATGGGGTCACTTCAGGGGAGATTCTGTTGTTCTGGCATTTAGCGGCTCTCCAAAGTGCCATAACAGAAGAATCTCCCCTGAAGTGACCCCATTTTGGAAATGATACCCCTCTGGGAATTGGAAATGACACCCTTCTGCGAATTCATCTATGGGTGTAGTGACCATTTACCTATCTACCTATTTTCCAATGTAAATTCTGGGTTTAAAACAACATTTCAGTGGTAAAAATGTAATTATTTTTCTTCACTGCCCAATGGTATAATTTTCTATGGAACAGCTGTGGTGTCAGTATGCTCACTGCACTACTAGAAGAATTCATTCAGGGAAGTATTGTGTAAAATGCAGTTACTTTTGGGGGCTTATGCTGTTCTGGCACCTCAGGGGCTCTGACAATGTGACATGTCACCCACAAACAATTCCCGCAAAATCTGCTCTTCAATATGGTGCTCCTTCCCTTCCGTGCTCTGCCATGCACCAAAACAGTGGTTTACCCCCACATATGGGATGTCAGCATACTCAGTAGAAATTGCTCAACAACTTTTGGGGTCCAATTTCACCTGTTACCCTTTGGAAAAAAATGAGGGTGAAAAGATTTTTTTGTGGAAAAAACGATTTTTTATTTTTACAGCTCTACATAATTAACATCTGTCTAGCACTTTGGGATTCAAAGTGCCCACTACACATATAGATAAGTTTTTTGGGGGGGTTTAGTTTCCAAAATGGGGTCACTTGTTGGGGGTTTCCACTATTTAGACACGTCAGGGGCTCTGACAATGTGACATGTCACCCACAAACAATTCCAGCAAAATCTGCTCTCCAATATGGCGCTCCTTCCATTCCAAGCTCTGCCATGCGCCCAAACAGTAGTATTCCCCCATATATGGGGTATCGGTGTGCTCAGGAGAAATTGCACAACAAATTGTATGGAGCAATTAATCCTGTTACCCTTATGAAAATGCAAAATATGGAGCTAAAAAGATTTGTGAAAATTTTTTTTTTATTATTTCCACTGCTCTACGTTATAAACTTCTGTGAAGCACCTGTGGGTTCAAGGTGCTCAGTACACATCTGGATAAGTTCCTTAAGGGGTCTAGTTTCCAAAATGGGGTCATGTGTGGGGTGTGTCCACTGTTTAGACACATCAGGGGCTCTCCAAACGCGACATGGCAACCGCTAATTATTCCAATATATTTTACATTCAAAATGTTAAATGGCGCACCTTCCCTTCCGAGCCCTGCCGTGTCCCCAAACAGTAGATTTCCCCCACATATGGGGTATCGGCATGCTCAGGAGAAATTTCAAAACAAAATGAATAGTCCATTTTCTCCTGTTATCCTTGTGAAAGTAAAGAAAATTAGGTCTAAAGGAAATTTTTTGTGAAAGAAAAGAATGTTTATTTTTTTCCTTCCACATTCCAATCATTCCTGTGAAGCACCTGAAGAGTTAATAAACTTCCTGAATGTGGTTTTGAGCACCTTAAGGTGTGCAGTTTTTAAAATGGTATCACTTTTGGGTATTTTCTGTCATACTGACCCCCCAAACTCACTTTAAATGCGAAGTGGGCCCTAAAAAATGGTTTTGTAAATTTTGTTCTAAAAATGAGAAATCGCTGGTTAACTTTTAACCCTTATAACTTCCTAACAAAAAAAATTGTGTTTCCGAAATTACGCTGATGTAAAGCAGACATATGGGAAATGTTATTTTTTAACTATTTTGTGTGATAGGACTCTGATTTAAGGGCATAAAAATTAAAATTTTCAAAATTGCAAAATTCTCTAAATTTTCGCCATATTTCCATTTTTTTAACAAATAAACGCAAGTTATATCAAAGAAATTTTACCACTATCATAAAGTACAATATGTCACAACAAAACAATCTCAGAATCACCAGGATTCGTTGAAGCAGAACTGAAAAAATTGGCCAGGTTACGAAGGCAAAAACAGGCACTGGCGCGAAAGGGTTAATATTTTGTTGCACAACATTTTGAGGTAATCACTACAATGAAACGATTCCTGTAACTGTCAATGAGACTTCTGCACCTCTCGACAGGTATTTTGGCCACTCCTCTGGAGCAAACTGCTCCAGTTGTCTCGTGTTTGAAGGTTGCCTTTTCCAGACGCCATGTTTCAGCTCTTTCCAAAGATGCTCAATAGGATTTAGGTCAGGGCTCATAGAAGGGCACTTCAGAATAGTCCAATGTCCCGGGAATTATTGCTGCGGGGAGAGCTGCACACAGCAACAAGGGAGCTGAGCAAAATGCCGGGTTACTAACCAGGTTACAAACAGGACCTGAACCATGTGACAGAGTAGAAGGTGGGCCAGCAAACTGAACCCTGAGAGAACAGGACATTAAGCATGTCCTAACCATGACAAGTTTTTCTGGGCTTTTATTTTACCATTCGTATTATCTGTCTGTTTGATTTGTCATCAATTTTCCTCCTGTAACCACGTCCAGGGAGGTTGGCTACAGTCCCATGGATCTTACATTTCTGAATCATATGTGCAACTGTAGTCACAGGAACATCAAGCTGCTTGGAGATGGTCTTATATCTTTTACCTTTAACATGTTTGTCTATAATTTTCTTTCTAATCTCCTCAGACAACTCTTTCCTTCGCTTCTTCTGGTCCATGTTGAGTGTGATACACACCATGTCACCAAACAGCACAGTGAGTATCTGTAGCCCTATATACAGGCCACTCACTGATTCCAAGATTGTAGACACCTGTGATGGTAATTAGTGGACACACCGCGATTTAACATGTCCCTTTTGTAACATTATTTTCAGGGGTACCATCATTTCTGTCCAGGCCTATTTCATGAGTTTTATTTTTTTTTTATTTGGTGGAAGCATGGTTGAAAAGCAATGTCTGACTTTCATTTGTTCATTTTCATAAATTTCGTATTACTTTTCTCAGATTCAAGATATTTTTGTGACCATAGTCGGTTTTTCTGTCATTAAACGAGGGGTACCAACAATTTCGACCACATATGTATAGATTATAACCCTCAGTGAATTAGTTTGTAAAATGGAATCACTTTATGGGGATTTCGACTATTCTGGTTTTCTGTCATTTAGTCATATTAGGGCTTGTGCATATGATGTGTCCAATCTCATCTGGGATCTGTTCCTGCTGTCCAGCTGGAGTAATCTGCTCCTACTTCAGCCTAATGGAAAGTACCACACCCTACTAAAGCTCAAAGCACATGGCCGGACCCTGCCAGAAACAGCGTTGTTCTCCTCTGGTTCAGTCCTCTGTGCTCAGCTTGCGGCTTGTGTATTTGTTTACTGCTGTGACCATGGCCCGTTTACTGACTACTCTTGTGTCTTCTGATTCTGTATTCTGTCCTTCCGGTTCTGTCTCAGCTACCTGACTATTCTTCTTGCCATCTAATACCACAGAATAGCAGGTAACACCATGGTCCAAGCCTAGGGGTCCCAGTGTAAGTCCAGATCCATATAATGGTGTTAAAGGGCAATAAGCAAGGCAATCCTTGGGATATGGAAAGCAGAGAAGATAGTGCCAAGCATGTTCATGGTGGAGATCTTTTGAGCTGCCAGTTGACAACGAACAGTGTTCCCAATACATTGTGTCTGCAAACTATTCCAGCTAGATCTGCATTCAAACAACTAAATGGTGCTCCTTCCCTTCTGAACACTGCCATGTGCCCAGAGAGTAGTGTACAATCGTATGTAGGGTATTGTGAGAAGCTGGAAAATAATTTGTAAGATCCATTTTTTTTCTATTATCCTTTGTGAATAATTCCAAAGTTATCACCACATAAAGTGACACATGTCAGATTGTAAAAATGGGGCTGATTAAGAACACAAAACTGGCTGAAGGAAGAGGTTAAATCAGAGTATTGTGGACACTACTGTAATCAAAAACTGACTATAGACAATAACATCTACTGAAATGCTCAAACTGAACAGTCTCCATCAGTAATAAATGAGGAGCTAGTGGTGAAACCTCTCTGGGGGAATTAGAGCACGGGGCTCGGGGACTTCACAATCTAAACTATCGGAAGCTCCAATATTTTCTGTCAGATGAGTTTCAAGAAGAAATATTACACATTTATAGAGAACTGTGTATAATAGTGCAGAGCGGAGATGTCTTATAGGGAACCTGTCAGCAGGATTGTGCTCAGTGACTACAGACACTGTCAGGTCGGTGCCGTTATACTGATTACACCGATACCTGGTGATGAAATCCGTCTTGTGGTTGTTGTTTAATCTGTATTTGTAGTTTTCAGTTAATGAGATTGTCGTGCTCTGGGGCGGGGCTGTGGGCGGTGCTTTATGCGGTGCTCTGATTACATATGCCTCTGTATTGGCTTATGACAGGTCATACGGTCGATTGCGGCGCCTGTGCAATAGCATCTATAAGTAAGAGATAGAAGCTACTGGACAGATGCCGCTGGTGTCATTTTGCTGGATGTAATTTTTTTTCTAAGCCTCCCAATAGCCACAATATTATAGGCATTATCAACAATAATATCAACACTATTATATGCATTATGTAACATGGGGGCAGGTCAGTGAGGGGTCAGCGACCTGTCATAAGCCAATACAGATGAATATGTAAACAGAGCAGCACATAAAGCTCCGCCCACAGCCCCAAACAAAGTCCCGCCAACAGCCCCACCCCAGAGCACCACATAAAGCCCCATCCACAGCCCCACCCCAGAGCACCACATAAAGCCCCGCCCCAGAGCACGAGAATCTCATTAACTGAAAACTACAAATACAGATTACACAGCAGTAAACCAGAGTTGCATTCATTTATGGTGGACCATTGGAGCTACTGTGAATCCTGACCAGAAGATTAGAGAAAATAATGTTGCTCCCCATTTCGGGAGAGATTGTGCAGTAATCTGAATTTTTTAGGATCAAAAACAATGTAATTTATGAGGTGGAGTGAATCCATGAAACCAGGACTGGAGCCAACACATCTCCTGCAGGCAGGAATAAATGTATATTACAGCCATCAGCCACGCACAGTTCAGAGATATATCATGGCACCGGTGTGATGGGTTTATGTAGATTATCACAATCCTCCTTGAAGTTAGTCGGTTTTAATACAAATTGAAAAGTCAGGATAAAGGGAAACTCTGTTATTGTCCAGAAATTCACACTTGGCCTCACTGCACATTTAATGTTGTCGATCATAAAAGTGAAGTTTGGCCAGAAAGACTGGACCTGGTCTTGTAGGGACCATATGATCACATTCAGCAGCACAGAAGGGAGAGAAGGGAGATTCATCCGATAAGATCTCAGGGATCTAGGAAGCCAACAGCATCATTACCCTCCGCTTTCTCTTACAGGCCCATCATAATATTTTTCTTTACGTGATTTTCTATCTTGTCAGCACACTCTACGTACGCTGTCATTTGGCTTTATAGGTCACAGATCTGGGCAGGTAACAGCGTCTCCTAAACCCAGGGGGTAGGTGGATCTACCAGGTTGTAAGTTCTATAGAAAAGGGCTCTCAATGACCAAAGTCATTAGAACAGTTTTGGGTGGAGGAGAATGTTGTGGTCTAGAGGCAAAATGGCGATCATGGTAATACGGCCGGACTACACCACCGATAAAGCAGCCACAGCCGGTGATGAGAAGAATCTGTGACCTCTCTGCATTTAGTGGTTACTACTCACCTGGGTAGTCATATGTGGGAATCTCCTCTTTACACCACTCATCCCCCCTCACATATGTCTCTGTAGTATTAATATGGGTCAGATCTTCACCCTGAAACAAATATTATAAAAGTCACCGACAGATGGAGAAGTCACATCTATGATCAGCTCTAATCCTGCCATCTCCACCGTTCTCATTACACAAGTATAAAACATATACCGTATTTTTCGGACTACAAGACGCACTTTTTTCCCCAAAAATGTAAGGGGAAAATGGGGGTGCGTCTTGTAGTCGGAATATACTTACAAATTACCGTATGCGGCAGCGGCGGCGGTCCCGATGCAGCCTCCCTTCCCATGCTGGTGCAGCTGTGACTGTGCTGCGGGCAGGGGCTGTGCTGCGGGGCTGTGGCAGCGGCTCTCTGGGCTCAGTGGGGGCTCCGACAGCATTTCGTCAAAGCCCGGAGGCCCCCCGCTCATCCAGCATGTTGCGGTGGCCTACGAGAACATGGGCGCCGGGAAAATGGCGCACGCTCAGATTCAAATCTCGTCAACGAGATCTCGTCTCCCGAGATCTCGGGGCGAGATCTCGCAACAAGATCTGAATCTGAGCGTGCGCCGGCTCGGCGGCCATTTTTCCGGCGCCCATGTTCTCGGAGGCCACCGCAACATGCCGGATGAGCTGGGGCCTCCGGGTTTTGACGAAATGCTGTCGGAGTCCCCACTGAGCCGCTGCCACAGCCCGGCAGCACAGCCCCTGCCTGCAGCACAGCCCGGAGCCCAGACACTGCCCCGGGGCCCAGCCACTGCCTCGGAGCCCAGCCACTGCCCCGGGGCCCAGCCACTGCCTCGGGGCCCAGCCACTGCCCTGGAGCCCAGCCACTAACCCGGGGCCCAGCTACTGCCCCGGGGCCCAGCCACTGCCCCGGGGCCCAGCCACTGCTCCGGGGCCCAGCCACTGCCCCGGGGCCCTGCCACTGCCCCGGGGCCCAGCCACTGCCCCGGAGCCCAGCCCCTGCCCCGGAGCACAGCCCCTGCCCCGGAGCACAGCCCCTGCCCCGGAGCACAGAGCCTCCACCTCTACCCAAGCACAGAGCACCAGCCTGGGATGGGATTTCCTGGAGGCCAACGCACCAGCCTGGACCACCGAAAGACCCCTGTGACCACTTCTCCACCTGTGCCGATCCCTTCACTGGTAAGCTGAATTCGGACTGTAAGACGTACCCCCATTTGAAACATTTTTTTTTTCCTTATTTTTATTCTGAAAATTTGGGGTGTGTCTTATGGTCCGGT
Organism: Ranitomeya variabilis; assembly: GCF_051348905.1. NCBI lineage: Eukaryota > Metazoa > Chordata > Amphibia > Anura > Dendrobatidae > Ranitomeya > Ranitomeya variabilis. Next base: position 769,847,178 of record NC_135235.1, on the reverse strand, counting down.
GCGTCTTATAGTCCGAAAAATACGGTAATACTGGTGGATAAAACAAGACTGAGCACAAGACCTTCACCGACGTCTACACATCATAGGGGAGATCTCCTGACACCTTCTCTCCATCTACCTGATGGTCCTGAGGAGCACTGGGATCTTCTTGTTTACAGTCCTGTGGAAGAAGAGGACGGGGACATCTCTCTGGTGTTGTCCTCTTACTGGACAGATCTGGAGGAAACACATACAGGGAGTGAATTCATTCTTTACATATAGATAATTATAGAATTCCATGGATGAGAAAAAAGTGGATAGCACTCACCGATCCTTTAAAATTCCATTCTTTATTCAGTAACGATTAAAAAATCATCATGGCCCGGAGAGTGAGAACAGGAGTGTGTAGTTGCAGATGCTGACAACGGCCGTTTCGCGCTATTACAGTGCTTCTATGGGTCAATGCTGTTCTCACTCTTCCAACCATGATGATTTTTTAATCGTTGCTGAATAAAGAATGGAATTTTAAAGGATCGGTGAGTGCTATCCACTTTTTTCTCATCCATGGAATTCATCACTATGTCAGAATCCTGAGGTACAGCTTGCAATTGCACATTACACCTGCGGCGCATAGACCCAGTAATATTAGCGGTGCTGTCTCCTTTTTCTTTTGGTATGACAGATAATTATAGGCCGTGTGTATTTTGTCCTGTCTATTACCTGGAGATGTGAGGGGCTGGGGAACCTCCATTATGACGTTCTTGTACAGATCTCTGTGTCCTTCTAAATACTCCCACTCCTCCATGGAGAAATAGACAGCGACATCCTGACACCTTATAGGAACCTGACACATACAATGATACCGTCATCCCCCCGATCCCTTCATAGTGTTACTGTATAATGTCCCAGCATTCCCAGCAGTGTCACCTCTCCAGTCAGCAGCTCAATCATCTTGTAGGCGAGTTCTAGGATCTTCTGGTCATTGATGTCCTCACGGATCAGGAGGTGAGGTGGAGGCCCCGTGATTGGGCTCAGGGGTCTTCCCCATCCCTCAGACACAGGGTCCTGACAGCGCTCACTAGAGGTCTTCTTCACCACTGTGTAATCCTGGTAATGGACAGACACATTAATAAATCTCACTACAGACATTTCCAGAGTCCTCACCTCTCCAGTTCTGTCCATCTGTTATTCCCATAGATAAGAATGATGTAATGTGACGTCATCAGAATCTCTCACCTCTCCAGTAAGCCGGAAGAGGATCTCTAGGGTGAGGTGTAATATCCTCTCCACCATCTTGTCTCTGTCCATATCCATCTGTGATGGGTAAATCAGGAAAATTGTCTTTTGTAGAAGATCTTCACTGAGAGGATACGATATTGTAGAGACCTGAATGAGAAGATGAGCCGATGTAACATCATAAGAATCCTGTAATAATACAATTACTGGAGATAATAAGGGAAACATATGAGGAGATTTATTATTTTACAGTATTTAGTTTCCTTCTTTACATCTACTAATAAATCCTATATATTTAGGCCACAGACAACAAGCAGTTTCTTCCTCGGAGTCGGCAGCTGAATACGTTTCTCATAGACTCATCTTCCATAACGCTAATTCTCGTCTCATTTACCGACCCTGGAATCAGCATTAGCAATACTGCAGGAGATATTCATTACACGCGACATGAGAAATAACTACTTCATGATGAGGACGACATCTTCACCTTCTACTACAGCTCTAGAAACATATTTGGCCAGAGTCGGTCACTGACTCCATCACCACCGGCCGTCTATATGAAGGTTTCCCGTCTTCCCCGCACTGTAATCTTCTATCATGTTAGATCTCAGCTCTGATTCACACACAGAAGTTTGAGGCTTTTAGAAAATATTTTTTGTTTCCACAATCAACGCGGACAGAAATGATCTGATCCCAAAGTCTCCATGTACAGTGATTTATGGGGTTTATTTCTGGCCTTAGGCTTTCCGATATTACAAGAAAAACAGCAGAAAAAAACAGATATTAAAATGTTTCTAAAGAAAATTGCCCCCAACAATTCTTTGAAAAAGAAAAAAAACATGAAAAAAGCAGAAGACACATTTTATAATTTTTAACATGTTAAACATTTATTAAAAATAAATTAATCTTTTTGTGCACCAGAACATAGATGTGCACCGCAGGGATGGCACAGATGAGGCTTCAACAAAAACCCTGGCAGATTGACCACTTGCTGCTGTGAAAAGAGAACATGACATCTAAGGCTGGTTTTACATTTGCGGTTGTGTCCGCAGCGTTTGTGCCGCAATTTTCCGCATGCGTCGTGTATTCCTATCTTTAACATTAGGGACGCAGGTGACTGCGATCGGTAGCGTGTTGCCACGTTGGACGACGCATGCATCGTTTCGTAAACGCTACATGTAGTAATTTCAGAGGCGTCAATTTGCTGCCTCGAAACCTATGCGGTTGTCGGAAGGAATGCGGCAAAAAAACGCATTATGGTCTATGTGAACGCATGCGTTCGCAAGCATATGAGTTTGCATGCGTTTGTGAACGCATGCGTTGTACCACAGGAAAACCTGTCTAGACACGGATTAGCCACATACACACTGATAAAAGGAGGGAGTGGGCATTTGCAGTCCACAACTCAGCAGACTGGGAACAAGAGCAGACAGATGCAGGAAAGAAACTGGGAGGAATCAACACTCTGAACAATGCATCAAAGCCAATATCTTTATTTTCTATTTTCTGTCTCTATATGTCCTAATTTCTGTTTTTTTTCTGATTCTGCATGCATCAGAATGTCGTCATCTTCTTCTGAGGAGGAGCAACGTCCTGGGCCTACACAAGTCGAACATGTCAGTGAAGTGAGTACTCACCTCCTCAGATTGGTAAGTATTCTCTGTCACATCTACACATGTGACAAAGTTTTTTTTTTTCATTTTTTAGAGCAGTTCTTCCACTGCGGTAGAGACTGAGCAGGAGCAGCGTGGAGACGGTCGGGTGGCAAGGCGGCAGCGTGTAAGTATACCTGGCTGACTGCTTATTGTATCCTGACTTTACTATTCTTGAATGTTCATTTCTTTACTTTCCTCTTTCTTTACCTTTTTCTTATTGACTCCTTTTTTTTCTTGACTTTGAATATTCATGCCAGTTTTCTGTCTCTGTTGTTTTCTTCCTTTTCCTTATGTTAATGTTTCTAACATTAATGTCTTTATTTTTTAGGTTCTTGAACGGGATGAGGACTCATTGACAATGATATCCTCATCTCCCTGGTCCATGAGCGAGTCCCATTGTGGGACACCCAAGTTCTGCAGCACTCGGACAACGTGACGATCTGGCGGCTATGGAATGAGGTAGCCAAAGCGATGTGGGATGGCTGGGACAATGCCCCGACACGGGTCCGAAATGCATTTTGTAAGTATTGCAATGCGGTGTGCTGCAGCAGTGACCTTGGCCAGGATCACACAAGTGTGTGTGATGAGAGAAACTCCTGAGAGCCGGCTTCCTAGTGGTTCTGGAGCAAGGATCCACAAATATAAATATTACCTCATCCTTGCATTTTTGAGACCGGTCCTTGCCCAGAGAACGTAAGTATTTTTTGTGGTGTAATGGGTTGTGTTGTATTGCCTAATCTATAGTGTTGAGCGATACCTTCCGATATCAAGAAGTATCGGATTGGATCGGCCGATATTCAAAAAATATCGGATATCGCCGATACCGATACCAATGCAAGTCAATGGGACACAAATATCGGAATGTAAATAAGCCCTTTCTGTCCTTCTACATCCTGTTCCTGAGGAGGGAAGAGTGTGGGCGGTGCGTGGGCAGACACTGTGCATGTCTGTGTGTGCGGGTGGGGTCTTTGTGGGCCTGCCGGGGATTTGTACGGGCATCTCGGGGGTCTGTGCAGACTGCCGGGGGTCTGTGCGTGCCTGCTGGGGCTCTGTATGTGCCTGCCGGGGCTCTGTGCGTGCCTGCCGGGGCTCTGTGCGTGCCTGCCGGGGCTCTGTGCGTGCCTGCTGGGGCTCTGTGCGGTGTGCTGGGGCTCTGTGCAGCATGTCGGGGCTCTGTGCGGGCTGCCGGGGCTCTGTGCGGCCTGCCGGGGCTCTGTGCGGCCTGCCGGGGCTCTGTGCGGCCTGCCGGGGCTCTGTGCGTGTGTGCAGGCATCGTCCGATGGAACTACAAGTCCCATCGGACGATGCCTGTGACAGTGATTGACAAATTAGCCAATGATGGGACATTAGTAGTCCCATCATCCGGCTAATGTGCTGAATGTAAAAAAAAAAAAAAAATACTACATACATACTACATACATACTACATACAATACATTCATACATTACATACAATACATGTGCAGCGCCCCAGAGTCCTGGTCGTTGCAGTACTGATGCTCCGTCGCTAAGGGGGGCTGTGGTACGTCTGATGACACTGAAGGAGTTCACCTGACCAGGTATCACAGACACCAATACACTTCACAGTCTGGCCTCCAGGGGGAGCTAAGGGTGCTATGTATTAGGCCACTCCTCACAGTCTGGTAAAACTGGGGGTTGGATAGGAAGTTAGACAGAAAGCTGACTGGGGATCGAACAGGCAACATCCAGTGGCAGGAGGTGTTGCGGGGAGAGACTCAGGGGGGTCCTTGTCAGGGGTGGGATCCTGACAGAGGCCTAGCGAACTGAGAGAACGTTACGGGACCGCGCCTGCACCTGATCGCGGCGGTGCCCTAAGAAAGGACAAGAAGCGAGGTTTATTGTGCTGAGTGAGAAACGAGATCAACGCAACAAGGAGAATACCAGTAGGAGTCGTGCTGTAAGACGAGGCAACATCCTACTGAGGCGCGCAACCGGTGGCCAGAACGCCGAGGAAGTATAGAGCTCCAGGCCTAACTTCAAACCTACGGCAGGACAGTCAGTTATAGGCGGGCTGTCTCACTCAAATCACCTAGGAAGACACAGGGAGGGCAACAACAGGAGAGGGGCGACTCTAGGGTCCCGGAAGACCTCCGAGCCTCCCCGTCATACGGGTGCGTCTTAGCCATATCATCTGGCGGGCGAAGAAGAACATCAGAATCGAGTTGTGAGGGAACACGAGAAACAGACACAACAGTTGTGGGGACTATCCCGTAAGCACAGCAGGGGAGGACTACAACACACAAGCGCTAGAAGGTAGGCACAGATTTCCACCTGCAAAGGGAACTCTGAAGGTGCCATCGGACCGGCTGGACTTGCGCAGCCCGGTTAACCGTATTCCGGACTGAGGATCCAGAAGCCTTCAGTAAAGAGGTAAAGAGACTGCAACCTGGTGTCTTTGTTATTTACTGCGACCTGCACCGCACCATAACATCATCCCATACCTCCACCTTTATTGTACGCCCCTCAGCAGGGTCACGGACCGGGCCTAGCCACCGTGACAACCCCAGAGCAGAGACTCAGAGGCCCAGTACCGGGTACCCCTCGGCCCTGCGGTGGTGGGGGCGCTACACATGCATACAGACATACAGTACATATAACAGAGTGCATACTTGCCATCACTTGTCACTTTGTTCCCCGAAGCCAGTGTCATCTGTAACAAAGATTAAAATAAAAAGAACCAATATACTCCCTGTCCGCAGAAATCCACGAGTGTCCCACGACGATCTCCCGTGGAGAACGGCAGCATCAGCTGATGTGACCGCTCTCTAGGATCTCCAGGAACACAATGACGAGAGGAAGGTATCCTTCCACACTGTATTCCTCCGCCACTGTAAAAAATATAGTCCCTAGTCTCACTTTTGGCATTGCTGTGTGAGAAATTTTCCCACGCAGCAATTGCCATAAAGTGAGACTTTGTCCTAAGGTAACCTCTCAGTGATGCACTTATGATCTGGTGGCCTAGGAGCAGCATGAGACGTACTCTAGAGAAGGTGGTACCTGTACTGACCGTAGACCCTGATCTTAACACCGCAACTAGAAGTAGCCGTGGGATGTACCTGACACTCCCTAGACACCTCGTCACAGCCGGAGGACTAAATACCCCTAGAGATAGAAACGGAAAACTATCTTGCCTCAGAGAAAATCCCCAAAGGATAGACAGCCCCCCACAAATATTGACTGTGAGAGGAGAGGGAAAAAACATACGCAGACTGAAATCAGGATTTAGCAAAGGAGGCCGGTCTAACTAAATAGAAAGGATAGGACAGAGTACTATGCGGTCAGTATTAAACACTAGAAAATATCCACCACAGAAAATACAAAAATCTCCACATCTAACTAAAGATATGGAGGGTATATCTGCATCTCCAGAGATACCAGCTTGGCTGAACAAATCCTTATACAGACCAAGCTGGACAAGACAAAACAAGGAAATGTACTGAACTATAGGCCCACAGCATGTGGACTGCAGAAAACAAAGCCAGAACTTATCTTTGTTGAAATAAACAGCAAGCAGGAGAGACCAAGCAGGGATGTGAATCCTCCAGGAACAATGGACAACTGGCACTGACTAAAGGGTCAAGCCAGACTAAATAGCCCAGTCAGAATTGTAATAAGTGGAGACACCTGATGATCCAAAGACAGCAGCTCTACCACTTATAACCACCGGAGGGAGCCCAAGAGCAGAATTCACAACAGTCCCCCCCCTTGAGGAGGGGTCACCGAACCCTCACCAGAGCCCCCAGGCCGATCAGGATGAGCCAAATGAAAGGCACGAACCAAATCGTCAGCATGAACATCGGAGGCCACAACCCAAGAATTATCCTCCTGGCCATAACCCTTCCACTTAACAAAATACTGAAGCTTCCGCCTCGAAAAACGAGAATCCAAAATCTTCTCAACCACATACTCCAACTCCCCATCAATCGACACCGGGGCAGGAGGATTGTTGTGAACTCTGTTCTTGGGCTCCCTCTTGTGGTCACAAGTGGTACTGTGTGAGTGCTGTCTTTGGGCTCCCTCTGGTGGCTCTTTTTGTCATTCTGCGGGTCTTTGGCTGGGATCAGCTGTCTCATCATCTGCTAGTTGGTTCCCTATTTAGCTCACCTGAACCTTCAGTTGTTGCCTGCTGTCGATGTATTCAGTGCTCTTCTGATCTCTCCTGACTACATTCGTCATCAGTCTCTCCATGAGAAGCTAAGTTTCTGTTTGTTCATTTTTTGCTCATCAGTGTTCAATATGTTTCTTTGTTTATGATGAGTTCTGTCCAGCTTGCTAATATGTGATTTCCTCGCTTGCTGGTGGCTCTAGGGGGCTGAGTTTCTCCCCTCACACCGTTAGTTGGTGTGAGGGTTCTTGAACTCTCAGCGTGGATATTTTTGTATAGGGTTTTTTACTGACCGCACAGCTTCCTATCTGTCTTCTGCTATCTAGTGATTAGCGGGCCTCATTTGCTAAATCTGTTTCATTTCTACGTTTGTATTTTCCCCTTACCTCACTGTTATTATTTGTGGGGGGCTTTTTATATCTTTGGGGTTATTTCTCTGAGGCAAGTGAGGTCTTTGCTTTCTCTCTAGGGGTAGCTAGTTTCTCAGGCTGTGTCGAGACGTCTAAGAATTCTAGGCACGTTCACCGGCTACCTTTAGTGTGTGCGGTTAGGATCAGGATTGCGGTCAGTCCAGTTACCACCTCCCTAGAGCTCGTCCTATGTTCTGTTACTTAGCTGGTCAGTTCTGTGATCCTCAGCCACTAAGGATCATAACAGTACAGCAGGCCCTAAAGTGTTTAATGCATCGCAGAAGCGGGATAGGAGAAGTCCTGAGTGCATTTTTTTTTTCCTTTGCTGCAGTTTGTCCAGCTTCTCTCTTCCCCTTAATCTCTGGGTGGCTCTGAGTTCAGCTGCAGACATGGATATTCAGAGTCTGACTTCTAGTATGGATCATCTTGCTGCAAGGGTGCAAAGCATTCAGGATTTTGTTGTTCACAGTCCTATGTCAGAGCCAAAAATTCCTATTCCTGAGTTGTTTTTTGGAGATAGATCTAGGTTTCTGAATTTTAAGAATAATTGTAAATTATTTCTTTCGTTGAGACCTCGTTCCTCTGGTGATTCCGCTCAGCAAGTTAAAATTGTTATCTCCTTATTACGTGGTGACCCTCAAGATTGGCCATTCTCCCTGGCGCCAGGAGACCCTGCATTGCTGAATGTGGATGCGTTTTTTCTGGCGCTTGGATTGCTTTATGGGGAACCTAATCATGAGAACAAGGCAGAAAAGGCTTTGCTGGCCCTCTCTCAGGGTCAGGATGAAGCAGAGGTGTATTGTCAAAAATTTAGGAAGTGGTTGGTGCTTACTCAATGGAATGAGTGTGCTCTGGCTGCAAATTTCAGAAAAGGTCTTTCTGAAGCCATTAAGAATGTTATGGTGGGATTCCCCACGCCTGCAGGTCTGAATGAGCCAATGGCTTTGGCCATTCAGATTGATAGGCGTTTGCGTGAGCACAAACCTGCGCACCATCTGGCGGTGCTTTCTGAACAGAAACCTGAGTCTATGCAATGTGACAGAATTCTGACCAGAATTGAACGGCAAAATCATAGACGTCAAAATGGGTTGTGCTTTTACTGTGGTGATTCTGCTCATGTTATCTCAGCATGCTCTAAGTGCTTAAAAAAAAATCGCTAAATCTGTCACCGTTGGTACTATACAGTCCAAATTCATTTTGTCTGTTACTCTAATTTGCTCTTTGTCATCCTACTCGGTTATGGCTTTTGTAGATTCAGGTGCTGCCCTGAATCTGATGGATTTGTCATTTGCCAGGCGCTGTGGTTTTATCTCGGAGCCTTTAAAATTCCCTATTCCACTAAGGGGAATTGATGCTACACCATTGGCTAAGAATAAACCTCAGTACTGGACTCAAGTGACCATGTGCACGACTCCTGTACATCAGGAGGTGATTCGCTTTCTTGTGCTACATAATTTGCATGATGTTGTCGTGTTGGGTCTGCCATGGCTGCAGGTTCATAATCCAGTCTTGGATTCGATAGCTATGTCTGTGTCAAGCTGGGGTTGCCAGGGAGTTCATGGCGACGCTCCTTTGGTGTCGATTGCTTCTTCCACTCCTTCTGAAGTCCCTGAGTTTTTGTCGGACTACCGGGATGTATTTGATGAGCCTAGATCCAGTGCCCTACCTCCTCATAGGGAGTGTGATTGTGCTATAAATTTGATTCCTGGTAGTAAGTTCCCTAAGGGACGACTTTTTAATTTGTCTGTACCAGAGCATGCCGCTATGCGGAGTTATATAAAGGAGTCTTTGGAGAAGGGACATATATGCCCGTCCTCCTCCCCTCTTGGTGCAGGATTCTGTTTTGTGACCAAGAAGGATGGTTCTCTGAGACCTTGTATAGATTATCGTCTTCTAAATAAAATCACGATCAAATTTCAGTATCCTTTGCCATTATTGTCTGATCTGTTTGCTCGGATTAAGGGGTCCAGTTGGTTCACCAAGATAGATCTTCGTGGTGCGTATAACCTAGTGCGTATTAAGCAGGGTGATGAATGGAAAACTGCATTTAATACGCCCGAAGGCCATTTTGAGTACTTGGTGATGCCTTTTGGACTTTCTAATGCTCCTTCTGTGTTTCAGTCCTTCATGCATGACATCTTCCGAGAATATCTGGATAAATTTATGATTGTGTATCTGGATGATATTTTGGTCTTTTCTGATGATTGGGAGTCCCATGTGAAGCAGGTCAGGATGGTATTTCGGGTCCTGCGTGCCAATGCCTTATTTGTGAAGGGCTCAAAATGTCTCTTCGGAGTCCAGAAGGTTTCCTTTTTGGGTTTTATTTTTTCTCCTTCTACTATTGAGATGGACCCAGTCAAGGTCCAGGCTATTCATGACTGGACTCAGCCTACATCTGTTAAGAGCCTTCAGAAGTTCTTGGGTTTTGCTAATTTTTACCGTCGCTTCATCGCTAATTTTTCTGGCGTGGTTAAGCCCTTGACGGATTGACCAAGAAGGGTTCTGATGTGACTAATTGGTCTCCTGCGGCCGTGGAGGCCTTTCGGGAGCTGAAGCGCCGGTTTTCTTCGGCTCCAGTCTTATGTCAGCCAGATATCTCTCTTCCTTTTCAGGTCGAGGTTGATGCTTCTGAGATTGGAGCAGGGGCTGTTTTGTTGCAGAGAAGCTCTGATGGCTCTGTGATGAAGCCTTGTGCTTTCTTTTCAAGAAAGTTTTCGCCTGCCGAGCGGAATTATGATGTTGGTAATCGGGAGTTGTTGGCAATGAAGTGGGCATTTGAGGAGTGGCGACATTGGCTAAGCATCGTGTGGTGGTCTTGACTGATCACAAAAATCTGATTTATCTCGAGTCTGCCAAGCGGCTGAATCCTAGACAGGCTCGTTGGTCGTTTTTTTTCTCCCGTTTCGATTTCGTGGTCTCGTACCTGCCTGGTTCGAAGAACGTGAAGGCTGATGCTCTTTCTAGGAGTTTTGTGCCTGACTCTCCGGGAGTTTCAGAGCCGGCTGGTATCCTCAGAGAGGGAGTGATTTTGTCTGCCATTTCCCCAGATTTGCGACGAGTGCTGCAGGAATTTCAGGCGGATAGACCTGACCGTTGTCCACCAGAGAGACTGTTTGTCCCAGATAGATGGACCAGCAGAGTTATTTCCGAGGTTCATTCTTCGGTGTTGGCGGGTCATCCTGGGATTTTTGGTACCAGAGATTTGGTGGCTAGGTCCTTCTGGTGGCCTTCCTTGTCGCGGGATGTGCGTTCCTTTGTGCAGTCCTGTGGGATTTGTGCTCGGGCTAAGCCTTGCTGTTCTCGTGCCAGTGGATTGCTTTTGCCTTTGCCTGTCCCGAAGAGGCCTTGGACGCATATTTCCATGGATTTTATTTCGGATCTTCCAGTCTCTCAGAGAATGTCTGTCATCTGGGTGGTGTGTGATCGTTTTTCTAAAATGGTCCATTTGGTGCCCTTGCCTAAGTTGCCTTCCTCCTCCGATTTGGTTCCTCTGTTTTTTCAGAATGTGGTTCGTTTGCACGGTATTCCTGAAAACATTGTGTCTGACAGAGGATCCCAGTTTGTGTCCAGATTTTGGCGGACCTTTTGTGCTAAGATGGGCATTGATTTGTCTTTTTCGTCGGCCTTCCATCCTCAGACGAATGGCCAAACTGAGCGAACTAATCAGACCTTGGAAACTTATTTAAGATGTTTTGTTTCTGCTGATCAGGATGATTGGGTTACTTTTTTGCCATTGGCCGAGTTTGCCCTTAATAATCGGGCCAGTTCTGCTACTTTGGTTTCGCCTTTTTTTTGTAATTCTGGTTTTCATCCTCGTTTTTCCTCGGGTCAGGTTGAGCCTTCTGACTGCCCTGGGGTGGATTCTGTGGTGGATAGGTTGCAGCAGATTTGGAACCATGTGGTGGACAATTTGAAGTTGTTGCAGGAGAAGGCTCAGCGCTTTGCCAACCGTTGTAGCTGTGTGGGTCCCCGACTTCTTGTTGGGGATTTGGTATGGCTGTCTTCTCGTTATGTTCCTATGAAGGTCTCCTCTCCTAAGTTCAAGCCTCGTTTCATCGGTCCTTATAAGATTTTGGAAATCCTTAACCCTGTGTCATTTCGTTTGGACCTCCCAGCATCGTTTGCCATTCATAATATGTTCCATAGGTCTCTGTTGCGGAGGTATGTGGTGCCTGTGGTTCCTTCTGTTGAGCCTCCTGCTCCGGTGCTGGTTGAGGGAGAATTGGAGTACGTGGTGGAGAAGATCTTGGATTCTCGTATTTCTAGACGGAAGCTTCAGTATTTGGTTAAGTGGAAGGGCTATGGTCAGGAGGATAATTCCTGGGATGTCGCCTCTGTTGTTCATGCGGCCGATTTGGTTCATGCCTCCAATGTGGCTCATCCTGATCGCCCTGGGAGTTTTGATGAGGGTTCGGTGACCCCTCCTCAAGGGGGGGTACTGTTGTGAACTCTATTCTTGGGCTCCCTCTTGTGGTCACAAGTGGTACTGTGTGAGTGCTGTCTTTGGGCTCCCTCTGGTGGCTCTTTTTGTCATTCTGCGGGTCTTTGGCTGGGATCAGATGTCTCGTCATCTGCTAGTTGGTTCCCTATTTAGCTCACCTGGACCTTCAGTTGTTGCCTGCTGTCGATGTATTCAGTGCTCTTCTGATCTCTCCTGACTACATTCGTTATCAGTCTCTCCATGAGAAGCTAAGTTTCTGTTTGTTCATTTTTTGCTCATCAGTGTTCAATATGTTTCTTTGTTTATGATGAGTTCTGTCCAGCTTGCTAATATGTGATTTCCTCGCTTGCTGGTGGCTCTAGGGGGCTGAGTTTCTCCCCTCACACTGTTAGTTGGTGTGGGGGTTCTTGAACTCTCAGCGTGGATATTTTTGTATAGGGTTTTTTACTGACCGCACAGCTTCCTATCTGTCTTCTGCTATCTAGTGATTAGCGGGCCTCATTTGCTAAATCTGTTTCATTTCTACGTTTTTATTTTCCCCTTACCTCACCGTTATTATTTGTGGGGGGCTTTTTATATCTTTGGGGTTATTTCTCTGAGGCAAGTGAGGTCTTTGCTTTCTCTCTAGGGGTAGCTAGTTTCTCAGGCTGTGTCGAGACGTCTAAGAATTCTAGGCACGTTCACCGGCTACCTTTAGTGTGTGCGGTTAGGATCAGGATTGCGGTCAGTCCAGTTACCACCTCCCTAGAGCTCGTCCTATGTTCTGTTACTTAGCTGGTCAGTTCTGTGATCCTCAGCCACTAAGGATCATAACAGAAGATCAACAGAGGGAACAACGGGCACCACATATTTCCGCAACAAAGATCTATGAAAAACATTATGGATGGAAAAAGAGGCTGGAAGGGCCAAACGAAAAGACACTGGATTGATAATCTCAGAAATCCTATAAGGACCAATATACCGAGGCTTGAACTTAGGAGAAGAAACCTTCATAGGAACATGACGGGAAAACAACCAGACCAAATCTCCAACCCGAAGCCGGGAACCAACAAACCGACGACGGTTAGGAAAACGCTGAGCCTCCTCCTGTGACAACACCAAATTGTCCACCACATGAGCCCAAATTTGCTGCAACCTGTCAACCACAGAATCTACCCCAGGACAATCAGAAGGCTCAACCTGCCCCGAAGAAAAACGAGGATGAAAACCAGAATTACAAAAGAAGGACGAAACCCAAGTAGCAGAACTAGCCCGATTATTAAGGGCAAACTCGGCCAATGGCAAGAAAGCCACCCAATCATCCTGATCAGCAGACACAAAGCATCTCAAATAAGTTTCCAAAGTCTGATTAGTTCGCTCGGTTTGGCCATTTGTCTGAGGATGAAATGCGGAAGAAAAAGACAAATCAATGCCCAGCCTAGCACAAAAGGCCCGCCAAAACCTAGAAACAAACTGGGAACCTCTATCGGACACAATATTCTCCGGAATGCCATACAAACGAACCACATGCTGAAAAAACAACGGAACCAAATCAGAAGAGGAAGGCAATTTAGGCAAAGGTACCAAATGAACCATCTTAGAAAACCGGTCACAAACCACCCAGATAACCGCCATCCTCTGGGAAACCGGAAGATCTGAAATAAAATCCATAGAAATATGCGTCCAAGGCCTCTCAGGGACCGGCAAAGGCAAAAGCAACCCACTAGCGCGGGAACAGCAAGGCTTGGCCCACGCACAAGTCCCACAGGACTGCACAAAAGAACGCACATCTCGTGACAAAGAAGGCCACCAAAAGGACCTACCAACCAAATCTCTGGTACCAAAAAGCCCAGGATGGCCAGCCAACACAGAACAATGAACCTCAGAAATAACTTTACTAATCCATCTATCAGGAACAAACAGTTTCCTCACTGGACAGCGGTCAGGTTTATCAGCCTGAAATTCCTGAAGAACCCGTCGTAAATCAGGGGAGATGGCAGAAAGAATCACCCTTTCCTTCAGAATGCCAACCGGCTCAAGGACCCCAGGAGAATCAGGCAAAAAGCTCCAAGAGAGGGCATCAGCCTTAACATTCTTAGAACCCGGAAGATACGAGACCACAAAATCAAAACGGGAGAAAAACAGGGACCATCGAGCCTGTCTAGGATTCAGCCGTTTGGCAGACTCGAGGTAAATTCAGATTCTTATGATCGGTCAAGACCACAATACGGTGCTTGGCCCCCTCAAGCCAATGTCACCACTCCTCAAATGCCCACTTCATAGCCAACAACTCTCGATTGCCGACATCATAATTGCGTTCCGCAGGCGAAAACTTTCGAGAAAAGAAGGCACACGGTTTCATCAAGGAACCATCAGAATTCCTCTGAGACAAAACGGCCCCTGCCCCAATCTCAGAAGCGTCAACCTCAGCCTGAAATGGAAGAGAAACATCCGGCTGACGCAACACAGGGGCAGAAGTAAATCGGCGTATAAGTTCCTGAAAGGCAGAAACAGCCGCTGAGGACCAATTCGTCACATCAGCGCCTTTCTTCGTCAAATCTGTCAGGGGTTTAACCACACTGGAGAAGTTGGCAATGAAACGGCGATAAAAATTAGCAAAGCCCAAAAATTTCTGAAAGCTCTTCACGGATGTGGGCTGAATCCAATCATGTGTGGCCTGAACCTTAACCGGATCCATTTCTATAAATGAGGGAGAAAAAATGAAACCCAAAAAAGAAACCTTCTGCTCTCCAAAGAGGCACTTTGACCCCTTCACAAATAGAGCATTATCACGAAGGATCTGAAATACCATCCTGACCTGTTTCACATGAGACTCCCAATCATCGGAAAAAATCAAAACATCATCCAAATATACAATCATGAATTTATCAAGATAATTCCGAAAGATATCATGCATGAAGGACTGAAACACAGATGGAGCATTAGAGAGCCCGAATGGCATCACAAGGTATTCAAAATGGCCTTCGGGCGTATTAAACGCAGTTTTCCATTCGTCACCCTGCTTAATACGAGCAAGATTATATGCCCCTCGAAGGTCAATCTTAGTAAACCAACTAGCCCCCTTAATCCTGGCAAACAAATCAGAAAGCAAAGGCAAAGGGTATTGGAACTTGACCGTGATCTTATTCAAGAGGCGATAATCAATACAGGGTCTGTAACCATGAGAACCCCAGCACAATAGCATCATGCAAATTATGCAACACCAGAAAACAACAATCTTCCTGATGGGCTGGCGCCATGCACATGGTCAGCTGTGTCCAAAACAGGTTTATTTTTAGCCAACGGCGTAGCATCAATGCCCTCAACGGAATAGGGTCCTGCAAAGGCTGCAAGGGGAAACCACAACGTCTGGCAAATTCTAAGTCCATTAAGTTCAAAGCGGCGCCTGAATCCACAAATGCCATTACAGAAAATGACGATAATGAGCAGATCAGGGTAACAGATAATAGAAATTTAGGTTGTACAGTACTGATGGTAACGGAATTAGCGATTCTCTTTGTACGCTTTGGGCAATCAGAAATAACATGAGCAGAATCGCCGCAGTAAAAACACAACCTATTCTGACGTCTGAATCCTTGTCGTTCAGCTCTACACAAAATCCTATCACACTGCATAGGCTCAGGACTCCGCTCGGAGGACAACACCATAGTGTGCACAAATCTGCACTCGCGCAAGCGCCGATCAATCTGAATGGCCAGAGACATAGAATCACTCAGACCAGCAGGCGTGGGGAACCCCACCATAATATCCTTAACGGATTCAGAAAGACCCTTTCTGAAAATTGCCGCCAAGGCATCCTCATTCCATTTAGTCAGCACAGACCATTTTCTAAATTTCTGGCAATACAATTCTGCCGCTTCTTGACCCTGACACAGGGCTAACAAGGTCTTCTCAGCATGATCCACTGAATTAGGTTCATCATACAATAACCCTAGCGCTTGAAAAAAGGTGTCTACATTAAGCAAAGCAGGATCCCCAGATTCCAGGGAAAATGCCCAATCCTGAGGATCACCACGCAGCAGAGAGATGACAATTTTAACCTGCTGAATGGGATCACCAGAGGAACAGGATTTCAGAGCAAAAAACCGTTTACAGTTATTTTTAAAGCTCAAAAATTTGGACCTGTCCCCAAAAAACGAATGGAAAACTGCATTTAATACGCCCGTAATAGGCCATTTTGAATACCTTATGATGCCTTTCGGGCTTTCTAATGCTCCTTCTGTATTTCAGTCCTTCATGCATGATATTTTCCGCAATTATCTTGATAAATTCATGATTGTGTATTTGGATGATATTTTGATTTTTTCCGATGATTGGGAGTCTCATGTGAAGCAGGTCAGGATGGTATTCCAGATCCTTCGTGATAATGCTTTATTTATGAAGGGGTCTAAGTGCCTATTTGGAGTTCAGAAGGTCTCTTTTTTGGGTTTTATTTTTTCTCCCTCGTCTATAGAAATGGATCCTGTTAAGGTCCAAGCCATTCATGACTGGATTCAACCCACATCGGTGAAGAGCCTTCAGAAATTTTTGGGCTTTGCTAATTTTTATCGCCGTTTCATTGCCAACTTTTCCAGTGTGGTTAAGCCCCTGACCGATTTGACGAAGAAAGGCGCTGATGTGATGAATTGGTCCTCTACGGCTGTTGAGGCCTTTCAGGAGCTTAAACGCCGATTTTCTTCTGCCCCTGTGTTGCGTCAGCTGGATGTTTCTCTTCCTTTTCAGGTTGAGGTTGACGCTTCTGAGATTGGGGCAGGGGCCGTATTGTCTCAGAGGAATTCTGATGGTTCTTTGATGAAACCGTGTGCCTTTTTTTCCAGAAAGTTTTCGCCTGCGGAGCGCAATTATGACATTGGCAATCGGGAGTTGTTGGCTATGAAGTGGGCATTTGAGGAGTGGTGACATTGGCTTGAGGGAGCCAAGCACCGCGTTGTGGTCTTGACCGATCATAAGAATCTGATTTATCTCGAGTCGGCCAAGCGGCTGAACCCTAGACAGGCTCGATGGTCCCTGTTTTTCTCCCGTTTTGATTTTGTGGTCTCGTATCTTCCGGGATCTAAGAATGTTAAGGCTGATGCCCTCTCTAGGAGTTTTTTGCCTGATTCTCCTGGAGTCCTTGAGCCGGCTGGCATTCTTAAAGAAGGGGTGATTCTTTCTGCCATCTCCCCTGATTTATGGCGGGTGCTTCAGGAATTTCAGACTGATAAACCTGACCGCTGTCCAGTGGGGAAGCTGTTTGTTCCTGATAGATGGACTAGTAAGGTAATTTCTGAGGTTCATTGTTCAGTGTTGGCTGGTCATCCTGGGATTTTTGGTACCAGAGATTTGGTTGCTAGGTCCTTTTGGTGGCCTTCTTTGTCGCGGGATGTGTGTTCTTTTGTGCAGTCCTGTGGGACTTGCGCCCGGGCCAAGCCTTGCTGTTCCCGCGCTAGTGGGTTGCTTTTGCCTTTGCCGGTCCCTGAGAGGCCCTGGACGCATATTTCCATGGATTTTATTTCGCATCTTCCTGTTTCCCAGAAGTGTGTGTGAGTCTCACACTCAGGACGAGCGGTGGATGCCGCGTCCGCATAGCACAGCACCGGCACCAAGTGTAGCCTGCTATTTATAGCTGTACCAGCCACAAGCAGAGGGATTAATCTCCAATTAGAACGTCAATCTGTGAAATACTCTGAGAGGTACATTGGTGAAGGTCTAATCTGAGACCGAAACGTCAATATTGTATGTACTCTCTTTCAATTAAATCTCACTTTCATTTGACCACGTGTGTGCCAAGTTTATCCACAACATAAGTACGGTTTGGGCACCTACTTGTGCACCACAATTTATAGTAGTGCCTACGGCTATCTTCCACATAACAATACGCAGACTGAAATCAGGATTTAGCAAAGGAGGCCGGTCTAACTAAATAGAAAGGATAGGACAGAGTACTATGCGGTCATTAATAAACACTAGAAAATATTGACCACAGAAAATACAAAAATCTCCACATCTAACTAAAGATATGGAGGGTATATCTGCATCTCCAGAGATACCAGCTTGGCTGAACAAATCCTTATACAGACCAAGCTGGACAAGACAAAACAAGAAAATGTACTGAACTATAGGCCCACAGCATGTGAACTGCAGAAAACAAAGCCAGAACTTATCTTTGTTGAAATATACAGCAAGCAGGAGAGACCAAGCAGGGATGTGAATCGTCCAGGAACAATGGACAACTGGCACTGACTAAAGGGTCAAGCCAGACTAAATAGCCCAGTCAGAATTGTAATAAGTGGAGACACCTGATGATCCAAAGACAGCAGCGCTACCACTTATAACCACCAGAGGGAGCCCAAGAGCAGAATTCACAACATGCACTGCAGGAGCCATTGTCTCCTGTCAGTGTGTCACTGAGGGTCCTATAGAGCAGTGACATCACCCGATGTCACTGTTCTATAGGGGAGATCGTCGTGGGACACTAGTTATTAATTGGACTACGGCGGAAAGGTAGTATACGGTTTATTATTTTACGTTTTTGCAGGCGCTGACGTATGGTAAGTATGGTTAAATGAAGAATATTAAAATACTTTTTTCCTAATGTGTGTGTTTTATTAACCCTTTCCAACTATTGGATTAATAATAGATAGGCGTCTTATTGACGCCTCTCCGTTATTAACCCGGCTTAATGTCACCTTACAATAGCAAGGTGACATTAACCCCTTATTACCCCATATCACACCGCTACACGGGAGTGGGAAGACAGGGGCTAAGTGCCGGAATTGGTTATTTGTTTATTTTTCCGCCGGCAACACACACCGTGTGCCGAATAAACACACTGCGCCGTGCGCTTTATTTTTTTGCCACCTCATAGCTCCAGTAGTTTGTAAGTACAACACTGCAGCTTTGTATGTTTGGTATAGAGCTATGAGGTGGCAAAAAATAATATTACTTGTATTTTCTCCATTATCTCTTCAGTCTGCTTAATCTGTGTCGCAGACTGAAGAGACAATGGTGGTAATACAAAGCAGAACTATACTCAACAGGTGATGTGTCAAAAACTCATTATTTATGACACCTGACCTGGTGAGTAGAGAACTGCCTTGTATAACCTCCATTTTCTCTTCAGTCTACGTAATCTATTTCACACAAACTGAAGAGACGATGGAGGTCATACAAGGCATATCTATACTCACCTGGACAGGTGTCAGAAATAGTGAACTCATGAGGCTGGGTTTTGCGCATGACGAATTCATTATTTCTGACACCTGACCTGGTGAGTATAGATCTGATTTGCATTATACCTCCATGGTCTCTTCAGTATGCGTCCAATAGATACTGCAGAACAGAATCAGGATGTAATGACGTCAATTACATTACCACTAGCAACATAAGTGGTTTTTAGAGGAAATACATAGAACACTCGGTAAAGAGATCAAAACACGTTATTTATTAAGCAAAAATATTAGGAACATTTAAAACATAACTGGTACAGACCCAAACCCAACAGCACATTTTACACAATATTATCTTGCAATGCAACACGTCCAATATCAGAATCAAAATAGGCAGGAAATTGGTTCCGCATGTGGCCAACTTCAACAGTTGACCACAGCGGGTGATGCTGGTAATCTGGCAATGGGTTTGCAACTGGTTCATCCAGTTCAATGTTAGGTTGCTCCTTAGCCATTATGTAATTGTGGAGAACCACACAGGCTTTGACCACCTCATCGACTGTCTCCATTTTTAGATTAATGGCTGTCCCAAGAATGAGCAATTTTGAGACAAGAATCCCAAGGGTACACTCCACTGTTCTTCGGGCCCTGGTCAGTCTTCAGTTACAAATCCTTTTAGTGTGGTTCAAGTCCCGACTGGAATATGGTTTCAGTAGGTTTTCACACATCTGAAAGGCCTCATCTCTAACCATAACAAATGGCATCTGTGGGCCTTGAGTGTTGGAGAGAGGTCGTGACAGGGGAAAATTAAAATTTTTTCATACACACCTCGGCCCATATCAGAGTTCTTGAAATTCTGTGAGTCATTGCCACAGCCAAAATTTCCAATGTCCACGGCGATGAAGCGACAGTACGCATGTGCTATTGCCAAGAGCACTACAAAAAAATATTTTTTGTAGTTGCAGTAGTCCGATCCAGTCCTGGCGGGTTTGATAATTCGTATGTGCTTTCCATCCACCGCTCCCAAACAGTTGGGGAAATCACACACACTCCAGAATTTTTCAGCAATTTCCATCCACGTGTCCGCGAAGGGTAGGGGGATAAATTCATCCCGGAGAATGTTCCACAAAGCCCGGCAGGTGTCCTCAGCTATTCCAGACAAGGTGGAAATTCCAAGCCGGTACTGAAAGTGGAGCGATGATAAGCTCTCTCCGGTAGCCAGGAATCTGAAATAAAATAAAAAAATAAATTACAATCAATTCTATTTATGCTGGTGTTTAGCTAAAGACATAAAGGAAAATACAAATAATACATGGCGGACCAACAATAATTATGACTGGCATTTGTTTAGAATTATTACGTACCTTAATGTGACCAGGAGACGTTCCTCTGCAGGAATCGCTCTACGGAGCTGGGTGTCCTGTCTCTGGATGGCTCCTTGGACACGACCAAGGAAATCCCAAAAAGACTCTTGAGACATCCTGGTATATTCCGGGAATTTGTCCAGGTTAGCATTAAGCTCGCCATATAACGTGTGGTAGGCTCCACGGCTCTCCCAGAGTTCAATAATGGGGTGTCTCCAAAAACGCCTACGCCGTGTCATTCTCTATTTCTTTGTTGCTCCCAAGCAAACGCACAGGCAAGAAACAACTTGATACTTAAATCCAGGTTGAAATAAAAGCTCTCCATTTGAAGATCCATCATGACACAGGATACAGTAGCAAAATCTGTAGAATTCAGCAGTCCAAGGGTCTATATAAAGATATCCCATAATACACGCCCACTGTAGTCCCATTGGCGGTGTCTGTTTATCTAGCTTTTTCTCCTGTAAAATTTTCCACCATGCGCACAGAAAATGCAAACGCATGGAAAACGCATGAAAACGTTGCGTTTTTTTACCGCATGTGTTACCTTATGCGTCTAAAAAACGCTGTGTTTGCATGCGGTTTATCGTGCTTTTCAGGTTGCGGATTAAACGCTGTGGATTCTACCGCAAATGTGAAACTAGCCTAAGAAGGTGTGAGAGTTTGGCCCCCCACCTCCAAGTACTCGATAGTATTGGACGGCCTAGTTATTACGATACTTACATGCCTAATAATGGTGTTTGGCCTGCAATGTACAAAGGTCTATTAGGCCGGGCCAGAGGCAGCGTCCAATAAGTTACCTTTTAACGCCCCTGTGGAGAAATGGGGTCAGTGGGTGCTCAAGTCCGCTGGCCCCGCTGTCTTTAGCAAGACTACATGGACCAGGCTCATACCACTAAATGCCCTCTCTATCTGCCGGTGAGCAATACACTACACAGACAACACAGGGATAAGGTAAAACAATGTTGCAATACTTTATTGAACCACAACACACAATAGCAAACAGAGCAATCTCAGCATTTACCTCAATATAATGCACATTACAGGGTCTCACTCTTCCACTATCTTGCCGGGATAATGGTAGATGTTATATCAGAGCTCCCAGGGTCGCTATTCCACCTGTGATATACACATAGAGAAGAGATATCGACAAGTTCCGGAAGATGACAGAGAGCAGTCCATAGATTCCATACAAGGTCCAAAGCCAGTTGACATGAGAGTCACCACCTGGCTTATCTGACTATCTCCATGGAACCAGGTGACCAGCGGGTCCCAAACCTGGCTTTCTCCAAACATATCCATGGTTCAGAGATGGTCACTGGATCAGATCTGTGTCCTTCCAACTGGAGCTGAAAACCCCTAGGTTGTTTCCTATATAATCATAGATCAGTGTCCCTCGTGATGGTGCCATGATGAATTGGATGCAGTCCTTTCTCTTGTCTGTTGGGTGGTTTGCAGAATGTCTCGCTGGTAGCTCTGTGTTACTTCAGGCACAATGATGTGATCTTTGAGTCTTTTTATACCCATGGCATGTAAGCTATTTTTAGAATTACCCAGTGTCCTTCAGTCCAACATCAAGATAAGGTAAACAATGGTGATGAGATCAAGTAGCACTACTTGACCAATCTATTTGCACAGTCTTTCCCTCTCTGCCTTAGAAGTCACCAAGCTGGTTCCAGAATTCAATATACAATTAGCATATCAGCACACATCAATAAACAAAGATAAACACACACTATGTACAAGTTAGGGTACCGTCACACAGTCACACTTTGGACGCTATGACGGCACGATCTGTGACGTCGCAGCGTCGTATGAGTATCGCTCCAGCGTCGTAGACTGCGGTCACACGTTGCAATCACGGCGCTGGAGCGATGCCGAAGTCCCCGGGTAACCAGGGTAAACATCGGGTAACTAAGCGCAGGGCCGCGCTTAGTAACCCGATGTTTACTGTGGTTACCAGCGTAAATGTAAAAAAAACAAACAGTACATACTCACATTCCGGTGTCTGTCCCCCAGCGTTCTGCTTCTCTCCACTGTGTAAGCAGCAGAGCCGGAAAGCACAGCGGTGACGTCAGACGTCACCGCTGTGCTCGCTTTCCGGCCAGCCGGCGCTCACAGTGCAGAGAAGCTGAGACGCCGGAGGACAGACACCGGAATGTGAGTATGTACTGTTTTTTTTTTTTTACTTTTACGCTGGTAACCACGGTAAACATCGGGTTACTAAGCGCGGCCCTGCGCTTAGTTACCCGATGTTTACCCTGGTTACAAGCGAACACATCGCTGGATCGCTGTCACACACAACGATCCAGCGATGTCAGCGGGTGATCAAGCGACGAAAGAAAGTTCCATACGATCTGCTACGACGTACGATTCTCAGCAGGGTCCCTGATCGCTGCTGCGTGTCAGACACTGCGATATCGTATGGATATCGCTAGAACGTCACGAATCGTACGGTCGTAGCGATCAAAGTGTGACTGTGTGACGGTACCCTTACTATTACAGACTTATGGAGCGCCCCCGTAGGGCAGTAGGGTACTCGGTACTGGGTCCTTCGGTTCTCAAAGGGGATGTCAGGGTGGCTGACCCGGTCCGTGGCCCTCGGGAGGTCCGTTGTAAAAGGGAAAGGTCTTTAAAGGGGAAATGTTTGTGATACCACCTGTGGTATTGGGTCAGGGTGACCGACACTGCTTAGGGGTCCGCTGGGGTGATGTTATGGCATCTATATGGTATACCTTCCTACAGGTGAAGTATGTCCCCAGGGCTTCCCAGTGTGTAGATGGTGGATGGTGTAAGGCGCAGTGAAGAACGAGGACACAAGGTTGCAGTCTCTTTACCTTTTTACTGAAGGCTTCAGCATCCACAGTCCAAAGCACCAGATCACAGGGCAGGCAGAGTCCGGCCGGTTTGGAGGCAAATCCAGAGTCACCTTATCCAGGTGGAAATCAGTAGCCTTCCTCTAGCACCTGAGTGTTGTAGTACCTTACTGCTGAGCTTCTCATAAGGTCCTCACAACTATTGAAGATGTTATAGATGTTTTGTCTCTCTCTGTCCCCCAGATGGATAGGACAAACCCATTTGACTGGTGGCCTGAGGCTTTTTACAGGGACTCTAGCACGCCCCTGCCCCCACAAGTTGCTACCGTGTCTCCTGGGTATAGGGTGGATCAGTAACTTGAAATTAGCTGTCCTGCCGGTCTCTGGAGCAAGGCATAAAGGACTGTTGCTCCGTCGGTGTTCCGGCTACTGGATCCTGCGCCTCAGAAGGAGGCAGCCTGTGCAGGGCAGAACTCCTTTCCTTTTGCTATGACTTCTTCTCACTCTCTACAATACAGTTCTCTGTTCGTGTCTCTTTCTTAGGATGCTGCCGCACGTGGGGCAGGCGCAGCTCCGTGGCATTCTGTCTAGGCTTCTGACAGGATCCCACCCCTGTCAGGGACCAACTACCTGAGTGGAGCTCAGATAGCAGCTGAGTGAAGCCCAGCCAGCTTCTGCCTAACTTCCTATCCAGACCACCAGTTTTACCTAATTGTGAAGAGTGCCCTAATAAATAGGAGCATAGCTCCCCCTGGTGGACAGGAGTGTGAAATGTGTTGCATGTTTGTGATACCTGGTAAAGAGATCTCCTTTATTGCCTTCAAACGTAACATCACTCCCCCCTAGAGGAGAATGATATTACTGCAACGACCAGGACCCTGGGGCGCTGCACTTACACAGTATGTTAAATGGTATATCACTTTGCAAGTCTGTCTTCTTGAACCACCAGACAAACACTTAAATCCACAACCCAATATACAGATGAAAAGTCAGTTCTTATTGGTTTGCAAAAACATAGATGTCTGGGTAATTAAGATATACTCTGGTTTCTTCACAGTCCCCATACACATTAGGCCTCTCTCACACTTTTTGTTTCCATCAAAATCCATCATTTTCTGAAAAAAACCAGATCCAGCAAATGTTGATGCTGCATCCGTTTTCTTCTCATAGACTTGTATTAGCGACGGATGGTGATGGATGGCCTTCCGTTTCATCTGTCGTAAATTCTGTGTCCGTCACCCGGAGACAACAGACATAGTAACGTTTTGTGTGCATCAAAAAATCAGTCAGCGACGGATTCTGCGCTGTCCATGGTTGGCTATAATGGAAGGCAGTGGACGCAGAATCTGTTGCTGTCCATCATAAGATGGAATCCAGTGACGGATTCCAGTTTTTGAAACTGAGCATGCTAGGAAGAATTTCCATTCAGGGAAAAAATGTCTCTCTCTCTCTCCTCTCCAGAATTTTGTTTCTTTAAATTCCGGCAGCACCTCCTTCGACGGATCCATCAAAAAAACGGGTCCAGTGCATCAGTTTTTTACAATCTGCACAGGATCCGTCTTTGACGGATTGTGACTGATTCTAAAAAACTGATGTGTGAAAGAGGCCTTAGACTAAAGTTCCATGAAATCACCGATGTATTTGGGTCCTCCCGATAGATGATGTCAGGGTAGAGAAGAATCTGGCATCCTGAAATTCAGAGGATAATCCGTTTGTTCTTCCTGTAGATAATCCTCCGCTAGAGGAGTCTGGAGGCGACTCTCTCATACAGACCACAAGAAAGCTGGAATATTTGTGTAATGGGGGAGTCGGGAGAGATGGCCGTCTGCCAAATGACCGTTCAGCCAACTCTTATCTCATGTGTATGGGGCCGTTAGTATTACACTGACAGCAGTGATGATACACGGCACTACAGTAGTACAGGGCATCACCGGAGCCATCAGAGGCTTGTATGTTGTGTGATCGCACTGATCAGAGGGGTTTAACAAAAGGGTTAAAGTGAAAACCATCATAGTTTTAACAACAAGAAATATCCATCACTATATGGAAAGCAGAGTCACTGCACAATGTTAGTTAGGTCTCGTCCATAACTACTTTATTATACTCTATTATCCTGTACACAGTGGAGGAGATAGAAATCACAGGTCCGACAGCAACAGCTGGAATTGGGCCCTCCAACGTAAAGAAAAAAAATCTATATATATAAAGCTGAGTGTATGTATGTGTGTGTGCGTGTCAAGCGACGCCCATTCCACATAGCAACCAATCACTAAGCATCTTTCATTTCACCAGAGCTGTTTACAAGAAGCTGAGCTGTGATTGGTTGCTATGAGCAGCAGTTTTCCCACTCCACAACACCTCAGCAGACACTGACCGGGTGGGAGAAATCTCGCATCCCTGGGAACATAAGCTCCAGCCATTGTCTGCCCCCCAGAAAGGAGCAGAGAGCACATGACAGAAATGAATCCCCCTCCTCTATTACTGCCGCGCTCTATTGTTACCGGCGTAGAAAATCGCATCATCAGCGGCCGCACACAGAGCCGCACTGCCAGGTTACATAACAGCACATCTCCAGGAACTCCCTGCTCAGCGCCACCCAGCTCGGGACTATGGGATGGAGGATGTGTGATGGGTATATGGGCACGGGACTATGGGATGGAGGATGTATGATGGGTATATGGGCACGGGACTATGGGATGGAGGATGTGTGATGGGTATATGGGCACTGGACTATGGGATGGAGGATGTGTGATGGGTATATGGGCATGGGACTATGGGATGGAGGATGTGTGATGGGTATATGGGCATGGGACTATGGGATGGAGGATGTGTATGATGGGTATATGGGTACTGGACTATGGGATGGAGGATGTGTGATGGGTATATGGACACGGGACTATGGGATGGAGGATGTGTGATGGGTATATGGACACGGGACTATGGGATGGAGGATGTGTGATGGGTATATGGACATGGGACTATGGGATGGAGGATGTGTGATGGGTATATGGGCACTGGACTATGGGATGGAGGATGTGTGATGGGTATATGGGCACTGGACTATGGGATGGAGGATGTTTGATGGGTATATGGGCACTGGACTATGGGATGGAGGATGTGTGATGGGTATATGGGCACTGGACTATGGGATGGAGGATGTGTGATGGGTATATGGGCACTGGACTATGGGATGGAGGATGTTTGATGGGTATATGGGCACTGGACTATGGGATGGAGGATGTGTGATGGGTATATGGGCACTGGACTATGGGATGGAGGATGTTTGATGGGTATATGGGCACAGGACTATGGGATGGAGGATGTGTGATGGGTATATGGGCACTGGTTTATGGGATGGAAGATATGTATGATGGGTATATGGGCACTGGACTATGGGATGAAGGATGTGTGATGGGTATTTGTGCACTGGACTATGGGATGGAGGATGTATGATGGGTATATGGGCACTGGACTATGGGATGAATGATGTGTGATGGGTATATGAGCACTGGACTATGGGATGGAGGATGTGTGATGGGTATATGGGCACGGGACTATGGGATTGAGGATGTGTATGATGAGTCTATAGACACTGGACTATGGGATGGAGGATATGTGATGGGTATATGGACACGGGACTATGGGATGGAGGATGTGTATGATGGGTATATGGGCACTGGACTATGGGATGGAGGATGTGTGATGGGTATATGGGCACGGGACTATGGGATGGGGGATGTGTGATGGGTATATGGGCACTGGACTGTTGTGAATTTGGATTCTGGGCTCCCCCGGTGGCCGCTTGTGGAATTGGACTTGTCATCCTCTTTCCTGTTTCACCTGGTTCCATCAGTAGTGGGTGTCGCTATTTAAGCTCATTTCTCTGGTGGTTTCTTGCCGGTCAACAATGTTATCTGATGCCTCTCAGTGCTTGTTCCTGCTTCTAGACAACTACTAGTTAAGTTGGACTTTTGTCCATGTTTTGTTTTGCCTATTTGTTCCAGTTCACAGCTGAAGTTTTGTTACTGTGTCTGGAAAGCTCTCGTTGATCAGGGATTGCTACTCTGGCGTTATGAGTTAATGCCAGAGTTTAAGGTAATCTCTGGATGGTGTTTTGTTAGTGTTTTTCTGCTGACCATGAAAGTATACTATCTGTCTTCTGCTATCTAGTAAGCGGACCTCAAATTTGCTAAGACTATTTTCCTGCTGCGTTTGTAGTTTCATCTGAACTCACCGTCATTATATGTGGGGGGCTACTGTCTTCTTTGGAATATTTCTCTAGAGGTGAGCCAGGTCTTATATTTCCCTCTGCTAGCTATTTAGGTCTTAGGCCAGAGCTGGGCATCTAGCGATAAATAGGAAATGCTACCTGGCTATTTCCAGTTGCGCGGCAGGCTTAGTTCATGGTCAGTATAGTTCCATCTTCCGAGAGCTTGTCCCTCTATAGGCTTGCTATGATCTCTGCCTGCAGAGATCATGACCGTTTGACCGGCCAATAAAGTGTTAAAGACCCAGGTTGAGAAAGGAGAGTTATAAGAAGTCTGCTGGAATTTTTTTTTTTTTTTTTTTTTTCCTCCAGTCTGCCTTGCTGCAGTCTTTTTTCTCTCTCTCCTCCTAATCTCTGTATGCTCTGTGTGCACCTGACAATAATGGATCTCCAGAGTGTAACTGCGGGTTTGAATAATCTCATCACGAAAGTACAAAATTTACAAGATTTTGTGGTACATGCTCCGGTATCTGAGCCGAGAATTCCTTTGCCGGAGTTCTTCACAGGGAATAGAGCTAGCTTCCAGAATTTCCGAAATAATTGTAAGCTTTATTTGTCCCTGAAGTCTCGTTCAGCTGGAGACCCTGCTCAGCAGGTTAGGATTGTGATTTCCTTGCTCAGGGGTGACCCTCAAGATTGGGCCTTCTCATTGCCAGCAGGGGATCCTGCGTTACGCGATGTGGATGCGTTTTTTCTGGCCTTGGGCTTGCTTTATGAGGAACCTCATTTGGAACTTCAGGCAGAAAAAACTTTGATGGCACTATCTCAGGGGCAAGACGAAGCTGAAGTTTTCTGCCAAAAATTCCGTAAATGGTCTGTGCTTACTCAGTGGAATGAGTGCGCTTTGGCGGCAACTTTCAGAGAAGGTCTCTCTGATGCCGTTAAGGATGTTATGGTGGGGTTCCCTTTGCCTGCAGGTCTGAATGAGTCCATGACAATGGCTATTCAGATTGATAGGCGTCTGCGGGAGCGCAAACCGGTGCACCATCTGGCGGTGTCTATGGAAAAGACGCCAGAAAGTATGCAGTGTGATAGAATTCTGTCCAGGAGCGAGCGACAGAATTTTAGACGGAAGAATGGATTGTGTTTCTATTGTGGGGATTCTACTCATGTTATATCAGCATGCTCTAGGCGTACAAAGAAGCTTGATAAGTCTGTTTCCATTGGCACCATTCAGTCTAAGTTTATTTTGTCTGTAACCCTGATTTGCTCTTTGTCATCCATTGCCACGGACGCCTATGTTGACTCTGGCGCCGCTCTGAGTCTTATGGATTGGTCCTTTGCCAATCGTTGTGGTTTTAATTTAGAGCCTTTGGAGACTCTTATTCCTCTGAAGGGGATTGACTCCACCCCATTGGCTAATAATAAACCACAATACTGGACACAAGTAACCATGCTTATCAATCCGGATCACCAGGAGATTATTCGTTTCCTGGTGCTGTATAATTTACATGACGATTTGGTACTGGGATTGCCATGGTTGCAGTCTCACAACCCAGTCTTGGACTGGAGAGCAATGTCTGTGTTGAGCTGGGGATGTAAGGGTATTCATGGGGACGTACCTTTGGTTTCTATTTCGTCGTCCATTCCCTCTGAAGTCCCTGAGTTCCTCTCTGATTATCAAGACGTCTTTGACGAACCCAAGCTTGGGTCGTTACCTCCGCACCGTGAGTGCGATTGTGCCATAGATTTGATACCGGGTTGTAAATATCCAAAGGGTCGTTTGTTTAATTTGTCTGTGCCGGAACATGCTGCTATGCGGGAATATATAAAGGAGTCTTTGGAAAAGGGACATATTCGTCCATCTTCTTCTCCCTTGGGAGCTGGGTTTTTCTTTGTCTCAAAAAAAGACGGCTCTTTGAGACCATGTATTGATTATCGGCTTCTGAATAAGATCACTGTTAAGTATCAATACCCATTGCCATTGCTTACTGATTTGTTTGCTCGTATAGAGGGTGCTAAGTGGTTCTCTAAAATTGATCTTCGTGGGGCGTATAATTTGGTGCGGATCAGGCAGGGGGATGAGTGGAAGACCGCATTTAATACGCCCGAGGGCCACTTTGAGTATTTGGTCATGCCTTTTGGTCTTTCTAATGCCCCTTCAGTTTTCCAGTCTTTTATGCATGATATTTTCCGCGATTTTCTGGATAAATTTATGATAATATATCTGGATGATATTCTGATTTTTTCTGATGACTGGGACTCTCATGTCCAGCAGGTCAGGAGAGTTTTTCAGGTTCTGCGGTCTAATTCTTTATGTGTGAAGGGGTCTAAGTGCGTTTTTGGGGTCCAGAAAATTTCCTTTTTGGGGTATATTTTTTCTCCCTCTTCCATTGAGATGGATCCCGTCAAGGTGCAAGCTATTTGTGACTGGACTCAGCCCTCCTCTCTTAAGGGTCTTCAGAGATTTTTGGGCTTTGCCAACTTTTACCGCCGATTTATTGCTGGTTTTTCGGATGTCGTTAAACCACTGACTGATTTGACCAGACAAGGCGCTGATGTTGCTAATTGGTCCCCTCATGCTGTAGAGGCCTTTCAGGAGCTTAAGCGCCGTTTTGCCTCTGCCCCTGTGTTGCGTCAGCCTGATGTGAATCTGCCTTTTCAGGTTGAGGTTGACGCTTCGGAGATCGGAGCCGGGGCAGTGTTGTCGCAGAAAGGTTCCGACTGCTCCGTCATTAGGCCTTGTGCCTTCTTTTCTCGCAAATTTTCGCCCGCAGAGCGGAATTATGATGTTGGGAATCGGGAGCTTTTGGCCATGAAGTGGGCGTTTGAGGAGTGGCGCCATTGGCTCGAGGGGGCTAGGCATCAGGTGGTGGTATTGACTGACCACAAAAATTTGATTTATCTTGAGACTGCCAGACGCCTGAATCCTAGACAGGCGCGCTGGTCTTTATTTTTTTTCTCGCTTTAATTTTGTGGTGTCATACCTACCGGGTTCTAAGAATGTTAAGGCTGATGCCCTTTCTAGGAGTTTTGACCCGGACTCTCCTGGTAATTCTGAACCCACAGGTATCCTTAGGGAGGGAGTAATTTTGTCGGCCGTTTCTCCTGATCTGCGGCGGTCCTTGCAAGAGTTTCAGGCGGATAGACCGGATCGTTGTCCGCCTGATAGACTGTTTGTTCCGGATGATTGGACCAGCAGAGTCATCTCTGAGGTACATTCTTCTGCATTGGCAGGTCATCCCGGAATTTTTGGTACCAGGGATTTGGTGGCAAGATCCTTCTGGTGGCCTTCTCTGTCACGAGATGTGCGAGTCTTTGTGCAGTCATGTGACGTTTGTGCTCGGGCCAAGTCTTGTAGTTCTCGGGCTAGCGGACTGCTGTTGCCCTTGCCTATTCCTAAGAGGCCTTGGACACACATCTCGATGGATTTTATTTCAGATCTGCCTGTTTCCCAGAAGATGTCTGTCATCTGGGTGGTCTGTGACCGTTTCTCTAAAATGGTCCATTTGGTTCCTCTGCCCAAGTTGCCTTCTTCTTCTGAGTTGGTTCCTCTGTTTTTTCAGAATGTTGTCCGATTGCACGGTATTCCTGAGAATATTGTTTCTGACAGAGGTACCCAATTTGTGTCTAGATTTTGGCGGGCATTCTGTGCTAGGATGGGCATAGATTTGTCTTTTTCATCTGCTTTTCACCCTCAGACTAATGGCCAGACCGAGCGGACTAATCAGACCCTTGAGACATATCTGAGGTGTTTTGTCTCTGCTGACCAGGATGATTGGGTTGCTTTTTTGCCATTGGCAGAGTTCGCCCTCAATAATCGGGCCAGTTCTTCCACCTTGGTGTCCCCGTTTTTCTGTAATTCGGGGTTTCACCCTCGATTTTCCTCCGGTCAGGTGGAATCCTCGGATTGTCCTGGAGTGGATGCGGTGGTGGAGAGATTGCATCACATCTGGGGGCAGGTTATGGACAATTTGAAGTTGTCCCAGGAGAAGACTCAGCGTTTTGCCAACCGTCATCGTCGTGTTGGTTCTCGGCTTTGTGTTGGAGATTTAGTGTGGTTGTCTTCTCGTTTTGTCCCTATGAGGGTCTCTTCTCCTAAGTTTAAACCTCGGTTCATCGGCCCTTATAGAATATTGGAGATTCTTAATCCTGTTTCTTTCCGTTTGGACCTCCCTGCGTCCTTTTCCATTCATAACGTTTTTCATCGGTCGTTATTGCGCAGGTATGAGGTACCTGTTGTACCTTCAGTTGAGCCTCCTGCTCCGGTGTTGGTTGAGGGTGAGTTGGAGTACGTTGTGGAGAAAATTTTGGACTCTCGTGTTTCCAGACGGAAACTCCAGTATCTGGTCAACTGGAAGGGTTACGGCCAGGAGGATAATTCTTGGGTCAATGCATCTGATGTTCATGCTTCTGATCTTGTTCGTGCCTTCCATAGGGCTCATCCTGGTCGCCCTGGTGGATCTGGTGAGGGTTCGGTGCCCCCTCCTTGAGGGGGGGGTACTGTTGTGAATTTGGATTCTGGGCTCCCCCGGTGGCCGCTTGTGGAATTGGACTTGTCATCCTCTTTCCTGTTTCACCTGGTTCCATCAGTAGTGGGTGTCGCTATTTAAGCTCATTTCTCTGGTGGTTTCTTGCCGGTCAACAATGTTATCTGATGCCTCTCAGTGCTTGTTCCTGCTTCTAGACAACTACTAGTTAAGTTGGACTTTTGTCCATGTTTTGTTTTGCCTATTTGTTCCAGTTCACAGCTGAAGTTTTGTTACTGTGTCTGGAAAGCTCTCGTTGATCAGGGATTGCTACTCTGGCGTTATGAGTTAATGCCAGAGTTTAAGGTAATCTCTGGATGGTGTTTTGTTAGTGTTTTTCTGCTGACCATGAAAGTATACTATCTGTCTTCTGCTATCTAGTAAGCGGACCTCAAATTTGCTAAGACTATTTTCCTGCTGCGTTTGTAGTTTCATCTGAACTCACCGTCATTATATGTGGGGGGCTACTGTCTTCTTTGGAATATTTCTCTAGAGGTGAGCCAGGTCTTATATTTCCCTCTGCTAGCTATTTAGGTCTTAGGCCAGAGCTGGGCATCTAGCGATAAATAGGAAATGCTACCTGGCTATTTCTAGTTGCGCGGCAGGCTTAGTTCATGGTCAGTATAGTTCCATCTTCCGAGAGCTTGTCCCTCTATAGGCTTGCTATGATCTCTGCCTGCAGAGATCATGACACTGGACTATGGGAGGGAGGATGTGTGATGGGTATATGGGCATGGGACTATGGGATGGAGGATGTGTATGATGGGTATATGGGTACTGGACTATGGGATGGAGGATGTGTGATGGGTATATGGACACGGGACTATGGGATGGAGGATGTGTGATGGGTATATGGGCACGGGACTATGGGATGGAGGATGTGTGATGGGTATATGGACATGGGACTATGGGATGGAGGATGTGTGATGGGTATATGGGCACTGGACTATGGGATGGAGGATGTGTGATGGGTATATGGGCACTGGACTATGGGATGGAGGATGTGTGATGGGTATATGGGCACTGGACTATGGGATGGAGGATGTGTGATGGGTATATGGGCACTGGACTATGGGATGGAGGATGTTTGATGGGTATATGGGCACTGGACTATGGGATGGAGGATGTGTGATGGGTATATGGGCACTGGACTATGGGATGGAGGATGTTTGATGGGTATATGGGCACAGGACTATGGGATGGAGGATGTGTGATGGGTATATGGGCACTGGTTTATGGGATGGAAGATATGTATGATGGGTATATGGGCACTGGACTATGGGATGAAGGATGTGTGATGGGTATTTGTGCACTGGACTATGGGATGGAGGATGTATGATGGGTATATGGGCACTGGACTATGGGATGAATGATGTGTGATGGGTATATGAGCACTGGACTATGGGATGGAGGATGTGTGATGGGTATATGGGCACGGGACTATGGGATTGAGGATGTGTATGATGAGTATATAGACACTGGACTATGGGATGGAGGACGTGTGATGGGTATATGGGCATGGGACTATGGGATGGAGGATATGTGATGGGTATATGGACACGGGACTATGGGATGGAGGATGTGTGATGGGTTTATGGGCACTGGACTATGGGATGGAGGATATGTATGATTGGTATATGGGCACGGGACTATGGGATGGAGGATATGTGTGCTGGGTATATGCGCACTTGACTATGGGATGAAGGATGTATGATGGGTGTATGGGCACTGGACTATGGGATGGAGGATGTTTGATGGGTACATGGGCATGGGACTATGGGATGGAGGATATTTGATGGGTATATGGGCACTGGGATAGAGGATCTGTATGATGGGTATATGGGCACTGGACTATGCGATGTAGGATGTGTGATGATCTCCCGCTTTGACTACTGCAACATCCTTTTCTTTGGCCTCCCTGCTGAAACCCTTGCACCTCTCCAGCCCATCCTTAACTCTGCTGCCCGACTAATTCATCTCTATCCTCGCTACTTCTCCGCTTCCCCCCCCCCCCTCTGCAAATCTCTTCACTGGCTCCCATTCCCTCAGCATAAAAAGTTCAAATTACTAATACTGACCTACAAGGCCATCTATAACCTGTCTCCTCCATATGTCTCTGAACTAATCTCCCGAGATCTTCCCTCACGTAATCTCTGGTCCTCCCAAGACCTCCTTTTCTCCTCCACACTCATTCGCTACTCACCCACCCGCCTCCAAGACTCCTCCCAAATATTCCCCATCCTCTCGAATTCTTTGCCCCAACACGCCTGACTATCAACCACATTTGGATCCTTCAGACGGAACCCGAAAACCCACCTCTTCAGGAAAGCTTACAGTCTGCACTGACCCCGCTGCCTCCTCACCACTGCCAGAGCTACAGCCTCACCAACACCGGAGCTGCCGCATCACTTAACCCTCAACCTATTGTCTCCTTCCCCACCATCCTGTAGAATGTAAGCCTGCAAGGGCAGGGTCTTCTCCCCTCTGTATCAGTCTGTCACTGTTAGTTTGCTTACTGTAAGTGATATCTGTAAATTGTATGTAACCCCTTCTCACCATGGAATCAATGGTGCTATATAAATAATAATAATAATAATAATAATAATAATAATAATACACCCTCCCAACTGCCCCAACCACCTTAGGGCCTTGGCTGGGGGGGTTCTGCTTCTCTAGACAGTTGGCACTGATATGACCAGTCTGCTTACAGGAAAAACATTGGAGGTTGGTGGTAGGTCTGATGCTGTTGGCAACGGGGACAGGGCCTCCGGTGAGTCAGCTGGCAGGGTTACTGGAGTTGGTTGCAGGCTTACCCCCTCTTCAGCTGGCGGTGACTAGCTTCCGGACTTCAGATTTATGGTTGGCCTCATAGGAATCGGCAATCTGCGCTGCTTTAGCCACGTCTTTGGGTTCTCGGTCCATCACAAACTGTCGCACCTCAGCTGGGCCAAGATGTAAGAACTGGTCTTTGATCATCAGGTCTCGCAGCTGTGCAAAGGTGGTTACTGACAGTCCTTGGGTCCACTGGTCAAAGTGGGTCCCAAGTCCATGCGCCATATCGCTGTATCTGTCGTGTGGGCCACATTGGAGGTTCCGGAACTTTCTACGGTAAACCTCAGGTGTAAGCTGGTACTTTATTATCAGGGCCTGCTTGATGGCCCCATAGTCTTCTTTGGTCTGGCGGGAGAGAAGCAAATGCCTCCAGAGTTTGCCTTTTAGCCCTGGGGTCAGGTATCTGGCCCACTGGTTCCCAGGCAGCCGGTACTGTCTGCAGGCTTTCTCAAATGCCTGCAGAAAAATGTCCAAGTCCCTGTCCTTTTCCATCACAGGAAAGTGCTCTGGCGGGGTTTAGGGATCTGAGAGCTGTTGGGCTTGCCGCTGGACTGGGACGACCTCGGTCTCTGGAGTCGAGCTAACTCCACCTGGTACTCCTGCTCCGCTTGCGGCTCGGCTCTCTCCACCTCCCGTTGGGCTCTCTCTGCCTCTTGGAATTGCAGGACCAGCTGCAGACGTCTCTCTGTGTCATCTGCGGAGCATTATTGCAGAGCCAACTGCAGGCAGTGGTCCACGCTACCCTGGTTGCAAGTAGGGTTAGCCTGCCCCAGTTGGAGCTCTGCAGCACCACCACTTGCACTGGTGCTGGCTTCTGCATCAACTGGGCTCTGAGAACCGGCTTGGTCCGCTTCAAATTGCTCCAGTTCCGTGACCATTTGGACCTTGGTTTTGCCATGTGGGTCCAGGCCGTGGTACGTGCATATTCTCACAAGAGTGTCTTTATTCTGCTTGGAGTACCAGCGCTCTCCTTTTGCGGCCATCATTGCAAAATAAAAGATAGGATAGAAAAACAAAGAGAAAGGGAGGGGATAATCGAAAGCACACACGGTATCGTCTCAGGACTAGTAGGACTAGAGTTTTTGCAAGAACTGTGCAAGTTTTTAGTGAGAGGAATGATTGCTCAAACCAGATCACTAATGCTCTATGATCCCACTGTGCTGCCACCAATATGTCACTGTAACAACTCTGCTGGCATCACGGCATGGCCTCTCATCTCTCACAATATCTTACCCACTGCTCCAGGCCATGATGTGGTTTCTATTTCTTGCCAGCTCCATATTCTGTGCCTCTGCTCTCTGCATGCTTCCTGGCCGTGTGTATAGGGGGGCGGCGCCTGAACTCTCTGGTTCTTATAGGAATCAGGTGCACCTGTCTAATCTGTTCCTGACCAATTACCAAGAGGCCTCCAGTATTTAGTGCAGCTCCACCCAGTGAACTGGGCCTGTGCAATGTGTTAGCTCAGTTTGTGTTTTGCTTCTGAGTTTGCCAGGTCTTGCTCTGTGTTACTCCCTCTCTAGTGGTCTTTCGCTGTGTTCTTGCCTTGATCTTGTTGTCCACCCTCCAGGAGGCAGAATATCCTGGTCCCTGTGTTTTTGTTCTTGTCCGTTGTCTGAACTTAGTCTTATCTCAGTCTCCTTGCCTGTGGCTTCCTTCCCTGCTGTGTCTTTCCTTGTGTTCTCAGTCTGCTTACACTCCGCACTCTTGCGGCTCTGCCTGCTCTGTACCTTTGGGGCTTTTCCTCTGCTCCGCTCCCATTGCTGCAGGAATCTCTTGCTGCTGCTCTTCTCCGCATTCCTTGCGGTTCCGCTCTGCTTAGCTTCTGCAGAAATCTCTTGCTGCAGCTCCTCTCCACATTCCTTGCGGTTCTGCTCTGCTTAGTTTTTGTTGCTACACTATCTCTTGCTGCTCTTCCACTCCTATCTGCAGTCTTGCACTTCTCTTCCTGTGTGAACAGATCCCAACCTGTTCCTTCATTCTCCTTTCCCTCTGGCTTGTTTCCGTACCTGCATCTCCTGTGTGAACAGGTCCCAACCTGTTCCTTCATACTTCATTCCTTTCTGCACCTCCAGTGTGAACAGGTCCCTACCTGTTTCTTCTTACTACATATCCATACCGGCACCTCCTGTGTGAACAGGTCCCTACCTGTTCCTTCTTACACCACACCAACCAGTCCACTGTCCCTGCCAGTCCAGTGTTCCTGCCAGCCCTGTGTTCTCTGCCGTGCCTGCCAGCCCTGTGTTCTCTGCCGTGCCTGCCAGCCCTGTGTTCTCTGCCGTGCCTGCCAGCCCTGTGTTCTCTGCCGTGCCTGCCAGCCCTGTGTTCTCTGCCATGCCTGCCAGCCCTGAGTTCGCTGACATGCCTGCCAGCCCTGAGTTCTCTGCTGTGCTTCTGCCAGCCCTGTGTCTCAGCCGTGCCAGCTTACTCGTCTGAGTTTCAGCTGTGCTCTTCTGCCAGTCCTGCCTGATGCCCGCACCTGTCCTAGTGTTCCTGTTCTCCAAGTGGGATCAGCAGCCACAGCCAGACACCACCCTGGAGTAGCAGCTGGCAGCTGCCTGCTGCACAAGCCTGACCTCACCATCAGAGGCTCCAGTGAAAACCCAGGCAGCTGTCATAGTCACGCCCCTTCCAGGGTAGTCTGGTTTGTGGCACAGTGGGGCCACAAACCCCCCAAGCTCATGCCCACCAGTCAGGGCATGAGCGTGACAGTCATGACTCACGGGGAATTAACATTTATCATCCCACCCACTCACACCAATATGTCCTGAACCGAGCTTGTTTGGGTGCCCCGATTCTTTTCTGAAGGGGATTTATCTACATCCCACTTCCCAAATACGGTTTGGAACTTGCAGCTCTCTGGTGCCCCCCTTCCCCTCAAGTCAGACAGGGTACTGCACCTAGGATAAGAAGCCGCCAGAAAGGTTGCCTTACTATGTACTGACTGATGGGCACACTGCAGCGAGGGCGATATAACTACTTCCACGGGAACAATATTTATCAACGCCGTCCGTCGCTACTAGGTTTCCCAAAGGCGCAGGACAAATCTGCTGCCACCAGCTCAGACTTCTTAATTAATAATGGGTCCAGAGCCAACCCATTTAGTAGCGTAATTCACTTCAGAGAACGTGACAGTACGTTATAGAGCAAGAAGAAACGAAGCTAGTAATTTTATATGAAATATCGAACCACTGGCGCTCTCCCAAAACGCAATACTCCTCAGCTGCTGGGATCAAACCGGGTAGTGCCCACCCGTGTACGTAATATAAAATCAAATGGGGTAGAAACCGCGCTTGGGGAGAAAAAAATTATAATAATGAAATAGTCCAAAGACAAATATCCCAAGAAGAGTATTAATACTACTCCACTAGAGAACAGTAGTAGCGACAGTAAAATAGTAGAAATACAATCATTTAATGAATTGCCCACCTCATAGACCTGAAATCATATCACCGAAGAGACAACTGTGGCTGTCAGCTTACCTAGGTGTGTGAAGTGCTGCGGCGTGCTGATTACAGGCTGCAAGTACCCGGGGCTGCGGCCCTGACTATGTCAGGCGATGAAGCACTACTTGCGGTGCACTACTGGAGGTATGTTCGTCTGATTGCCCGGGGTTACGGCACTAGTTGTGCCGGATGGTGGAGCGCACTTGTGGGACCAGGGGCGCTCCGGCCGGTAGCGCTTCCTGGAATACCACGAGGAAGGAAAGAAGATGGCTGGTAGACTCCTCATACCAGTGACGTCACTTGCTGTATATATGACAGGGAGGTTAGGGATAGCGGTAACCCTGATGAGGAAGAGCTTAGCCTCTTCTAAACGCGTCGGTTAGCTCCCCTCTCCCTTTTTTGAGCGCCTCGGCGATCCATACTGCAAGTGACGTCACTGGTAGGAGGAGTCTACCAGCCATCTTTTTTCCTTCCTCGTGGTATTCCAGCAAGCGCTACCGGCCGGAGCACCCCTGGTCCCACAAGTGCGCTCCACCATCCGGCACAACTAGTGCCGTAACCCCAGGCAATCAGATGAACATACCTCCAGTAGTGCACTGCAAGTAGTGCTTCATCGCCTGACACAGACAGGGCCGCAGCCCCGGGTACCTGCAGCCTGTAATCAGCAAGCCGCAGCACTTCACACACCTAGGTAAGCTGACAGCCACAGTTGTCTCTTCGGTGATATGATTTCAGGTCTATGAGGTGGGCAATTCATTAAATGATGGTATTTCTACTATTTTACTGTCGCTACTACTGTTCTCTAGTGAAGTAGTATTGTTACTCTTCTTGGGACATTTGTCTTTGAACTATTTCATTATTATCATTTTTTTCTCCCCAAGCGCGGTTTCTACCCCATTTGATTTTAGTAATTTTATATATTTTACTCCAAAAGATAGGCAATGTTTACAAAAGAGTAAAAAGATATTACAAAAGAAGACAAATATCGTATTTACAGACAATTACAAAAAAAAGGGATTAACGATGAAAATCAACTTACAGTTCTTTCATATCATTCAATTGTACACCATGTGGTGGCTGGGGGAGGGGACCTTCCCCAAAATCTTCAGGTCAGATTGCACAGCCTGTTGTAGCTGAATTCCCCGGCAAAAGACCCCCCTTTTCTGGGCCTTTGAGTTTTACACCTTTGCCCAAAACTAAGGGTCTCCTACCCTGGATGACCTCAATGGGTGGGCAGAGCTATGGAATGCACTACTCTTTCTTGAGTATATGAAAAACCATCATTCCACATATCTCGGCATATGAACCTCATAGAAAGATGACACCCATGTCGTTATGCTCAGCGTGACATGGGGGTTCATTTAAGCATAGACATGGGGTAGCTGGGTGACCCAGTTATGTAGTAATCCATTTCTCAATTGTGCTGGCTCTGGAACCTAGAAAATTCACTGGCTGGTAGTTCTAGCGAGGCACATGCCAAAAATGTATTTGTCCCACTTCTATGATTAACCAGTTCTATGATATTTATGTTTGCATGGACAAACAAACCTTGTTTTTTTCCATGTGCTTCTACTTGTACTTTCAGTTTAAGGCCATCAAACTCCTCAGTGAGGGTTGCTGGCATGCTGGTCTCACATTACAGCTGTATAGCAGGGGGGAGGGAGGGGGAGTCAAATCGCAGCATGTGTCTGGAACCATGGACCTTCCAGAAAATTACTTAGACCATGGAATATTTACAATATCGTGACAGCCTTGACTACCTTGCCTCTCTTTATTACCAATCGGCCACACTTCTCCAGTCCGTAGGACATGCCGATGTCTTCACTGTAGTTCCTTGTCAGGTGGATCAGTAATTGAGGTCTTGTTCATTTTTCACATACAGCTTGATGTCATCCATGTAGAGGGGGTGCCTGATGGTGCTTCCAATCTTGAACTTGTATCCATAGCCAGACTCTGTAATTATCTGACTGAGGGGGTTCAAGACTATGCAGAACAGCAATAGGGAAAGTGCTTCACCTTGGCATGTGCTGCATTTGATGGTCACTTGTGCTAGTTGTCTTGAGTTGACTTCCAATGTTGTTCTCCATAGCCCCAGTAAGTTTCTGAGGAAGGTTTTAAATTTCCTGTTGACATTGTACAGAGCCAAGCATTCACAGATACATGTGTGTGGCATTGAGTCATAGGATTTCCTGTAGTCAATCCAGGCTGTGCTGAGATTGGTCTGTCTGGATCTTGAGTCTTGAGCGACTGCTCTATCTACTAGGAGCTGGTGCTGAGAGTCTCTGGTATCAGGCCCGATGCCTTTCTGAGCTGGATTCGTGTACTGGTTCATATGGTTCTGTGGCTTGGTGGCTATAATGCCTGACAGAAGTTTCCATGTTGTTGTAAGGCAGGTTATTGGGAGGTAGTTGGATTTAACTGTTCCTTTGTGAGGATCCTTCATGATCAGCACTGTTCTTCCTTGTGTTAGCCAAGTTGGGTGGTGGCCTGCTTTTAGCAATTGGTTCATCTGCTTTGCTATGCGCTCATGTACTGCTGTGAATTTCTTTAGCCAGTAGGTGAGGATCATGTCTTGGCCAGGTGCTGTCCAGCACTTCATGTTCTTGACCCGCTGTTGGATGTCTGCTTCTGTAATGGTGACTGGTTCTTGCTCTAGGTGGTTGCGGTGTTTCATTCTCAAATATTGCAGCCACATTGCACTTGCAGCACCCCAGGTAACCGACTGCTGCAGTGATATTACCTTCCCTTCAGGGAGGGTGATGTCTCGCTTGGAGGCAAGGGAGATTCTTTATCAGGTAAGGCACTCACATTCAACACATCTGAATCTAGGCCAGGAGGGGGAACTCAAGACCTGGATTCAGGGGAGCTTCCCTGAGCTATAAGCATCCTGACCTAGAAGAGGAGATAGGCAGTTGGTCCAGGGTGACCAAGCAGAGCAGTTGTTCAGAGAGACTGAAGAAAAGAGAAGTCTAGAAGAGACGGAGGGGGCTGCACAGCCAAGTGGGAGCTGTGACCGCTGGAAAGAGTGAGAACCAGAAGGAGTTGTATAGTGGAGAGCTTAGAGGGAAGAAGCACAGGAGAGGAAAGGGCTCAGGAGGGGAACAGCGGAAGGACACCCTCAGAGTCTTAGCGCAGAAACCGGGTACCGGGAGCCCGAGGTCATGTTGCTCTCCAGGACGTGCATCAGAACCGGAGGGCATAGGACTTTATGTCAATTGCTCACATCAAGTTTGAGGTGAAGCAGTAACCCAAAGAGCCGGGTAATCTAAGAGATCCTATAAACATGCTTGAATTGCCTAACATACAGACATTTGTCTTAGGACAGGAGAGAGGGGACTTTGCAATGAAGCTTAAAGCAGCAGGGACTCCGCCAGCTAAAGAAGCGCAAGTAGGAAAGGTTTATGGACCTCACCTGTGAGAGGGATCTCCTATTGCCTCCAAGCCGGCCGGAGCACAGCTGCCCTGCACCTGGTACCCTGGACTGAGGACTGCTAACATCAGTAAACCAGGTAAAAGACTGCAAACCTGTGTCCTCAAACCATCCACCACACCATCGGTGCTCTACAATTGGGAAGCCCTGGGGACCCCGCTTCACCTGTAGGAAGCATTACCATCATGCTGCATACCATCACCCCAGAGGACCCCTTTAAGCAACGACATTCCCTACTGACTTAACACCACAGGTGGCGTCACAAACAATAGACTTTACAAAAAAAAAACCTAAAAGACTTTCCCTTTAATTGGGCGCCCAGGGCCACGGACCGGGTCAAAGTCACTGTGACATCCCCTTTAAGACCGGACCGGTACCGAGTATCCATGCTGCCCTGGTGGGCATTCCACACTGGTGTTTGCTTTTTCCTTCTCCCATATGTTTCTCCAGTATTGTTCAGTCTCTGCTATTGATGGAGTGGCTGCCTTTGTGCTGTTCCTCTGTAGTTGGGAGTACACTTTGGATGGTTCTTTGGAGAACAGGGCATTTATCTTCTTGGCCTCAGCTTCTCTAATGTATCTCCCTAGTGTTGCAGTGAGTGCTGTGAGCCTTTGTTTAGCAGTCTCTTCAGTTGAGGTCAGGCCTTTGTACTTGTCCATCTTGGTCTTATTTTTGATCTTTACACACTTCTGTATTTCTGATAGTTAGCTGATTTCCCTTCGTGGCACCTTGATCTTTGTCTACAGTCTTCTTTTCGAAGGGGGGGCACCTACTTCTGTTGTTCTTGCTGGTTGTATAGCCAAGCATTTCCATGATTGCTGAGGCAGTAGCATAGATCAGGTTATTAGTTTGAGTTATGGTGGCGATAGGTATTGATGCAAGTGCTGCTCTATTGGCATCCTCTAGCATACTGTTTGGTGGTCTTTCTTTGCTGAGCCTTGGCAGTCGATCTATGTTATTGATGGTATTTAGTTTATCTAAGATCTTCTGTTTTTCTAACCAGCTGCAGTGCTCTCTAGTTGAAGGGTTGGATCAGGATCTTCAGGGGGTTGCACATGTTGTTCTTCCAGGTCTTCATGTGAGGTGGATCTACAGTGCAGTTGATCCATCTCAAGTTGTGATAATAGCTTTCACTTTAGGATATTGAAATGTTGGGTGACTAGTTGTTTCTCAGTTAGTGGACATGCAGGTCTTGTATCAGTCCGGTTTCCTCATATGCTTCATATATCCTCTCTCATTTGGTCTGTTGTTATAGTAGCATTTCATCAGATCCAGGTTCTCTTGCCTTGTCCATGTATGGTTTGGTCCAGTAGCCCATTTATCATCAGATTGTCCTGGTTCCTCGACATGTGACAGGGACCTTGTTAATCCAGACAACGTTTGAGCCAGCATGGGGGCACCTGGTCAGGGGCTGCACGAGTTGTTTTACACCACTGCTTCACTAGAATGTACAAACACTATTTGAAGTCCTGTCGCTTCTTGTTGGCAGAGCGGGACTCGTATGCCACTTACGCAGTGCCATTGATATATCAGAAGTGCCGTAAGAGCGATTGATGATGGACAGCTAAGTGTGCAAGTGGTGTAAGGAGAGCGATCTGCCCTAGGGGCCGTGTGATGGTTAACGCAGGAAGAAGCCACCCATCAACATCATCACAAGGGATTATAAAGCATGGACTACTGTCCTTGTTGCTCCACTGCCACTGCCCAATGTGTAGGCATAGAGATAGTGTCTCCAAAACATTAGCCCTAGGGGCTGTATCATGGTTGACACAGGAAGGAGGCCTCAAGAGCCAAACAATTATGAAAGTAGACTACTAGCACGGTAGTTCCAGTGCCCAATGTGCAGGCATAGCCATAGTGTCTTCAAAACATTAGCCCTAGGGGCTGTATCATGGTTGATGCAGGAAGGAGGCCTCAAGAGCCACACAATTATCAAAGTAGTCTACTAGCGTGGTAGTTCCAGTGCCCAATGTGCAGGCATAGCCATAGTGTCTCCATAAATTAGCCCAAGGGGCTGTATCATAGTTGATGAAAGAAGCAAAGCAGGTCTGAAGGGCCAAACAATTATGAAGCTAGGACTACTAGCACAGTAGTTGAAGTGCCCAGTGTCCAGGCATAGCTATAGTGTCTCAAAAAATTAGCCCAAGTGGCATGATACCATGGTTGATGAATTAAGAAGGGTCTCATCACAAGTTCCTCTGATGGGAAATATTAATTAATGGAACATTGTTTTTAGCTTATTGACCATGAGGTACATGTGGCAGAAGCGGGATTTGAACACGTGTAAGAAGACAAAAAGGGGTTTGTATGGGAAGGGATGGATCACCAGTTGCAAAAAAAAAAACGTTTTGGGTGACTTTAGGTTGGGATACTGTCATCTGGAGGGC
This sequence comes from Ranitomeya variabilis, assembly GCF_051348905.1. NCBI lineage: Eukaryota > Metazoa > Chordata > Amphibia > Anura > Dendrobatidae > Ranitomeya > Ranitomeya variabilis. The sequence continues at coordinate 769,803,176 of NC_135235.1, read as the reverse complement.
TTAAATACTGTTGCGAAATCCAGTCCTTGTTAAATTTTATCAGAATCAGCCTGCCTGCATTCTCTGTAGTCAACCGTGTGTGTCTGACATCACACTAGCAGCAGGGCAGGCCAGCACCTCCAAGGCATATAAGGCAAGTCTGGCCAACTATGCAGCTTGGATACCCAGTAATTAAACAGAACAGAAGCATCAGGAAGGATGCAGGTATGGTCACTTAGATAGTCGTTGACCATCTTTTCAACTTCTCCCTCCTTGACATTGTTACTGTTCTAGCTAGTCCTTGGTGATGAGCCGGTTTATTGAAGATAGCCCAGTTTGTGGACATTTTACCACCACCTCTTTTGGAACTGCTTGGCTTGCCTCTCCCCATTAATGCATGCTGTTGCACAGAGCTGGTACCTCTGCTAGCAGTAGTGTCTGAGGGTGCAGTTGCCATCAAATGATCGACAACGGCCCTCTTGAAGGATTCAATTGTGAAATCCTTTGGTGACTGCAACAGTAGCAAAGGAAATTTGTCCTTGCACTGTGGGTGAAGAAAGGTGGCCAACCAGTATAGGTTGCTATTGAAAATGTGGATTACGCAAGGGTCTTGGCACAGACAGTCAGATATGAAGTGTGCCAAGCTGCAAAGAGGCAAATCTTCTGTAAACCCAGAAGGAGGAACAATACCCATCCTCTCCTCACACTGACTCTCCTCCTCCTCCACCTCCTCCTTTCCAGCCAACCAATGCTGGACAGACATGAAGCTGGGGTTGGGATTCCCCTCTGTAACATGAGGTGTCCCTTCGGTACCACTGAAAAAGAAGTCCTCTCCTCGTTTTCGTCATCATCTTCATCCCCCAGTCTTGCATGATGATATTGGCTAGGCTGTGTAGGATCACACATTGTGAAATATTGCTACATACCCAGCTGCTGGGCACGCAAAGATTCCATTTTTAGATTCTGCAGCGATTTTTTTCAGCAGACATAGCAGAGGGATGGTTACGCTGATAATAGCCTGATCACCGCTCACAAGCTTGGTGCAGTACTCAAAGTTATCAAACACCTCACAAATATCAGCGATCCACACCCACTTAACAGTTGTTATGTGTCTTGGCTGCGTTTCAGTGTGACGAGCATGTTTAAGCTGGTATTCAGCAAGTGCCCTCTGCTGCTCACTTATACTTGCCAACATATAATATGTTGAGTTCCACCATGTTGGCAGGTCGCAAATGAGTCAGTGGTTTGGCAAATTAAATTGCTTTTGAAGCGCTGCAAGACTGGCAACAGCGGTTGAGGAATGGCGAAAATGGGCACAAATACGGCGCACCTTCTCAAGTAGGTACGGCAAGTCAGGGTATGTTTTTATAAATTTCTGCACCACTAGGTTCAGCACGTGAGCCATGCATGGCATGTGTACCAGCTTCCTGAGCTTTAAAGCCACCACCAGGTTATGCCCATTGTCGGGTCAACCAGACTGGGTTGGCGTTGCAGTGGGGAGAGCCACTGATCGGTCTATTCTTTTATTCCTTGCCACAGCTCTGCTGCAGTGTGTGGTGTTTCACCTAAGCAGATCAGCTTCAGCAGAGCATGATGCCGCTTTACCGATGCGCTGCTGCACTGCTCCCAACTTGGGAGTGATGTAGAGTGTAATTTAGCATAGGATGACGAGGCAGAGGAGGAGGAGGAAGAGGGGAGAAAGGACGTATATGATAGGGCAGAAACACTGATTGAGGTTGCGCCCGCTATTCATGGTGTGGGTAGTGTCATGGTTCTCAATGGCAAGAGACCGTAGTAAAGCATACAAAGGACTAGCTCTTGGAAGATGGGAACTCGAGCTGACTGTGAGCTAAACCTACCGCACAACTAACAGTGGCCGGGTAGCGTGCCTACGTTTTATCCCTAGACGCCCAGCGCCAGCCGGAGGACTGCCTGACCCTAGCAGAAGAAAATACAGACCTGGCTTACCTCTAGAGAAATTTTCCCCAAAAGGCAGACAGTAGCCCCCACATATATTGTCGGTGATTTTAGAGGAAATTGACATACGAAGTATGAAGATAGGTTTAGCAAATTGAGGTCCGCTTACTAGATAGTAGGAAGACAGAAAAGGGAACTTCACAGTCAGCTGAAAACCCTTTTCAAAACACCATCCTGAAATTACTTTAAGACTCTAATATCAACTCATGACACTAGAGTGGCAATTTCAGCTCACAAGAGCTTCCAGCCTCAGAAATATTCAAACACAGAGAACTGGAACAAAAATGCAAAACAAACTTAGGACTACAAGTCCAACTTAGCTGATAGTAGTCTAGGAGCAGGAACATGCAACAGAAAGGCTTCTGGTAACATTGTTGGCCGGCATAGAAATGACTGAGGAGCAAGGTTAAATAGAAAACTCCCACATCCTGATGGAAACAGGTGAACAGAGGAGATGAAGCACACAAGTTCAGTACCACCAGTGACCACCGGGGGAGCCCAGAAACCCAATTCACAACAGGGTAGGATATGTGATGGTCCAGATTCAGACTTTGTCCCACACTCCACCAGGTTGAGCCAGTGAGCCGTGACAGAGATCTATCGTCCCTGGCCACAAGTACTTGTTCTCGTGTCAGTTGTAAGTTGGACCTTCCCGGTTACGGCATTGGTGAGAGCACGCTTTAGATCGTTTAAGACATGCTGGTGTAACGCGGGGACAGCACACCAGGAAAAATAGTGCCGGCTAGGAACCGAGTATCATGGAGCAGCCACAGCCAACAGATCATGGAAAAACTGTGTCCCCACAAGCCTAAATGGCAACATCTCCATGGCTAGCAACTTGGCAATGTGCGCGTTCAGTATTTGTGCTTGTGGGTGCGTGGCTTGGTATTTACGCCTCCTTTCATACATCTGGGGCACGGACAATTTGGCGCTTGGCTGGGACAAACAAGTGGATGAGCTTGTTGTGTGTCTTGTCTGTGCAACCGCAGCTTGTGTGCAAGAGGTATGATGATCACCTGCTTCCTGCCCAGCTGATTGGGAAGGACAGATCACAGGCGACATGGCACTGGTTTGACCCGCAAACACCGATTTGGTACCCTGTTGTTTCGCCCACTGACTAGAGTGCTTGGCTGCCATGTGTTTCCACATACTGGTGCTTTGGTTGCCTTTGCCCTGGCCTCTGCTCAGCTTCATATGGCAGATGCTACAGATGACAACATTTGGTTCAGAGGGATTATCAAAAAAAAAATTCCTGACAGCAGCTGAACGCACCCTTGCCTTGACTTGGGGCACAGAGGGATTGCTCTTGGCAACAGTTGACACACTTCGCACTGTGCTCAAACCAGTAGCCCTTGGTGCCTTTCTTGGTGCTACGTATACATCTTCTTCCTCTGTGCTGCTGTGCTGGCTATGCATGCCAACGGTCCAGGTCAGATCGGTGGTCTCATCATGGACCACCTCGTCGTCCATGTCATCCTCCTTCCGTCTTGATATTGTCGACTGGCCAGATGGCAACTGCACACCTCCCAACCGTCCCGGATCCAGCGGGACTGTCCCGATTTTGACAGACAGCCCCTCGATTACGGGTGGGACATTAGTTGTCCAGCACTGGTTGGGAGGTGTGTAATATCACCTGGTCAGGTCCCCGAGTCCCTGCACCCACAGAGCAGCACACCACATATTGGCTGCTCTGTCTGCACAGGACCTGTGATGATGTCACAGGATGAGAGGAGTCAGGGGTCACATGATCGGGAGGACCTCCGTGTACAGGACTCTGCTGGTTGTCATGGCGCTGGACGAGGGTAAGCGTATGTGTGAGGTCAGGAGGTGTTTACAGTGTGGATGTAGCAGAGCCGTGTACGTGTGTACAAGGTGTATGGATCGGAGCAGTGTGCGAAAGGTGTATGGAGCGGAGTCGTGTGTGTAAGAAGTGTACGGAGCCATGTATATGAGGTGTACGGAGCGCAGCCGCGTGTGTATGAGGTCGATGGATTGGAGCAGCGTGTGAAAGGTGTATGGAGCAGAGTCGTGTGTACGAGGTGTACGGAGTGGAGCTGCGTGTGTACGAAGTGTACGGAGCAGAGCCACGAGTGTATGGAGCGGAGCCGTGTATGTACAAGGTAAACGGAGCGGAGCAGAGTCGTGTGTGTACGAGATGTACAGAGAGGAGCTGCATGTGTACGAGGTGTACGGAGCGGAGCCGCATGTGTACGAGGTGTACGGAGCGGAGCCGCGTGTGTACGAGGTGTACGGAGCAGAGCCGCGTGTGTACGAGGTGTACGGAGCGGAGCCGCATGTGTACGAGGTGTACGGAGCGGAGCCGCGTGTGTACGAGGTGTACGGAGCGGAGCCACGTGTGTACGAGGTGTACGGAGCGGAGCCACGTGTGTACGAGGTGTACGGAGTGGACGCTAGCTGTGTCGGATCGAAGCAGATATTGCTCCTCGCTCTGACGCTGACTGGCACAGGAGACACGGAGAGGTCTTTATCAGTGGTGTATCACAGCTGCAGCGACGTGAGCAGTCAGCGGTGCAGCTGTATGACATCATTCAGCGCCTCAGGAGTGGAAGCTGCCAGCTGCTGCGAGGGAGCGCGGTGAAAGGTGTGTGTGTGTAGTGATGGAGAAGGCAATGATGGGGGTGGGGTAACCATGTGTGGCCATTATACTGTACCCAGCATCATGTGGGGCAATTATACTGTACCCAGCATCGTGTGGGGCCATTATACTGAACAAAGCATCATGTGAGCCAATTATACTGTATGGACCATCACGTGGGGCCAGTATACTGTACGCAGCATCATGTGGGGCCATTATACAGTTTGGAGCATCATGTGTGGCCATTATACAGTTTGGAGCATCATGTGTGGCCATTATACAGTACGGAGCATCATGTGGAGCCATTATACAGTGCGCAGCATCATGTGTGGCCATTATACAGTATGGAGCATCACGTGGGGCCAGTACACTGTACACAGCATCATTTGGGGCCATTATACAGTATGGAGCACTATGTGTGGCTATTATACAGTATGGAGCATCATATGTGGCCATTACACAGTATGGAGCATCATGTGTGGCCATTATACAGTATGGAGCATCATGTGGGGCCATTATACAGTATGAAGCACTGTGGGGCCATATTTTTTTTTGTTTATAATTATTGTTTATGAAACATTGTGATCAGCAGTGCTAAATGGGTGTGGTTAGGGCGTGACTAGTTGTGAAATGGGTGTGGTCAGAGGTGTGGCCTAAAATTTGCTCCGCATGACGCTAACTTTGTCCCTCTTTCCCTTCCTCAAAAGTTGGGAGGTATGCAACTGTGTGTCATCACCATCAGTCTCCACCTCTTCACCCTGTATATCACGTGGATGAAAGTGGCTTTCTTCTGGCCGTGGGGTTTGAAATATTTGGCTATCATCAACAGACGATATCTCCTCACATTCCTCTTCAATGTCGCGCGGTGAGAGGCCAGAGGCAATGAAAGGAAATAGACCAAACAGATCCTCGTAGTGGCAAAGGTTGGGGTCACATGTTTCCGGTGACTCCTGACAGGGTGATGAACCAGGAACAGGTTAAGAATAGGATGACCCAGCGTTCTCTGTATGGACAGGAGACTATTTGGTCATGGACGATTGGGTGCTGCTAGAAAATTTAGTTGAGGTCTTATCAGCCATCCAAGACAGTATCTGCTCTTGTTCTTCTGGCTTTCAGACATGTTTATGTTCAAAACCGGGAAATTTCACCAGGAACCTAGACGCATCAACCTTCTTCGATCTCCCTGACTCAGTGCTTTGTTTAGCACCAAACACAGCCCCACGTCCACGTCCCTCTCCTTTCACCCTTTTAGGAATTTTGGATTTTTCTGCCATAGTTGCAGATGTTCAGATGCAGATATTGGGGAACAAGAAGCAGTTAGTGCTTTGTGGAAGGTAGAACTACAGCCTAGAACTGCTTTGCGTTTTACAAACAGCACCGCAACGTCACAAAAAAAATTAAATGTCCTGAGGTTTAAGGTGAGATTATGAACCCCAGTCACCACACAAGACAGGGGTGCTGCCACAAAAAAATTGCCCTGAGGTTTAAGGCAAGCTACGTACCCCAGTCACCACACAAGACAGTGGTGCTGCCTCTAAAAAATTGCACTGAGGTTTAAGGCGAGATTACGCACCCCAGTCACCACACAAGACAAAGGGGCTGCCACAAAAAAAATTGCCCTGAGGTTTAAGGCGAGATTACGCACCCCAGTCACCACACAAGACAGAGGTGCTGCCACTAAAAAATTGCCCTGAGGTTTTAGGTGAGATTACGCACCGCAGTCACAACACAAGACAGTGGTGCAGGCTGCGCGTCAGTTGCGTAGTATCGTGCGTCCTATTCGCTGTGAACACAGCACCGCAACAGCACAAAATAAGTGCCCTGCAGGGGTAAATGTGACCCCAAAAATAGCTGGGAAAACTGTCACTACTCAGTCCATGACCTTATACTTTCAGCTCTGAAAAGAGTTTTGGGGTTTTACAGAGGATTTCTGAACCAAACACAACTCTCCCTAGCAGCTGCTCACACTCTCCCTACAGTAGCTATGTTCTGCATGCAATGTGTAGAAAATGGCGGCAGCAGGGCTTACAGTATATAGAGCCAGGCTATGACTCATGTATGACGCTGGGCGGCCAGCCAATCATAGTAATGTTGACCACAACCAAGAAGGCTGCGGCATTACTGTGATTGGCAAATATTGGGCGGGAGATTCGAATAGAGCGAGGTGAGTAGTGAAATACTCACTATGTTCCGAGTACTTCATTACTGGCTGAGCATCGAATACCCACGATTATACTCGATCAGCCATACTCATCTCTAATTATGGCCACCACAACCTGCTACACAAAATAAAACCCCGCTCAGTATGGAGACATTTATAGTCCGCCACACCCCAGTATAATGGCCCCTAACAGCCACACATTCAGTATGAGAGTCCCAACCGCTCTTCTCTTAATATGATGCCCCCACAATTCCTGATATTTGAAAAAAAAACACACATTACTCAGCCAACCCGGTTCCTGAGGAGCGCTGCTCTGGTCTGTGTGGTGTGAGTACTGAGGCTCCGTACTACAGGTGTGATGTAGTGACGTCATTGTGCCTGCAGTGCACGGAGTCTCAGACTCAGAAGTGAAGGCTGAATGGTGGATCAGGAGCTTTCCACTCCCTGATTCACTAATCTATTCAGCGGTATCACCGTCATGGGAATGTGGATATCGCTGAAATTGTGATGATGGGAAGGAGACGGTGACCAATACCACACCCCACCGAGCCCTGTCAATTCATAGGCATCATAGCAACCGAGTGGGCTACCTTTATGGATGATACACTCCTGCCTATCCAACTATCGTATGGTAAATATCTCATAGATCCTGGGTTCATTAGTATCTGCACCAAGAATGAGGCTAAGTGAGTATTTATTAATTGTCGGTGGTCGGAGGTAGTCAGTGAGGTGGATGGTACCATATTGTGCATGAAGGGGGCAGTACTGTGGGAACATTAGAAAGTGGGGGGATGGCAGTTATGTGGGGACATTATACTGTGTGTGAGGGGGATGCCAGTCCTGTGGAAACATTATCCTGTGTCTGTGGGAAGCCACTAATGTGGGAACATTATACTGTGTGTGGTGGGATGATGGTACTGTGGGAACTTTATACTGTGTGTGGGGGTATGGCGGTACTATGAGAACATTATACTGTGTGGGGGGGTATGGCGATGGTGTGAGAAGATTATACTGTGTGTGGTGGGATGGAGGTACTATGAGAACATTATACTGTGTGTCGGGGGTATGGCGGTACTATGAGAACATTATACTGTGTGGGGGGTATGGCGGTACTGTAAGAACATTATGCTGTGTGTGGGGGTATGGAGGTACTATGAGAACATTATACTGTGTGTGGGGTATGGCGGTACTATGAGAACATTATACTGTGTGGGGGTATGGCGGTACTATGGGAACATTATACTGTGTGTGGGGGTACGGCGGTACTATGAGAACATTATACTGTGTGTGGTGGGTATGCTGGTACTATGAGAATATTATACTGTGTGGGGGTATGGCGGTACTGTAAGAACATTATGCTGTGTGTGGGGGTATGGTGGTACTATGAGAAGATTATACTATGTGGGGGGGTATGGCGGTACTGTAAGAACATTATGCTGTGTGTGGGGGTATGGTGGTACTATGAGAAGATTATACTATGTGGGGGGGTATGGCGGTACTGTAAGAACATTATGCTGTGTGTGGGGGTATGGCGGTACTATGAGAACATTATACTGTGTGTGGGGTATGGCGGTACTATGAGAACATTATACTGTGTGGGGGTATGGCGGTACTATGGGAACATTATACTGTGTGTGGGGGTACGGCGGTACTATGAGAACATTATACTGTGTGTGGTGGGTATGCTGGTACTATGAGAATATTATACTGTGTGGGGGTATGGCGGTACTGTAAGAACATTATACTGTGTGTGGTGGGTATGCTGGTACTATGAGAAGATTATACTATGTGGGGGGGTATGGCGGTACTGTAAGAACATTATGCTGTGTGTGGACAACATCTGCAAAGAGTTTGTATGTTCTCTCCGTGTTTGCGTGGGTTTCCTCCCACATTCCAAAGACATACTGATAGGGATTCTAGATTGTGAGCCCCATCGGGGACAGTGATGATAATGTGTGCAAAACTGTAAAGCGCTGCGGAATATGTTAGCGCTATATAAAAATAAAGATTATTATTATTATGGTGGTACTATGAGAACATTACACTGTGTGTGGGGATGTCGGTACTGTAGGAACATTATACTGTGTGGGGGGCATCATACATACTACATAAGGACTCGGAGCATTACACTGTGTGGGGCCAAGAAAGGGGCCCTGTACTAGGAGAACACTCCGCTCCTCACTTCCTGTCCTCCATAGTTGTCTCGTATGTATCTATTACAGGAAACAGAACAACAACGTTATGGTTCTTATAAAGAGTCTCCTCCGTGCAGAAGGGGTTAATGTCCCCGGCTGCGCTCAGTACTGGGGAATCTCCACATACCTCCACCTGCAGAGCCGCACTCCACAGATATGGCTGCTCTGTGCGCACAGGACCTGTGATGAGGTCACAGGAGGGAGGAGTCAGGGGTCACGTGATCCGCAGTGAAGACGCTACATGGAGACTTCTCCTCAGTCAGTGACATTCCCGCCATTATTCGCCCTCACTACTGGCACAATCACCTCGCGCCGCCTTTTCTCCACAATGTTCTGTGTGGAATGTAACGTGTGATTTCTCTGGAGACAAATAGACCCCACACATGAGGGGATTATCACCGGTTACCGGACGTCTAGTATATGGCGGCATATGATTGTGCTATCGCCTCCACACCGGGGGCTAAAATGCCGAAATCTTGCTTATTTACCCCCTTCCAGTGTCAGGTTCTACGTGACAACTATTTATTTGCTGACCTGGAGAAATGGCAATTTGTGGTACAGCAGGTCCAGTTCTCAGGACATTTGGCTTCTGCATTGGGGGTTCAGATGGACCCAGTTAAGGTCCAAGCAGTCCTTGATGGCTTCTAACCAAGGAACCTGAAAGCGTTAGGCTACGTTCACATTTGCGGTCAGCGCCGCAGCGTCGGGCGCCGCAGCGTCGCCGCATGCGTCATGCGCCCCTATATTTAACATGGGGGCGCATGGACATGCGTTGTGCTGCGTTTTGCGCCGCATGGCCGCAAGCGTTGGACGCAAGAAACGCTTCAAGTTGCATTTTTTTTGCGTCCAACTTTCGGCCAAAAAGGACGCATGCGGCGCAAAACGCAGCGTTTTAGCGTGCGTTTTGCCGCGTTTTTGTTTGCGTTGTGCGCTGCGGCGCCGACGCTGCGGCGCACAACGCAAATGTGAACGTAGCCTTACAGAGATTTCTTGCAGTCGAGATACTGAGGAACAAACAGGCGAAAAATAGGGTCTTATCTGATAACAAGATGTAATGAGAATAGAGGAGTATTACACTCACCTGATAGAGCGGCACCTCAGCAACATGTTCAATGCATAAATCAGCTGCTGCAGGACACGGGGACAAAGACCGAGCAGAATGGCTGATCCGGGTATAATGTGTCTGTACCTGCACTGCTGATGAAGACTATCAGATATGGAGATTTCCTTAAAAACGTTTATTCACATAGGTTTTCAAAGTCAACGTGTTTCACAGTCACGCAGGACCTCTTCCTCAGGACAAAACCTGATAGCGGATGAACATGTCAAGCTTAGAACGTTTTATATGCAGTTTCTTTTTGAAAAAAAAAAGCCAAACAAAGCACGATATGTCAAAGTTCATGAGAAAGTCCGTCAAAGATAAATTATGGTTCATGAAAAAAAACATTTACATACATTAATTGTTAAAAAGTACTTATGAATTAAGTGAAGTCATATAAATAGTGATGAGCGAGTGTACTCGTTGCTCAGTTTTTCCAGAGCACGCTCGGGTGACCTCCGAGTATTTGTTAGTTTTCGGAGATTTAGTTTTTCATCGCAGCAGCTGAATGATTTACAGCTACTACCCAGCCTGAGTACATGTGTGGGTTGCCTGGTTGTTAGGGAATTCCCACATGGAATCAAACTAACAGTCACAAATCATCCAGCTGCATCAAGGAAAACTAAATCTCCGAGCAGTCATAAATACTTGGAGGTCACCCGAGCGTGTTCAGTAAATCCCGAGCAACGAGTACACTCGCTCATCACTACACCTAAAAGAATTGATAAACATGTATGTGATATGAATGAGAAAGTTCTTGCCAGTAAATAAATCCTTTATAAATGGTGTTATTGAGTTGTGTCAGTAGTTTCCTATATGAGATGTGACCTGGTGTTCTGGAAGGTTCTGAAGTCATAGGTATAGTGGTGTAAAACTGGGCTCCACTAGTGAACTGGATGGATCAGCATTGGACTGAAAAAATAGGATTATTGGAAAAGAATCCATTGACCCAGAAGACAAATACGTAACCCAATGGTCATTGCATTACTGCGACGTTACTGCAATGAGTCTGGTCATTGCAGTAACGTCGCTCTTCCACCAGGGGGAGTGATGGTACGTCTGATTGTACTAAAAGAGTTCACCTTGCCAGGTATCACAGTCACACATTACACTTCACACTCCGGCCACCAGGGGGAGCAAAAGGTCCTATCTACTAGGTCACTCTTCACACTTGGGTAAAACTGGGTGTTGGCTAGGAAGTTAGGGAGAAAGCAGCCTGGGAGAGTTTCAGGGAGGACCTGTCAGGTGTGGGATCCTGACAGAGGCCTAGCGAGAGACAGATTGTTACGGAGCCGCGCCTGCACTTCATTGCGGCGGTATCTTAAGAAAGGACAAGAAGCGAAGTCTATTGTGGAGAAGTGAGAAACGGGATCACAGCAACAAAGGAGATAATACCGGGAGGAGTCGTGCCCTAAGATCATGGCAACATCCTTCTGAGGTGTGTAGCCAGCGGCCGGAACACCGAGGGAGTACTTGTTCTACGCTTTACTTCAATCATGGCAGGGCAGTTGACTTTAGGTTGGCTGTCTCACCTTTTCACCTAAGCAGACAACGGAGGCAAATTGTGAGACATGGTCATCTCTAAGGTCCCTATAAAATAGCTCCAGGCCTACCCCCATCATACGGGTGCATCCTATCCAAACTGGGGGACGGAGAACATCAGAAACAGACACAAGAGTTGTGAGGACTATCCTGTGGTGCTCAGCAGGGAGGTACTACAACACACAGGCGCAAGTAGGAAGGCTACTAATTTCCACCTGTAAAGGGAACTCTGGATGTGCCTTCGGACCAGCCGGTCTCAGCAAGCCCTGTTAGCAGTGCTCTGGATTGTGGATGCCGAAGTCTACAGTAAAAGGTAAAGAGACTGCAACCTTGTGTCCTCGTTATTTACTGCGACCTAAACAACCACCACCTACACCTTTAATTGGACGCCTCTTAGCAGGGCCACGGACCGGGTTGGGCCACTGTGACATCCCCAGAACCGAGACAGAGGGACCCGGTACCGAGTACCCCGCCGCCCTGCGTTTGGGGGCCGCTCCAAACTTGGCATCACGAACAGGATCTACTTAAGCCTGAGAATCAGGTCATGTGTGCCTTGGAACTGTGACTGAATTGTGCTTGAGTCGTGATTTATTGCAAAGACTGTGTACTGCCATTTGCTGCCAAAATCCGCCATTGCTGTGCCATGCGGAGCACGAGGGGAGGAGCCACAGCTTCGTCGGCGGAACCGGCCGCAAAGAGCTCGAAGTAGGAAGACGGGTGCCGTGCTGCCGCCTGGAAAGCCGGAAGTGGAAATACAGTGAAGTGCTGACCCCGAAGGGACCCCCTACTTCTACCAGGTTAGCAGAAGGGAGGAGCGGCCATGTCTGACCCGGGAGGAGAGGCAGCGGTGGTCGCAGCCGCAGAAGCCCCGTGGGCCTGGTACCGCCACTGGGTCCCGCGGGGCCTGCTGCTCCCATCAGCCAGCCGGACACTGCCGCATCTACGGCGGCCATAATGCCCTTCTCCATGCCATACATACCTGGAGCAGCCTGACTCCCACAATACTCTGGAGAATCGCATACACTAACTGACTTTAAAGAAGGGATCTGCAGCCTGCTTGAGTTTTATCCCCTGCCAGAGCCTCAGAAAGTTCACATGATAACAGGCCAACTATTTGGAGCAGCCCTGTGAGAAGTAAAGTCCTGGCCCGCTGTGGATAAGGGAACTGCGCAGCAAGTCTTTGCAAAGCTTAAAACCACCTTTGACACCCGCACCGCCACAGAAATTAAACTGACGTTCTATGAGTGCAAGCAGAGGCCGCAGGATAGCTTACGGGACTATGCCCTTAATCTACAAGAGGCATTGCAGGCCATCAAGCAGAGTGATCCAAACGGCATGCAAGATGAGGATAAACTCTTAAAGGAGCGGTTCATCGAGGGGCTGCTGTGCAGTCACCAAAGGGCCCAACTGCACCTCATGGCTATGCAGAACCCTGACCTGACCTTCACGCAATTTAAAGACAGAGCCATCCAGATGCTCCAGGAGCGACAGCCCAGCCATGCAGTACTTCCTAGGCGTCAAGCTCTCACGTACCACCAGGAGATGGCATCAGATGCTCCAGTCTCTGCCGAGGCCGATGCCCAGATCCTAGAAGACGATTCCCCTGCCGGACTACGCCTCCAGATGCAGGAGCTGACCAAGAGCGTTGCTGCCTTAGCCCGTACCGTCCAATCCCTACAGGAGGCCCCCAAGGAGAAGATCAAGCTGGCTTCCAGGCCGGAGGATGTTCCCTGGCAACGACAGAGGAGGATTCCGCCGACCAGACGCGATCGCTTTCACCAGGACAGACGACCCATCTGCCGCCGCTGCAACCAGGTGGGCCATGTTGCAAGGTACTGTCATTTAAACGAGCAACCCCTGGGGCAGAGGACCAACCCCCAGGAGTAGGACGACCAGGCCCGCAAAATTGGAGAGCCAAATACATTGGAGGACGACCAGTTCTCCCCATTGTGATCGACGGTATCCCCATGAATTCTTTGTTGGACACCGGTTCTCAGGTGACAACTATGCCTTGCATCCTTTATAGACGTTATTGGGAGGACACCGACATCACTCGTGGCCCCGATGATGATTTCACCATAATAGCCAGTAATGGTCAGCCATTGCCACAAGTGGGGTACAAAGAGGTCACCATTAAAGTAGGGCGGGTAGAATTATAGGCCCAAGGGATTGTAATTGTTGATATTGACCGGCGTGAATGTAACCCCATGATGACCATTGGTACTAATGTCATAGAAAATTATCTTGCAGAAGTTATTGTCTTGTTACAGCAGGTAGCAGAAACAGCTGGCTACAGTGAGTAACATGCCCTGCAGAAGGAAATCCGGGCTCTAATGCGGAGACAACAGAGACAACAGGTAGAGCTGACTGCAATACCCCCCAGGAGTGAAATGTTAATATGGTGTCGAGCAGCAATAGGCCTCAGGAGTAAAGACTACCAGGCTCTGGTAGAACCTGTATATTCAGATAGCAGGCCTACCCTCCTGACCGCCAGGGGAATGGTTGAAGTCCGCAAGGGGAGGGTTCCAGTACGTGTCCTTAACTGTGGAGAGGAAGAGGTCCACCTAACCAAATATGCCACACTTGCCAAACTGTTTACTGTTGTTAATAATGCAGTACAGGCACCAGAACCCTTGGTTCCGTCCAACCAGGTGGAGAACAATGGCTCTGCAGGGCCAACGGTAGATTGGTGTCGAGAGTTGAACGTGGGCACTGATTCTACCCCATCACACCAGAAACAGGGGGCCTACAGGGTGGTTCATGAGTATGAGCAGGTATTCAGCAAGCACCCCCTAGATTTTTGACAGGTAAAAGGGATTCAACATCATATCCCCACAGGAGATCATCCACCTATAAAAGAGAGATACCGTCCTGTACCCCCAGCTCATTATCAGTGTGCCAAAGACATGTTGCGAGAGATGAAGGAGGCTGGGGTAGTGAGAGACAGTTGTAGCCGCTGGGCAGCTCCATTAGTCCTCGTTAGGAAGAAGGATGGCACAATGAGGATGTGTGTTGATTATAGGCAGCTAAATCGCATTACACATAAGGATGCATACCCGCTACCTAGGATAGAGGAGTCCATGGCTGCTTTAAAATCTGCTAACTACTTCTCTACCTTGATCTCACCAGTGGGTACTGGCAGGTTACCATGGCGGAGGCGGACAAGGAAAAGACGGCCTTCACGACGCCGATGGGTCTCTGCAAGTTCAACTACATGCCCTTCGGGCTGTGCAACGCCCCGGGAACGTTCCAGAGGATGATGGAGTGCTGTCTGGGACACAAGAACTTTGAAACCGTGCTGCTATATCTGGACGATGTCATTGTCTTCTCCAAGACCTATGAAGACCATCTGAAGCACCTGGCCGAGGTGTTTGAAGCCCTGTCCAACTTTGGCTTAAAGGTGAAACCGTCCAAATGCCATCTGCTAAAACCCAAAGTGCAGTACCTGGGCCATGTGGTGAGTGCTGAAGGAGTGGCCCCAGACCCCGACAAGGTTACTGTGATCAAGGACTGGCCGAAGCCCAGCAACCTCCATGAAGTCCGGCAGTTCCTCGGGTTGGTAGGCTACTACAGGAGATTTAGCAAGGACTTCACCAAGAAAGCCGCGCCATTGCAAGACCTGTTGGGGGGCCAGTCCAAGAAGACCAAGTGTCGGAATACCCCATTTGGGGTAGTTGGAACGATGGACTGGAGGGATCCTTCACTTGTTTAAAGTCGGCGCTGACGGGAGAAGAGGTACTGGCCTACCCTGAATATGACCAACCGTTTGTGCTGTACACGGATGTCAGCAACGTGGGATTGGGGGCTGTGTTGTCCCAGGTCCAGAAAGGCAAGGAGAGGGTAATTGCTTACGCCAGCAGGAAGCTTCGTCCCACTGAAAGGAACCCTTACAACTATAGTTCCTTTAAGCTGGAGGTCCTCACCATCGTTTGGGCAGTGACGGAGAGGTTCAAGCACTACCTGGCCTCGGCGAAATTCACCGTCTTCATGGACAATAACCCCCTAACACACCTGGACACAGCAAAACTTGGCGCCTTGGAACAGCGGTGGATGGCCCGGTTGTCCAATTTCGACTTCACCATCAAGTACCGGGCAGGGCACAAGAATGTGAATGCCGATGCCTTGTCCAGAATGCCCAACTTGCCGGAAATGGGAGAAGACTCGGAAGCACTTGAAGAGATAGAGCTGCCCGCGTTCCATCGCCCCAAGGCCACCCAGTGTTCCCATCATGTGGAGAATAGGCGCAAGAACAAGCAGGATGCCACACTAAATCCCCTGTCCCACCACGGATGGGCAGAGACCCAGGACGGTGACCCTGCGGTCTGTCGGGTGAAAGAGCTCCTGACGCAGGCAGGTTTGCATCCCGGCCCGGATGATCCACAATAGACACGACAACTGTGGAAAGGGAGAGGCAAACTGTTTATTCACGATGGTAAGCTGTGCCTAAGAAGCATCGACCCACGCACTCATGAGTTGGTATGGCAGATAGTAATCCCACGGCAAGATGCGCCAATGGTTCTGGGAGCGTACCACGATGGGGCAGGACACTTCGGATGGAGGAAGTTGGAGAGTCTACTCCGCGGGAGGTTCTACTGGATTGGCATGAAGAAAGCCATCGAGAAGTGGTGTCGAGAGTGTGGCCCATGTAGCCTACGTAGGAAGGACCGTGACAGCCAAAGGGCTCCCTTGCAGCCTATCATCACCAAACGGCCGCTTGAGTTGGTCGCGCTAGACCACGTGAAACTAACACCCAGCCGGTCAGGCTATGTCTACGCTCTTACCATCGTGGACCACTACTCTAGGTTCCTGGTAGTTGTGCCGGTCAAAGATCTGATGGCCCGAACGGCCGCCAAAGCCTTCCAGCAGTACTTTTGTAGGCCGCATGGGTACCCGGAGAAGGTGCTGACCGATCAAGGGCCAGCATTCGAGGTGGAGGTATTCCAGGAATTCTGCAGTTTATACGGGTGTAAGAAGATCAGAACAACGCCGTATCACCCACAGACTAACGGGATGTGCGATAAGATGAACCAAGTGGTAATTGACTTACTGAAGACATTACCTGTAGAAGAACGGAACTTGTGACCAACCAAGTTGCCTGACTTGGTAGATATGTACAACCACATCCTGGTGAATTCCACCAATTGTACTCCAGCCTACCTCATGCGAGGAGGATCTAGCAAATTACCTGTTGACCTAGACATGGGGGTCCTAACCCCCGAAGACACCTCCCCAAATGCAGATTGGGATACAGAAAGGCAGCAAAGGTACCGCAAAATACAGGAATGCGTGGAAAGAAGTTTAACCCAAGCCCGACAAAAACAAGAAAGGGACTACAACCAGCATGCTCCTGCAATTCCCTTGTCACCCAGTGAGCAAGTGCTCAAACGGAAGAGAAGATTACATAAGCTTGACGATCAATGGGAGGCGGAACCATATACCATCCTGCCATCCGATTTTGACAATACAAAGGTCTGTCTCATCAGCAAAGATGGGGGGAGAGACTTCAACGGCAATATCCAGAGACCACCTCAAAATATGCCCTGATAAGTTGAGAGATAGGGAAACGGACCCAGGGACATCTCCGCCCGTGGAAGAGAAGATGATACACACTGTTCTTGGCGATTTTCCCAAGTCTTGGACTCAAATCAATCAGGCCATCGTAGTACCTGTTTTAACGTTTCGCCAGCTGAAGCCGCCGGAACCAAATGTGATGCCGGATCATCCGGAGCCTCAGTCACAGCACATTCCACCAGAGGATACCATGCCAATAGATGAGCCGGCTGGTTCCCCCTCCGCTATCGGTGAACCTGCCATGCCCACAATTAGTAGCAGCAGTCGTGAGAGCTCCAGTATACCAGTGCTACCCAGACTCACCAGAAGTGTAGCTAGAAGACAGTGCATCACACCAGCGATAGCAAGCACAGCGGGCCCAGTTAGGTCATTAGCAACCCCTGCACTGCGGAGGTCTACACATAGCACCAAGAATCAAACCCTAATTCGCTACAAAACTTGGAAATATTAACGGGTGCTGCTGTTTGGTTAAAAATGTTTGTGTATATATCTTTGTTACAGATTTAAAAATGGACAATGGAGTAATGGACAGTGAATTGCTCCAAAAACTTTCAAAAGGGATCCCTTTGTTTACCCGGGATCCCTGCTGTTTCAAAGTTTGCACCCACTGAACTGGGAGTCATGAACTGTGCATGACCAAGATGTTCGCAACGTTCAAGTGTCCTCACCTCCCATAAAGGGAAGCACTGTTATATTTACTTGTTCATAGCATTTCAAAAATTTTGTATGTCTTTTACTAACATGTATTGTTGTTCTTCTTTTCCCAGTCCGGGAGTACTGGATTTAATAAGGGGGGAGTGCAGCGCCCCAGAGTCTGGTCGTTGCAGTAACATCGCTCTTCCACCAGGGGGAGTGATGGTACGTCTGATTGTACTAAAAGAGTTCACCTTGCCAGGTATCACAGTCACACATTACACTTCACACTCACTCACTTCACAAAAGGTCCTATCTACTAGACCACTCCTCACACTTGGGTAAAACTGGGTGTTGGCTAGGAAGTTAGGGAGAAAGCAGCCTGGTAGAGTTCCAGGGAGGACCTGTCAGGTGTGGGATCCTGACAGAGGCTGTTATGGACTGGTGATTCAGGAGCGACATGCGACGAGCTCTGAGCAGGTGTTAACTATACTGACCGCAGTTCCTGATCTCAACACAACACTAGAAGTAGCCGTGGGATGTTCCTGTCACTCCCTAGACACCTCGTCACAGCCTAAGAGCTAACTACCCCTAAAGGAAGAAACAGGAAAGCTATCTTGCCTCAGAGAAAATCCCCAAAGGATAGGACAGCCCCCCACAAATAATGACTGTGAGTGGAGAGGGAAATGACATACGTAGAATGAAACAAGATATAGCAAAGGAGGCCACTACTAGCTAGATAGATAGTACAGGACAGAATACTGTGTGGTCAGTAATAAAAACTAGAAAAAGTCCACCGCAGAGAATGTAAAAATCTCCACACCTGACTAAAGGTGTGGAGGACAAAATCTGCTGCCCAGAGCTTCCAGCTTAGCTGAATAGATCCATACTGATAAGCTGGACTAAAGAGAAAAAACATAAAATGTGCTGAACAATAAGTCCACAACAAGTGAACTGCAAAAGGACAAGCAAGGATTTATTTTGCTGAACAGGTCAGAGTGTCAGAGAAATCCAAAAGAGCTGTGACTCCAAGCAGGAACAATTGACAACTGGCATTGGCTGATGGATAAGGCCAGACTAAAATAGCCGAGCCAGAAAGACGATCAGTGGAAGCACCTGCTGATGCTAAATCCAAGAAGCAGCCATTCCACTCAAAACCACAGGAGGAAGCCCAAGAGCAGAACTCACAAAAGTGCCACTTACAACCACCGGAGGGAGCCCAAGAGCCGAATTCACAACAATACCCCCCCTTGAGGAGGGGTCACCGAACCCTCACCAGAGCCCCCAGGCCGATCAGGACGAGCCAAGTGAAAAGCACGAACCAATTCGGCGGCATGGACAATGGAGGCAACAACCCAAGAATTATCCTCCTGGCCATAACCCTTCCACTTGACAAGATACTGAAGCCTCCGCCTCGAAAAACGAGAATCCAAAATTTTCTCAACCACATATTCCAACTCCCCCTCAACCAACACCGGGGCAGGAGAATTAACAGAGGGAACAACGGGTACCACATATCTCCGCAACAAAGATCTATGGAAAACATTGTGGATGGCAAAAGAGGCCGGAAGGGCCAAATGAAAAGACACTGGATTGATAATCTCAGAAATCTTATAAGGACCAATAAACCGAGGCTTGAACTTAGCGGAAGAAACCTTCATAGGAACATGACGAGAAGATAACCAGACTAAATCCCCCACCCGAAGCCGAGGACCAACACACCGACGGTGGCCAGCAAAACGTTGAGCCTTTTCCTGAGACAACGTCAAATTGTCTACCACATGAGTCCAAATCTGCTGTAACCTGTCCATGACAGAATCCACACCAGGACAATCAGAAGGCTCAACCTGCCCTGAAGAAAAACGAGGATGGAAACCAAAATTACAAAAGAAAGGCGAAACCAAAGTAGCCGATCTGGCCCGATTATTAAGGGCAAACTCGGCCAACGGCAAGAAAGCCACCCAATCATCCTGATCAGCAGACACAAAGCATCTCAAATAAGTTTCCAAGGATTGATTAGTTCGCTCAGTTTGGCCATTTGTCTGAGGATGGAACGCCAAAGAAAAAGACAAATTAATACCCATCCTAGCACAAAAGGCCTGCCAAAACCTAGAAACAAACTGGGAACCTCGCTCAGACACAATATTCTACTAGACCAGGAGATTGAACTTTCTCCAAGTTTAAATACGTATCCACTTGTGGATTTACGATCTTGCAAATCACCAGCCCAATCTGAGTCAACATAGCCGGTGAGTTTTAGATTTCCTGCTGCAGATATCTTTAAATTTACACCTTGTGTCCCTTTTAAATATTGGAGAACGGCATTCCAGTCCTTTTGGCGCGGTTTCTCCACATATCTGCACAATATTCCAACTGCTGTTGTAATATCCGGTCGAGTCATAGTTGATATATATAGAAGTGCCCCCACTGCCTGTCGATATTTCTCATTGTTAGGCAATAGGTCACCTTCTTCCAGTTTCAGGTAGGATGATTCCATTGGCGTTGATACACCTTTGGCCTCCGTCATTCCGAACTGATCCAAAATTGAATTAATCTTTGCACTTTGATTTAAAAGAAAACTTTCATCTTCCTCTCTCTGGATGTGGATTCCTAGATAATATGTCACATTTCCTAGGTCTTTCGTTTCAAAATGCTGGTTCAAAATTTAAGTAATTTTTCCAATTTCAGCTTCTTCTTGATGAACTACAATTACATCGTCCACATATAAGAGAATATACATCCATTTTCCATCTGTATATCTTGTGTACAGGCATGGATCCGCTTGACCTCTTTTAAATCCTTCTTCTAACAAGACTTTGTTCATTTTACTATTCCATGCTCTCGCCGATTGCTTAAGACCATTAAGAGATTTTTGTAGTTTGCAAACAAGATTCTGTTCACCTTCCTTTATATAGCCTTCAGGTTGAGTCATGTATAAGTCCTCCTCAATGTCACCATTTAAAAATGCGGTTTTGATATCCAAATGTCTGACAAACATCCTTTGTACTGCAGCTACTGCCAACAATGCTCTAAATGTTGTCTGCTTAGCGACCGGGGAAAAAGTAGCATCATAGTCTTCGCCATATTTTTGAGAATATCCTTTTGCGACCAACCTCGCTTTAAATCTGTGGACTTTACCTTCACAATCATATTTGGTTTTAAATACCCACTTGCACTTAATTGCCTTTTTACCTTGTGGTAACTCAGTGAGTTTCCTAGTTTGAAGTTGATGAAGCGAGTTCATTTCTTCATTCGCGGCATTGATCCACTTTGTTCTTTCATGGGCGGGTAGTTTCGGCATTTCATCCCATGACTGTGGCTCTGACTCAGGCAGTGTCCTTACAGCGTAGGATAAACGTTTAGCTGGTATTCCTTTGTTTGATCTTGACGACCGTCTGATTTCAGGTTCACTTAGGCCTTTTGTTGTTCCTTCAGTGGTTGAAGAGTCCAGCCAGACTTCTATATTCTCTTCTTCATTGTCTTGTAATTGTGACTGAGATTGTTGTTGGTTCATCTGGACTACTGGCATAATGTCATAAAACTTGGGTGACACAAAGTTTTCATCAAACACTACATCTTTACTTATTGTGACCTTGTTTGTCTCTGGGTGTAGAATTCTATATCCTTTCTGGGTTTCACTGTAGCCTACCAGGATGCCTTCCTTGGCATGAGATTCCCACTTAGTTCATTTTTCTTTGGGAACATGTGCAAATGCTTTACTTCCGAAAATCCTTATGTGTTGTAGTTTTGGTTTTGTACCATTCCATTGCTCAAATGGAGTTTTCTCTGTCACTTTACTTGGTAGTCTGTTCTGAAGGTAGCAAGCCGTCATAATAGCTTTGCCCCAATATACTGTAGGCAAATTTGCATCAAATAACATACTCCATGCGCTTTCACAGAGTGTCCGGTTTCTTATTTCTGCTATACCATTTTGCTCAGGGTTGTATGGTACAGTAGTTTGAAATATGATTCCATTTTTCTTTAAAATGCTCTGTGTTTCATTACTTGTATACTCAGTTCCATTATCTGCACGTAAAGTTATTGGCATTCTTCCAAACTTGTTATGCACTTCAGCTAGATATATTCCAAGTTTCTCTGGAACTTCATTTTTGCTGTGAAGTAAATAGACAACTGTATATCTCGAATTGTCATCAATAAACGTAAGAAAATATCTCTTCTTCCCAGGGGTCTGAGTACGCATTGGACCACAGATATCAGTGTGTACTAAATCTAGTGGTTGTTCTGTTCTTGTAGTACTTTTCTTAGGAAAGGCCTTTCTGGACATTTTCCCTTTGATACAGCTGGAACACTTCATTGTCTGATTACATGAATCAATTGTAATATTGTCAGCTAATTGTTCTTGAAATAACTTTCTTATTGCTTCTGGGTCTATATGCGCAAGCCGCCTGTGCCATACATGAATACAGTTCTTGTGCAGTTCTTGCTTACCTGTGCATGCACACTCTTTACATTTCAACTGATACAGTTCATCTCTGATTTTTCCTTTTGCTAATGTGTGACCCTCTTTTGAGATGATGCAGCTATCTTCCTTAAATGTAACTTCATTACCCTGTTTTGTGAGCTTTTTCACAGATAATAGATTACTTTCAAGACTAGGCACATATAGTACATCTTTTACATGGATCCTTCTACTTTGTGTTGCAGAGATGTTACAATCAATATAACCGTCTCCTATGCCTTCTGAGTTCATGCACTGACCGTTGGCCATTATCACTTTCTCTGACTTACTTTGGTTAAGCTTAGTAAAGAAGTCTCTGTCATTGGTCATGTGACTGGTTGCACCAGAATCTATACACCATGCATGCTTTGATTTAAATGCATTGACTGATGTGAATGCAGCTTCAGTATTCACTGAATCATTGCTTTCAGATACAGCACTCTTAACTCTCTGTTGACTCTTTTGCTTTTTCAGCTGATTCATTTTAGCTTTCCAGACTCTGCATTCAGCTTTTAAATGACCTGGCTTCTTGCATACAAAACATTCACGTGTCTCTTTAGGGTGGATTCTGCTGGTGGGCACATCATGTGTTTGTAAAGCAGTTTCCTTGTTACATATCTTGCTCACATTTTCAGCTTTTCCCATATATTCATCTACAAGCTTTCCTCTGACGTACTTCAATGTAAGCTCATCATCTGGGCGTGCATCTAATGCTGTTACAAGCGTATCATAGCTTTCTGGGAGACCACTAAGTAATAGTGCTGCTACATGGAAGTCCTTCATATCTTCCCCAATGCCCTGCAGGTGCTCTACAGTTTCTAGAGTATTTCTAATGTAGTCCTGCATGTCCTGGTCATTGTGCAGCTTAGACTGGTACAGCTTTCTAATTAGATAGAGTTTATTACTTAAATTTATTCTCTCATGTACTTTCTGCAGCTGCTCCCACATTTCCTTTGCAGATTCACACTTGCACACATGCACAATCTGATCATCCTCTATACTGAGTGATATGGTGCTCTGTGCTTTCTGATCCATCTCTAGCCATTCCTGTGGTACTGGGTCAGGCTTAGGGTCCTGAGTGTATTTCCACGTACCTTCTCTTATCAGCAGCATCTTCACCTTGAATTTCCAGGATTGGTAGTTCTGGTTATTCAGGCTTGGCACTGTAAACTTTGCTGAGTTGCTGCTGGCGGCCATTTTACTTCTTCTCAGTTTGCTGTTGTCTTTCTATCTCTGTGCTCTGCAGGTTTGGGATTGCTTTGACTTCTGGGCGCATAACCTGTTAGCAGCGGGTTAATCAGCGTGATGTCCACAACGAGCAACAGAGAATGTTCATTTATTGAGAATTAAGAACATTCAGCATACAACATGAGAACAGGATCAATCTGGTTTCTGAGAGAGAGATATGCTGTTACTTTCAGTTTCAATTCCACACACAAGAAAACAATAGTTGTTGCAATACATACAGATCAATATGCATTAGGCCATCACCCTTTCTGAAAATAGCTGCCAGGGCATCCTCATTCCATTTTGTAAGCACAGACCACTTTCTAAATTTCTGGCAGTAAATTTCTGCTGCTTCCTGACCCTGACATAGAGCCAGCAAGATCTTTTCTGCCTGATCCACAGAATTAGGTTCATCATAAAGCAGTCCGAGTGCTTGAAAAAATGCATCTACATTGATCAATGCAGGATTCCCTGGCACAAGGGAGAATGCCCAGTCTTGTGGGTCTCCACGGAGCAGAGAAATAACAATCTTCACCTGCTGAACGGAGTCACCAGAGGAACGGGGTCTCAGAGCAAAAAATAATCTGCAACTATTTTTGAAGTTCAAAAATTTAAATCTATCCCCAGAAAACAAATCAGGAATAGGAATTCTAGGCTCAGAAACCGGAGTCCGGACAACATAATCTTGGATACTCTGTACCCTTGCAGCGAGATGATCAACACGGGAGGACAGACCCTGAACCTCCATATCAGTACCCAAATCCTGAACCACCCAAAGATTAAGGGGAAAAAAAAGACAAAACAAGCTACAAAAAAAAAAAAAATGACTCAGAACTTTCTTTTCCCTCTTTAGAGATGTATTTAACACATTGTGGGCCAGCTGTACTGTTATGACCTGGTGGTAACGGAGCAGCACTGATATGACCTGGTGGGAACGGAGCAGCGCTGATATGACCTGGTGGGTACGGAACAGCACTGATATGACCTGGTGGGTAAAATAGATCATGGACAAGCTCTGAGGAGGTGGTAGCTTTACTGACCGCAATCCCTAATCCTAACACAAACACTAGAAGTAGCCGTGGGACGTTCCTGTCACTCCCTAGATGCCTCTTCACAGCCTAAGAACTAACTACCCCTGAAGATGGAAATAGAAAACTATCTCGCCTCAGAGAAATTCCCAAAAGGAAAGATAGCCCCCCACATATATTGACTGTGAGTGAGGAGGGAAATGACAAACGCAGAGATGAAAACAGATTTTAGCAAAGGAGGCCAACTCTGACTAGATAGACAGAAATAGGAAAGGGCACTGTGCGGTCAGTATATAAAACCCTAAAATCCACACAGAGATTACAAAAATAACCTCCACACCGACTCACGGTGTGGAGGGGCAATTCTGCTTCCCCAGAGCTTCAAGCTAGCCTGAATATTTCATAATGACAAGCTGGACAAAAAGAGACATAACTTTAACTGAACAGTAAGTACAAGAACTAGCAAGAACTTATCTTATGCTGACATGGACAGGCCATCAGGGAAATCCAAGGAGAGGACTGAGTCTAACCCAGAAAAACATTGACAGCTGGCATGAATTACAGACCAGAGCCCTGTTAAATAGCAAGGCCAAGGGAGCCGATTAGTGAAGTCAGCTGCCAGGCCAAACTCCAGGAGCAGCAGTTCCACTCGAAACCACCAGAGGGAGCCCAAGGGCAGAACTCCCAAAAGTACCATTCATAACCACAGGAGGGAGCCCAAGAACGGAATACACAACAATACGTAGAATGAAACAAGATATAGCAAAGGAGGCCACTACTAGCTAGATAGATAGTACAGGACAGAACACTGTGCGGTCAGTAATAAAAACTAGAAAAAGTCCACCGCAGAGAATGTAAAAATCTCCACACCTGACTAAAGGTGTGGAGGACAAAATCTGCTGCCCAGAGCTTCCAGCTTAGCTGAATAGATCCATACTGATAAGCTGGACTAAAGAGAAAAAACATAAAATGTGCTGAACAATAAGTCCACAACAAGTGAACTGCAAAAGGACAAGCAAGGACTTATCTTTGCTGAACAGGTCAGAGTGTCAGAGAAATCCAAAAGAGCTGTGACTCCAAGCAGGAACAATTGACAACTGGCATTGGCTGAGGGATAAGGCCAGACTAAAATAGCTGAGCCAGAAAGACGATCAGTGGAAGCAGCTGCTGATGCTAAATCCAAGAAGCAGCCATTCCACTCAAAACCACAGGAGGGAGCCCAAGAGCAGAACTCACAAAAGTGCCACTTACAACCACAGGAGGGAGCCCAAGAGCGGAATTCACAACAAGAGGCCTAGCGAGAGACAGATCATTACGGAGCCGCGCCTGCACTTCATTGCGGCGGTATCTTAAGAAAGGACAAGAAGCGAAGTCTATTGTAGAGAAGTGAGAAACGGGATCACAGCAACAAAGGAGATAATACCGGGAGGAGTCGTGCCCTAAGATCGTAGCAACATCCTTCTGAGGAGCGTAGCCGGTGGCCGGAACACCGAGGGAGTACTGGCTCTACGCTTTACTTCAATCACGGCAGGGCAGTTCACTTTAGGTTGGCTGTCTCACCTTTTCACCTAAGCAGACAACGGAGGCAAATTGTGGGAGAGAGGCATTTCTAGGGTCCCTATAAAATAGCTCCAGGCCTACCCCCGTCATACGGGTGCGTCCTATCCAAACTGGGGGACGGAGAGAGAGAACATCAGAAACAGACACAAGAGTTGTAAGGACTATCCCGTGGTGCTCAGCAGGGAGGTACTACAACACACAGGCGCAATGAGGAAGGCTACTGATTTCCACCTGTAAAGTGAACTCTGGATGTACCTTCGGACTGGCCGGTCTCAGCAAGCCCTGTTAGCAGTGCTCTGGATTGTGGATGCCGAAGTCTACAGTAAAAGGTAAAGAGACTGCAACCTTGTGTCCTCATTATTTACCGCCACCTAAACAACCACCACCTACACCTTTAATTGGACGCCCCTTAGCAGGGCCACGGACCGGGTTGGGCCACCGTGACATCCCCAGAACCGAGACAGAGGGACCCGGTACCGAGTACCCCGCTGCCCTGCGTTTGGGGGGCACTCCATAATAAGAATGAATGTCAGCCTGGGGTGTTACATAGTGAGAAATGGAAGTGCTGACAAAACAAGAATGTGATTGATCTTGTATGTGATGGCTGTCTATTCGAAGAGCGCGTGTTGGTTCCTGATCGCGGCTGTTCTGGTAACAGGAGACATAAACCTAGTGAGCATGTATCAGGGTCAAGCAACTATGGTGGAAGCAGATAGAATGTGTAGTGAATGGGAGTAAGGGAAAATGAGGGAGGTGTTGATGATGAGGTGAATAATGCGATACAAAAGCGTCAGCTGATCACTCAGGCTACAGAATGGAGGATCCATTGGAGGAGCACTCTGGATGCCAGAGCCAATGAAAAAACTGGGGGAATGAACTACACTAGTGATGTGCGAGCATACTCGGTAATGCTCGTTACTGGCCCCAGCATCGCTGTACTCGGCGAGCAACGAGCATTTCTGTGTTTGCTCGGCGGGAGTTCAGGTCCCCGCGCTGCATGTTTGGCGTTCTTTAGAGAGCCAATAAACATGCAGGGATTGTCTGCCACACACTGTAATGCTGTAGCCATGTTGGTTGGGGCATTACAGTGATTGGCTGGCCGCACAGCATCATCAGGTCTATAAGGTATGTGCACACATTGCGGATTTGGCCCTGCGGATCCACAGTTTTCCATGCGGTGTACAGTGCCATGTAAACCTATGGAAAACAAAATCCACAGTGCACATGCTGTGGAAATTTCCAGGCGGAAACGTTGCGGTTTTTTTTCCGCAGCATGTCAATTCTTTGTGCGGATTCCACAGCGTTTACACCTATTCCTTTATAGGAATCTGCAGGTGTAAAACGCAGGTGAAATGAAATCCGCTCAAAAACTGCACTTAATCTGCAGTAAATCTGCAGTGAATCCGCAGGTAAAACGCAGGGCATTTTACCTGCGGATTCTGCAGAGTACGCGTGGAAAAATCCGCAATGGAATCCGCAACATGTGCACATAGCCTAAGAGACCTGGCGCCACCCTGCTCATCACATTCAGCTCCGGAATCAGACAGTGTAGGGAGAGCTTCTGCCGAGATAGGGTCAGATGTGGGGGTTTTTCAGTTAGTGAGGGTCTACCATCATAGAATCCACAAATCCAGCTAAACCAACAGTCCTTCTAAGGGCCCCTTTCCACTTGCGAGAAAAAAAACGGTCCGTAATCTGGACCGAAAAAACGGATGTAACGTATGCGATTGTCATGCGAGTGTCATGCGAGTGCAATGCGATTTTTAATCGCATCGTCCGTTTTTTGTAATCACATCATCCGTATGACATCCGTATTACTGTCCGTTTTTTACGCACCGGTGTCCTTTGAAAAGCCGGTAATTCAGCGCGGTGTACATTAAAATCACACTGACAGGTTAGAATAGAGTAGATACACTCACCGGCCACTTTATTAGGTACACCTGTCCAACTTCTTGTTAACACTTAATTTCTAATCAGCCAATCACATGGCGGCAACTCAGTGCATTTAGGCATGTAGACATGGTCAAGACAATCTCCTGCAGTTCAAACCGAGCATCAGTATGGGGAAGAAAGGTGATTTGAGTGCCTTTGAACGTGGCATGGTTGTTGGTGCCAGAAGGGCTGGTCTGAGTATTTCAGAAACTGCTGATCTACTGGGATTTTCACGCACAACCATCTCTAGGGTTTACAGAGAATGGTCCGAAAAAGAAAAAAAATCCAGTGAGCGGCAGTTCTGTGGGCGGAAATGCCTTGTTGATGCCAGAGGTCAGAGGAGAATGGGCAGACTGGTTCGAGCTGATAGAAAGGCAACAGTGACTCAAATCGCCACCCGTTACAACCGAGGTAGGCCTAAGAGCATCTCTGAACGCACAGTACGTCGAACTTTGAGGCAGATGGGCTACAGCAGCAGAAGACCACACCGGGTACCACTCCTTTCAGCTAAGAACAGGAAACTGAGGCTACAATTTGTACAAGCTCATCGAAATTGGACAGTAGAAGATTGGAAAAACGTTGCTTGGTCTGATGAGTCTCGATTTCTGCTGCGACATTCGGATGGTAGGGTCAGAATTTGGCGTAAACAACATGAAAGCATGGATCCATCCTGCCTTGTATGGAGCATCTTTGGGATGTGCAGCCGACAAATCTGCGGCAACTGTGTGATGCCATCATGTCAATATGGACCAAAATCTCTGAGGAATGCTTCCAGCACCTTGTTGAATCTATGCCACGAAGAATTGAGGCAGTTCTGAAGGCAAAAGGGGGTCCAACCCGTTACTAGCATGGTGTACCTAATAAAGTGGCCGGTGAGTGTATATACACATAGAATAGGTATATATACATATATATATATATGTCAGTGAGACACCTATATATGTATATTTATATTTAATGCAGCGCTAGATAGCATAAAAGCCGCCAATTCAATTGCCGGCTTTTGCTCTCTCCTTCACAAACCCGACAGTAAACCATCTCATATCCCTTCTTTTATTCTTTTATTACATATTCCTCTTCATTAATGTAAGAAGTGTCTGTGTGTCAAATTTGGGGGCTCTAGCTATTAAATTAAAGGGTTAAATCTCGGGAAAAATTGGCGTGGGCTCCTGCGCAATTTTCTCCGCCAGAGTGGTAAAGCCAGTGACCGAGTGCAGATATTAATAGCCTAGAGAGGGTCCATGGTTATTGGCCCCCCCGGCTACAAACATCTGCCCCCAGCCACCCCAGAAAAGGCACATCTGGAAGATGCGCCTATTCTGGCACTTGGCCACTCTCTTCCCACTCCCTGTAGCGGTGGGATATGGGGTAATGAAGGGTTAATGCCACCTTGCTATTGTAAGGTGACATTAAGCCAGATTAATAATGTAGAGGCGTCAATTATGACACCTATCCATTATTAATCAAATAGTATGAAATGGTTAATAAAACACACACACATTATTACAAAGTATTTTAATGAAATAAAGACACATGTTGTTGTAATATTTTATTATACTGGTAATCCACCTGAAGACCATCGTCCTGAAACAAAGTTAAAAAAACAAACAACAATATTCCATACCTTCCATCGTTATGTCCCACAATGTAAATCCATCTGAAGGGGTTAAATCATTTTACAGCCAGGAGCTGTGCTAAAGCACTCGCTCCTGCCTGTAAAACACCGGGTACTGAATGGAAAGCAGGGTGATCTGTAGTTACCTTGAGTCGCGGTGATGCGCCCTCTGCTGGATGTCCTCATATGAACTCAAGCGTGGGAACTTTTCCAAGGCTCCAGTTCATGAGTACATCCAGCAGAGGGCGCCTCACCGTGACTGAAGGTAAGTAAAGGACATTCCCCTGCAATCCATTCAGCACCCGGGGGTTTACAGGCAGGAGCGAGTGCATTAGCACAGCTCCTGGCTGTAAAATGATTTAACCCCTTCAGATGGATTTACTTCGTGGGACATGACTGATCATCGGAAGGTATGAGATATTGTTGATTTGTTATTTTTACTTTTTCTCAGAACGAGGGTCTTCAGCTGGATTAAGAGAATAATAAAATATTACAACAACCTGTGTCTTTATTTCATTAAAGGACTTTGTAATAATGTGTGTGTGTTTTAATAACCATTTCGTACTATTGGATTAATATTGGATAGGTGTCATAATTGACGCCTCTCCATTATTAACCTGGTTTAATGTCACCTTACAATAGCAAGGTGACATTAACCCTTCATTACCCCATAGAAGAGAGAGTGGCCAAGTGCCAGAATAGGTGCATCTTCCAGATGTGCCTTTTCTGGGGTGGCTGGGGGCAGATGTTTGTAGCCAGGGGGGGCCAATAACCATGGACCCTCTCCAGGCTATTAATATCTGCCCTCAGTCACTGGCTTTACCACTCTGGCGGAGAAAATTGCGCGGGAGCCCACGCCAATTTTTTCCGCCATTTAACCCTTTATTTTAGCAGCTACAGCGCCAAAATTTTGCACATACACACTACTAACATTAGTAGTGTGGAATATGCAAAAAAAAGGGATATGAGATGGTTTACTGTATGTAAACCATGTCTCATATCATGTCGGGTTTGTGAAGGAGAAATGAAAAGCCGGCAATTGAATTACCGGCTTTTCTCTCTAACACCGGTGCGTATTTCTGGCAAGTCACAATGCTGGTCCGTGTGTAATCCGTATTTTTCTCGCCCCCATAGACTTTCATTGGTGATTTTTTTGCGCAATACGGTGACAAACGCAGCATGCTCATGAACTTTTTGGAAGTGCATCTGAACAGCAAGGTGGATTGCTGTTGAGGGGAGATAGAGAGAAAAAAAAAAAAATCTATAAATCTTCAGCACAGCGAGTGTGAGCGAGCTGAGTGTGACCTGAGCGTAAGTGTGAACGGCGGTAAGTGTGTGACTTGTGATTCAGTGAGGAGGTATTTGGAAGGCCTTTAACAAATACCTGTGTGAATTTGTGCGAGTTGCTGAATTGGGAGTAGCTATATTCATAAGGAGTTAACTTAGGGTGGGGGCTCATAATTAAGGGGATATAAGGGGCAGCTGTTTGAGGCTCAAGTCCTTTTTGGAAGTGCATCTGAACAGCAAGGTGGATTGCTGTTGAGGGGAGATAGAGAGAAAAAAAAAAAAATCTATAAATCTTCAGCACAGCGAGTGTGAGCGAGCTGAGTGTGACCTGAGCATAAGTGTGAACGGCGGTAAGTGTGTGACTTGTGATTCAGTGACTTTGGAATCAGGGAGTTTCCAAGGGAGGAATTGCTTCTGTTTTTTTTGTTTGGTTTTTTTTTTTTTTTTTTTTTTTTTTTTTTTGGGGGGTTTAATTAATACTTTGTATTTATTTTTAATTAACGTTTCTGTGTGGTGCAATCCCCATTAGGAAATGTGCTCCACAATTGTTAATGCCATCCAGTGTACATCTTGCCACATGTATGCAGTCCTTGACCAGCCGGTCGAGGGTGCATACTGCTGTGCGAGATGTGAGCACATTGTGCATTTGGAAACCCAGATACTGGATCTAAATGTGCAGCTGGCAACACTGAGATCCATAGACAATATGGAGAGGAGTCTTCTGCTCACAGAGCAGACGCTCAATGGGATAGATGAGGAGGGGGATGGTAGGATGGAGCTGCAGGACAGTGTGGCAGTTAGCTGGGTGACAGATAGAAGGCGGGGTAGAGGGAAGAGTGCCAGGGAGGCTAGTCCTGATCTGGCACACCCCAATCAGTTTGCTAAGTTGGCAGATGAGGGGGGTGCCAGTACAGGGGTAGCACTGCTGCAGCCAGGCATGTCCTCTGAAAGCCGGAGGAGTGACTGCTCCAGTAAGGGGGGAAATAGGAGAGCAGGGCAGGCCAGACAGGTGCTGGTAGTGGGGGACTCAATTATTAGGGGAACAGATAGGGCAATCTGTCACAAAGACAGGGATCGTCGGACGGTGTGCTGCCTACCTGGCGCTCGAGTCCGACACATCGCTGATCGGGTGGACAGATTACTGGGAGGGGCTGGTGAGGACCCAGCGGTCATGGTGCACATTGGCACAAATGACAAAGTTAGAGGTAGGTGGAAGGTCCTTAAAGATGATTTCAGGGAATTAGGCTGCAAGCTGAAAGCAAGGACCTCCAACGTGGTATTTTCCGAAATACTGCCTGTACCACGTGCCACGCCAGAGAGGCAACGGGAGATTAGGGAGGTTAATAAGTGGCTCAAGAATTGGTGTAGGAAGGAGGGGTTTGGGTTCCTGCAGAACTGGGCCGACTTCTCAGTTGGCTACAGGCTCTACGCTAGGGACGGGCTGCACCTCAATGGGGAAGGTGCAGCTGTGCTGGGGGAGAAAATGGTTAGAAGGTTGGAGGAGTGTTTAAACTAGGGAATGGGGGGGAGGGTATTCATTTTATAGGAGGGGAAGATAGTGCAGATAGAGACCTGGGCACAAATAAGGAAGTTGGGGGTGGCGGTGGCATGGGGGGTGGGGTTAGAACAGTTAGTAATTTAAGAAAGAATAGAGGTACAGAGAGTAACATCAAGTGCATGTATACTAATGCCAGAAGCCTCGCCAACAAAATGGATGAATTAGAACTAATGTTGTTGGAGCATAATTATGACATGGTGGGGATATCTGAGACGTGGCTGGATGAGAGCCATGACTGGGCTGTTAACTTGCAGGGCTATAGCCTGTTCAGAAATGACCGTACAGATAAGCGAGGGGGAGGGGTGTGTCTATATGTAAAATCTTCCTTAAAACCCATCCTGCGTGATAATATAGGTGAATTTAATGAAAATGTAGAGTCCCTGTGGGTGGAGATAAGGGGAGGGGGAAAAAATAATAAATTACTGATAGGGGTTTGTTATAAATCTCCAAAACTAATGGAAGCAATGGAGAATATCCTCGTAAAGCAAATAGATGAAGCTGCGACTCAAGGAGAAGTCATTATTATGGGGGACTTCAACTACCCTGAAATAGATTGGGGAACAGAAACCTGCAGTTCCAGCAAAGGTAATCGGTTTTTGACAACTATGAGAGACAATTACCTTTCACAACTGGTTCAGGACCCAACAAGGAGGGGGGCACTGCTAGACCTAATATTAACCAACAGGCCAGACCGCATATCAAATATAAGGGTTGGGGGTCACTTGGGGAATAGTGATCACAAAATAATAAGTTTTCATGTATCCTTTAATAAGATGGGTAGTAGGGGGGTGACAAGGACACTAAACTTCAGGAGGGCAAATTTCCAACGGATGAGAGAGGATCTTGGTGCAATTAACTGGGACGATATCCTGAGACACAAAAATACACAAAGAAAATGGGAGACATTTATTAGCATCCTGGATAGGACCTGTGCACAGTATATACCGTATGGGAATAAACATACTAGAAATAGGAGGAAACCAATATGGCTAAATAGAGCTGTAAGGGGTGCAATAAGGGACAAAAAGAAAGCATTTAGAGAATTAAAGGAAGTAGGTAGTGAGGAGGCATTAAATAAATACAGAAAATTAAATAAATTCTGTAAAAAGCAAATCAAGGCAGCAAAGATTGAGACAGAGAGACTCATTGCCAGAGAGAGTAAAAATAATCCCAAAATATTCTTTAACTATATAAATAGTAAGAAACTAAAAAATGACAGTGTTGGCCCCCTTAAAAATAGTCTGGGTGAAATGGTGGATGAGGATGAGGAAAAAGCCAATATGCTAAATGACTTTTTTTCATCAGTATTTACAAAAGAAAATCCCATGGCAGACAAAATGACTAGTGATAAAAATTCCCCATTAAATGTCACCTGCTTAACCCAGCAGGAAGTACAGCGGCGTCTAAAAATAACTAAAATTGATAAATCTCCGGGCCCGGATGGGATACACCCCCGAGTACTGCAGGAACTAAGTACAGTCATTGATAGACCATTATTTTTAATCTTTAAAGACTCCATAATAACAGGGTCTGTACCACAGGACTGGCGTATAGCAAATGTGGTGCCAATATTCAAAAAAGGGGCAAAAACTGAACTCGGTAATTATAGGCCAGTAAGTTTAACCTCTACTGTGGGTAAAATCCTGGAGGGCATTCTAAGGGATGCTATGCTGGAGTATCTGAAGAGGAATAACCTCATGACCCAGTATCAGCACGGGTTTACTAGGGACCGTTCATGTCAGACTAATTTGATCAGCTTCTATGAAGAGGCAAGTTCCGGACTGGACCAAGGGAACCCAGTGGACGTAGTATATATGGACTTTTCCAAAGCTTTTGATACGGTGCCACACAAAAGGTTGTTACATAAAATGAGAGTAATGGGGATAGGGGAAAATATGTGTAAGTGGGTTGAGAGCTGGCTCAGGGATAGGAAACAAAGGGTGGTTATTAATGGAGCACACTCGGACTGGGTCACGGTTAGCAGTGGGGTACCACAGGGGTCAGTATTGGGCCCTCTTCTTTTTAACATATTTATTAATGATCTTGTAGGGGGCATTCAGAGTAGAATTTCAATATTTGCAGATGACACTAAACTCTGCAGGGTAATCAATACAGGGGAGGACAATTTTATATTACAGGATGATTTATGTAAACTAGAAGCTTGGGCTGATAAATGGCAAATGAGCTTTAATGGGGATAAATGTAAGGTCATGCACTTGGGTAGAAGTAATAAGATGTATAACTATGTGCTTAATTCTAAAACTCTGGGCAAAACCGTCAATGAAAAAGACCTGGGTGTATGGGTGGATGACAAACTCATATTCAGTGGCCAGTGTCAGGCAGCTGCTACAAAGGCAAATAAAATAATGGGATGTATTAAAAGAGGCATAGATGCTCATGAGGAGAACATAATTTTACCTCTATACAAGTCACTAGTTCAACCACACTTAGAATACTGTGCACAGTTCTGGTCTCCGGTGTATAAGAAAGACATAGCTGAACTGGAGCGGGTGCAGAGAAGAGCGACCAAGGTTATTAGAGGACTGGGGGGTCTGCAATACCAAGATAGGTTATTACACTTGGGGCTATTTAGTTTGGAAAAACGAAGACTAAGGGGTGATCTTATTTTAATGTATAAATATATGAGGGGACAGTACAAAGACCTTTCTGGTGATCTTTTTAATCATAGACCTGAGACAGGGACAAGGGGGCATCCTCTACGTCTGGAGGAAAGAAGGTTTAAGCATAATAACAGACGCGGATTCTTTACTGTAAGAGCAGTGAGACTATGGAACTCTCTGCCGTATGATGTTGTAATGAGTGATTCATTAATTAAATTTAAGAGGGGACTGGATACCTTTCTGGAAAAGTATAATGTTACAGGGTATATACACTAGATTCCTTGATAAGGCGTTGATCCAGGGAACTAGTCTGATTGCCGTATGTGGAGTCGGGAAGGAATTTTTTTCCCCATGGTGGAGTTACTCTTTGCCACATGGGGTTTTTTTGCCTTCCCCTGGATCAACATGTTAGGGCATGTTAGGTTAGGCTATGGGTTGAACTAGATGGACTTACAGTCTTCCTTCAACCTTAATAACTATGTAACTATGTAACTATGTAACTGGAGCCTTGGAAAAGTTCCCACGCTTGAGTTCATATGAGTTCATCCACCAGAGGGCGCATCACCGCAACTCAATGTAAGTACAGATCACTCAGCTTTCCTTTCAGCCCCCGGGGATTACAGACACGAGCGAGTGCTTTAGCGCAGCTCCTGGCTGTAAAATAATTAACCCCTTCAGATGGATTACCTCGTGGGACGTGACGGTTCATCGGAGGGTATGTATCTTGTGTGTTTATTATTTTGCCAAGCGAGGGTCTTATGATGGATTGAGAGAACAATAAAATATTAAAACAACCTGTGTGTTTATTTCATTAAAATACTTTTTAATCATGTGTGTGTGTGTTTTTTAACCCTTTCAGACAATTGGATTAATAATGGATAGGTGTCATAATTGACGCCTCTCCATTATTAATCTGGCTTAATGTCACCTTACAATAGCAAGGTGGCATTAACCCTTCATTACCCCATATCCCACCGCTACAGGGAGTGGGAAGAGAGTGGCCAAGTGCCAGAATAGGCGCATCTTCCAGATGTGCCTCTTCTGGGGTGGCTGGGGGCAGATGTTTTTATCCACGGGGGGGCAATAACCATGGACCCTCTCCTGGCTATTAATATCTGCCCTCAGTCACTGGCTTTACCACTCTGGCAGAGAAAATTGCGCGGGAGCCCACGCCAATTTTTTCAGAGATTTAACCCTTAAATTTAATAGCTACAGCGCTGTAATTTTGCACATACACACTACTAACAGTAGTAGTGTGGAATATGCAAAAAAAAGGGGGATATGAGATGGTTTACTGTATGTAATCATGTCTCATATCATGTCGGGTTTGGGAAGGAGAAATAAAAAGCCGGCAATTGAATTACCGGCTTTTCTATAGAACACCGCTGCGTATTTCTCGTAGTGCACACTGCTGGTCCGTGTGTAATCCGATTTATTCTCGCCCCCATAGACTTTAATTGGCGAGTCTCGACCGAGATACGCTGACAATCGCAGCATGCTGCGATTTCACTCGGATCCTGAATACGGTGGAGAAAATATCGGATGATGGGAGCTGCACCATAGGTTAACATTGGGCCGAGTGCTATGCGATTTTTTATCGCATAGCACTCGTCCGTATTACGGTCTAGTGTGACCCCGGCCTTAGCCGGACACTGGAAGGGGGTAAATAAGCGAGATTTCGGCATTTTAGCCCCTGGTGTGGAGGCGATAGCACAATCATATGCCGCCATATACTAGACGTCCGGTAACCGGTGATAATCCCCTCATGTGTGGGGTCTATTTGTCTCCAGAGAAATCACACGTTACATTCCACACAGAACATTGTGTAGAAAAGGCGGCGCGAGGTGATTGTGCCAGTAGTGAGGGCGAATAATGGCGGGAATGTCACTGACTGAGGAGAAGTCTCCATGTAGCGTCTTCACTGCGGATCACGTGACCCCTGACTCCTCCCCCTGTGACCTCATCACAGGTCCTGTGCGCACAGAGCAGCCATATCTGTGGAGTGCGGCTCTGCAGGTGGAGGTATGTGGAGATTCCCCAGTACTGAGCGCAGCCGGGGACATTAACCCCTTCTGCACGGAGGAGACTCTTTTGATGTTGTTGCCACTTTATAAGAATCATAATAATAATAATGAGACGGTGAAGGTTTTTGTTGTTTCCATGGTGAGAAAAGGGCGGATTCTAGAGTAGAGATGTTCTTTAGCGGCATGAGCAGGCAAGAGATTGTATATGGGAAGTGAAGGAGAGATCAGAGTCAAACGTAACACCCAGACTGCGCGCCTGCTACTGGGGTGTTATTATGGAGAGGGAAACGTCAGGTTTAGGGAGGTTAGTAGACGGTGGGAGCAGAAGAAGTTCAGTTTTGGAGAGGTTGAGTTTCAGATAGAGGGTGGACATGATGTTGGAGTCTGCAGACAGACAGTCAGTGGCGTTCTGTAGTACAGAGGGGGTAAGCCCAGGGGATGACGTATATACTGTAGTTGTGTGTCATCAGCGTAAAGATGGTACTGAAAGCCAAATCTGCTGATAGTCTGTCCAACTAGGGCCATGTAGAGAGAGAGAAGAGAAGGGGTCCAAGGACTGAGCCCTGACGTACCTCGACAGTGAAAGAAAGAGGAGATGAAGTGGAGCCAGCAAACAAAACACTGAAGGGTGATCAGAAAGATAGGAAGAGAACCAGGAGAGAGCAGTGTCCTTAATGCCTAGTGACTGAAGCCTAGAGAGTAGGAGATGGTGGTCAACAGTGTCGAAAGCTGCAGAAAGGTTGAGAAGATTGAGCAGAGAGTGGTTACCATTACATTTTGATGTCAGAAGGTCATTGGTCACTTTGATGAGTGCAGTTTCTGTTGAATGTAGGGGGCAGAAACCGGACTGTGAAGGGTCTAGGAGTGAGTGAGTAGAGAGGTAACGGGTAAGGCGGGAGTAGACCAGGTGCTCCAAGAGTTTAGAGATGAAGAGAAGATTGGAGACTGGTCTGTAGTTATTTGTGCAAGATGGGTCGAGGGCAGGTTTCTTTAGTAATGGAGTAATGATAGAGTGTTTGAAGGAGGATGGGAAAATGCCTGAGGTGAGGGAGAGATTAAAGATTGTAGTTAAGTGAGTTGTGACGACTGGAGAGAGAGACTGGAGGAGATGAGAGGGAATGGGGTCAGAAGTGCATGTAGTCGGACGAGAAGAAGAGAGGAGCCCGGAGACTTCTTCTTCTGTGATGGGATCGAATATGGAGAGTGAACCAGGGGAAATGCAGGGCTGTTTCACTCTTTGTTTGGAGGTTCTTAGGGTGATGGGCACTACTTGGTCCATGGTGCTTCTAAGAGTGTCATTGTAGTGGTGTACAGCCAGATCAGGACAGGAAAAAGAGGAGATTGGTGACAGTGATGAGTGTAGGGAGTCTGAAAGTGTATGAAGGTTAATGGCGTGTAGATTTCTGACTGAATAGTAGGTAGGAGTGTGCTGGGGTGGGCGAGGATTTGTGAGCATGAAGGAGAGAGTGTTGTGGTCAGAGAGGGGAAGCGGTGAGTTATCTAGGTAGGAGATTGAACAGAGCAGGACAAAGACCAAGTCAAGGGTGTTACCATCCTTGTGTGTCTCAGAGGTTGAGAGGTGTGAGAGGCCGAGCAAAGTGGTTTGTGATAGAAGCTGGGACGCAAATGTGGAAGTGGGGCTGCTGATGGGGATGTTGAAGTCTTCCAGGATAAGGGTTGGGAGTTCTGTGGACATAAATTGCGGCAACCAGGCTGAGAAATGGTCCAGGAAGTGGGTGGGTGAGCCTGGGGGCCGATATATGAGCGCTACTCTGAGGGAGAGGGGATGAAAGAGCCGGATGGTGTGGACCTCAAAAGAAGGGAATGAGAGTGACGGAACTGGGGGGATGACCTGGAAAGTGCATTGCGGGGACAGGAGCATGCAAACTCCACCACCAGGTCTGTTTGTGGGTCTCGGGGAATGGGAGAATTGTAAGCCACCATAAAAAATGACAGCAGGGGAGACAGTGTCAGAATCCTGGATCCAGGTTTCAGTGAGGGCCAACAGATTTAGAGAGTTGCTCATAAAGCAGTTATGTAGGAAAGGAAGCTTGTTACATGCAGACCGTGAATTCCAAAGGGCACAATTGAAAGAGAGATGAGGGAGTGCAACTAATAATAATAAGGTTAGAATGGTGTTGAGATGGGATAGGGTAGCGGTTGGGGGATGGTGGATCGGGGTTGGGGGAGAGGTCCCCCGAAATCAGTAGGATTAGGAAGATAAAAACCAAGAAGTTTTTGAAATTGTACAAAGATTTTTTGTGCAGTGTGTTTGGGCAATATGGACTGAGGTTTTTTCGGGAAGGTAAGAAATGCATGGGAGCTGTACATAGGAGAGCAATGTATAGAGGGGCTGATGTATATTATTATTATTATTATTTATTGTTATAGCGCCATTTATTCCATGTCGCTTTACATGTGAGGAGGGGTATACATAATAAAAACAAGTACAATAATCTTAAACAATACAAGTCATAACTGGTACAGGAGGAGAGAGGGCCCTGTCCGCGAAGGCTCACAATCTACAAGGGATGGGTGAGAATACAGGAGGAGAGGATAGAGTTGGTCATGCAACGGTTTGGTCGTATATGAGTCGTGATGGAGGGGGATGGAGCGATGAAAGTGGATGGCAAGGGATAATAGGAGAATAGGAATAAAGCACATGGATAGAAAGGAGAGCAGAGTGTCGGTTACCTGATTCCTGCCCTGACTAAATGCCATGGAGTAACTGCCCTTTAGCTTGATGCTTAGCTAATGCCATGCTGTGCTGAATGTGTGTGACCTCACACATGCGTGCACCCCTAAGAATGAATCTAAATTTATAGGCCCCCAGTACAGGGAAAGGAAAGCGGAATTATGGGAGCTGGTTAGTTATAAATTAGGGACAGCTGCTCAACACATCCTGGTGTGGAGAAGGTGATCAAAGACACCGTCCTGATTACATCTGTATACTATAGCACCTCCCCGGAGCTACAACAGTAAGTACTGGGAACCATGTAACTGATGAATTCTAGCCAAGGAGTTGAATGACATGATTACCATTCAGGCTGCTTGCTATCATTGAAAGGAGTAAAAAGACATGCAAGGTAGTTCAGATCAGAGGTTGAATGACATGATTACCTTTGAGAAGAGAGAAGATGGATGTTAATCATAACGTTTTTGTTCTGTTTCCTGTAATAGATACATACGACCCAACTATGGATGACAGGAAGTGAGGGAGCGGATTGTTCTCCTAGTAGAGGGCCCCTTTCTTGGCCCCACACAGTGTAATGCCCCCATTATGCCCTGTAAGCAGGTTCTGCCCCACACCCAGCTGCCTCGGGCACTTTACCAGGAGCTGGTGCCTCAGATTCTTCCCCGCACCCCTTTCCTTTGTTGGCGCCAAATCTGTTCTGCCTTTGGGGCTCCGGCCTTTATAATCTCAGTAACTGCGTCATCAAGGTCTCCTGACCAGGTGCACCCTCTAGACTCTTCCCTCCGGAAACCCTCCCTCTTCCCATTGGTGTCACATGGTCCCGTCTGGACGGCAGATAGCAGTCTGTACAAATGCAGCACAGCCCTGAGGAGGCTTTTTATGACTCTCCTTTTTACACCCCTTATGCAATATATATGATGCCGCTCAAACATTATAATGTTTCCACAGTACTGGCATCTCTCGTAAAAAAGGTATTTTCACACTACCGCCATACCCCCACACACAGTATAATGTTCTCATAGTACCGCCATACCCCCACACACAGTATAATGTTCTCATAGTACCGCCATACACCCACACACAGTATAATGTTCTCATAGTACCGCCATACCCCCACACAGTATAATGTTCTCATAGTACCGCCATACCCCCACACACAGTATAATGTTCTCATGGTACCGCCATACACCCACACACAGTATAATGTTCCTACAGTACTGCCATACCCCCACACACAGTATAATGTTCTCATAGTACCTCCATACCCCCACACACAGTGTAATGTTCTCATAGTACCGCCATACCCCCACACACAGTATAATGTTCTCACAGAACCGCCATACCACCACACACAGTATAATGTTCCTACAGTACCTCCATCCCACCACACACAGTACAATGTTCCTACAGTACCACCATACCCTCACACACAGTATAATGTTCTCACAGTACCGCTTTACCCCCACACAGTATAATGTTCTCATAGTACCGCCATACCCCCACACACAGTATAATGTTCTCATAGTACCGCCATACCCCCACACACAGTATAATGTTCTCACAGTACCGCCATACCACCACACACAGTATAATGTTCCTACAGTACCTCCATCCCACCACACACAGTACAATGTTCCTACAGTACCACCATACCCTCCCACACAGTATAATGTTCTCACAGTACCGCTATACTCCCACACAGTATAATGTTCTCATAGTACCGCCATACCCCCACACACAGTTTAATGTTCTCATAGTACCGCCATACCACCACACACAGTATAATGTTCCTACAGTACCTCCATCCCACCACACACAGTACAATGTTCCTACAGTACCACCATACCCTCACACACAGTATAATGTTCTCACAGTACCTCCATACCCCACACACAGTATAATGTTCCTACAGTGCCTCCATCCCACCACACACAGTATAATGTTCTCACAGTACCGCTATACCCCCCACACACAGTATAAAGTTCCCACAGTACCATCATCCTACCACACACATTATACAGTAATCTTCTCATAGTACCGCCATACCCCCACACACAGTATAATGTTCCTACAGGACCGCCATACCCCCACACACAGTATAATGTTCCTACAGGACCGCTATACCCCCTGTAAGATAATGCTTACTGCTTGTCTAAAGGTACCGTCACACATAGCGACGCTGCAGCGATAGCGACAACGATGCCGATCGCTGCAGCGTCGCTGTGTGGTCGCTGGAGAGCTGTCACACAGACCGCTCTCCAGCGACCAACGATGCCGAGGTCCCCGGGTAACCAGGGTAAACATCGGGTTACTAAGCGCAGGGCCGTGCTTAGTAACCCGATGTTTACCCTGGTTACCAGCGTAAAAGTAAAAAAAAACAAACAGTACATACTCACCTGCGCGTCCCCCGGCGTCCGCTTCCCGCACTGACTGAGCGCCGGCCCTAACAGCAGAGCGGTGACGTCACCGCTCTGCTGTACTTTCACTTTCCGTCCCGGTGCTCAGTCAGTGCAGGAAGCGGACGCCGGGGGACGCGAATGTGAGTATGTACTGTTTGTTTTTTTTTACTTTTACGCTGGTAACCAGGGTAAACATCGGGTTACTAAGCACGGCCCTGCGCTTAGTAACCCGATGTTTACCCTGGTTACCATTGTAAAACATCGCTGGTATCGTTGCTTTTGGTGTCAAACCTGACGATAAACGCCGGTCTGACGACCAAATAAAGTTCTGAACTTTCTTCAACGACCAGCGATATCACAGCAGGATCCTGATCGCTGCTGCATGTCAAACTAAACGATATCGCTAGCCAGGACGCTGCAACGTCACGGATCGCTAGCGATATCGTTTAGTGTGAAGGTACCTTTAGTCAGGCACACAGGAACAATCTTTCACTTAAAACAGTCTATGTGGTTTATTTTCTCCATAAACCGTAGAAACATGAACAAAAGGCAAACAGTCTTACATCAGACAGATGAGTCCTCATTGTCCGTAGTAGAGCTCCGCTCTCTCAGGTCTGTAGGCACATAGGCTGTGCTATGTCCAGCACGCAGGCTCTATAGCTTAAACACGGTCTCTCTGTGTGCTGTTCAAGATGTCTGTCCCCAATTGGAACTGTCCAACACACAAGCCACTCTGTATTGTCCATCCGGGACACATGGAAGTCTGTCCACACTGGCAGACTCCCAAACAAACACATGTGCCAAACACCCCTCCATTACATGATTGTAATCACACACCCAGGTAACTATCACATGGCTAGTCAGGTGATCCAGACATCACCGCAGGTCCTCAAACATACAACCATCTTAGGTGTTCAGACACACCCCATCTTAGGTGTTCAGACACACCCCTTTGGGAGGGTTTGTTGGTGACCGAACCCACCCATCTCTCCAAGTCACCTGGACACCTTTCCGAATGTAAAACAAATCCTTCTGCAGTAGATCTGCTGAGCCAAACACGCCCAGGCTTCCATCACAGGGCCACCCACCTCTGCGATACATACCGCCCATTAATCACGTGACCAGTTGCCATACCATATATTTCCCCCTCTGCCTAAAGCCATAGGGCTTGGCACTTTCTATTACCCGACCAGAGATCCTTCTCTTTCATCTCTGCCAGTCAAACCGTCTGTCAAAGTCAGGTCCTGCTACTGAACCCTTTTGTAGATACCCATCATACGTCTCTGTCAAGTCCTTTGATTTAGAAGACCCGTTGTCAGACCACCTGCATCCCCGGCGGTCAGTATGTAGGCGTAATTCCCTTGCACCCATACGTCCTGTCTGGTCTGACTCTTTGTCATTTCGTCCGCTACAGGGTCTCCCACTTAGGTCACTCAACCCCGAGCTAACTGAGGCATCACTGCTTCTACCTCTTCCATTAGGCCACCTTCTGTTATCTTTCTGCTGGCCATTTCTCCCATGTTTTTTTTGTCCGGAGAGCAGTCCTCCCATCTGTCCCCATGTCCTCCTCTTTTAGCTCCAGCTTGATGTTTTTTAGACTTAAGCGAACCTCTTTGCATCTCTATCCCACGAGATGAGGGTGGCGGCAATCTGTTTGCCATTTCCTGCAGCTCTATATCGATCTGCTCCCTCTCACGTCTTAGCTACTCAACTTCTTTTAGGTACACCACGCAATACCCCAGGAGCATCCGGATATTCCCAATACGCTCCATGGATCCGACAACAAGGAATGGAACCATCCCATCTTCACCACGACCTGGGCCTTGTCATCAGCTGTAATCCTCAGTCTCTTCACACCGGATCTATTTACAATCTCCTGCATCACTCTCCCAAGCCTTCCGATGACTTTCCCCACCAAATTTGTGGGTAACAGAATGA
Source organism: Ranitomeya variabilis (assembly GCF_051348905.1). Lineage (NCBI taxonomy): Eukaryota > Metazoa > Chordata > Amphibia > Anura > Dendrobatidae > Ranitomeya > Ranitomeya variabilis. The sequence goes on along the minus strand of NC_135235.1, from coordinate 769,759,080 downwards.
TGTCTTCCACCAAGCCGAGCCGATTTTGAGCTACTCTCGCTAGCTAAAGACGTCGAGTGGCTTCCTCATTCTTCAGCATGATCATCTGTTTTGTGCGGAGGCATAGAAGATGCATATCCCTCAGGACAGCCACCCGCTTCACCGTGAATTCCCTAGTCTACAGTATTACCAGTTGATGAGTCTCAGGCGCCCAGTGCATCCTACATGCTTTGTCCTCCTTTTTAAAGGCCTCATGCACCTCCTCACTGGTACACGCATGTCTTCGGGTACCTCTATCACACACTTGAAAACCAAAGTCTCACCTTTTTGGCCTTATTGTTGGACCTCCTCGTCTTTAGACTCAGCAGTTTTCCAAGACCTCGATATCCCTTGCATGGCCATCTACGTGGCACTTCCCCTGATGGATTTCTTCCTCTGTGGAGGCCCCTTCTTTGCTCAGCCTCTCCAGCTCACTCTCCTTCATTGTGATCAGATCGGGAGACCACAACAGTTCGATTTCCTGGTCATCCGTGGATTTCTGGAGTTGGGGATTAGTCTCCTTTATTTTGAGCTCTCAGAGAACTTTATCTTGCTCCTCTGAAAGGCGGCGACGCTCATCCTCTCTCCGGAGAAGCTCCTGCTGCTGCTTCTCGTGGGCCTCTCTGAACACCTCCATATCTTTCAGTATGGCCTTGTTTATGGTTTGACATGCTGATAGGTGACCTCTGAGCTCAGAGACTTCCTTCTTGAGGTCACCCACTCTGTGCTCAATCGGTTGTCTCAGGACCCTTTCTCACTCGACTGTCTCTTTAAGCAGCTCTATCTCATGGTCCTGCTGTCTTCTGGCCAGCACATGTCGCACCATCTGTTCTTTAATTAGAATTTCAAATGGACTCTCTTGTCCACCCATACTCTGCCTCTTCAGAATTCCACCTGTTTCTGCACTCTGTGGGGCTCTTTGTCAGTTCACTCTTAGGTACCTCTCGACTTTTGGTCATTTCGGAGATCCCATCTCTTCAGCATCAGGTACTCTGGAGCCTTCATCATACTGAGCCACTTCACCCTTTCCGGGCATTGCAGATGTGGGTCTACTACAGGTCTGTTTTAAGTCCAGCCCTACCTCTTTGCTAGGATTTGTCAGAGATAAAGTGACCTCATTATCAAGGACAGTAACCTGATCTCTACCTGACCCTGACTCTTCCTCATCATCTCTTTTTTCAGAGGGCATAGCCTCTCCCGACTTTCCGCGGCCGGCGCTGCGACGAGATGAAGATTTGTCATTTTTACCCGGCTCCCTTAGTGCACTCTCTTTCCTTTGCGTTTGAGTCACAGTCAGAATAGGAGTCACCTCCTCTCACCCTGTCATCCTGGAACAGCACTTCCCCACTTAAACCGGTGTCGGACCCCTTTCCTGGAGCTACCCCATTTCCCACGGTCATACGTTTGGTCACCCCAAATAAGTCCTCGAGTTGGTCAGACACACACTTTCTTCCGGTCACCCGGAACTCTGGACTATCGACCTTAGGTGTTGCTATCTCCTTTTTATACACGACACCACCCAGAACCACTACAGCCACCTGTTGTGGTGGGTGACTCGCCCACAGGGCCGTGGGGTACTCAGCACCGGGTCCTGAGTTTCACAGGGGGATGTCACGGTAGCGACACGGTCCGTGGCCCTGGGCATCAACGTTAAAGGGAAAGGTCTTTAAAGGGAATAGAGTTTACGTTCGTGACACCACCTGTGGTATTCGGTCAGTGGGGACTGACTCTGCTTTAAGGGGTCCACTAGGGTGATTTTATGGCAGCTAGATTGTACAACTTCCCACAGGTGAAGTGTTTCCTAGGGTCCCCATGGTGTAGATGGAAGATGGTGAGGAGTGCAGCAAAGAATGAGGACACAAGGTTGCAGTCTCTTTACCTTGGTTTACTGAAGACTTCAGCATCCACAGTCCAGAGCACCAGATCACAGGACAGGCAGGGACTGGCCGGCTTGAAGGCAAGTAAGGAGTCCCCTTACCCACGAGGAAATCAAAACCTTTCCTTTAGTGCCGTGGTGGTGTAGTCCCTTACTACTTAAAGCTTCACATAAGGTACTCACAGATGTTATCTCTTTCTCTCTTTCCCCCGGGTAGGATAGGACTTAACCCGTATGACTGGTGGCTTGAGAGTGTTTATAAGGACTCTAGCACGCCCCGGCCTCTGAGGGGTGCCACCATGCTTCCTGGGTGTTAGGTTAGACAGGTAACGTAGGGTTCAGCTGTCAAGCCGGTCTCTGATGTAAGTCCTAGAGGGCCTTATGATCCTCGTTGTTCCGGCTACCGGTTTCTGCGCCTCAGAAGGAGGCAGCCTGCTCGGGGCTGGTCTCCCTCTGATATATTCTCCTGTGCTTTGCTCTCCTGCATGCTCTCTGCAATGTATTCGGCTTTCTGAATGTCTCATTCCAGGAACTGCTGCACTGCCGCTACACAGTTCCGTAAAACCTTCTTCTTGCCTTCAAGCGTAACATCACTCTCCCCTTGAGGAAAGCAATGCTACTGTGACAACCAGGACCCTGGGGCACCACCTGGGGCTCCCTTAGGGTCATTCCGGCTCCCTTCTGAGCAATCAGACACTCCCCTTTTCTCCCACAAATACCAAAACCTTTCAAAGTCCTGGTCTATTACTACAGTGACATCATGGCTCGAAATAATAGTGGGTATCTCAATGATTACCCTGGACACCGGATAATCCCTAGCAACCCCATGAACGCAGTGGACTTGCATATTCCTTCCGGGAATCAGATAGACTGGAAGTGTGGTGCTCACCAGGTTCTCCGAGTCCAGAAGTCCAGTCACGCACTCTCAATTGACATCTAAAGAACAGCTCTGTGACATCTTGTCAGATGGAAAGTCAGTACAGCATCCTGGACATGCGCTGTTTGAGCAATGAACCTGGCAACAGTCCATCGGCGCATTCGCCGCTGCCCCTTTTTAGGCCATGACCCCCTTTTGGTCACCGCCCCCTTTGGGTCACCGCCCCTTTTAGGCCATGTTCTGCTTTAGGGCCACTACCACCTTTAGGGACTCCGCACCCTTCTGGGCAACTACCCCTTTTGGGATGCTTGGCCCTTTTTTGGCCAACCATAATTATTTGGGTCACCACTCCATTTTAGGACTCCACCCCCTTTAGGGACACCACCCCACTCTGGAGTACACCATGTGGACTCCCCATTGTTACTCTCAGGTCCCAACAATTCCTCACAGCAAGGCTCCTGCAGTTGCTACTGCAGCTCCTGCTGCTGCAGAACCTCTTGCTGTAACTGCTCTGCACTGCTCTGCAAACCTACAGACGGCTTTGCGGACCTTCAGATGACTCTATGTTGAGGATGTTGACCACCTTCGTAACCCCCGCCGAGTTACCGCCAGACGCCTTCAGTCTTCATCGCCCTGCCAAGCCACAGCTAGTTGACTGTTGGTGTCGGTCACACAGGTTCTCGGATCCCTCTTCTCCTCTGAGGTATCCCACAAACAGTTCTCACTGACCCCAGTCAGTATCACTCACGGTTGTCAGACCATCCACTCCTCTGGCTCAGACCAGCCAGCACTGCAAGATGTGCTTCTTGGACCTTTGCCGCATTCTCCACCAATTGTGAGATAACGCTTACTGCGTGTCTTGGGGGACACTCCCTTAGCTGCGATAGTCAGGCACACAGGAACGATCTTTCATTTAAAACAGTCTATGTGGTTTATTTTCTCCATAAACCATAGAAACATGAACAAAAGGCAAACAGTCTTACATCAGACAGATGAGTCCTCAATGTCCATAGTAGAGCTCTGCTCTCTCATGTCTGTGGACAAACAGGCTGTGCTATGTCCAGCTCGTAGGCTCTATAACTTAAACACGGTCTCTCTGTGTGCTGTTCAGAATGTCTGTCTCCACTTGGAACCGTCCAACACACAGGCCACTATGTAGTGTCCATCCAGGACACATGGACGACACATGGACGTCTGTCCACACTGGCAGACTCCCAAACACTCACAGACATGTGCCAAACACCCCTCCATTACATGGTTGTAATGACACCCAGGTACCTATCACATGGCTAGTCAGGTGATCGTGACATCACCGCAGGTCCTCAAACATACAACCATCTTAGGTGTTCAAACACTCCCCTTTGGGTGAGTTTGTAGGTGACCGGAGCCACCCATCTCTCCAAGTCACCTGGAAGCCTTCCCAATGTAAAACAAAATCCCTCAGCAGTAGATCCGCTGAGTGAAACACGCCCAGGCTTCCATCACAGGGCCACCCACCTCTGCCGCCCATTAATCACATAACCAGTCACCATACCACCCCCCACACACAGTATAATCTCATAGTACCGCTATACCTCCACACACAGTATAATGTTCTCACAGTACCATTATCACACCACACATAGTATCATCTTCTCATAGTACCACTATACCCCCCACACAGTATAATGTTCTCACAGTACCACTATACCCCCACACACAGTATAAAGTTCCCACAGTACCATTATCACACCACACATAGTATCATCTTCTCATAGTACCGCTATACCCCCCACACAGTATAAAGTTCCCAAAATACCATCATCCCACCACACACAGTATAAACTTCTCATAGTACCGTCATACACCCTCACACACAGTATAATGTTCCTACAGTACCCACATCCCACCACACACAGTATAATCTTCTCATAGTATCGCCATACCCCCACACACAGTATTTTGTTCCCACATTAGTGGTTTCCCACATAAACAGAACAATGTTTCCACAGGACTGGCATCCCCATCACACACAGTATAATGTCCCCAAGGTACTGCCATCCCCCCACTTTCTAATCTTTCCACAGTACTTCCCCCTACATGCACAAATTGGTACCATCCACCTCACTGACTACCTCCGACCACCGACAATTAATAAATACTCACTTAGCCTCATCCTTGGTTCAAATACAAATGAACCCAGGATCTATGAGATATTTTCCATATGATAGTTGGATAGGCAGGAGTGTATCATCCATAAAGGTAGCTCACTCGGTTGCTATGATGCCTATGAATTGACAGGGCTCAGTGGGGTGTGGTATTGGTCACCTGTTATGGACCTGGTGGTTAGGAGCACCCGGAATGACCTGATGGGTAAACTAGAAATTTAGGACAAGCTCTGGGGAAGTGGGATCTCTACTGACCGCAACCCTGATCCTATCACACACTAGAAATAGCCGTGGAGCGTACCTAACTCTCCCTAGACGCCTCTTCACAACCTAAGAGCTAACTACCCCTAAAGATAGAAATAGAAGCCTTACCTTGCCTCAGAGAAATTCCCCAAAGGAAAAGGCAGCCCCCCACAAATATTGAGTGTGAGTTAAGAGGAAAGTCACAAACACAGGAATGAAACAGGTTATAGCAAAGGAGGCCAGACTTCACTAAATAGTCAGAGGATAGTAAAGGGAACTGTGCGGTCAGTACAAAAACCTACAAAAACCACGCAGAGTGTGCAAAAAGACCTCCACACCGACTCACGGTGTGAAGGTGTAACTCTGCACCCCCAGAGCTTCCAGCTAGCAAGGAAATATCATGATAGCAAGCTGGACTAGAACTTAGCAAGTACTAAGAAATATATTCAGTAAGCAATGAACAACAAATGAACTAGCAGGGAGATCTGAACCAGTGCTGAGACATTGACAGCTGGCATGAAGTAACGATCTGAGTGGAGTTAAATAGGGAAGCCAGCATAGCAATAAACGAGGGCAGCTGAGAAAGCCAAGCTCAAAGACCAGCAGTTCCACTCAAAGCCACCAGAGGGAGTCCAAGGACAGAACTCACCAAAGTACCATTCATGACCACAGGAGGGAGCCCGAGAACGGAATTCACAACAGTACCCCCCCTTGAGGAGGGGTCACCGAACCCTCACCAGAGCCCTCAGGCCGATCAGGATGAGCCAAATGAAAGGCACGAACTAAATCGGCAGCATGGACATCGGAGGCAACAACCCAGGAATTATCCTCCTGACCATAGCCTTTCCATTTAACCAGGTACTGAAGCTTCCGTCTCGAAATACGAGAATCCAAAATCTTCTCCACCACATACTCCAACTCTCCCTCGACCAACACTGGAGCAGGAGGATCAACGGAAGGATCCATAGGCGCCACATTCCTCCGCAACAACGACCTATGGAACACATTATGAATGGCAAAAGAAGCTGGAAGGTCCAAACGAAATGACACAGGATTGAGAATTTCAGAAATCTTATAAGGACCAATGAAACGAGGCTTAAACTTAGGAGAAGAAACCTTCATGGGAACATAACGAGAAGACAACCAAACCAAATCCCCAACACGAAGTCGGGGACCAACACAGCGACGGCGGTTAGCGAAACGTTGAGCCTTCTCCTGAGACAACGCCAAATTGTCCACTATGTGAGTCCAAATTTGCTGCAACCTGTCCACCACAGAATCCACACCAGGACAGTCAGAAGGCTCAACTTGCCCTGAAGAAAAACGAGGATGAAAACCAGAATTACAAAAAAAAGGTGAAACCAAAGTAGCCGAACTAGCCCGATTATTAAGGGCGAACTCAGCCAATGGCAAGAAGGTCACCCAATCATCCTGATCAGCAGAAACAAAGCATCTCAGATAGGTTTCCAAGGTCTGATTGGTTCGTTCGGTTTGGCCATTTGTCTGAGGATGGAAAGCCAAAGAAAAAGACAAATCAATGCCCATCTTAGCACAAAAGGACCGTCAAAACCTAGAAACAAACTGGGAACCTCTGTCTGACACAATGTTCTCCGGAATGCCATGCAAACGAACCACATTCTGAAAAAATAATGGAACCAAATCAGAGGAGGAAGGTAATTTAGGCAAAGGTACCAAATGGACCATCTTATAAAAGCGGTCACAAACCACCCAGATGACAGACATCCTCTGAGAGACCGGAAGATCAGAAATAAAATCCATAGAAATATGCGTCCAGGGCCTCTTCGGGACCGGCAAAGGCAAGAGCAACCCACTGGCACGAGAACAGCAAGGCTTGGCCCGAGCACAAGTCCCACTGGACTGCACAAAAGAACGCACATCCCGTGACAAGGAAGGCCACCAAAAGGACCTAGCCACCAAATCTCTGGTACCAAAAATCCCAGGATGACCAGCCAACACCGAACAATGAACCTCGGAAATAACTCTACTTGTCCATCTATCAGGGACAAAGAGTTTCTCCGCTGGACAACGGTCAGGTCTATCGGCCTGAAACTCCTGCAGCATCCGCCGCAAATCAGGGGAGATGGCAGACAGAATCACCCCCTCTTTGAGAATACCAGCCGGCTCAGGGACTCCAGGAGAATCAGGCACAAAACTCCTAGAAAGGGCATCAGCCTTCACATTTTTAGAACCCGGAAGGTATGAGACCACAAAATCAAAACGGGAGAAAAACAGTGACCATCGAGCCTGTCTAGTATTCAACCGCTTGGCAGACTAGAGATAAGTCAGATTCTTGTGATCCGTCAAGACCACCACTGTTGTGAATTCCGTTCTCGGACTCCCTCCTGTGGTCATGAATGGTACTTGGGTGAGTTCTGTCCTTGGACTCCCTCTGGTGGCTTTGAGTGGAATTGTTGGTCTTTGAGCTTGGCTTCCTCAGCTGCCCTCGTTTATTGCTAGGCTGGCTTCCCTATTTAACTCCATTCAGATCGTTACTTCATGCCAGCTGTCAATGTCTTAGCACTGGTTCAGATCTCTCTGGGATTTCTCTGATGACCTGTCTACTTCAGCAGAAGCTAAGTCCCTGCTAGTTCATTTGTTGTTCATTGCCTTTTTGAATATATTTCTTAGTACATTCTATGTTCTTGTCCAGCTTGCTATCATGATATTTCCTTGCTAGCTGGAAGCTCTGGGGGTGCAGAGTTGCACCTTCACATCGTGAGTCAGTGTGGGGGCCTTTTTGCACACTCTGCGTGGTTTTTTGTAGGTTTTTGTACTGACCGCACAGTTCCCTTTACTATCCTCTGACTATTTAGTGAAGTCTGGCCTCCTTTGCTAAAACCTGTTTCATTTCTGTGTTTGTGACTTTCCTCTTAACTCACAGTCAATATTTGTGGGGGGCTGCCTTTTCCTTTGGGGAATTTCTCTGAGGCAAGGTAAGGCTTTGTTTCTATCTTTAGGGGTAGTTAGCTCTTAGGCTGTGAAGAGGCGTCTAGGGAGAGTTAGGTACGCTCCACGGCTATTTCTAGTGTGTGTGATAGGATCAGGGTTGTGGTCAGTAGAGCTCCCACATCCCCAGAGCTTGTCCTAAATTTCTGGTTACCCATCAGGTCATTCCGGGTGCTCCTAACCACCAGGTCCATAACACACCACACGATGTTTGGCTTCCTCAAGCCAATGTCGCCACTCCTCGAATGCCCACTTCATAGCCAACAACTCCCGATTGCCAACATCATAATTATGCTCAGCAGGCGAAAACTTTCTAGAAAAGAAGGCACATGGCTTCATCACAGAGCCATCAGAACTTCTTTGAGACAAAACAGCCCCTGCTCCAATCTCAGAAGCATCAACCTCGACCTGAAAAGGGAGCGAAACATCTGGCTGACGCAACACAGGGGCCAAAGAAAAATGACGTTTCAGCTCCTGAAAAGCCTCAACGGCCGCAGAGGACCAATTCACCACATCAGCACCTTTCTTGGTCAAATCAGTCAAAGGCTTAACCACACTAGAAAAATTAGCGATGAAGCGACGGTAAAAATTAGCAAAGCCCAGGAATTTCTGAAGACTCTTCACTGATGTAGGTTGACTCCAATCATAAATGGCCTCAACTTTAACAGGGTCCATCTCGATAGTAGAAGGGGAAAAAATGAAGCCCAAAAAGGAAACCTTCTGAACTCCGAAGAGACATTTAGACCCCTTCACAAACAAGGCATTAGCACGAAGGAACTGGAATACCATCCTGACCTGCTTCACATGAGACTCCCAATCATCCGAAAAGACCAAAATATCATCCAAATATACAATCATGAATCTATCCAGATACTTTCGGAAGATGTCGTGCATAAAGGACTGAAACACAGATGGAGCATTAGAAAGCCCGAATGGCATCACCAGGTACTCAAAATGGCCCTCGGGCGTATTAAATGCTGTTTTCCATTCATCGCCCTGTTTAATACGCACAAGATTATATGCCCCTCGAAGATCTATCTTGGTGAACCAACTAGCCCCCTTAATCCGAGCAAACAGATCAGACAGTAGAGGCAAAGGGTACTGAAATTTGACCGTGATTTTATTGAGAAGGCGGTAATCTATACAGGGTCTCAGAGAACCATCCTTCTTGGCCACAAAAAAGAACCCTGCTCCCAACGGTGATGAAGACGGGCGAATATGCCCTTTCTCCAAGGATTCCTTTATATAACTCCGCATAGCGGCATGTTCTGGCACAGATAAATTGAAAAGTCGACCCTTAGGGAACTTACTACCAGGAATCAAATTTATAGCACAATCACAATCCCTATGAGGAGGTAGGGCACTGGATTTGGGCTCATCAAATACATCCTGGTAATCCGACAAAAACTCAGGGACTTCAGAAGGAGTAGAAGACGAAATTGGCATCAAAGGAATATCGCCATGTACCCCTTGACAACCCCAACTAGAAACGAAAAAAACTTGCTCCAGCACCACTTTAGTAAAATCCAGGCTTGTAACTTTATTTTTGCCAGAGTAAAAACAGTGGAAAACACGCTCTTCAAAGCACACCAGGGCACAAACAGCGACGCGTTTCGATCTATTGATCTTTATCAAAGCTGTATACACAGAATTGTGGTTACCGTATATACCCCCCACAACCAATCAAGATCAAGAGCAAAAATCACATGATCAGACATAAGGTCCTGCAAATGTGAGAAAACACATACCTACTGCACAAAACAATACCAGAGCGTAAGATTAAAAATTATGCGTAATCTAACACAAATATACACAATAAAAACAAAATAACAACATAATAAAATGATAACAATAATATTAATAATGAAACATCAATTCACTACGTTTATTAAGGCCAGATGGAAACCGAGTGTTTAAAGAATAAATCCAAAAAGCTTGACGGGTATGGAGAATACGTCTCAGGTCTCCCCCCCGCGGGGGTCTATTAACTTTTTCTATTCCTTGAACCCGAAAAAACTTTGTACTGCGTGCATGGGCTGAAATAAAATGTTTGGACACCGCAGAAATCGTACGGGTCGAATGACCAGTGTAACCAATGTCATATAAATGTTCACCAATGCGGATTTTTAATCTGCGGGACGTGCACCCAACATATGATAATTCACAAGCAACACAATCAATTTTGTAAATAACGAACTCTGTGTTGCAATTAATGTATTGTTTGATACTGAAACTCTGTGACTTGTCATGGTTCTAAAAAATTTTTGTAATATTCACATGTGCACACGTTCTGCAAATATTAGACCCGCATTTGTAAAATCGATTACAATCTAACCAAGTTTTGTTTTTATTTCCCATATTATTTCGATTGGCATTAAACATGCTTGGTGAAATCCGATTGCCTATAGATGGAGCCCTCCTGGCAACAACATTAATGCCAGTATGTAATATCCTAGCTAAATTCTCATCTTCATAAAGGATGGGAAGGAATTTAATAATAATTCCCTTAATCTGGTGAAACTGAGGGCTAAATTGGAAACACACATAGGGTTTACTAGTATTGGCAGAGACATTAGTTTCAATTTGTTTCCGTGCAATAAGATCCTCGCGTTTTTTATGGCTGAGGATCTTATGGGCTCTATTTAGTGTCCATTCGGGATATTGACGTCTTTTCAGTTTGCACGATACCAACTCCAATTCTTTGTTCAAAGCCTGATCATTACTGCAGTTGCGTTTGATTCGCACATATTCGCCCACTGGAACAGACCGGATGGTATGCTTGGGGTGTCCACTACTAGCATGTAAAATGCTATTTCCACTGAGTGACTTATGAAATGTGCTAGTTGAAATAAGGCAATCTTTTGTGCCACTCAAATTAAGATCCAAAAATTGGATATGGTCCGAATTTAGTCTATATGTAAACCGAATATTATAATCATTGGAATTTAAATACGCTATGAACTCTGGTATGGTAGACACATCGGCGCCCCAAATGATGAGCAGGTCATCGATGTATCTACCATACCAGACCAAACATGACAAAAACGGATTGGACACAGAAAAAATAAATTCGTGCTCCCAAAACGCCATTACCAAATTAGCCAGGGAAGGTGAAAATTTCGCACCCATGGCCACACCAGATTTTTGCAAAAAAAACTGACCATTAAAAGAAAAAAAATTATGAGTCATAAGAAAAAAAATTACCTGTAAAATAAAATTCTTTAAATCAACAGAATAATTACTGAACCCATCCAAATGAAATTGAATGGCACGCATCGCCAAATCATGCGGAATGCACGTATACAGTGAAATTACATCACAGCAAAGCCAAGAGTAATTACAATGCCAGACTTTCTCCGAAAAAACTTTTAAGACTTCTTTAGAATCTTTAATATAACCAGGAATTCTATAAACCAAAGGTTTTAATAGGGAATCAACCCATTCACATAAATGCTCGTTGGCTGAGCCAATACCCGAGACTATAGGTCTCATGGGTGGTATAGTGTCACTTTTGTGGACTTTTGGAAGTCCATGGAGAATAGGACAAATCGGATCTTTAACAATCAAGTAGTCCACCTGTTTACTCGAAAGCACACCCAAGCTAAAACCCTCCTCAATAATTCTATCTGCTTTTTGTTTAAATTTAATGGAAGGATTAGACTCAAGTTTTTCATAGGTCAATGTGTCGGAAAGCAATTCCATAATTTTAGAACAATAGTCAATAGAATTTAGAACCACCACCAAACCACCCTTATCTGACATCTTGATCACCAAATCGTCCATTTCCTTTAATTCATGCAAAGCCTGCCACTGCTTGTGGGAAAAATTATTATTACAATTATAAAGCATGGATGTTCTATCATTATTCAGCTTTCTAAGTTCTTTCTCAACAACCTCCTGAAACCTATCCATGCATTCTGATCTTGCATGGATAGGGTAAAAATATGGATTTTTGGTGACCAGATCAAAACATTGATCGGTGGTTGGAATATCAGACGAATTCTCTGAATTTAAAGATTGTAACGTGACCAAAGCCACCTGTTCAGAAAAATCCATACCAAGAAATTCATTTTCAACATAATTAATTCGATCGGTATAATCACTTCGATCTGTGATTTCAGCATTATCCAAAAAATGTTTCTTAATAGTAAGATTACGCATGAACTTATTTACATCTAAAATAGTAGAAAACAAGTCAAATTTTTGATGAGGCACAAAATTAAGACCCAAGGAAAGAACTTCCAATTGATCTTGTGTGAGATGTCTTGCAGATAAATTAAGAACATTGTCATTAATGGGAGTATTTATTTGAATAGGCGTCTCTTGCGGCGTGTCAAAATTCCATATTCTTCTGCGGTGTTTCCTGCCGCCACGCCTTTTGCGTTTTTTGAATGACGGAAAAGCTTTTTCCTTCCAGTGGACGTGGATTCTCCAGATGATACATCTGACATGCTCCGATTATTATCAGATGATTCAGGATCAGAGGGATTGAAATAAACATGTGGTTTGGCTACTGGTTGCCTTCGATTAACATTGTTTTTTAAGATGGATCTAGGAGTCCTATTGCCGTTGTCCCACCGACCCCAGTCATAAACTTTATTTGTAGCATAGTCATTCAAATCACGAGCAAACTTCCTTCTTTTTCTACTATTTTAGATGTAAATAAGTTCATGCGTAATCTTACTATTAAGAAACATTTTTTGGATAATGCTGAAATCACAGATCGAAGTGATTATACCGATCGAATTAATTATGTTGAAAATGAATTTCTTGGTATGGATTTTTCTGAACAGGTGGCTTTGGTCACGTTACAATCTTTAAATTCAGAGAATTCGTCTGATATTCCAACCACCGATCAATGTTTTGATCTGGTCACCAAAAATCCATATTTTTACCCTATCCATGCAAGATCCGAATGCATGGATAGGTTTCAGGAGGTTGTTGAGAAAGAACTTAGAAAGCTGAATAATGATAGAACATCCATGCTTTATAATTGTAATAATAATTTTTCCCACAGGCAGTGGCAGGCTTTGCGTGAATTAAAGGAAATGGACGATTTGGTGATCAAGATGTCAGATAAGGGTGGTTTGGTGGTGGTTCTAAATTCTATTGACTATTGTTCTAAAATTATAGAATTGCTTTCCGACACATTGACCTATGAAAAACTTGAGTCTAATCCTTCCATTAAATTTAAACAAAAAGCAGATAGAATTATTGAGGAGGGTTTTAGCTTGGGTGTGCTTTCGAGTAAACAGGTGGACTACTTGATTGTTAAAGATCCGATTTGTCCTATTCTCCATGGACTTCCAAAAGTCCACAAAAGTGACACTATACCACCCATGAGACCTATAGTCTCGGGTATTGGCTCAGCCAACGAGCATTTATGTGAATGGGTTGATTCCCTATTAAAACCTTTGGTTTATAGAATTCCTGGTTATATTAAAGATTCTAAAGAAGTCTTAAAAGTTTTTTCGGAGAAAGTCTGGCATTGTAATTACTCTTGGCTTTGCTGTGATGTAATTTCACTGTATACGTGCATTCCGCATGATTTGGCGATGCGTGCCATTCAATTTCATTTGGATGGGTTCAGTAATTATTCTGTTGATTTAAAGAATTTTATTTTACATGTAATTTTTTTTCTTATGACTCATAATTTTTTTTCTTTTAATGGTCAGTTTTTTTTGCAAAAATCTGGTGTGGCCATGGGTGCGAAATTTTCACCTTCCCTGGCTAATTTGGTAATGGCGTTTTGGGAGCACGAATTTATTTTTTCTGTGTCCAATCCGTTTTTGTCATGTTTGGTCTGGTATGGTAGATACATCGATGACCTGCTCATCATTTGGGGCGCCGATGTGTCTACCATACCAGAGTTCATAGCGTATTTAAATTCCAATGATTATAATATTCGGTTTACATATAGACTAAATTCGGACCATATTCAATTTTTGGATCTTAATTTGAGTGGCACAAAAGATTGCCTTATTTCAACTAGCACATTTCATAAGTCACTCAGTGGAAATAGCATTTTACATGCTAGTAGTGGACACCCCAAGCATACCATCCGGTCTGTTCCAGTGGGCGAATATGTGCGAATCAAACGCAACTGCAGTAATGATCAGGCTTTGAACAAAGAATTGGAGTTGGTATCGTGCAAACTGAAAAGACGTCAATATCCCGAATGGACACTAAATAGAGCCCATAAGATCCTCAGCCATAAAAAACGCGAGGATCTTATTGCACGGAAACAAATTGAAACTAATGTCTCTGCCAATACTAGTAAACCCTATGTGTGTTTCCAATTTAGCCCTCAGTTTCACCAGATTAAGGGAATTATTAATAAATTCCTTCCCATCCTTTATGAAGATGAGAATTTAGCTAGGATATTACATACTGGCATTAATGTTGTTGCCAGGAGGGCTCCATCTATAGGCAATCGGATTTCACCAAGCATGTTTAATGCCAATCGAAATAATATCGGAAATAAAAACAAAACTTGGTTAGATTGTAGTGGATTTTACAAATGCGGGTCTAATATTTGCAGAACGTGTGCACATGTGAATATTACAAAAATTTTTTAGAACCATGACAAGTCACAGAGTTTCAGTATCAAACAATACATTAATTGCAACACAGAGTTCGTTATTTACAAAATTGATTGTGTTGCTTGTGAATTATCATATGTTGGGTGCACGTCCCGCAGATTAAAAATCCGCATTGGTGAACATTTATATGACATTGGTTACACTGGTCATTCGACCCGTACGATTTCTGCGGTGTCCAAACATTTTATTTCAGCCCATGCACGCAGTACAAAGTTTTTTCGGGTTCAAGGAATAGAAAAAGTTAATAGACCCCCGCGGGGGGGGGGGAGACCTGAGACGTATTCTCCATACCCGTCAAGCTTTTTGGATTTATTCTTTAAACACTCGGTTTCCATCTGGCCTTAATAAACGTAGTGAATTGATGTTTCATTATTAATATTATTGTTATCATTTTGTTATTATGTTGTTATTTTGTTTTTATTGTGTATATTTGTGTTAGATTACGCATAATTTTTAATCTTACGCTCTGGTATTGTTTTGTGCAGTAGGTATGTGTTTTCTCACATTTGCAGGACCTTATGTCTGATCATGTGATTTTTGCTCTTGATCTTGATTGGTTGTGGGGGGTATATACGGTAACCACAATTCTGTGTATACAGCTTTGATAAAGATCAATAGATCGAAACGCGTCGCTGTTTGTGCCCTGGTGTGCTTTGAAGAGCGTGTTTTCCACTGTTTTTACTCTGGCAAAAATAAAGTTACAAGCCTGGATTTTACTAAAGTGGTGCTGGAGCAAGTTTTTTTCGTTTCTCCTTCTGATTACTGCGTTCTTCCACGTGGAGTTCCGTGCACCGGCAGTGGATACACGGTGAGCTGGTTTTGTTCGTTTTTTGAGTTGTGAACCCCAACTAGACACATACATTGATTTCCAATACTGGATTATGAACCTGCAGCCATGGCAAACCCAACAAGACAACATCATGCAAATTATGCAACACCAGAAAGCGAATATCCTCCCGATGTGCAGGAGCCATGTACATGGTCAATTGAGTCCAGTACTGAGGTTTATTCTTGGCCAATGGCGTAGCATCAATTCCCCTTAATGGAATAGGGAACTGCAAAGGCTCCAAGAAAAAACCACAGCACCTGGCAAACTCCAAGTCCATCAAGTTCAGGGCAGCGCCAGAATCCACAAATGCCATAACAGAGTAGGACGACAAAGAGCAAATCAAAGTAACAGACAAGAGAGATTTAGGCTGTACAGTACTAATGGTGACAGACCTAGCGAACCGCTTAGTGCACTTAGGACAATCAGAGATAGCATGAGTGGAGTCACCACAGTAAAAACACAACCCATTCTGATGTCTGTGATTTTGCCGTTCAATTCTGGTCAAAGTCCTATCACATTGCATAAGCTCAGGCCCCTGCTCAGAGGACACCGCCAAATGGTGCACAACTTTGCGCTCACGCAAACGCCGATCAATCTGAATGGCCAAGGACATTGATGCATTCAGACCAGCAGGCGTGGGGAACCCCACCATAACATCCTTA
This sequence comes from Ranitomeya variabilis, assembly GCF_051348905.1. Lineage (NCBI taxonomy): Eukaryota > Metazoa > Chordata > Amphibia > Anura > Dendrobatidae > Ranitomeya > Ranitomeya variabilis. The sequence goes on along the minus strand of NC_135235.1, from coordinate 769,742,859 downwards.
AGGGCTTCAGAAAGACCCTTTCTGAAAATTGCTGCCAGGGCACACTCATTCCATTGAGTGAGCACAGACAACTTTCTAAACTTCTGGCAGTATACCTCCGCTTCATCCTGACCCTGACACAGAGCCAGCAAGATTTTCTCTGCCTGATCCACTGAATTAGGTTCGTCACAAAGCAATCCAAGCGCCAGAAAAAACGCATCTACATTAAGCAATGCAGGATCTCCTGGCTCAAGGGAGAATGCCCAGTCTTGAGGGTCACCACGTAACAAAGAAGTAATAATTTTTACTTGCCGAATGGGGTCACCAGAGGAGCGGGGTTTCAGAGCAAGAAACAGTCTGCAATTATTTTTGAAATTCAGAAACTTAGATCTATCCCCAGAAAACAAATCAGGAATTGGAATTCTAGGCTCTAACATAGGATTCTGAACTACATAATCTTGAATGCTTTGTACCCTTGCAGTGAGTTGATCCAGACAAGAGGACAGACCTTGAATATCCATATCTGCACCTGAGTCCTGAACCACCCAGAGGTTAACGGGAAAAGAAAGACAAAACACACTGCAAAGAAAAAAAAATGGGCTCAGAACTTCTCTTATCCCTCTTTTGAGATGCATTAACACTTTCCTGGCCAGCTGTACTGTTATGGACCTGGTGGTTAGGAGCACCCGGAATGACCTGATGGGTAAACTAGAAATTTAGGACAAGCTCTGGGGAAGTGGGATCTCTACTGACCACAACCCTGATCCTATCACACACACAAGAAATAGCCGTGGAGCGTACCTAACTCTCCCTAGACGCCTCTTCACAGCCTAAGAGCTAACTACCCCTAAAGATAGAAATAGAAGCCTTACCTTGCCTCAGAGAAATTCCCCAAAGGAAAAGGCAGCCCCCCACAAATATTGACTGTGAGTTAAGAGGAAAGTCACAAACACAGGAATGAAACAGGTTTTAGCAAAGGAGGCCAGTCTTCACTAAATAGTCAGAGGATAGTAAAGGGAACTGTGCGGTCAGTACAAAAACCTACAAAAACCACGCAGAGTGTGCAAAAAAACCTCCACACCAACTCACGGTGTGAAGGTGCAACTCTGCACCCCCAGAGCTTCCAGCTAGCAAGGAAATATCATGATAGCAAGCTGGACTAGAACTTAGCAAGTACTAAGAAATATATTCAGAAAGCAATGAACAACAAATGAACTAGCAGGGACTTAGCTTCTGCTGAAGTAGACAGGTCATCAGAGAAATCCAAGAGAGATCTGAACCAGTGCTGAGACATTGACAGCTGGCATGAAGTAACGATCTGAGTGGAGTTAAATAGGGAAGCCAGCATAGCAATAAACGAGGGCAGCTGAGAAAGCCAAGCTCAAAGACCAGCAGTTCCACTCAAAGCCACCAGAGGGAGTCCAAGGACAGAACTCACCAAAGTGCCATTCATGACCACAGGAGGGAGCCCGAGAACGGAATTCACAACAGTCACCCTCTCCTTCCCATCATCACAATTACAGTGATATCCACACTCCCATGACGGTGATACCACTGAACAGATTAGTGAATCAGGCAGTGGAAAGCTCCTGATCCACTATTCAGCCTTCACTTCTGAGTCTAAGACTCCGTGCACTGCAGGCACAATGACGTCACTACATCACACCTGTAGTACGGAGCCTCAGTACTCACACCACACAGACCAGAGCAGCGCTCTGTGTTTTTTTCAAATATCAGGAATTGTGGGGGCATCATATTAAGAGAAGAGCTGTTGGGACTCTCATACTGAATGTGTGGCTGGTAGGGGCCATTATACTGGGGTTGTGGTGGACAGTAAATGCCTCCATACTGAGTGGGGTTTTTATTTTGTGTAGCAGGTTGTGGTGGCCATAATTAGAGATGAGCGAATATGTTCGGAAAACGATCGCCAAACATAAATTCTGCACAAATATGGTACATTCGGATTCATGATCGGTAACACGAGTATTTTTCTTAAGATTGAAAAAAGTCAGTAACATTCGGTAAAACACAAAATAAAAGCCGGCAATACATGTGCTGCGTTTAGCAAAATCACAGCCACCAATGTGGGAGACTGGGGTTCAAATCTTGGCTCTGCCCTGTGGGACATAATATACCAGTAGTGGTCCATAACACTATGGTGCCTACCTCAATAAACATGAGCGTGTCATGATCAAAGAGAGTCATGCCGGCTCAGACGTCGCCTGGATTAACAAGGTCCACGTCAGATGTCGTGGAACCTGGGCAATCTGATGATAATTGGGCTACTGGACAAAACCATACATGGACAATGCAAGAGAACCTGATCTGATTAAATGCTACTATAACAGCAGACCAAATGGGAGAAGATATATGAAGCATATGAGGAAACTCTGGATGGATACAAGACCTGCATGTCCACTAACTGATAAACTAGTCACCCAACGTTTCAATATCATAAAGACAAAGCTATTATCACAACTTGAGATGGATCAACTGCACCCCACATGAAGACTTGGAAGAACAGCATGTTCAACCCCCTGAAGATCCTGATCCAACACTGCAACTAGAGAGCACTGCGGCTGGTCTGAATCAGAGGATCTTAGAAAAACAAAATAACATCAATACCAGAGATCGACTACCAAGGCTCAGCAAAGAAACACCACCAGACAGTATGCTAGAGGATGCCAATAGACCAGTACTTGTATCAATACCTACCACCAACATAACTCAAACTAATAACCTGATCTATTCTACTGCCTCAGCAATCATAGAAACGCTTGGCTATACAACCAGCAAGAACAACAGAAATACGGAAAAGAAGACTGTATACAAAGATCAAGTTGCCCCAAAGGGAAGTCAGCCAACTATCAGAAATGCAGAAGTGTGTAAAGATCAAGAATAAGACCAAGCTGGACAAGTACAAAGGCCTAACCCCAACTGAAGAGACTGCTAAACAAAGGCTCACAGCACTTGTGGCAAGACTAGGGAGATACATTAGAGAAGCTGAGGCCAAGAAGAAATGCCCTGTTATCCAAAGAACCATCCAAAGTGTACTCTGTTATGATCCTAGTGGCAAGGATCGCAAATCTGACTAGCTAAGAAACTAAACCGACGACTAGCTCTGGGGAAGTGGTAACTGGATTGACCGCAACCTGATCCTATCCGCACACAACTATAGGTAGCCGTGGAACGTTACCTGGAAATCCTAGACATCTCTTCACGGCCTCAGAAACTGACTATTCCTAGAGAGAAAGTAAGTCCTCACTTGACTCAGAGAAATGACCCCAAAGATATAGAAAAGCCCCCCACAAATATTAACGGTGAGTTAAGGGGAAAGCACAAACGCAGAGATGAAATAGATTTAGCAAATGAGGCCCGCTAACACTAGATAGCAGAAAATAGGAAGGGAACTGTGCGGTCAATGGAAAACCCTATTCAAAATATCCACGCAGAGATTGCTCGAGCCCCCGCACCAACTAACGGTGCGGGGGAAGCAACTCCGTACCCCAGAGCTTACCAGCAGCAAGAAATCACATATTAGCAAGCTGGACTAAACTCATCATACACAGAAATCATATTGCAGACAGATGAGCAAAAATAATCAAACAGAACTTAGCTTCTCATGAAGAGACAGAAAACGAAGATAGTCAGGAGTAATCAGAATAGCACTGAATACATCGACAGCCGGCAACAAGTGGAGGTGAAGCAGAGCTAAAAAGGAACCTCCCTAGTGAATAACGAGGCAGCTGATCCAGCCACAGACCCGCAGGATAACAAACAAAGCCACCAGGGGGAGCCCAAAAACAAAACTCACACAATACCACCTGTGACCACAAGAGGGAGCCCGAAAACAGAGTTCACAACAGTACTCCCAACTACAGAGGAACAGCACAAAGGCAGCAACTCCACCAAGAAGGAAAGGAAAAAACACAACACCAGTGCATTATGGCTGCAATATCTGAGAATGAAACACAGCAACCACCTAGAGCAAGAACCAGTCACCATAACAAAAGCAGACATCCAACAGCAGAACAAGAACATGAAGAGCTGGACAGCACCTGGCCCAGACATGATCTTCACCTACTGGCTAAAGAAATTCACAGCGGTACATGAATGCATGGCAAAGGAGATGAACCAACTGCTAGAAGCAGGCCACCACCCAGCTTGGCTAACACATGGAAGAACAGTGCTGATCATGAAGAATCCTCACAAAGGAACAATTCCATCCAACTACCGCTCAATAACCTGCCTTACAACAAGATGGAAACTTCTATCAGGCATCATAGTCACCAAGCTACAGAACCATATGAACCAGTACATGAATCCAGCTCAGAAAGGCATTGGGACTGACACCAGAGGCTCTAAGCACCAGATACTAGTAGATAGAGCAGTCGCTCAAGAATCAAGATCCAGACAGACCAATCTCAGCACACCCTGGATTGACTACAGGAAAGCCTATGACTCAATGCCTCACACATGGATCTGTGAATGCTTGGATCTGTACAATGTCTACAGGAAATTAAGAACCTTCCTCAGAAACTCAATGGGGATGTGGAGAACAACATTGGAAGTCAACTCAAGACAACTAGCACAAGTGACCATCAAATGCGGTATATAACAAGGTGGTGCACTGTCCCCATTGCTGTTCTGCATAGACTTGACCTCCCTCAGTCAGATAATTACAGAGCCTAGCTATGGATACAAGTTCAAGAGTGGAAGCACCATCAGCCATCTCTTCTACATGGATGATATCAAGCTGTATACGAAAAATGAATGAGATATCAATTACTGATCCACCTAACAAGGATCTACATTGAAGTCATCGGGCTATCCTTCGAACTGGAGAAGTGGAGCCGGTTGGTAATAAAGAGAGACAAGTTAGTCAAAACTGATGGAGAGGAATTACCAGCAGGGCACATAGCAGATGTACCGACATGCTACAAGTACCTCGGCATCCCACAGGGATACGGTAACCATGATGAGGAGGCAAGGAAAGCAGCAACATCCAAATACTATCAAAGGTTAAGACAGGTCCTGAAGAGCCAGCTCAATGGTAAGAATAAAATCCGTGCCATCGATACATATGCCCTGCCAGTTATCAGATACCCTACTGGCATAGTGTGCTGGCCAAAAGAAGAGATGGAAGCTGCAGATGTGAGAACACGAAAGCTCACAATGCATGGAGGTCTCCACCCTAAGTCTAACACCCAAAGATTGTATACCAACAGAAAGGAGGGTTGTCGAGACTTGATAAGCATCCAAGCCACCATCACGGATGAAGCAAGGAGTATCCAGGAATACATCAGAAAAATGGCACCAAAAGATGAGATGCTGAGAGAAATCCTAAGGCAGCAACAACAACAGATCTGGAAGGAAGAACAGGAACATGAAGTGCCATGGTAAGACAAGCCGCTGCATGGGATGTTCCATCGACAGATAATAGAGGTGGCTGACATGGAGAAATCCTGCCAATGGCTGGAGAAAGCTGGACTCCGAGACAGCACAGAGGCACTAATCATAGAGGCACATGAGCAAGCACTAAGCATCAGATCCATAGATGCAGGAATATACCACACAAGACCCAAGGTGCAGACTATGCAAAGAAACCTCAGAAACGCATAGTGGCAGGATGCAAAATGCAAGCAGGAGCAGCGTATACTGAACGCCACAACTAAGTAGCTGAAGAGCCCGGCATTGCCCGGGCATAGTAACTAACTGTGGTTAGTTATAACAAATTATAATGATTATCCTCCATCCCATAGTCCAGGGCCCATATATTCAACACACATTCTCCATCCCATAGTCCAGTGCCTATATACCCATCGTACATAACCTCCATCCCATAATCCAGTGTCCATATACCCATCACACATCATCCATCCTATAATCCCGTGCCCATATACCCATCACACATCCTCCATACCATAGTTCCATGCAAACAGACCCCTCAAACATCCTCCATCACATAGTCCAGTGCCCATATACCCATCATACATATCCTCCATCCCATAGTCCAGTGTCCATATACCCATCATACACATCCTCCATCCCATAGTCCCATGCCCATATACCCATCATACACATCCTCCATCCCACAGTCGAGTGCCCATATACCCATCATACATATCCTCCATCCCATAGTCCCGTGCCCATATAGCAATCATACATCCTCCATCCCATAGTCCAGTGCCCATATACCCATCATACACATCCTCCATCCCATAGTCCCATGCCCATATACCGATCATACACATCCTCCATCCCACAGTCGAGTGCCCATATACCAATCACACATCCTCCATCCCATAGCCCAGTGCCCATATACCCATCACACGTTCTCCATCCCATAGTCCCGTGCCCATATACCCATCATACATATCCTCCATCCCATAGTCCAGTGCCCATATACCATCACACATCTTCCATCCCATAACCCCATGCCCATATACCCATCACACATCCTCCATCCCATAGTCCAGTGCCCATATACCCATCATACATATCCTCCATCCCATAGTCCAGTGCCCATATACCCATCACACATCCTCCATCCCATAGTCCTGTGCCCATATACCCATCACACATCCTCCATCCCATAGTCCCGTGTCCATATATCCATCATACATATCCTCCATCCCATAGTCCAGTGCCCATATACCCATCATACACATCCTCCATCCCACAGTCGAGTGCCCATATACCCATCACACATCCTCCATCCCATAGCCCAGTGCCCATATACCCATCACACATTCTCCATCCCATAGTCCCGTGCCCATATACCCATCATACATATCCTCCATCCCATAGTCCAGTGCCCATATACCATCACACATCTTCCATCCCATAACCCCATGCCCATATACCCATCACACATCCTCCATCCCATAGTCCAGTGCCCATATACCCATCACACATCCTCCATCCCATAGTCCAGTGCCCATATACCCATCATACATATCCTCCATCCCATAGTCCAGTGCCCATATACCCATCACACATCCTCCATCCCATAGTCCTGTGCCCATATACCCATCACACATCCTCCATCCCATAGTCCCGTGTCCGTATATCCATCATACATATCCTCCTTCCCATAGTCCTGTGCCCATATACCCATCACATATCCTCCATCCCATAGTCCTGTGCCCATATACCCATCACACATCCTCCATCCCATAGTCCCGTGCCCATATACCCATCACACATCCTCCATCCTATAGTCCCGTGCCCATATACCCATCACACATCCTCCATCCCATAGTACAGTGCCCATATACCCATCACACATCCTCCATCCCATAGTCCTGTGCCCATATACCCATCACACATCCTCCATCCCATAGTCCCGTGCCCATATACCCATCACACATCCTCCATCCCATAGTCCCGAGCCCATATACCCATCACACATCCTCCATCCCATAGTCCAGTGCCCATATACCCATCACACATCCTCCATCCCATAGTCCCATGCCCATATACCCATCACACATCCTCCATCCCATAGTCCCGTGCCCATATACCCATCACACATCCTCCATCCCATAGTCCCATGCCCATATACCCATCACACATCCTCCATCCCATAGTCCCGTGCCCATATACCCATCAAACATCCTCCATCCCATTGTCCCGTGCCCATATACCCATCACACATCCTCCATCCCATAGTCCAGTGCCCATATACCCATCACACATCCTCCATCCCATAGTCCCGTGCCCATACACCCATCACACATCCTCCATCCCATAGTCCCGTGCCCATATACCCATCACACATCCTCCATCCCATAGTCCAGTGCCCATATACCCATCACACATCCTCCATCCCATAGTCCCGTGCCCATACACCCATCACACATCCTCCATCCCATAGTCCCGTGCCCATATACCCATCACACATCCTCCATCCCATAGTCCCGAGCTGGGTGGCGCTGAGCAGGGAGTTCCTGGAGATGTGCTGTTATGTAACCTGGCAGTGCGGCTCTGTGTGCGGCCGCTGATGATGGGATTTTCTACGCCGGTAACAATAGAGCGCGGCAGTAAGAGAGGAGGGGGATTCATTTCTGTCATGTGCTCTCTGCTCCTTTCTGGGGGGCAGACAATGGCTGGAGCTTATGTTCCCAGGGATGCGAGATTTCTCCCACCCGGTCAGTGTCTGCTGAGGTGTTGTGGAGTGGGAAAACTGCTGCTCATAGCAACCAATCACAGCTCAGCTTCTTTTATACAGCTCTGGTGAAATGAAAGATGCTTAGTGATTGGTTGCTATGTGGAATGGGCGTGGCTTGACACACACACACACACACACACACACACACACACACACACACACACACACACACACACATACATACATACATACATACATACATACATACATACAATCCTCAGAAGAAGAAATAATAAGGGCACTCACCGGTCTTCAGTAAAAACATTCCTTTATTGTCAACGATACATCCAGAGTATGGTTATGGCCGGGGGAGAGCCGAAGCTCATGTGAGCAGTGGAGGACGACGGCCGTTTCGCGCTTATCCTGCGCTTCTACGGGTCGATTTGTGTTCAGAACCGACGGCGGATATAGTGCGCCGGCCGCGCACACCCCGCCTCTCAATCCCTCCCACAAACCAGAAAATACAAAAAGCACATATTAAAAACAATTTAAAAACAACAACAAACAGGTCAATGGAGTACATATGAAATGCGAGGCATACTTCGCTCCTGGGACAAACATCTTAAGCAAAATCAAATAAACCGCTCTACAGACAGCCAACCATATTCATATACGGGATAAGGTATTCCCGCGCCACCTACAGGAATATGGACATATCGACTCTGTCATTGAAGCCAAGCGGACCCATTGCATTACTGCGCAGGATCCACCTGGCCTCACACCTCAAGAGCAGATTGTCCAAATCTCCTCCTTGGACCGGCAGAACAACCCTTTCAATGCCAGCAAAGGTAAGGCACTCTGTTCTACCTCCATGCCTCTCTTTCATGTGTGTAATGAAACGCGGGACACCTTTTCCCGAAATTACGGACCTACAGTGCTCACGGAAACGGACATACATCGGCCGGATGGTTTTACCGATGTAGAATCGTCTACAGGGACAGAAAACAATATACACAACATGATCCGTCTTACAGGTGATAAAGTCGTTAACCACATGCGACACAGCACCTATTCGGAGAAGACGGTCCGTAAGATGCTGCTGACAACACGAACAATGTCCACACCTAAAGTTCCCCTTAGGGGACACCCCTTTTAACCAATTAGTGCTGGGTTTTACCACACGGTTTCTCACCAATCTGTCCCTCAATCTAGCACTTCTCCTATTGGCTATCAAGGGGCCTCTAGCTGCTACTTCAGACAACTCTTTATCTCTTTCCAACAGGTGCCAGTTCTTTTTTATTGCCAGCCTAATTTGCTGGTCCATATTGCCATATTTAAAACAAAAATTGAACCTTTTATTAGTCTCCTGTCTCTGGCGGATAATAACTAATAACACCGAGGAGGGGTTCTCTCGCCAGGCTGATGAGATGAGAATGAGGTTCAGAAGCAGGGGATACCCAGAGAAAATGTTAAATTTGGCTTTGGATAAAGTTACAAATGAAAGGACAACAGAAGTGGTGAAGAAACCGCCCCGCCAGAGACAGGAGACTAATAAAAGGTTCAATTTTTGTTTTAAATATGGCAATATGGACCAGCAAATTAGGCGTGCTGGTGTCAGCAGTAATTGTATTATTACACAGGATTCTTATGATGTTACATCGGCTCATCTTCTCATTCAGGTCTCTACAATATCGGATCCTCTCAGTGAAGATCTTCTACAGAAGACAATTTACCTGATTTACCCATCAAAGATGGATATGGACAGAGACAAGATGGCGGAGAGGATATTACACCTCACCCTAGAGATCCTCTTCCGGCTTACTGGAGAGGTGAGAGATTCTGATGACGTCACATTACATCATTCTTATCTATGGGAATAACAGATGGACAGAACTGGAGAGGTGAGGACTCTGGAAATGTCTGTATGAGATTTATTAATGTGTCTCTCCATTACCAGGATTACACGGTGGTGAAGAAGACCTCTGGTGATCGCTGTCAGGACCCTGTGTCTGAGGGATGGGGAAGACCCCTGAGCCCAATAACGGGGCCTCCACCTCACCTCCTGATACGTGAGGACATCAATGACCAGAAGATCCTAGAACTCATCTACAAGATGATTGAGCTGCTGACTGGAGAGGTGACACTGCTGGGAATGCTGGGACATTTTACAGTAACACTATGAAGGGTGTTATGGACCTGGTGGTTAGGAGCGCCCGGAATGACCTGATGAGCAAACCAGTAATCGGGACAAGCTCTGGGGAGTGGAAACTCTGCTGACCGCAAGCCCTAATCCTATCAGACACACACTAGAAATAGCCGTGGAGCGTACCTAACTCTCCCTAGACACCTCTTCACAGCCTAAGAGCTAACTACCCCAAAAGATGGAAATACAGCCTAACCTTGCCTCAGAGAAATTCCCCAAAGGTAAAGGCAGCCCCCCACATATATTAACTGTGAGTTAAGAGGAAAGTCACAAACACAGGAATGAAACAGGTTTCAGCAAAGGAGGCCAGACTTCACTAAATAGTCAGAGAATAGAACAGGGAGCTATGCGGTCAGCACAAAAAACTACAAAAGCCACGCAGAGTATGCAAAAAGGCCCCCACACCGACTCACGGTGTGGAGGTGCAACTCTGCACCCCCAGAGCTACCAGCTAGCAAGGGAATATCATGAAAGCAAGCTGGACTAGAAATAGCAGTACTAAGAAATATATTCAGGAAGCAGTAACAACAAAATAAGCTAGCAAGGACTTAGCTTCTGCTGGAGTAGACAGGTCCTCAGAGAAGTCCAAGAGAGATCTGAACCAGTAACAAGACATTGACAACTGGCATGAGGTAACAATCTGAGTGGAGTTAAATAGGAAGCCAGCATAGCAATAAACGAGGTCAGCTGATAACTCCAAACTCAGTGGCCAGCAGTTCCGCTTGAAGCCACCAGAGGGAGTCCAAGAGCAGAATTAACCAAAGTACCATTCATGACCACAGGAGGGAGTCCGAGAACAGAATTCACAACAGAAGGGATTGGGGGATGACGGTATCATTCTATGTGTCAGGTTCCTATAAGGTGTCAGGATGTCGCTGTCTATTTCTCCATGGAGGAGTGGGAGTATTTAGAAGGACACAGAGATCTGTACAAGAACGTCATCATGGAGGTTCCCCAGCCCCTCACATCTCCAGGTAATAGACAGGACTAAATACACACGGCCTATAATTATCTGTATGTAAAGAATGAATTCACTCCCTGTATGTGTTTCCTCCAGATCTATCCAGTAAGAGGACAACACCAGAGAGATGTCCCCGTCCTCTTCTTCCACAAGACTGCAAGCAAGAAGATCCCAATGCTCCTCAGGATCATCAGGTAGATGGAGAGAAGGTGTCAGCAGATCTCCCCTATGATGTGTAGACGTCGGTGAAGGTCTTGTGCTCAGTCTTGTTTTATCCACCAGTATTATATGTTTTATACTTGTGTAATGAGAACGGTGGAGGTGGCAGGATTAGAGCCGATCATAGATGTGACGTGTCCATCTGTCTGTGACTTTTATAATATTTGTTTCAGGGTGAAGATCTGACCCATATTAATACTACAAAGACATATGTGAGGGGGGATGAGTGGTGTAAAGAGGAGATTCCCACATATGACTACCCAGGTGAGTAGTGACCACTAAATGCAGAGAAGTCACAGATTCTTCTCATCACCGGCTGTGGCTGCTTTATCGGTGGTGTAGTCCGGCCGTATTACCATGATCACCATTTTGCCTCTAGACCACAACATTCTCCTCCACCCAAAACTGTCCAAGACTTTGGGCATTGAAAGCCATTTTCTATAGAACTTACAACCTGGTAGATCCACCTACCCCCTGGGTTTAGGAGATGCTGTTACCTGCCCAGATCTGTGAACTATAAAGCCAAATGACCGTGTACGTAGAATGTGCTGACAAGATAGAAAATCACCTGAAGAAAAATATTATGATGGTCCTGTAAGAGAAAGTGGAGGGTAATGATGCTGTTGGCTTCCTAGAACCCTGAGATCTTATCGGATGAATCTCCCTTCTCTCCCTTCTGTGCTGCTGAATGTGATCATATGGTCCCGACAAGACCAGGTCCAGTCTTTCTGGCCAAACATCACTTTTATGATGGACAACATTAAATGTGCAGTGAGGCCAAGTGTGAATTTCTGGACAATAACAGAGTTTCCCTTTATTCTAACTTTTCAATTTGTATTAAAACCGACTAACTTCAAGGAGGATTGTGATAATCTACATAAACCCATCACACCGGTGCCATGATATATCTCTGAGCTGTGCGTGGCTGATGGCTGTAATATACATTTATTCCCGCCTGCAGGAGATGTGTTGGCTCCAGCCCTGGTTTCATGGATTCACTCCACCTCATAAATTACATTGTTTTTGATCCTAAGAAATTCAGATTACTGCACAATCTCTCCTGAAATTGGGAGCAATATTATTTCCTCTAATCTTCTGGGCAGAATTCATAGTAGCTCCAATGGTCCACCATAAATGAATGCAACTCTGGTTTACTGTTGTGTAATCTGTATTTGTAGTTTTCAGTTAATGAGATTCTCGTGCTCTGGGGCGGGGCTGTGGGTGGCCTGTGGGCGGAGCTGTGGGTGGCCTGTGGGCGGGGCTTTATGTGGTGCTCTGATTATATTCATCTGTATTGGCTTATCACAGGTTGCTGATCCCTCACTGACCTGCCCCCCATTTTTACATAATGCGTATAATAGTGTTGATATTATTGTTGATAATGCCTATAATATTGTGACTATTGTGAGGCTTAGAAAAAAAGAATTACATCCAGCAAATCTACACCATCGGCGCCTGTCCACTAGCATCTCTCTCTTACTTATAGATGCTACTGCGCAGGCGCCGCCATCGACCTTATGACCTGTTATAAGCCAATACAGATGAATATGTAATCAGAACACCACATAAAGCCCCGCCCACAGCTCCGCCCCAGAGCACAAGAATTTTATTACCTGAAAGCTACAAATACAGATTAAACAACAACCACAAGACGGATTTCATCACCAGGTATCGGTGTAATCAGTATAACGGCACCGACCTGACAGTGTCTGTAGTCACTGAGCACAATCCTGCTGACAGGTTCCCTTTAAGACATCTCCGCTCTGCACTATTATACACAGTTCTCTTTAAATGTGTAATATTTCTTCTTGAAACTCATCTGACAGAAAATATTGGACCTTACGATAGCTTAGATTGTGAAGTCACCGAGCCCCGTGCTCTAATTACCCCAGAGAGGTTTCACCACTAGCTCCTCATTTATTACTGATGGAGACTGTTCAGTTTGAGCATTTCAGTAGATGTTATTGTCTATAGTCACAGTTCTTGATTACAGTAGTTATTCTGTCCCTGGGGCCTGTGGCTGCAAATATGGCTCTGTGAGATGCTGAATCTCTTCACCCTACTTACAATTGTCGACGTTCGCAGATAGCTTAACTCAGCTGCCGGCACACATGTTATGAAGAATCCAGAAGAGACATTGATTTCTTTAAGAATCCTTGTTGAATGCATAAACAGCAGCAGCAGGTAAAAAATACTTTCCTTGAGACAAGCTGAAAGCACATAAAATGCGTGCGTGTCCAGCCTCCCGTGACGTCACGGCTTGTGATTGGTCGCGTCGCCCATGTGACCGCGACGCGACCAATCACAAGCCAGAATGTAATTTTAAAATCCTGAAGGACCTGAAATTACGTCACGGCTTGCTGTGATTGGTCGCGTCGCGGCCACATGGGCGGCACGCGACCAATCACAAGCCGGGACTTCACGTAAGGAAGTAAACGCGCGAATTTTAAGCAAACAACGCTGCCGGTTCCCTCGGTGAGGTGAGTATAGCAATATTTTTTATTTTAATTCTTTCTTTTACACATTAATATGGATCCCAGGGCCTGAAGGAGAGTTTCCTCTCCTTCAGACCCTGGGAACTATCAGGGATACCGTCTGATACTTGAGTCCCATTGACTTGTATTGGTATCGGGTATCGGTATCGGATTGGATCCGATACTTTGCCGGTATCGGCCGATACTTTCCGATACCGATACTTTCAAGTATCGGACGGTATCGCTCAACACTAATTTTGATCCAAGCATGGCCCACTTATTTTGGATATTGGATGGCAGCTTTGAAACTATTGGGGTTACTCCATGAGCAGTGTCCAGGTAGCTGAGGCCAGGCAGGTACGGGTCTGCTTTGGTCAGCTGAAGCTCTAACAGAAGGTCGCTGAGCTCTTAGAACCTTGTACTGTCCTTACTAGATACCTTTGGAAATTCCTCTAGTCACTTGAACAGGGCTTTTTCTATGGCCTCAGGACTGCCGTAGCTTCTTTCTAGCCTGTTCCATGCAGCGGTGAGACCTGCGATAGGATTACTGATGTAGGCGGATTTAAGTCTCTTGACCCAATCTGTGGATTGTGGGTGAAGTGTCATGAATCCCCAATGGCTAGGGATAGCACAGGATAAGCAAAGTAATAATAAATATCGGACGAGCTCTAGGGTGATGGAACCTGGGCTGACCGCTGCCCTACGCCTGACAAACGCAACTAGAGATAGCCAGGGAGCGTGCCTACGTTGGTTCTAGACGCCACGCACCAGCCTAAGAGCTAACTAGTACTGCAGAGAAAACAAAGACCTCACTTGCCTCCAAAGGAATTAACCCCAAAGGTATAGTTGCCCCCCACATGTATTGACGGTGAAATGAGAGGAAGGCACACACATAGAGATGATGTATATAGTTTTAGCAAATAGAGGCCCGCTGAAAACTAGAAAGCAGAATGACACAAAAGGGGACTGAGCGGTCAGCAAAAAACCCTAATCAAAAAAAAAAACATCCTGAGATTACAAGAACCCATGTGCCAACTCATGGCACATGGGGAGAACCTCAGTCCACTAGAGCAACCAGCTAACAAAGAGACATTCTAAGCAAGCTGGACAAAAAAACCAAACAACTGAAAATCAGCACTTAGCTTATCCTGAAAGATCTGGGAGCAGGTAGGCAGGAACCAAACAGAGCACATCTGAACACATTGGTAGCCGGCAAGGGAAATGACAGAAAGGCCAGGTAAAATAGGAAACACCCAGCCTCTGATGGACAGATGGAAACCAAAGGCCGCAACCCACCAAAGTCACCCAGTACCAGCAGTAACCACCAGAGGGAGCCCGCAAACAGAATCCACAACAGTACCCCCCCCCCTTGAGGAGGGGTCACCGAACCCTCACGAGAACCCCCAGGGCGATCAGGGTGAGCTCTATGGAAGGCGCGGACCAAATCAGTCGCATGAACATCGGAGGCGACCACCCAGGAATTGTCCTCCTGACTATAACCCTTCCACTTAACCAAATACTGGAGTTTGCGTCTGGAAACATGAGAATCCAAGATCTTTTCAACAACATACTCCAATTCTCCCTCCACCAGCACCGGAGCAGGAGGCTCGACCGAAGGAACAACAGGCACCTCATACCTCCGCAACAACGACCGATGGAACACATTATGAATAGCGAACGATGCTGGGAGATCCAAACGGAAAGATACAGGGTTAAGAATCTCCGAGATCCTATAAGGACCGATGAACCGAGGCTTGAACTTAGGAGAAGAGACCTTCATAGGGACAAAACGAGAAGACAACCACACCAAGTCCCCAACAAGAAGTCGGGGACCCACGCGGCGACGGCGATTAGCAAACTGCTGAGTCTTCTCCTGAGATAACTTCAAATTGTCCACCACCTGATTCCAAATGTGATGTAGCCTGTCCACCACCACGTCCACTCCAGGACAATCCGAAGACTCCACCTGACCAGAGGAAAAACGAGGATGAAACCCCGAATTACAAAAAAAAGGAGAGACCAACGTGGCCGAACTAGCCCGATTATTAAGAGCAAATTCGGCCAGTGGCAAAAAAGCAACCCAGTCATCCTGATCAGCAGAAACAAAACACCTCAAATAAGTTTCCAAGGTCTGATTAGTTCGCTCCGTCTGGCCATTTGTCTGAGGATGGAATGCAGACGAGAAAGACAAATCAATGCCCATCTTGGCACAAAACGTCCGCCAAAATCTAGACACAAACTGGGATCCCCTGTCAGAAACGATATTCTCCGAAATCCCATGCAAACGAACCACGTTCTGAAAAAACAAAGGAACCAACTCAGAGGAGGAGGGCAACTTAGGCAAGGGCACCAAATGAACCATCTTAGAAAAGCGGTCACACACAACCCAGATAACGGACATTTTCTGTGAAACCGGGAGATCAGAAATAAAATCCATGGAAATGTGCGTCCAAGGCCTCCTCGGGATGGGCAAGGATAACAACAACCCACTAGCCCGTGAACAGCAAGGCTTAGCTCGAGCACACACTTCACAAGACTGCACAAAGGTACGCACATCCCTAGACAAGGAAGGCCACCAAAAAGACCTGGCCACCAAGTCTCTTGTACCAAATATTCCAGGATGACCAGCCAACACAGAAGAATGGACCTCGGAGATGACTCTACTGGTCCAATCATCCGGAACAAACAGTCTTTCTGGTGGACAACGATCCGGTTTATCCACCTGAAACTCCTGCAATGCGCGTCGCAAGTCTGGGGATACAGCGGACAATATTACCCCATCCCTAAGGATACCAGCAGGCCCAGTGTCTCCAGGAGAGTCAGGCACAAAACTCCTGGAAAGAGCATCTGCCTTCACATTCTTTGAACCTGGCAGGTATGAAACCACGAAATTGAAACGAGAAAAAAATAACGACCAACGAGCCTGTCTAGGATTCAAACGCCTGGCAGACTCAAGGTAAATGAGATTCTTGTGATCAGTCAAGACCACCACGCGATGTTTAGCACCCTCAAGCCAATGACGCCACTCCTCAAATGCCCACTTCATGGCCAAAAGCTCCCGATTACCCACATCATAATTGCGCTCGGCGGGCGAGAATTTTCTAGAGAAGAAAGCACATGGCTTCATCACCGAGCCATTAGAACTTCTCTGTGACAAAACCGCCCCCGCTCCAATCTCGGAAGCATCAACCTCCACCTGAAAAGGAAGTGAAACATCTGGTTGACACAACACAGGAGCAGAAGAAAACCGGCGCTTAAGTTCCCGAAAGGCCTCCACGGCCGCAGGAGACCAATCAGCAACATCAGCACCCTTTTTAGTCAAATCAGTCAAAGGTTTAACAATACTGGAAAAATTAGCAATGAACCGACGATAAAAATTAGCAAACCCCAAGAACTTCTGAAGGCTCTTAACAGATGTAGGTTGTGTCCAGTCACAAATAGCCTGAACCTTAACGGGATCCATCTCAATAGTAGAAGGAGAAAAAATGTACCCCAAAAAAGAAATCTTCTGGACTCCGAAGAGACACTTTGAGCCCTTCACAAACAGAGAATTGGCCCGCAAAACCTGAAACACCCTCCTGACCTGTAGAACATGAGACTCCCAGTCATCAGAAAACACCAATATATCATCCAAATACACAATCATAAACTTATCCAGATATTCACGGAAAATATTGTGCATAAAGGACTGAAAGACTGACGGAGCATTGGAGAGTCCAAAAGGCATTACCAAATACTCAAAATGGCCCTCAGGCGTATTAAATGCGGTTTTCCACTCATCACCCTGTTTTATCCGCACCAGATTATACGCACCACGAAGATCTATTTTAGTGAACCACCTAGCCCCCTTAATGCGAGCAAACAAATCAGTAAATAATGGCAATGGATACTGGTATTTGACTGTAATCTTATTCAGAAGGCGATAATCTATACAAGGCCTCAGGGAACCATCTTTTTTTGCCACGAAAAAAAAACCTGCTCCCAGAGGGGACGAAGATGGACGAATATGTCCCTTTTCCAAGGACTCCTTAATATAATTCCGCATAGCAGTATGCTCTGGCAGTGACAGATTAAATAAACGACCCTTAGGGAACTTACTGCCAGGAATCAATTCTATAGCACAGTCACACTCTCTATGAGGAGGGAGCGAATTGAGCTTAGGCTCCTCAAAAACATCTCTATAATCTGACAAAAACGCAGGGATCTCTGAAGGAGTGGATGAAGCGATAGAAATCGGAGGTGCATCATTATGAACCCCCTGACATCCCCAACTTAGCACAGACATTGTTTTCCAGTCCAGGACAGGATTATGAGTTTGTAACCATGGCAGACCAAGCACTAGTACATCATGTAAATTATACAGTACAAGGAAGCGAATCACCTCCTGATGAACGGGAGTCATGCGCATGGTCACTTGTGTCCAATACTGCGGTTTATTCATAGCCAATGGTGTAGAGTCAATTCCCTTCAGAGGAATAGGAACTTCCAGAGGCTCTAGACTAAAACCGCAGCGTTTAGCAAATGACCAATCCATAAGACTCAGGGCAGCGCCTGAATCCACATAGGCATCGACGGAAATGGAAGACAGTGAAAAAATCAGAGTCACAGACAAAATGAACTTAGACTGCAGAGTATCAATGGCAAAAGATTTATCAACCCTTTTTGTGCGTTTAGAGCATGCTGATATAACATGAGCTGAATCACCACAATAAAAACACAAACCATTTTTCCGCCTATAATTTTGCCGTTCACTTCTGGACTGAATTCTATCACATTGCATAGTCTCAGGTGCCTGTTCAGAAGACACCGCCAACTGGTGCACGGGTTTGCGCTCCCGTAAACGCTGATCAATCTGAATGGCCATAGCCATAGACTCATTCAGACCTGTAGGCGCAGGGAACCCCACCATAATATCCTTAATGGCCTCAGAAAGACCATTTCTGAAGTTTGCAGCCAGGGCGCACTCATTCCACTGAGTAAGCACCGACCATTTCCGAAATTTCTGACAATATATTTCCGCTTCATCATGCCCCTGAGAGAGGGCTAATAAAGCCTTTTCAGCCTGAATCTCTAGGTTAGGTTCCTCATAGAGCAATCCCAATGCCAGAAAAAACGCATCCACACTGAGCAATGCAGGATCCCCTGGTGCCAATGCAAATGCCCAATTCTGAGGGTCGCCCCGTAGGAACGATATAACAATCTTGACCTGTTGAGCAGGGTCTCCAGAGGAGCGAGATTTCAAAGAGAGAAACAATTTACAATTGTTCCTGAAATTCAGGAAGGTAAGAAGCAGCTAGACAGCAATTAAGGGCTAGGCAGCAAAACTCTGAAGGAAAAAAAAAAAAAAAAAAAAAATTTTCCTTGAACACTTCTTTTTCTCCTGCTTCAGCCCAAACAATTAACACTTTGTGGGCCGGCTATACTGTCATGAATCCCCAATGGCAAGGGATAGCACAGGATAAGCAAAGTAATAATAAATATCGGACGAGCTCTAGGGTGATGGAACCTGGGCTGACCGCTGCCCTACGCCTGACAAACGCAACTAGAGATAGCCAGGGAGCGTGCCTACGTTGGTTCTAGACGCCACGCACCAGCCTAAGAGCTAACTAGTACTGCAGAGAAAACAAAGACCTCACTTGCCTCCAGAGGAATTAACCCCAAAGGTATAGTTGCCCCCCACATGTATTGACGGTGAAATGAGAGGAAGGCACACACATAGAGATGATGTATATAGTTTTAGCAAATAGAGGCCCGCTGAAAACTAGAAAGCAGAATGACACAAAAGGGGACTGAGCGGTCAGCAAAAAACCCTAATCAAAAAAAAAAACCATCCTGAGATTACAAGAACCCATGTGCCAACTCATGGCACATGGGGAGAACCTCAGTCCACTAGAGCAACCAGCTAACAAAGAGACATTCTAAGCAAGCTGGACAAAAAACCAAACAACTGAAAATCAGCACTTAGCTTATCCTGAAAGATCTGGGAGCAGGTAGGCAGGAACCAAACAGAGCACATCTGAACACATTGGTAGCCGGCAAGGGAAATGACAGAAAGGCCAGGTAAAATAGGAAACACCCAGCCTCTGATGGACAGATGGAAACCAAAGGCCGCAACCCACCAAAGTCACCCAGTACCAGCAGTAACCACCAGAGGGAGCCCGCAAACAGAATCCACAACAGTGAAGCCACCTGATTAGCAGGTCTGGCTCTTCAGTGGCGGTAATGCTGAGGTCACGGATTGTGGTTTTAAAGGTACACTTCCAACCCCTGAAGTTCTCAGGTTTATTGTCAAACTTTGTAAGACTGGTCTTAGTTATATCACAAAGAAGCCAGTCATATCGGCATTCTCCAATTTTGGAAGGACTGTTGCTGGCTGGGTAGCATTGTTCATACAGTCTGTGCTTTGACCTGGGAATGCAGGAAGATATGGGGCAGCGTAGGTTAACTGGCTTAATGAGCTTAGTTTCTGCCACACATTGGACTGGATTTGTGTGACTGACCGCAATGTGGTGACTTGTCTGCATATTGGCCTGCACGTATGTTTCTGTGTATAAGGTTTGGTGAGGTGCAGGTTTCCAGTACATTGCGGTGTACAGAGGAGGATCAGGATGCAGGGTTGGCAGCGTATTGTACTGACCTTGGGTGCAGGATGCAGGTAAACACTTGTGTCCTGTTGTCTCAGGGGAGCATCTGTGCTGTCGGGAAGGATTGCAGGAGCAGGGGGAGCGCTGTATTGGCTTTGTACATAGTCTCTAGTACGCTTAAGAGGGTCTTCAGTATCAAAATCACTTAAACTGACACTGTCTCTTTGGCTCCCACTGACGGCTTGTTCCAGGACCTTTAACCTTGCCATGGCTACGGCGTGTTCACATTCCTTCTCTAGGGCCTCTGTTTCTGCCATTCTTTTCTTCTCTAGGGCCTCTATTTCTGCATTTCTTTTTAACTCTAGGGCTTCTATTTCTGCATTTCTGTGTACTGCTTCAGCTGCCTCTATTTCCATCTCAGTTTTCTTTTGAGCGAAGGCAGCTTGTATTTTAGTGGCCTCAGCTTCTGCACGTGCTCTTACGAGCTATTTGCTGAGGGTTGAAGATTTTGCAGAGAGTGACTTAGATGATCGCTTTGACTGTCTGGCTGAGCCGGAAATACAAGATGACATCTCGACAATTAGCGCAATTCTTGCCTCTGTCTTGGCTTTTATATCGCGCACCATGCTTTCTCTCTCAGAGTTAAGTTGTTGGAAAGTTTGCAGCTCTTTGCAGGGAACTGACGGGTTAAGTCTCTGAAAAATGGGGGTGCACTGATCTGCAATTTCTGCATACAGTTGATAATCTGAACACAGCTGTGCAAGGATTCCCTCTGGTGGTCGTTCGAGAGAAGCAGGCTGAGACAGGCTGTCTATGAGTTTTTGCCATTGCTCTGCTATGGCACGGAGAAGATCATGTTTACTGGATTCTAGATTCTCCCTTACTTTCCTTGTGGGCTTTGTGGGACGTCTAGCCTTCTCACTAGATGGTGGATCATGTTCTATGCACTCTTCCTCTAACAATGGGTCTGGCAGAGACCATGTAGTCATTCCTTCAGCCATCCTGATTCACAGGGAGAATGTGAGCTGTATAGTCTCTCATATGCTGAGAGGGGATGCTCTGCAGGAAGTTCTGTAGCTTTATAGAAGCTGTTGGTGGCTTTACAGATGAATCTGGTAAGTCTTTTTTACTATTCTTACCATAGGGAATGTGGCTGCAAATATAGCTCTGTGAGATGCTGAATCTCTTCACCTTATACCGTATTTTTCGGACTATAAGACGCACCGGACGATAAGACGCACCCCAAATTTTCATAATAAAAATAAGGAAAAAAAAAAATGTTTCAAATGGGGGTACGTCTTACAGTCCGAATTCAGCTTACCAGTGAAGGGCTCGCCACAGGTGGAGAAGTGGTCACAGGGGCCTTTTCGGTGGTCCAGGCTGGTGCGTTGGCCTCCAGGAAATCCCATCCCAGGCTGGTGCTCTGTGCTTGGGCAGGGGTGGAGGCTCTGTGTCCGGGGCAGGGGCTGGGCTCCGGGGCACAGGCTGGGCTCTGGGGCACAAGCTGTGCTGCGGGCAGTGGCTGGGCTCTGGGGCACAGGCTGGGCTCTGGGGCACAGGCTGGGCTCTGGGGGCACAGGCTGGGCTCTGGGGGCACAGGCTGGGCTCTGGGGGCACAGGCTGGGCTCTGGGGGCACAGGCTGGGCTCTGGGGCACAGGCTGGGCTCTGGGGGCACAGGCTGGGCTCTGGGGGCACAGGCTGGGCTCTGGGGCACAGGCTGTGCTGCCGGCAATGGCTGGGCTCTGGGGCACAGGCTGTGCTGCGGGGCACAGGCTGGGCTCTGGGGCACAGGCTGTGCTGCCGGCAATAGCTGGGCTCTGGGGCACAGGCTGTGCTGCGGGACACAGGCTGGGCTCTGGGGCACAAGCTGTGCGGCGGGCAGTGGCTGGGCTCTGGGGCACAGGCTGGGCTCTGGGGCACAGGCTGTGCTGCGGGGCACAGGCTGGGCTCTGGGGCACAAGCTGTGCTGCGGGCAGTGGCTGGGCTCTGGGGCACAGGCTGGGCTCTGGGGCACAGGCTGGGCTCTGGGGGCACAGGCTGGGCTCTGGGGGCACAGGCTGGGCTCTGGGGGCACAGGCTGGGCTCTGGGGGCACAGGCTGGGCTCTGGGGGCACAGCGGCTCTCTGGGCTCAGTGGGGGCTCCGACGGAATATACTTACAAATTATGCGGCAGCAGCAGCGGCGGCGGTCCCGATGCAGCCATGCTGGTGCAGCTGTGGCTGTGCTGCGGGCAGGGACTGTGCTGCAGGCAGGGGCTGTGCTGTGGGGCTGTGGCAGCGGCTCTCTAGGCTCAGTGGGGGCTCCGACGGCATTTCTTCAAAGCCCGGAGGCCCCCCGCTCATCCGGCATGTTGCGGTGGCCTCCGAGAACATGGGCGCCAGGAAAATGGCCGCCGGGCCAGCGCACACTAAGATTCAGATCTTGTTGCCGAGACCTCGCCCCGAGATCTCGGGAGACGAGATCTCGTTGACGAGATTTGAATCTGAGCGTGCGCCAGCCCGGCGGCCATTTTCCTGGCGCCTATGTTCTCGGAGG
This sequence comes from Ranitomeya variabilis, assembly GCF_051348905.1. Lineage (NCBI taxonomy): Eukaryota > Metazoa > Chordata > Amphibia > Anura > Dendrobatidae > Ranitomeya > Ranitomeya variabilis. Next base: position 769,719,790 of record NC_135235.1, on the reverse strand, counting down.
CCACCACAACATGTCGGATGAGCGGGGGGCCTCCGGGCTTTGAAGAAAGGCCATCGGAGCCCCCACTGAGCCTAGAGAGCCGCTGCCACAGCCCCACAGCCCCACAGCACAGCCCCTGCCTGCAGCACAGTCCCTGCCCGCAGCATAGCCACAGCTGCACCAGCATGGCTGCATCGGGACCGCCGCCGCTGCTGCTGCCGCATAATTTGTAAGTATATTCCGACTACAAGACGCACCCCCATTTTCCCCTTACATTTTTGGGGAAAAAGTGCGTCTTGTAGTCCGAAAAATACGGTAATTGGCGGCGGTCGCAGATAGCTTAACTCAGCTGCCGGCACACATGTTATGAAGAATCCAGAAGAGACTTTGATTTCTTTAACAATCCTTGTTAAATGCATAAACAGCAGCAGCAGGTAAAAAAGACTTTCTTGAGACAAGCTGAAAGCACATGTGCCTCTAATGAAGCCAAGATGGAGACTGAGACACAGGGAGAAGAAGAAGGAAGTGACATGACACCCAGCAGAGGGAGACAGAAGGGACAAACTTGATGGAAAGGGAGGATTTCAGCTATGCAAAACACAGGAACACATAGAAACAATGAACAATATGAGAACTGCAATACAGCATGTAAAATGTAGAGGACAGTCTGTAAAATGTCTCATTCATGGGACATAACAGTAGTGTCCAGAATCCTCTGATTTATCCTCTTCCCGCAGTTTTGTGTTCTTAATCCGGCTCCATTTTTACAATCTGACGTGTGTCACTTTATGTGGTGATAACTTTGGAATTATTCACAAAGGATAATAGAAAACAAATGGATCTTACAAATTATTTTCCCACTTCTCACAATACCCTACATACGATTGTACACTACTCTCTGGGCACATGGCAGTGTTCAGAAGGGAAGGAGCGCCATTTAGCTGTTTGAATGCAGATCTAGCTGGAATAGTTTGCAGACACAATGTATTGGGAGCACTGTTCATGGTCAACCAGCAGCTAAAAAGATCTCCACCATGAACATGCTTGGCACTATCTTCTCTGCTCTCCATATCCCAAGGATTGCCTTGCTCATCGCCCTTTAACACCATTACATGGATCTGGACTTACACTGGGACCCCTAGGCTTGGACCATGGTGTTACCTGCCATTCTGTGGTATTAGAGGGCAAGAAGAATAGTCAGGTAGCTGGGTCAGAACCAGAAGGACAGAATACAGAATCAGAAGACACAAGAGTAGTCAGTATATGGGCCACGGTCACAACAGGAAACAAATACACAAGCCGCAAGCTGAGCACAGAGGACTGAACCAGAGGAGAACAACGCTGTTTCCGGCAGATTCCAGCCTTGTGCTTTGAGCTTTAGTAGGGTGTGGTACTTTCCAATTGGCTGAAGTAGGGAGCAGATTACTCCAGCTGGACAGCAGGAACAGATCCCAGATGAGATTGGACACACCATATGCAGAAGCCCTAATATGACTAATGACAGAAAACCAGAAGAGGCGAAATCCCCATAAAGTGATTCCATTTTATAAATTAATTTACTGAGGGTTATAATCTATACATATGTGGTCAAAATTGTAGGTACCCCTCGTTTAATGACAGAAAAACCCACAATGGTCACAGAAATAACTTGGATCTGACAAAAGTAATAAGAAATAAGAGATCTCTGAAAATGAACAAATGAAAGTCACACATTGCTTTTCAACCAAGCTTCCACAGAATTAAAAATAAAACTCATGAAATCGGCCTGGACAGAAATGATGATACCCCTGAAAATAATGTGGCAAAGGGACATGTTAAATCGTGGTGTGTCCACTAACTAGCATCACAGGTGTCTACAATCTTGGAATCAGTGAGTGGCCGGTATATAGGGCTACAGATACTCACTGTGCTGTTTGGTGACATGGTGGTATCACACTCAACATGGACCAGAGGAAGCGAAGGAAAGAGTTGTCTCAGGAGATTAGAAAGAAAATTATAGACAAACATGTTAAAGGTAAAAGTTATAAGACCATCTCCAAGCAGCTTGATGTTCCTGTGACTACAGTTGCACATATTATTCAGAAATGTAAGATCCATGGGACTGTAGCCATCCTCCCTGGACGTGGCCGCAAGAGGAAAGTTGATGATAAATCAAAGAGATGGATAAGAACCATTGTAATAAAAGAGCCCAGAAAAACTTCTAAACAGAATATAGGTGAACTTCTAGCTCAAGGAACATCAGTGTCAGATCGCACCATCCGTCGTTGTATGAGCCAAAGTGGAATTCATGGGAAACGATCAATGAGGACACCATTGTTGAAAACAATCATAAAAAAGCCAGACTGGAATTTACCAAACTACATGTTGACAAGCCACAAAGCTTCTGGGAGAATGTCCTATGGACAGATGAGACAAAAATGGAACTTTTTGGCAAGGCACATCAGCTCTATGTTCACAGATGGAAAAATTTAAATTAATCAAGAAAAGAACACTGTCCCTACTGTGAAACATGGAGGAGGCTCTGTTATGTTCTGGGGCTGCTTTGCTGCATCTGGCACAGGGTGTCTAGAATCTCTGCAGAGTACAATGAAATCTCAAGACTATCAAGGGATTCTTGAGAGGAATGTGCGGCTCAGTGTCAGAAAGCTGGATCTTGCAACAGGATAATGACCTCAAACCAGTGACGCTGCTATCATGAAGCGGCAGAGCATTCCTAAAGACAGGGGGCGGCAGAGCGGCAGCTAGAACACGTGGTGCACTGGTGCCGACTCTCCCTGCAATCCCTCGGAGTCTCTGACACTTGCCGACAGTGCAGTCAGACAGCGACTGTGTCACACACACAAACAAGCTAATAATGTGCAGCGTGCCTGGCAGGGGACTCACTGCTACCACCCGGTCTCCTGAGTCCTGACCTGCTGGCTGCTGTGCTGGGACTTGGAGCAGTAAGTAAAGACTGTAAAGTAACTATAAAAACATCTTTAGCCACCCGCCCCATCCCCCACATGCTGCTGCTGAGCACAGCTCTGTCACTCAGGGCGGCCGGCAGCAGTAAGTAAAGACTGTAAAGTAACTATAAAAACATCATTCGCCCCCCCATCCCCCACTGTTGCTCCTCATCCCCCCACATGCTGCTGCTGAGCACAGCTCTGTCACTCACGGTCCACAGCCTCCCTCCATCAGATTATCAGACTCAGAAGTAGATAAGCTATGCTATGTGAACCAGCGGGGCTGTGTGTGGGGGTCTATATATATGTAGGCCGAAGGAATGGGATAGATAGACATGGGATAGTCGAGATAGAAGGAATGAGACAGATATATCTATTCATATCTATCTATAGATATATCTATGCTATGGATAGATGTAGATAGATATCTATGTATCTATCCATATATATCTAACTATCCATATATCTATCTACATCTGTCCATAGATATATCTATAGATAGCTATATGAATAGATATATCTATCTCATTCCTTCTATCTATCTATCTCATTTCTATCTATCTCATTCCTTCTATCTATCTCATTTCTTCTATCTATCTATCTCATTCCTTCTATCTCATTCCTTCTATCTATCATTCCTTCTATCTATCTCATTCCTTCTATCTATCTATCTATCTATCTATCTCATTCCTTCTATCTATCTATCTCATTCCTTCTATCTATCTATCTATCTATCTATCTCATTCCTTCTATCTATCTCATTCCTTCTATCTATCTATCTCATTCCTTCTATCTATATATTTATCTAATTCCTTCCTTCTATCTATCTATCTATCCCATTCCTTCTATCTATCTCATTCCTTCTATCTCATTCCTTCTATCTATCCCATTCCTTCTATCTATCTATCTCATTCCTTCTATCTCATTCCTTCTATCTATCTCATTCCTTCTATCTATATACTTATCTCATTCCTTCCATCTATCTATATCTATGTATCTATCTATCTATCCCATTCCTTATATCTATCTCATTCCTTCTACCTATATATTTATCTCATTCCTTCCATCTATCTATCTATGTATCCTATTCCTTCTATCTATCTCATTCCTTCTATCTATCTATGTATCTATCTATCAAATTCCTTTTATCTCATTCCTTCTATCTATATACTTATCTCATTCCTTCCATCTATCTATCTATGTATCCCATTCCTTCTATCTATCTCATTCCTTCTATCTATATACTTATCTCATTCCTTCTATCTATCTATAAATCAATCTATCTATCTATCCCATTCCTTCTATCTATCTATCTCATTCCTTCTATCTATATATTTATCTAATTCCTTCCACCTATCTATCTATCCATCCCATTCCTTCTATCTATCTCATTCCTTCCATCTATCTATTTTCTATCTATATTTATATCTATCTATTATCTATCATCTATCTATCTGTCTATTTGTGTGTGTAATGGAGTGCGGGTTGGACAAATGTAAAAGAGGAGGTTGGACAAGAAATGACATAACAAATCTTTTTTGTTCAACAATACATCTTTATTTAGCTTTCAAAAACGCATAAAAAACATCAAAATACGCTTTAAAAGCGCGCCAAAAAATGCATCAAAACGCACCTGCGTTTTCTGCCAAGAGATGCAGAATCAGTGCCTACAAAATACTTAAATCATCTTATCAAAAAAACTGGAGACCTCAATTAAAAATAGCAGACAGATCTTTATTATACACAATAAATATTCAAAAAACACAAAAATTATAAGGTAGTAAATTTAGGCCATGTGCACACGTTCAGGTTTTTTCGCGCTAAAAACGCTGTAAAACTCATTAATAACGCATGCATTATGCATTCTATCATTTAGAATGCATTCTGCATGTTTTGTGCACATGGATGCGTTTTTTTCCACGAAAAAAATGCATCGCGGTAAAAAAATGAGCATGTTCATTAATTTTGCGGATTTTCTGCGTTTTTCCCAACGCGTTAGGCGAGTCAAGAGTAAACCAGATTTATTTGTACTGATTTGCGCCGTTTTCCAGTTCGCCTCAGGCAGCAGAAAGGCTAGGTTCACCCCTGCCTCAAACACACAGTTAAAAGCACCCAAGAATGGCTAAGAGGAAAACATTGGACTATTCTGAAGTGGCCCTGACATAAATCCTACTGATCATCTTTGGAAAGAGCTGAAACATGGCGTCTGGAAAAGGCAACCTCCAAACACGAGACAACTGGAGCAGTTTGCTCTTGAGGAGCGGCCAAAATACCTGTTGAGAGGTGCAGAAGTCTCACTGACAGTTACAGGAATCATTTGATTGCAGTGATTGCCTCAAAAGGTTGTGCAACAAAATAATAACCCTTTCACGCCAGAGCCTGTTTTTGTCAATTTATTCAGCTCTGACCAGTGTCACTTTATGAGGTCATAACTCTAACGCATCAATGAATCACTGAGAATGTTTCTTGTGAATGAATCTTGTGACATATTGTACTTTATGACAGTGTTAACATTTTTCAGATATGACTTGCAATTATTTGTTTAAAAAAATGGAAATTTGGCTTAAATTTAGAAAATTTCACAATTTTTAAAATTTAAATTGTTATGACCTTAAATCAGACAGTCATATCGCAAAAAATAGTTAATATATTTCCCACATGTCTACCTTACATCAGCACAATTTTGGAATTTTGTTTTGTATGTAAGTTATAAGTGTTAAAAGTTGACCAGCGATTTCTCATTTTTACAACAAAACAATTTTTTTTAACCCCTTCACCCCCAAGGGTGGTTTGCACGTTAATGACCGGGCCAAATTTTTACAATTCTGACCACTGTCACTGTCACTGTTTATGAGGTTATAACTCTGGAACGCTTCAACGGATCTTGGCGATTCTGACATTGTTTTCTCGTGACATATTGTACTTCATGATAGTGGTAAAATTTCTTCGATATAACTTGCGTTTATTTGTGAAAAAAACAAATATTTGGCGAAAATTTCGCAATTTTCCAACTTTGAATTTTTATGCCCTTAAATCACAGACATATGTCACACAAAATACTTAATAAGTAACATTTCCCACATGTCTACTTTACATCAGCACAATTTTGGAACCAAAATTTTTTTGTGTGACGGAGTTATAAGGGTTAAAAGTTGACCAGCAATTTCTCATTTTTACAACACCATTTTTTTTTAGGGACCACATCTCATTTGGAGTCATTTTGAGGGGTCTATATGATAGAAAATACCCAAGTGTGACACCATTCTAAAAACTGCACCCCTCAACGTACTCAAAACCACTTTCAAGAAGTTTATTAACCCTTCAGGTGTTTCACAGGAATTTTTGGAATGTTTAAATAAAAATGAACATTTAACTTTTTTTCACACAAAATTTATTTCAGCTCCAATTTGTTTTATTTTACCAAGGGTAACAGGAGAAAATAGACCCCAAAAGTTGTTGTACAATTTGTCCTGAGTATGCTGATACCCCATATGTGGGGGTAAACCACTGTTTGGGCGCATGGCAGAGCTTGGAAGGAAAGGAGCGCCATTTGACTTTTCAATGCAAAATTGACTGGAATTGAGATGGGACGCCATGTTGCATTTGGAGAGCCCCTGATGTGCCTAAACATTGAAACCCCCCACAAGTGACACCATTTTGGAAAGTAGACCCCCTAAGGAACTTATCTAGATGTGTGGTGAGCACTTTGACCCAACAAGTGCTTCACAGAAGTTTATAATGCAGAGCCGTAAAAATAAAAAATCATATTTTTTCACAAAAATGATCTTTTCGCCCCCAATTTTTTATTTTCCCAAGGGTAAGAGAAGAAATTGTACCCCAAAAATTGTTGTGCAATTTGTCCTGAGTACGCTGATACCCCATATGTGGGTGTAAACCATTGTTTGGGCATAGGGCAGAGCTCGGAAGGGAAGGAGTGCCATTTGACTTTTCAATGCAAAATTGACTGGAATTGAGATGGGACGCCATGTTGCGTTTGGAGAGCCCCTGATGTGCCTAAACATTGAAACCCCCACAAGTGACACCATTTTGGAAAGTAGACCCCTTAAGGAACTTATCTAGATGTGTGTTGAGCACTTTGACCCAACAAGTGCTTCACAGAAGTTTATAATGCAGAGCCGTAAAAATAAAAAATCATATTTTTTCACAAAAATGATATTTTCGCACCCATTTTTTTATTTCCCCAAGGGTAAGAGAAGAAATTAGACCACAAAGGTTGTTGTGCAATTTGTCCTGAGTACGACGATACCCCATATGTGGGGGTAAACCACTGTTTGGGCGCATAGCAGAGCTCGGAAGGGAAGGAGCGCTATTTTACTTTTCAATGCAAAATTGACTGGAATTAAGATGGGATGCCATGTTGCGTTTGGAGAGCCCCTGATGTGCCTAAACATTAAAAACCCCCACAAGTGACACCATTTTGGAAAGTAGACCCCCCAAGGAACTTGTATAGATGTGTTGTGAGAACTTTGAACCCCCAAGTGTTTCACTACAGTTTATAACGCAGAGCCGTGAAAATAAAAATTCTTTTTTTTTCACAAAAATGATTTTTTAGCCCCCAGTTTTGTATTTTTACAAGGGTATCAGGATAAATTGGACCCCAAAAGTTGTTGTCCAATTTGTCCTGAGTACGCTGATACCCCATATGTGGGGGGGAACCACTGTTTGGGCGCATGACAGAGCTCGGAAGGGAAAGAGCGCCATTTGGAATGCAGACTTAAATGGATTGGTCTGCAGGCGTCACGTTGCATTTTCAGAGCCCCTGATGTACCCAAACAGTACAAACCCCCCACAAGTGACCCCATATTGGAAACTAGACCCCCCAAGGAACTTATCTAGATGTGTTGTGAGAACTTTGAACCCCCAAGTGTTTCACTACAGTTTACAACGCAGAGCCGTGAAAATAATTTTTTTCCCACAAAACTTATTTTTTGGCCCACAGTTTTGTATTTTCCCAAGCGTAGCAAGAGAAATTGGACCACAAAAGATGATGTACAATTTGTTCTGAGTACGCTGATACCCCATATGTTGGGGTAAACCACTGTTTGGGCACACGGGAGAGCTCTGAAGGGAAGGAGCGCTGTTTTCCTTTTTCAACGCAGAATTGGCTGGAATTCAGATCGGATGCCATGTCCCGTTTGGAGAGCCCCTGATGTGCCTAAACAGTGGAAACCCCCCAATTATAACTGATACCCTAATCCAAACACACCCCTTACCCTAATCCCAACAGTAACCCTAACCACACCTCTAACCCAGACACACCCAACCCTATTCCCAACGGTAAATGTAATCCAAACCCTAACCCTATCTTTAGCCCCAACCCTAACTGTAGCCCCAACCCTAGCCCTAACCCTAGCCCTATCACTAGCCCTAACACTAGCCCTAACACTAGCCCTAACACTAGCCCTAACCCTAGCCCTAACCCTAGCCCTAACCCTAGCCCCAACCCTAACCCTAACCCTAGCCCTAACCCTAGCCCCAACCCTAGCCCTAACCCTAGCCCTAACCGTAACCCTAACCCTAGCCCTAACGGGAAAATGGAAATAAATAATTTTTTTTATATTTTTTATTTTTCCCTAACTAAGGGGGTGATGAAGGGGGGTTTGATTTACTTTTATAGCGGGTTTTTTAGCGGATTTTTATGATTGGCAGCCGTCACACACTGAAAGACGCTTTTTATTGCAAAAAATATTTTTTGCGTTACCACATTTTGAGAGCTATAATTTTTCCATATTTGAGCCCACAGAGTCATGTGAGATCTTGTTTTTTGCGGGACGAGTTGACGTTTTTATTGGTAACATTTTCGGGCACGTGACATTTTTTGATCGCTTTTTATTCCGATTTTTGTGAGGCAGAGTGATCAAAAACCAGCTATTCATGAATTTCTTTTGGGGGAGGCGTTTATACCATTCCACGTTTGGTAAAATTGATAAAGCAGTTTCATTTGTTGGGTCAGTATGATTACAGCGATACCTCATTTATATCTTTTTTTTATGTTTTGGCGCTTTTATACGATAAAAACTATTTTATAGAAAAAATAATTATTTTGGTATTGCTTTATTCTCAGGACTATAACTTTTTTATTTTTTTGCTGATGATGCTGTATGGTGGCTTGTTTTTTGCGGGACAAGATGATGTTTTCAGCGGTACCATGGTTATTTATATCAGTCTTTTTGATCGCGTGTTATTCCACTTTTTGTTCGGCGGTATGATAATAAAGCGTTGTTTTTTGCCTCGTTTTTTTTTTTTTCTTACGGTGTTTACTGAAGGGGTTAACTAGTGGGGCAATTTTATAGGTTGAGTCGTTACGGACGCGGCGATACTAAATATGTGTACTTTTATTGTTTGTTTTTTTTATTTAGCTAAAGAAATGTATTTATGGGAATAATAAATATTTTTTTTTCTTTATTTAGGATTTTTTTTTTTTTTTTTTTTTACACATTTGGAGAATTTTTTTTTTAACTTTTTTACTTTGTCCCAGGGGGGACATTACAGATCGGTGATCTGACAGTGTGCACAGCACTCTGTCAGATCTGCGATCTGCTGTGCAGGGCTGCAGGCTTACCAGCGCCTGCTCTGAGCAGGCACTCGGTAAGCCTCCTCCCTCCCTGCAGGACCCGGATGCCGCGGCCATCTTGGATCCGGGACCTGCAGCGAGGAAGGAGCTAGGAGATCCTCAGAGCAACGCGATCACATCGCGTTGCTCCAGGGGTCTCAGGGAAGCCCGCAGGGAGCCCCCTCCCTGCGCGATGCTTCCCTATACCGCCGGCACACCGCGATCATGTTTGATCGCGGTGTGCCGGGGGTTAATGTGCCGGGGGCGGTCCGTGACCGCTCCTGGCACATAGTGCCGGATGTCAGCTGCGATATGCAGCTGACACCCGGCCGCGATCGGCCGTGCTCCTCCCGTGAGCGCGGCCGATCGCGTATGACATACTATCCCGTCGGTGGTCATACGGGCCCACCCCACCTCGACGGGATAGTACGTCTAATGTCAGAAAGGGGTTAAGGACCACATCACATTTGAAGTGAATTTGGTGGGCCAATATGACAGAAAATACCCCAAAGTGACACCATTCTAAAAACTGCACCCCTCGAGGTACATAAGAGCCACCTTCACAGAATGCACACTTAGTGCTGAAGAAGGTGGCTGTTTTACCTTAATAGGCCCAGGGGGTGACAGGTTCCCTTTAAGAACTTTTCTGTCAATTCTTCGATGATGGGTCTGATTTTGAATATTCTGTCATGTTCTGGGGCATTTCTGGGCAGGCACTAACTATTGTCATTAAAATGCCAAAATCTCATGAGCATTTCATAATGGGTCCTAGGAAGAACGGCAGGAAAGATAGGGGTGAACAGGGCGGTTGGACTAATAGGACCGAATGCTGTTTTTTTAGCAAGCTCCATAGTGAATGTAAGCCCTAAAATTGTTTTAATTTCTAGGACATTAGTTGGTGTCCATAAATTTAACCTAGCATAATAGGATGGTGGATTCTGGCTGATGAATTGAGACGCATACAAATTTGTTTGCAGGGTGTAACTGACATGGCCAAAATATTGGTGAGACATGTGAGAAAAGCCTAATTCTTTAGCCTAACCCTAACTTTAGAATAAATTCTAACCCTAACTTTAGTCTAAGAGTAACCCTAACTTTAGCCCCAACACTAACCCTAACTATACCACTAACCCTAAATTGCCTTATCTGTTTTTTTTTTTACTTTATAACAAGATCGCTGACTGACATACTGTTGCCAGCAGCACTTGTAACACTGTTTCTCCACTAATCTCTTACTGACAGGAGATCTGAGGAGAAACTGGGTTTTTATGAGGCAGATCGCCCGGGAAAGTTCGTTGCTACAACAAACTTTCCTAGTGATTTGTCTCATTGGCTCGTGTGACGCTGATTTCATCACGACATGAAACAATCAGGTCAGATGAGGTTGGGGGTCACAGTAAGTGTTGTGCGCCGGAAACCTCTGGTTATAAGGTACGTGGGGGTCCCGATGAGCACAAAACTGATGACCATAGACAAACATCGGCACAAAGCCCTGCTAGCGCTTACGTTTATCTACCGTTGGCGGTCACGAAGCGGTTAACTTAAGGGTACCATCATTTCTGTCCAGGCCTATTTCATGATTTTTATTTTTTTTATTCTGTGGAAGCATGGTTGAAAAGCAATGTGTGACTTTCATTTGTTCATTTTCATAGATTTTTGATTTATTATTACTTTTGTCAGATTCAAGATATTTCTGTGACCATTGTGGGTTTTTCTGTTATTAAACGAGGGGTACCAACAATTTAGACCACGTGTGTAGGAGGAATGAATATTTTGACTCCACAGCCACTTTCTGGAAATTAACACACAGTGGATGTTGGAGAGTGAAAATTACACATTTGTGATTTTATTACCCAGCACATAGTGCCCAGATTGTGCTTCAGGAGACACACACCACAAATTAAGTGGATTCTTCTCACTATAATATTGCTAAATACAGGAATACTAAATGTTGTTTGAGCACACTGCAAGACTCAGACGTGAGAGCAGATTTTGCTGGATTGGTTTATGGAAACACTTTTACTTTTCAACAGCCTTTGAGCCACTAATAGTGTGGGAACCTCTGTTTTTCCATTGACAGATGATGGACCTGAGGGGAGGCAGAATGAACAAACAGTTGAACACCACACACTACTGGTTAATCCAACAAGGTTTTCTATTAGACTGTGAACTGTCATTGTCTTGGTAAATAAAGTGTTTCACATAGCTTGCCATTTTTATGGACAGTTTAAGTAGAAATGTTCAAAAATATAAATCTCAAGGACATTTCATAAAAAAAATTGTTTATTATCTTCGCAGATGACTGTAACAGGAGATCAGAGGGACAGTTGACATCTTCAGTTTTTAAATCTGATGATCTTGAGATCGTACAAGATACAACTGAAGTGATTGCTGTTACTCCAGATATATCATCAACCATTCACAGCAAAGATCTATCATCTGATCCTATGAAACTGGTCCCATCCTCTGATTCATTACTGACTACTCATCAAAGTCACAAAAGAGGCATTAAAAAACAAACTGCTCCTAAAGCAAAGAAGTCACTTTCATGTTCAGAATGTGGGAAATGTTTTACATGGAAATCACATTTTGTTACACACCAAAGAACTCATACAGGGGAGAAGCCTTTTTCCTGTTCAGAATGTGGGAAATGTTTTAACCAGAAATCAGATTTGGTTCGTCACCATGTAACTCACACAGGGGAGAAGCCTTTTTCCTGTTCAGAATGTGGGAAATGTTTTAACCAGAAATCAGATTTGGTTACTCACCATAGAACTCACACAGGGGAGAAGCCTTTTTCCTGTTCGGAATGTAGGAAATGTTTTAACCATAAAGGGAATCTTGTTAGTCACCAGAGAACTCACACGGGGGAGAAGCCTTTTTCCTGTTCGGAATGTGGGAAATGCTTTAGCCATAAATGGCATCTTGTTAGTCACCAGAGAACTCACACAGGGGAGAAGCCTTTTTCATGTTCAGAATGTGGGAAATGTTTTGCTCGTAAATCACATTTTGTTAAGCACCAGAGAGCACACACAGGGGAGAAGCCTTTTACATTTTCTTAATGTGGGAAATATTTTACTTGGAAATGAACTGTTAATAAACATCAGAGACATCACACAGGGTAGAAGCCTTTTTTCTGTTCATAATGTTGGAATAGTTTTAACCAAAATTGAATATTCTTAAATGGGATCTCTCTCGTCATTCCTTGTGTTTGCAGACAAAAGGATAAAAATGAACTTTACTAATTCCAAGTGTCAAACTATACCCATAATTCACCCCCTGAAGGTTAGTCAGTAGGTGACTAATAGAAAAAACATGTACCCCACAGTTCAGTATATAGGGTGATGAGACATATACACACTCACTCTCCAAGCCTCTCATTTCTACGGGTTTCATCGTCCTCACCAAAGGCGACTCATCAGGAGACTATTTAATATTGACCTATACTCAAGCAAGAATATACAAAAAAAATCTAAAATCATGTATCATGTTGTCCGAAACAGTCAGAAAACCAGCCACATATTGGCAGATCCCAGACCTCAAACTACTGTATATAGTTCGTAAGTTTATAACCCACTCCAATGTCAGGAATAGATAGTATGTGACAATACAGTATAATTCTTGTGTTTTTCTCCTATAGGGACTGCCCTACTTTGGTATTGTAACAGCTGTTAATTAGTAGTGCAGACAAACTGTCCTAGACTAAACTCCGTTTTCAGACGGCCCAATATGTACCACTCAGGGAAAACTTACCTGCTCCAAAGATCAATAGCAGCTTCTAACTAATGGCCATGCTGCGGTCTGTCAAGGAATGAGTGCAATATCATTATAAAGACTAGGGATGTGTGCAATCACAATGTCTGGAAGATCTGTGCCATTATTTAGTGTGAATATGGAGATTATCTCTGAGTTAAGTGTTCCCTGAGCGGTATATACTGTATTTTCACATACTATCTATTCCTGACACTGGAGTGGCACATACGGAACCTGAAAACTCATCTCTTCAGGAAAGCCTACAGCCTGCACTGACCCCGCTGCCTCCTCATCACCACCGGAGCTACCGCCTCACCAACACCAGAGCTCCTGCAACCCCCAACCTATTGTCTCCTTCCCCACCATCCTGTAGAATGTAAGCCCGCAAAGGCAGGGTCCTCGCCCCTCTGTATCAGTCTGTCATTGTAAGTTTGTCTACTGTAAGTGATATCTGTAACTTGTATGTAACCCCTTCTCATGTACAGCACCATGGAATCAATGGTGCTTTATAAATAAATAATAATAATAATAATAAAATAATAATAACATAAAATTACAAAGTATATAGTTTGAGGTCTGGGGTCTGCCAATATGTGACTAGTTTTCTGACTGTTTCAGTTAACATGATACATGATTTTAGGGTTTTCTTAGTCTAGTCCCTCTTGAATATACACTGCTCAAAAAAATAAAGGGAACACTTAAACAGAATATAACTCCAAGAAAATCAAAGTTCTTTGAAATTGAAATCAAACTGTCCACTTGCGAAGCAACACTGTTTGACAATCAATTTCACATGCTGTTGTGCAAATGGAATAGACAACAGATGGAAAATATTGGCAATTATCAAGACACACTCAATAAAGGAGTAAAGCAGTGGTTCTGCAGGTGGGGACCACAGACCACATCTCGGTACCAATGCTTTCTGGCTGATGTTTTGGTCACTTTTGAATGTTGGTTGTGCTTTCATATTCGTGGTAGCATGAAACGGACTCTACAACCCACACAAGTGGCTCAGGTAGTGCAGCTCATCCAGGATGGCACATCAATACGACCTGTGGCAAGAAGGTTTGCTGTGTTTATTTCAGCATAGTGTCCAGAGGCTGGAGGCACTACCTACCAGGAGACAAGCCAGTACACCAGGAGACGTGGATGGGGCCGCAGAAGGGCAACGACCCAGCAGCAGGACTGCTACCTCTGCCTTTGTGCATGGGGGAACAGGAGGAGCACTGCCAGAGCCCTGCAAAATGACCTCCAGCAGACCACAAATGTGCATGAGTCTGCACAAACAGTAGGAAACCGACTCCATGAGGATGGTCTGAGTGCCCGACGTCCATAGATGGGGGTTGTGCGCACAGCCCAACACTGTGCAGGATGCTTGGCATTTGCCACAGAACACCAGGATTGGCAAATTTACCAATGGCGCCCTGTTCTGTAAACAGATGAAAACAGGTTCACACTGAGCACATGTGACAGAGTCTGGAGATGCCATAGAGAGGGATCTGTTCACAGCCCTCTATGTGCTCGCCAGAGGTAGCCTGACTGCCATTAGGTACCGAGAGATCCTCAAACTCCTTGTGAGACCATATGCTGATGCAGTTGGCCCTGGGTTCCTCCAATTGCAGCGCAATGCCAAACCCCATGTGGCTGGAGGGTGTCAGCAGTTCCTGCAAGATGAAGGCATTGAAGCTATAGACTGGCCCACCCACTCTCCTGACCTGAATCCGATTGAGCACATCTGGGACATCATGTATCGCACCATGCACCAATGTCACGTTGCACCACAGACTGTCCAGGAGTTGGATGCTTTAGTCCAGGTCTGGGAGGATATACCTTAGGAGACCATCCGCTGTCTCATCAGGAGCATGCCCAGGCATTGCAGGGAGGTCATACAGGCACGTGGAGGCCACACACTACTGAGCATCATTTCCTTGTCTTAAGGCATTTCCACTGAAGTTGGATTAACCTGTAACTTCATTTTCGACTTTGATTTGTGCATCATTACAGCTCCCGAACCTCCATGGGATATTAGTTGATAATTTTTAGGTTTTATTGTTCTCAACACATTCCACTATGTAATGAATAAAGATTTACAACTGGAATATTTCATTCAGTGATATCTAGGATGTGGGGTTTTAGTGTTCCCTTTTTTTTTGAGCAGTGTAGTTCAATATTAGTCTCCTGATGAATGAATACAATGAATATTCATTTCTCTTAAGTAGCGGCACACATGACCGCTGGCAGCAGCAGGAAGCCAGTGGCTTACACTGCGCGCTCCTGAAGAGCAATGAATACTCACTGCTCTCTGTGCGCACAGTCCCGGCGAGTACTCCGGCAGCTGTGCTCTGCTTGTGACGTCATCTGCCATGTGCTGCTTACAATCATAAAACAGTTGCTGGCATCGGAGCAGGACGCTATAAGGGAGCTCCAGGTAGGTAAGTGTATTGTTTTTTTATGTTTTCTGATAGGGCCATGCATACCAGGATGGGGGCCAATTATAAGGATTGGGCCATGCATACCAGGATCGGGATGGGGCCAATCATACCAGAATAGGGATGGGGCCCTGCATACCAGGACGAGGTGGGGGGCCTGCATACCAGGATGAGATGGGGCCCTGCATACCGGGATAAGGATGGGGGCCATGCATACTATGACGAGATGGGGGCACTGCATACCAGGACCTGGATGGGGGCCAATCATACCAGAATAAGGATGGTGCCCTACATACTATGATGAGATGGGGACCCTGCATACCAGGATTAGGATGGGGCCATGCATACTAGTATAGGGATGAGGGCAATCATTCCTGCTAGGATAGGGATAAGTGATCCATGCATACCAGGATAGGGATGAGGGATCCATGCATACCAGGAGAGGGATGAGGGATCCATGCATACCAGGATAGGGATGAGGGATCCATGCATACCAGGATAGGGATGAGGGATCCATGCATACCAGGAGAGGGATGAGGGATTCATGCATACCAGGATAGGGATGAGGGATCCATGCATACCAGGAGAGGGATGAGGGATCCATGCATACCAGGGTAGGGATGAGGGGGCCATGTTGGGACAGGGCATGTGACAGAGCAGGAAGAGACACCAGGCTGATAAACAATCCAACAAGATTTATTGTAACAGGAAACTGGGACAACACAAATAAAAGTAATTCTGCAGTGTCCACAATGAGTCCACAGAAAGGGAGCAGATCTGGGGGTGCCACCTGGCAATCCAACGCTAGGAAAATAGAAATAGTCCTTGGGTGAATTCAATAGATCCAGCAGATGAGGGACACAACACAGTCCCACGTGGCAGCTTCTAACAATACACACGGTCCCAAGGATCTCGCCTCAGCAAAAGATTCCAGCCCTTCAAAAGTCACCACACAACAACAGTCTTTAGATTCAGTCCTTAAATCCAGTAGGGTGGTGAGTAGTGTTGAGCGATACCTTCCGATATCCAGAAGTATCGGATTGGATCGGCCGATATTCAAAAAATATCGGATATCGCCGATACCGATACCCGATACCAATGCAAGTCAATGGGACAAAAATATCGGAATTAAAATAAACCTTTTCTTTCCTTTTAGGTTCATTCTACATGAAGTAAAACAACTAAGAATAATGTAGGATGTATTGGGGGAGGTGGAGGAGACATTAAAGGCATAGAGGTTTAGGCCAATCAAATGGTATAGCAGGAATTATTTATTTTTTTAAGACGTTCGGAGTTACAAAGATATTGACTATGTTAAGATTTTTTATATTTTGTCAGATATTTGATTCACTACTTCCATGCTCTTCAACTTTTTTACTTCTCCAACACTTTCTTCTTCATCATCCTCAGCAGCAGCATTTTTTTCATCAACTTCTCCTTCACCTTATTCATCTTCTTCTTCACCTTCCTCCTAGTATTCTTTTTTTTTTTTACACTCTTCATATTCTTTTTATTCAACTATTATTCTTCTTCATATTCTACTTCTTCATATTCTTCTTCATCATATTCTTGTTTGTGACAGGCCTTCCTGTAGTTGTTATCTATAAAAGTTTGAAGATTACACCTTCCGTTCTGCCTGTCCCAAAAGATTTACAACAGGATTTGTCCGCGTTCAGTTTGGCCTGCAGCAGCAGGTTTTTTCCAGGGGCACCACGAGGAGGAATGGACTCACCCCCATACACTGCTTAGTCTTCTTCTGCTTATAATTTAGATAATGTATTTTGCTCTGATTTTTAGTCTTATGCTTAATGTTCTTCTGCTTTTTGTTCTGCAGCTTCTTGTTCTTCTGCTTCTCGGTCTTCAGGGTCGTCGTCTCCAGGGTCGTCGTCTCCGGGGTCGTCATCTTCTTCGGGGTGGTCTTCAGGGTCATCGTCTCCAGGGTCGTCGTCTCAGGGGTCGTCATCTCCGGGGTCGTCGTCATCTACGGGGTGGTCTTCAGGGTCGTCGTCTTTAGGGTCTTGAACTTCGAAATGTAGCAGACGGTACAAGAAGGCTGAGGAACTGCCGAGAACCAGCTGACGGTACTCGAACCCGGATGGGTAGCCGATGGTACAAGAGCCAATGGAACTACCAAGGACCAGCTGACGGTACTGGAACTCGGTTACTAAGCAGAAGGTACTGTGCCAGAAAGCACTACCAAGGATCACCAGACGTTGGTGGAACTCGGATACCCAGAAGGAGGCACCTAAGCCAAAGGCTCTGCCCGGAACCAGCTGATGGCACTGGAACCAGGGGGACCTATTCAAGCTTGTCTTGCTAAGAACCAGGTAATGGTGTTGGAACTCAGATAGGCAGCAGAAGGTCCACAGGAAAAAAAAATTGCTAGGCCGCGAGCCCGCCGTAGTTACCAAAAACCCACAGTCCTACAGGGGGAGCTTGTCCTATTGGCACTACGGAACCAGCCTTCATTACCAGTTCCTGCAGCCCACATAGGAAGCACCTAAACTGCAGGCACCATAGAGTCGGCTAACCCGACTGCAATACGACAGGACAACGTATTGGAGGCAAAGTGACCTTGACACTACCCGGAAACAGGTGGCGTGCTGGAACCGGGCTGGGCAGGAGGGAGTACCCATGCAAAAGACACTTCTGAGCAGCAACTGGTGGTATTGGAGCCCAGGGATTACATGAGAAACAGAGTGTAGGGTGAGGCCTAATTGGAGCAAGTTGAAAGGGAACCTTTAACCCCCCCAGGCGTTTGCAACTAAAAGAGCCATCTTGTGCAGCACTAATGCTGCACAAGGAAAAGGTGGCTCTTTTAAATTATGCTCCTTGCACACGCTGAAGTTAACACTTATAAAATGTGTCCCCTCATACTGTTAAACCGTCCCAGAGGCAAGAATTTCCTTCTTAATGAGACGCATCACAGCCGTGATTCATACCCCCTTGGCGCCGTGCGCAGACTCCTCAGCATTGTTTGAATCTGTCCCGGAGCCTGCGCTGTTATGTTATCCCTTGACCATGCGCAGTTAGCGCTGCCCATCTTCAGACACATTTGTTGTCAGGCTGGCTGCACCTGTGCGACTGCCCTGCCCGAGATCCTGCCCCGCAGTGTCTTCAGATTTATTCACACTGCAGGTCTGGGATTCCTGGGCATGCGGAGTGCATATCTTCGCGTCTCACTGATCTCCTTCCACCTTCTTCAGATTGTGCGGCGTCAGCTGATCCCTAATCGCATGCCATGGCCGTGACGTGGCACAGTCTGAAGAAGGCAGAAGGAGATGAGTGAGAGGCGAAGATATGCACTGTGCATGCCCAGGAATCCCAGCCCCGCAGTGTGAATAAATCAGAAGACACTGCGGGGCTGGGATTCCTGGGCATGCACAGTGCATATCTTTGCCTCTCACTCATCTCCTTCCACCTTCTTCAGACTGTGCCACGTCAGCTGATCCCTAATCGCATGCCACGGCCGTGACACGGCACAGTCTGAAGAAGGCGGAAGGAGATGAGTGAAAGGCCAAGATATGCACTGTGCATGCCCAGGAATCCCAGCCCCGCAGTGTAAATAAATCTGAAGACACTGCGGGGCTGGGATTCCTGGGCAGGCGCAGTCTCATTACGAAGGAAAGTCCCGCCTCCGGGACAGTTTCACGGTATGAGGGGACACATTTTATAAGTGTTAAGTTCAGCGTATGCAAGGAGCCTAACTAAAAGAGCCACCTTTTCCTTGTGCAACATTAGTGCTGCACAAGGTGGCTCTTTCAGATACAAACGCCTGGGAGGGGGGACGGGTTCCCTTTAATTTCTGTAGTAGCGTGAGTGTGGAGGTAGTAGGAGCAATTGCCGGATACACAGCTGGGGATCAGCTGACGTTACTGAAACCCAATAACACTGGGTCATGTGTTGACTGTGCAGACGGCACTTATGAGCAGCAACTGGCGGTGTTGTAGCCCAGGGTTTGCAGTTCAGGTGGTAGAAACATGAACAAACCAGGAGACCTGGATACTGTTGCCAACCAATTATTTAATCTGGAAGAGGAGTGGCAAATTCCTGCGAGATCCAAGCCTTGTTCATTTTCAGAAAAGTAAGTCGGTCAACGTTATCGGAGGATAGTCGCATGCGACAGTCTGTTAGTACACCACCTGCCTCACTAAAGATGCGTTCCAATAATACACTAGCAGCAGGGCAAGCCAGCACCTCAAATGCATACTGGCTAAGCTCTGGCCATGTATCCAGCTTAGAGACCCAAAACTTGAAGGGGGTAGAGCCATCTGGTAGTACACT
The DNA here is from genome assembly GCF_051348905.1 of Ranitomeya variabilis. Classification (NCBI taxonomy): domain Eukaryota; kingdom Metazoa; phylum Chordata; class Amphibia; order Anura; family Dendrobatidae; genus Ranitomeya; species Ranitomeya variabilis. The sequence goes on along the minus strand of NC_135235.1, from coordinate 769,699,826 downwards.
GAGAGGGTAAGGGTACCGTCACACCGTGCAATTTTGATCGCTACGACGGCACGATTCGTGACATTGCAGCGTCGTATAATTATCGCTCCAGCGTCGTAGACTGCGGTCACACGTTGCAATCACGGCGCTGGAGCGATGCCGAAGTCCCTGGGTAACCAGGGTAAACATCGGGTTACTAAGCGCAGGGCCGCGCTTAGTAACCCGATGTTTACCGTGGTTACCAGCGTAAAAGTAAAAAAAAAAAAAACCGTACATACTCACCATCTGATGTCCGTCAGGTCCCTTGCCGTCTCCTTCCTGCTCTGACTGAGTGCCGCCGTACAGTGAGAGCACAGCACAGCAGTGACGTCACCGCTGTGATCTGCTCTCACTTTCCGGCCGGCAGACAGTCAGAGCGGGAAGCAGACGGCAAGGGACCTGACGGACATCAGATGGTGAGTATGTACGGTTTGTTTGTTTTTACTTTTACGCTGGTAACCACGGTAAACATCGGGTTACTAAGCACGGCCCTGCGCTTAGTTACCCGATGTTTACCCTGGTTACCAGCGAATGCATCGCTGGATCGCTGTCACACACAACGATCCAGCGATGACAGCGGGAGATCCAGCGACGAAAGAAAGTTTCAAACGATCTGCTACGACGTACGATTCTCAGCAGGGTCCCTGATCGCTGCTGCGTGTCAGACACTGCGAGATCGTAACGATATCGCTAGAACGTCACGAATCGTGCCGTCGTAGCGATCAAAATTGAACTGTGTGACGGTACCCTAAGACATGTAGTCTGTCACCATCTGATGGAAACGTTGCCTCCTGCAGACTGGAGCCGCCTGTGATGGTGTAGACATTTGAGGCGGGCACACAAAACTTTCCCACAGTTGGGCCATACTGGTCTTGCCTTGTGCTGCGGCACTGCTTCTGCTCCCTCTTTGTGCAGAGCTTCCTCCACTGCCTTGATGCACTGAGCTGCTTTGTAAAGCACTAGCAGCACTGCTCTCGATTGGACTGGAGAAGATGATGGACTCCACCAGTGTGTCTTGATACTCCCGTATTTTACGCTCCCGGTTCAACGGTGTTATGAGGCTTTGACAGTTGTCGCAGTAGCGAGGATCTAGGAGGGTGTCCACCCAATAATCAGCCATGTTGAGAATGTGGGCGATGTGGCGGTCGTTTCTCAGGCACTGCAGCATGAAATCAACCATGTGCTGCAGACTGCCAACTGGCCAAGAAACGCTGTCCCCTGCTTGAGGCGTCATCTCTGCCTGCTCTGCATCACCCCACCCTCGCTCTACATACTGACTACTAGAGCATTGTGTAACTCCCTCCTCTGGACAGATGTCTTCCTCCTCCATTGACTCCTCCTCATCCTCCTCACAAAGTGTCCCCTGCCTAGGCCTTTGTGAGGAACCACGTTGCGCAGGCTGTCCAGAAGCAGATGGCTTTTGGGACTCCTCATCCTCCACCTCTTCCACAACCTCCTCCCTTAAGGTACCTTCACACTACCCGACTTTACAACGATAACGATAGTGATCCGTGAAGTTACAGCGTCCTGGATAGCGATATTGTTGTGTTTGACACGCAGCAGCGATCAGGATCCTGCTGTGATATCGCTGGTCATTGCTGAAAGTTCAGAACTTTATTTGGTCGTCAGATCGGCGTGTATCGTCATTTTTGACAGCCAAAGCAACGATGCCAGCGATGTTTTACAATGGTAACCAGGGTAAACATCGGGTTACTAAGCGCAGGGCCACGCTTAGTAACCCGATGTTTACCCTGGTTACCACCGTAAATGTAAAAAAAAAAAAACAGTACATACTCACATTCTGGTGTCCGTCAGGTCCCTCGCCGTCTGCTTCCTGCACTGACTGAGTGCCGGCCGTAAAGTAAAAGCAGAGCACAGCGGTGACGTCACCGCTCTGCTGTTAGGGCCGGCGCTCACACAGTGCAGGGAAGCGGACACCGGAGGATGCAAATGTAAGTATGTACTGTTTGTTTTTTTACGTTTACGCTGGTAACCAGGGCAAACATCGGGTTACTAAGCGCGGCCCTGCGCTTAGCAACCCGATGTTTACCCTGGTTACCCAGAGACTTCGGCATCGTTGGTCGCTGGAGAGCTGTCTGTGTGACAGTTCTCCAGCGACCACACAGCGATGCTGCAGCGGTCGGCATCGTTGTCGATATCGCTGCAGCGTCGCTTAGTGTGAAGGTACCTTTAGTGCTTGCAGTGTTTTTTCAAGCAGGCAGATAAGGGGGATAGTCATGCTGACTAGTGCATCATCTGCACTCGCCATCCGCGTGGAATCATCAAAGGCACGCAAAACATGGCAAATGTCCATCATAGAGGCCCACTCAGTGGTGGTGAAGTGTGAACGGCGCGCAGTGCGACTTGTTTGCGCCTGATGCAGCTGGTACTCCATTACCACTGCCTGCTGCTCACACAACCGCTCCAACATATGTAACGTTGAATTCCACCTGAATAAATTTCATTCAACTTCACAATTGTGATCCACTTGTTGTTGATTCTTCACCAAAAATTTACATTTGGTATCTTTACGTTTGAAGCATGATATGTGGGAAAAGGTTGCCAAGTTCCAGGTGGCCGAATACTTTCGCAAGACATTATATACAGTATATGGAGCGCCCCCACACCGCCGCAGGGCCTAGGGGTGCCCGGCCCCGGGCCTCTGGGTCTCAGTCCTGGGGTTGTCACGGTGGCTAGACCCGGTCCGTGGCCCTGTCTGTCAGTGGGGGACGTCCGGTAGAATAAGTGGTGGTGTAGCGGTGCAGTTGTGGGGTGCAGGTCGCGGTAAATAACGAGGACACCAGGTTGCAGTCTCTTTACCTCTTTACTGGAGATCTCTCAGTCCTCAGTCCAGAATATGGTTCACCAGGCTGCGCAAGTCCGGCCAGTCCAATGGCACTTCCAGAGTTCACTTCACAGGTGGAAATCAGTGCCTTCCTTCTTAGCGCTATGTGTTGTAGTCCTTCCCCGCTGCGCTTACGGAAAGTACCCCACAACTGTTGTGTCTGTTTCTTAAGTTCCCTCACAACAACTCGATTAACTGATCTTCTGCTAATCCTCCGTCCCTCCCTGTTGTTACGGTTAGGACGGCACCCGTTTGACGGGTAGGCTCGGAGCTCTTCTGGGACCCTAGAGACGCCCCTCTCCACAAGTTGCCCCCCAAGACTTCATAGGTGATTAAGGTGAGACAGCCCGCCTGTGACTGACTGTCCTGCCGCTGTTTAGAGTATTGCTTGAAGCTGTCTATTGAAATACTCCCTCGGTGTTCCGGCCACCGGTTATGCGCCTCAGTAGGATGTTGCCTCCTTCTCACAGCATCACCCCTACTGGTATTCTCCTATTGCTTCGATCTCGTTTCTCACTCAGCACAACACATCTCTCTTCTAGTCCTTCCTTAGGGCACCGCCGCTTCTCAGTGCAGGCACGGTCCCGTTACTTTCTTTCCTGTAGCCAGGTCTCCATCAGGGTCCCAAACCTGACAGAGGCCCTACCGAATCCTCTCCTGCAACACCCTCTGCCACAAGGTGTTGCCTGGTTCCTATCCAGTCAGCTTTCTCTCTAACTTCCTGCCTGACCCCCAGTTTTACCAGTATGTGAGGAGTGGCCTAATGAATAGAACCCTTAGCTCCCCCCGGAGGCCCGACTGTGAAATGTATTGGTGTCTGTGATACCTGGTCAGATGAACTCCTTCAGTGCCATCAGACGTACCATAGCTCCCCTTAGCGGCTGAGCCATAGTACTGCAACGACCAGGACTCTGGGGCGCTGCATATATACACTCACTGGCCACTTTATTAGGTACACCTGTCCAACTTCTTGTTAACACTTAATTTCTAATCAACCAATCACATGGCGGCAACTCAGTGCATTTAGGCATGTAGACATGGTCAAGACCATCTCCTGCAGTTCAAACCGAGCATCAGTATGGGGAAGAAAGGTGATTTGAGTGCCTTTGAACGTGGCATGGTTGTTGGTGCCAGAAGGGCTGGTCTGAGTATTTCAGAAACTGCTGATCTACTGGGATTTTCACACACAACCATCTCTAGGGTTTACAGAGAATGGTCCGAAAAAGAAAAAAAATCCAGTGAGCGGCAGTTCTGTGGGCGGAAATGCCTTGTTGATGCCAGAGGTCAGAGGAGAATGGGCAGACTGGTTCGAGCTGATAGAAAGGCAACAGTGCCTCAAATCGCCACCCGTTACAACCAAGGTAGGCCTAAGAGCATCTCTGAACGCACAGTGCGTCGAACTTTGAGGCAGATGGGCTACAGCAGCAGGAGACCACACCGGGTACCACTCCTTTCAGCTAAGAACAGGAAACTGAGGCTACAATTTGTACAAGCTCATCGAAATTGGACAGTAGAAGATTGGAAAAACGTTGCTTGGTCTGATGAGTCTCGATTTCTGCTGCGACATTCGGATGGTAGGGTCAGAATTTGGCGTAAACAACATGAAAGCATGGATCCACCCTGCCTTGTATGGAGCATCTTTGGGATGTGCAGCCGACAAATCTGCGGCAACTGTGTGATGCCATCATGTCAATATGGACCAAAATCTCTGAGGAATGCTTCCAGCACCTTGTTGAATCTATGCCACGAAGAATTGAGGCAGTTCTGAAGGCAAAAGGGGGTCCAACCCGTTACTAGCATGGTGTACCTAATAAAGTGGCCGGTGAGTGTGTGTATATATATATATATATATATATAAACACAATAAACAGACACACAAATAGTAGGACACATATGAAACTAGAGGAATGAGGCAAAGCGGAGCTGTTCTTTTAATCCATTAGGTACCGGTGCATTTCTGCCCCCAGCGTGTCCAGCATTTCTGTCCCCAGTGTATCCAGCATTTCTGCCCCCAGCGTGTCCAGCATTCTGCCCCCAGCGTGTCTAGCATTTCTGCCCCGGTGTGTCCAGCATTCTGCCCCCAGCGTGTCCAGCATTTCTGCCCCCAGCGTGTCCAGCATTCTACCCCCAGTGTGTCCAGTATTCTGCCCCGGGGCCCCCTGGATCGCCGCTCTCAAAACCCCCCCCCAAAAAAACGAGTTCTTACCTGGCTGCGCTCCTGCGGCGGGCAGCGAAGCTCCCTCCCTCCAGGCAGGTGAAGCACGCACTCGCTGGCGGCTGACAATGACACCAGCGAAGTGTGTGCTGCGGCTCACGTCAGCTGCCAGCTTCTGATTGGCTGGAGGCTGTTAGCTATTGACGTGCGGGCGTGAGCCCGCACCCGCAGATCAATAGCGTTAAACTGCCACAGCGGTGGTAATGCCCTGATGGCGGCCCTGACTGAAAGTAAAGGGGCCGAATAATATTGCACGCCCCACTTTTCAGTTTTTGAATTTCCACAAAAATTTAAAATAACCAATAAATTTCGTTCAACTTCACAATTGTGTTCCACTTGTTGTTGATTCTTCACCAAAAATTTATATTTGGTATCTTTATGTTTGAAGCATGATATGTGGAAAAGGTTATAAAGTTCCAGGGGGCCGAATACTTTCGCAAGGCATATATATATATATATATATATATATATATATATATATATATATATATTGTAGGGATTCACTCGCTCAGGTGCGGTGGAGGAAACTGGAGGCACGTTCTCTTTAAAAGTTCACAGGTTTATTTGCACCATAAAGCATACAGCAAAACAGAAAAGAAATAGCCTTTAGCTCAGGAAAGGAAAATACAAATGTCCAGTCCTTCAGGCTCAGTCCTGTGGAGGCTTTCTCCTCCACACACACAGACTCCTGTCTGTAGTGTCCCGCCTGGACACAGGGATCTCTGTCCACCATGACAGATTCCCACACTCCCTCTGGAGGCTAGCATTAGGCTTTCTTTAACAGGTCTAAACACACCCAGAACTCATCACATGATCAGACATGTGGTTGTGACCTCACCACAGGTCCTGACATACATACTGACAGCTATGGTTACATCACAGCGGTAAGCCATCTATGTGACACATCTCCCGTCGATTAGACACCCTTTAGCCATGCTACATACCTCCCCCCTCTGCCTAAAGCCGTGGGGCTTGGCACTTATCCTAAACCGACTAGAGACCCCTCTCAGTCGTCCCTGACAGCCACACCGTCTGTCTAAATCAGGGCCTGTTATTGAACCCTTTCGTCGGCCTTTGTCATCCCTTTCCGTCACATCCTTTGATAACGGTGACCCCTTGTCAACTTGTCCGCTACAGGATCTCCCACTTAAGTCACTGAGCCCTGAGCTAACTGAGGAGTCACTATTTCTAGCTCTTCCAACTGACCACCTTCGGTTCTCTCTCGGTTGTTGATCTCTCCTATTGTCTTCCTTCGGAGAGCAGCTCTTCTCTTTACGTCTATATCCTCTGTTAACTTCAGCTTGAGGACTTCCAGGCTTTGGAGCACCTCTTCGCCTCTCTGGCAGCTGTTTATTAACTTGCAGTCTCTCACGTCTCAGCTGCTCTACCTCCCTTAGGTAGGCCACGTGATATTCCAGGAGCATGCGGATATTCCTAAGACTCTCTCTGGACCCAACAACCAGGAACGGAACCATTCCATCTTCATCCATGACCTGGACCTCTTCATCAGCCGGTATCCTCAGTCTCTTCAGACCGGATTTATCCACCATCTCCTGCATCACTCTCCCAAGTTTCCCAATGACTTTCGCCACCAGACCTTTGGGTACTTGGACTGTGTCTTCCACTAAGCCCAGCTGACTAAGAGCTTTCCTTTCACGCTCCAAACGTCGAACGGCTTCATCATTCTTCAAAATGATCTTCTGCTTTGTATGGATGCAGTGTAGGTGCATATCCCTCAGGACAGCCACCCGCTTCACTGTGACTTCCCTATTCGACAGTATCACCAACTGTTTAGTCTCTGGTGCCCAGTGCACACTACATGCTTCCACTGCTTTTCTGATGGCCTCATGCACACCTTCACCTACAGGCTTCTTGCACCTCTTCGGGTCCATCAATCACGGTCTTGAAGAGCAGGGTCTCACTCTCTTCAAAGACAGATGGCTCCCTTTTTGCCTCTGACCTTTCCACCAAGACGTCTGTCACGACCGGGTGACTCTCTTGTTCCACTTTTAGCACGAACTCTTCCTCAGTCTTTTCTTCCGCTTGAGCCTTTGCCAAAATGGGCATTGGCAACTCCTCTGCCAGGCAGCGACGTTCCTCCTCTCTCTGGAGAAGCTCCTGCTGATGTTTTTCTTGAGCCATTCTGAGCACGTCCATATCTTTCACTATGGCCCTATTCATGGCCTGACACGCTGATAGGTGACCTCTGAGTTCAACGACCTCCTTCTCTAGGTCACCCACTTTGTGCTCAATTGCTTGCCTCAGGACCCTTTCTCGTTCGACTGTTTCTCTAAGCAGCTCTATGTTATGGTCCTGCTCTCTTTTGGCTAGCACATGTAGATTTTCAGAAGGGCTTGAGTCACAGTCTGAACAGGAGTCACCCTCTCTCCCTCTGTCATCCTGGAACAGCAATTCCCCATTTAAACAGGTGTCAGACCCACACTTTCTTCCGGTCACCCGTAACTGTGGACCATTGACACTAGGTGGCGCCACCTTCTCTCCACACATCCCATTACCAGGAATCCCCACAGCCTGCTGCTGTAGTGGGGCTTCAATATGACCATTGCGTCTCTCCTCTGAACAACCCCACACTGCGTCAACTTCCCATATGTCTTCAAAGATCACAAAGTCCCGGCCCCTCTCAAATGGGTAGAACAAGTCTGGTGTTATACCGCCATCTTGGCACTTTACATTTTTGGACATATCAATGAACACTCTGTCCACAGTATAATTAACAGTGACCCCATGAATGCAGCGAACATTGACCTTTTTCTCGGTTAGACAGAGAACGAGAGGAGTTCCCGTCAGAGTCACCTGACTCTGAGTCCAGCAGTCCAGATACTCCTTCACAGTGTAACATAACAGTACACACCTGTGGGCTGTCATCAAATGGGAAGTCTATGCCGCACTCGGAATACACAAAACACAAACATTGCTGTTCCCCTTTTGAAAGCTCCACCCTTTTTGGGTCACCATCCCCTTTTTGGACTCCGCCCCTTTTAGGGCCACCACCCCCTTGTGGGCTATTTTCTCCTTTAGGGCCACCACCCCCTTTAGGGACTCCACCCCCTTTTGAGCAACTACCCCCTTTTGAGACGCCGCCCCTTTTTTGGGATGCCCGGCCCCTTTTTGGCCAACCATAATTATTTGGGGTCACCGCTCCGTTTTGGGACTCCACCCCCTTCTAGGGACACCACCCCACTCTGGGGTACACCCCGTGGACTTCCCACAGCACTCTCAGGCCCCAGCTCGCACAACACAGCAATGTGACTCTGGCCCTTTAAGAGTCTGCACACTCTAAACCAACAATGTCTTTTTTTTTTTTCCCTTTGCTCCACTGCAGCTCCGGCTGCTACAGAACCTCTTGCTGCAACTGCACTGCACGTAACCACCACAGACTTCGTGGACCCGCCGATCCACAGCAAGCCGCTTGTCACCTTCGTGGACCCGCCGATCCACAGCAAATTTCGTAACCCCACCGAGTTACCGCCAGACGCCTTCAGTCTTCATGGCCTCGCCGAGCCACAGCAATTTGATCAGAGAAGAAAAAAAACAAATACATGGACTCGCCGGTCCACAGCAAGCACTTGCACACGTGCTTATAGAAAAAAAAACACAGTCTCACTGACCCCGGTCAGTACAGCATACAGACTTCGGTCTGTTTCACACCCGGCTTTACAGCCCAAACACAGTTTTTCGCTGACCCTGGTCAGTATCACACGGTTTCCAGACCGTTACCTGTTGGTGGCGGCCACACAGGTTCCCAGATCCCTCTTCTCCTCAGAGGTATCCACAAGCTGCAGTTCTCACTGACCCCGATCAGTTTTTACTCACGGTTTTTCAAGACCGTCCAATCTTCTGGCTCAGACCAGCCAGCGCTGCAAGATGTGCTCCTTGGATCTTTGCCCGCATCCGAAACACCAATTGTAGGGATTCACTCGCTCAGGTGCGTTGGAGGAAACAGGAGGCACGTTCTCTTTAAAAGTTCACAGGTTTATTTGCACCATAAAGCATACAGCAAAACAGAAAAGAAATAGCCTTTAGCTCAGGAAAGGAAAATACAAATGTCCTGTCCTTCAGGCTCAGTCCTGTGGAGGCTTTCTCCTCCACACACACAGACTCCTGTCTGTAGTGTCCCGCCTGGACACAGGGATCTCTGTCCACCATGACAGATTCCCACACTCCCTCTGGAGGCTAGCATTAGGCTTTCTTTAACAGGTCTAACCACACCCAGAACTCATCACATGATCAGACATGTGGTTGTGACCTCACCACAGGTCCTGACATACATACTGACAGCTATGGTTACATCACAGCGGTAAGCCATCTATGTGACACATATCTCCCATCGATTAGACACCCTTTAGCCATGCTACAATATATATATCTAATATATAAAGCTGAATGTGTGTATGTGTGTGTGTGTGTGTGTGTGTGTGTGTGTGTGTGTGTGTGTGTGTGTGTGTGTGTGTGTGTGTGTGTGTGTGTGTGTGTGTGTCCGGGATTGGCATCTGCACCGTCGCAGCTACAGCCACAAAATTTTGCACAGTCACGTGTCTGGACCCTGAGAGTGTCGTAGGCTATGTTGTGAGGTGAAATTTTAACCCCGCGCATTCCAATTCACCAAACAATTTTGCCCCTATCTACATAATGGGAAAAAGTGAAAGGAAAAGTGTTGGAGGCAAATTGACAGCTGCCAGATGTGAACAAGGGGGACTTAAAGAGTGAGAGCGATGGCGCCAAAGAGTATATACCGTACAGTTGCTAAGGTTGGGCCTCGACATGGGATACTCACCACACACGGGGATATGAACACACACACACACACACACACAAAATGCGCCACACACTACCACGTGCTTGAACACATATCACCCTCAGCACACATTTCACCACACATACACCAACCTCGCCACATAAAAGTCGAAACACAAAAGTCACAGCTCAAAACTCGCCACACGCAAAATTCGCCACATGCAAAACTCGCCACATGCAAAACTAGCCACACGTGCAAAACTCACCTCATGGAAAACTCGCCACACGCAAAACTTGCACACGCGGAAAAATTGCCACATGTACAAAAGTTGCTACACATGCAAAAGTTGCCTCACACAAAACTTGCACATACTCAAAACGCACCACACATAAACTCGACACACGCAAAACTTGCTGCACACAACTTGCTACACTAACCTGTCACATGCAACTCGACACACAAAAAGTTGCTACACGCATGTCGCCACACAAAACTCATCTCACAAAAGTCGCTACATGCATGTCGCCACACGCAACTCAACACACACAATGTGACACATGAAACTCGCCCTAAAACACACACAAGTCTGGTATTATCCTTCAAAAATAAAAGTCTGATTAATAAGCAGACAAACTACAAGAGCAACAAATGTACCATATAGGAAATACGGCAGCTATCAGTCACATGACCTGTCTATTATGTGTATGTGTGAGCTAATATATTCTGCCAGGGGGGAGGGCTTCCTGTTGGCTGGGGATTTATCAGGCTGCCAATTTAGCTTACAAATACTGAGGTAAAAATACTGACCAAATAATGTGTGAACGAGGTCTAATACAGGAGATGACATACAGATACATACTATTTACAGGGGAGATGACACACAGGTATATACTATATACAGGAGCAGATGACTCACAGGTATATACTATATACAGGAAGAGATGACTTACAGGTATATACTATATACAGGAGGAGATGACATACAGGTATATACTATATATAGGAGGAGATGACACAGGTATATACTATATACAGGAGATGACACACGTACATACTATATACAGGAGGAGATGACATAGAGCAGGTATATACTATATACAGGGGAGATGACATACAGGTATATACTATATACAGGAGATGACATACAGATATATACTATATACAGAAGAGATGACATACAGGTATATACAATATACAGGAGGAGATGACATACAGCAGGTATATACTATTTACAGGGGAGATGACATGCAGGTATATACTATATACAGGGGAGATGGCATACAGGTATATACTATATACAGGAGATGACATACAGGTGTATACTATATATAAGGGAGATGAAAAACATGTATATACTGTGGGGAAAATGAGAGGTGTGAGGTGAAAATGAAAAGGTGTGAGTGCAACATGAGAGGAGTGATGGAAAATAGTGGAATGATCAGAAAATGACAGATGTGAGGTCGAAATGACAAGTGTTAGTGGGGAATGAGAGGAGTGAAGGGGAAAACAAGAGGTGTGAGGGAGAAAATGAGAGATGTGAGGGGAAAATGAAAGATGTGAGGGGGAAAATGAGAGGCGTGATGGGTAGTGTTGAGCATTCCGATACCGCAAGTATCGGGTATCGGCCGATACTTGCGGTATCGGAATTCCGATACCGAGTTCCCATACTTTTGTGGTATCGGGAATCGGTATCAGATCCATATGAATGTGTAAAAGTCATAGTTACTCACCGATAACGGTGTTTCTCAGAGCCCATGACAGCACACCAGAGAGAGGGGATCCGCCCTTCAGGGACAGGAAACCTACAGGATAAAAGGGCGGTACCTCTCCCTTGCATCAGTTTTGTTTACAGAGCATCGGAGGTCCTCCAGGTTAGTCACAACAACAAAAAATGTACAATTTTATCATATTGCTTAATAAGTAAACACCGTGTCTATATGAAAAGGCACTTCACACAAAATAATGTGCTCACCGCACACGTGATGAGGGGGGGAATAAGTAGGTGCTGTCATGGGCTCTGAGAAACACCGTTATCGGTGAGTAACTATGACTTTCTCAGTCGCCCATGACAGCACACCAGAGAGAATTGCAGAGATATATTGGTTAGGGAGGGACCACAGCCTGTAGAACCCTTCTTCCGAAGGTTAGGTCAGACGAAGAGGCTAGGTCTAGGCGATAGTGTCTGAAAAAGGTTGAAGGTGATGACCAGGTGGCCGCCTTACAGATTTGATCTAATGGTACCTCTGACCTTTCGGCCCAGGAGGTCGCCATAGCCCTTGTAGAGTGGGCCTTCAGTCCCTGTGGAATGGCGTTCCCGGTGGATGAGTAGGCCAAGGCTATTGCGTCTGTCACCCATCGAGCAATAGTGCCCTTAGAAGCTTTGAGTCCTTTCCTAGGCCCCTGGAAACAGATAAAAAGAGACCCTTCCTTCCTACACTGTTGGGTGGATTTAATATATTGGATTAGACACCTTCTCACATCTAGTGTGTGGAATTTTTTTTCATTCCTATTTTTAGGGTCTGGACAGAAGGAAGGAAGGATTATTTCCTGGGACCTGTGAAATATGGACGCTACTTTGGGTAGATAGGCAGGGTCTGTCTTTAGTACAACCTTATCATCCAGGATTTGTGTAAAGGGAGGGTTTGCGGACAGGGCTTGGAGATCACTTATTCTGCGGGCCGATGTCAGGGCTATTAGGAGGGCAGTTTTAAGTGATAGAATCCTAAGAGGTATTGACTCTACAGGTTCAAACGGGGGTTCGGTCAGGGCTGACAAGACCAGGTTCAAGTCCCAAGTTGGTAATTTTTTTACTGTTACAGGTTTAGACCTTGCGGCTGCTCTCATAAACCGTATCACCCAAGGGTTTGCTGCTATATTTTCACAGTACAGTGCTCCTAGAGCTGATATCTGTACTTTTAAGGTACTTATTGAAAGGCCCAGGTCTAACCCTTTTTGTAGAAATTCTAATATTTCAGTCACTGGAACCCCGTCTTGCAACCTGACCCCGGAGGAAGATAAAAATTTTTGCCAAGTTTTGCCATATATTTTTGTGGTCACAGGTTTTCTACTTTTCATTAGTGTAGAGACTAGTTTGTTAGAAAAACCTCTATCCCTCAATAGTGACCTCTCAAATTCCACGCTGTTAAGTGGAGATTCTCTGACTGGGGGTGGAACACCGGTCCCTGAGACAGAAGGTCCGGAAGATCCGGAAGGACCCAGGGATCGGTGATCGAAAGCATCCTCAGCCAGGAGAACCAAGCCCTTTTGGGCCAGAAGGGGGCTATTAGGATAAGTCTGGATTTGTCCTGCCTGATTTTCCGCAGAACTGCTGGAATGAGGATGATGGGAGGAAATGCGTATGCAAGAGTTTGTGTCCAGGGAATCGTAAATGCATCTACTGCCTGAGGATTCCCTCTGGGATCTAAGGAGCAAAAGGTTTTCACCTTCTTGTTGTGCATGTTTGCAAAGAGGTCTATTACAGGGATGCCCCATAAGTCTGTGATTTTTTTGAAGATTCCCTGATTCAGGGACCATTCTCCTTGTTTTAGTTGGGTACGACTTAGAAAGTCGGCTTCCTGGTTCTCTACTCCTTTTATATGTAGGGCTGATATGGATAGAAAACTGTTCTGTACTAGGCTGAGAATTTCGGAGGTAGTTTCCATTAATGTTTGAGACCTGGTCCCCCCCTGGTGGTTCAAGTAAGCTACAACTACTTTGTTGTCCGAAAATATTCGGACATGATGCCCCTGTAATTCTCTTAGGAAAAAACGTAGTGCATGATTCACCGCTCTCAGCTCTTTTTGGTTTGAGGAAGTCCCGAGTTCCTGACTCGACCATACCCCCTGAGCGACTTTGTTGTTCAGGTGAGCCCCCCACCCTGTGGGACTCGCGTCTGTTGTTACTATCTGAGGGTCCTCTATCACCCATGGAATCCCTTTTGATAGATTGGTGGGATTTAACCACCAGGTTAGGGAATGAATAACAGGCGAACTTAGAGTCATGCGACCCTCTAACCGACCTCTTAGCAAACTCTGGTTTTTTAAAATGTCCCACTGGAGGGGTCTCGTGTGGAGTTGTGCCCACTGAACTGCTGGGAGGCAAGCAGAGAGGGACCCCAGTAACGACATCGCCTTCCTCAGAGACATGGATGGTTTTGAACAGGCTTCTGACACTAGATGTAATATCTTTTGTCTTTTCTGAACTGGGAGGCGACATTCTTGGGAACTTGAGTCCAAAGTGAGACCCAAAAATTCCTGAACCCTGGTTGGTTCCAGTTTTGATTTTTGAAGGTTCACCAACCAGCCTAGTTTTTCCAAAATGTCTATCACTCTTTGGCAATGCTGACTGCAGAGTTGGGCCGAGCTGCTTACAATCAAAAAGTCGTCCAAATATGGAACGATTAAAATGTCCTCTTCTCTTAGATGTGCCATCATCTCTGCTACCAATTTGGTGAAGATGCGAGGTGCGATTGATATGCCAAAGGGAAGGGCTCTGTACTGGTATTCCCTTATCTGCCCCTTCATGACCACTGCCAGTCTGAGGAATTTTTGAGAATCCTTGTGGATGGGGACGTGATAATACGCGTCGCTGAGATCTAGAACTATCATAAAACAGTTCGGAAACAGGTTTTTTATTGTCGACTTTATTGATTCCATTTTGAATCGTTTGTTCTTTACGTGAGTGTTTAATTTCCGTAAGTTTATTATGGTGCGGAAAGACCCGTCTGGTTTGGGAACCAGAAATAATGGGGAGTAGAAACCCTTCTTTCTCTCCAGAGGGGGAACTTCCAGGATGACATTTTTGTCCAATAATTTTAGGATTTCGAGTTCTAGAGCTTCTTGTTGTTGGGGAGAAGACCTCAGTGGAGTTACTACATAGTGTCGGGGGGGTAGGGAAAAAAATTCTATTTGAAGCCCTGCTTTTATCAGATTTAGTATCCAGGGGCTGGTAGTGATTTTTTCCCAGGCCGGGAGGAATTGAGACAACCTCCCTCCCACCCTGGGGGAGATGTCACTTAGGGGGGGGTTTCTTATCTCGTGGGGAACTACCGAAGAGGAAACCTCTTTCTCTTCTTTTCCCATCATCCCAGCGGTTTTGTTCTCTTGGCGGTCTTCTCCTAAAGAATTTCCTACTCCGAAAGGACCGTTTATTGAACGTTTGAGGTAGGATGGGGAACCCCTTCTTTTTATCACCTGCTTTTTGCAGGATATCATCTAGAGTCTCTCCAAAGAGAAACTTGCCCTCACAGGGGATAGAACACAGTTTGTGTTTAGTTTGTAGATCTCCTGGCCAGCTTTTAAGCCACAGGGTTCTGCGTGCTGCATTCGAGAGGGCTGCAGATTTAGACGTTAATTTAATCGAATCGGCAGACGAATCGGCTAGGAATGCC
Source organism: Ranitomeya variabilis (assembly GCF_051348905.1). Taxonomy (NCBI): domain Eukaryota; kingdom Metazoa; phylum Chordata; class Amphibia; order Anura; family Dendrobatidae; genus Ranitomeya; species Ranitomeya variabilis. The sequence goes on along the minus strand of NC_135235.1, from coordinate 769,684,603 downwards.
GCGGCACCTCTAATCATGGGAATAGAGTCTAACACCTTATTTCTGGGTACCCCATCCCTCAGCTGTTTCTCTAAGTTGTCAATCCAGATCATAAGGGAGCGTGACGTGCAAGCAGCTGCTATGGTCGGTCTCAAGCATCCTCCTGCCGACTCCCAAGCACCTTTGAGAAAGGTGTCGGCTCTTTTGTCAAGAGGATCTTTTAGGGTTCCCATATCTTCAAATGGTAACGCGTATCTTTTTGAGGCTTTAGCTACCGCCACGTCGAGTTTGGGAGCCTTATCCCATGAAGTGGAAGCTTCCTCTTCAAATGGATATTTTCTTTTAATAGAGGGAACTGATGCATTTTTCCTCTCTGGTTTTTCCCACTCTCTTTTGATTAAGGTTTGTATGTTTTCATTTAGGGGAAAAACTTTCCGCTTTTTTTGGCATAGTCCTCCGAACATGACATCCTGAATGGTTTTGTCAGGACGAGGGTCCAATACCCCCATTGTCGACCTCACCGCTTTAACGAGGCCGTCAACCTCATCTAAGGGAAAACAATGACGACCTCCCCTTTCGTCATCTGAAGAAGAGAAAGAGGAGTCCTGTGTATCTGAGTTTACGATATCAGAGCTGGAGGAATCAGAATTCCTATAAGGTTTAGGTTTTTCCCTACTGACTTTCTTTTCTCCTTTAAGGGTTTTAAACACAGATTCCACCTCTGTTTTGATTACGGACCGTAACTCAGAGGCAAAATTTGGAGTCTCCTCGCAGAGGACTTGACTAATACACGAATCACATAACTTTTTATCCCAAGATTGCGGTAATTCTATATCGCATAATGGGCAGGTTCTGTGCTTTGTTTTTGCCGTTCTCTTCCTTGCCTAGGATAAAGGAGAAGAGGGACCCCAATTACAAAAAAAAAGAGCTTTCACGAAGATCACTCACCAATCAGACGCAGCCACAGTACCAGTTCTGGAGGAGGGGTAGGATCCTGAAGAGAGGGATCCGTAGATGGTAGCTGATTCACCACGCTGGAACTCTTGCTACATTGCGTGGAATGGCTACCAGAGCGAGAACTCCGGGTGCTAGTAGAGGTTCGCTTCTTTTGCGCGTCGGGTTTCGGCCGTTGATGGCGCTGCTGCTGCTGCGGCGGTGGCGGCGGCTGGAGCTGCTGATCGCTGTCTTCCATGGCTGGGGACGGCATGCAGCAAGGAGTGCTCATGTGCACCATCATTTAAGCAGAACGCTCATTAATAGCCCCTCCTCTGTGGCTGCATCGATGAGGAAGCGTCCATTTTTTTTTTTTTTTTTCAAAAATCGCTACTGCGCATGCGCGCGCAGTCAGGGACCCGGAAATGAAGCAATCCAGTTCCGGGGCAGCGCCATCTTGGTACACCTTGCTACAACGCTGCCCCCGAACCGGAAGCTGCGCTATCATCTCCGGTGCGGCGCCATCTTGGAATGCCGGCGTCCTGAGTGTGGCCGAATGCCAGGAGCCCCAACACCTCTCCGGAGTGGCGGCTGCGCTTCCCCCCGCTCACGCTGAGGACCCATCGGTCGTAGCCGTGGCGGCATCGGACACCGCACCAGCCGTGGCAGGGGCCTCCCCGCTGCCAGGACTCGGACTGGCCGGCTCCGGATTCTCCATCGGATCTTCATGGTTCCGGTTCAGGTACCGTCCTAGAAGGTTCCCCGTCAGGGACAGGAAACCAAACTGATGCAGGGGAGAGGTACCGCCCTTTTATCCTGTAGGTTTCCTGTCCCTGAAGGGCGGATCCCCTCTCTCTGGTGTGCTGTCATGGGCGACTGAGAAATAAAGAATTAAAATAAAAAAATATTGATATACTCACCTGTCCGGAGGCCGCTGCACCTTACCGCTGTTAACCGGCAGCCTCCTTTGCTTAAAATGAGCGCGTTTAGGGCCTTCCATGATGTCACGACTTCTGATTGGTCGCGTGCTGCTCATGTGACCACGACGCGACCAATCACAAGCCGCGACGTCATTCTCAGGCCCTAAACTCATTCTAGGAATTTAGGACCTGAGAATGACGTCGCGGCTTGTGATTGGTCGCATGGCGGTCACATGAGCGGCACGCGACCAATCAGAAGACGTGACGTCATGGAAGGCCCTAACCGCGCTCATTTTAAGCAAAGGAGGCTGCCGGTTAACAGCGGTAAGGTGCAGGGGCCTCCGGAGAGGTGAGTATATCAATATTTTTTATTTTAATTCTTTATTTTACACATTCATATGGATCCCAGGGCCTGAAGGAGAGTTTCCTCTCCTTCACACCATGGGAACCATCAGGATACCTTCCGATACTTGGTGTCCCATTGACTTGTATTGGTATCGGGTATCGGTATCGGCGATATCCGATACTTTTCGGGTATCGGCCGATACTATCCGATACCGATACTTTCAAGTATCGGACGGTATCGCTCAACACTAGTGATGGGAAAATAAGAGAAGTGAGGTGCCATAACTAAACACAGATATTTACTATGCCCAGGCAACGCCGGGCTCTTCAGCTAGTATATACACTCACTGGCCACTTTATTAGGTACACCATGCTAGTAACGGGTTGGACCCCTTTTGCCTTCAGAACTGCCTCAATTCTTCGTGGCATAGATTCAACAAGGTGCTGGAAGCATTCCTCAGAGATTTTGGTCCATATTGACATGATGGCATCACTCAGTTGCCGCAGATTTGTCGGCTGCACATCCCTGATGCGAATCTCCCGTTCCACCACATCCCAAAGATTTCATGTTGTTTACGCCAAATTCTGACCCTACCATCCGAATGTCGCAGCAGAAATCGAGACTCATCAGACCAAGCAACGTTTTTCCAATCTTCTACTGTCCAATTTCGATGAGCTTGTGCAAATTGTAGCCTCAGTTTCCTGTTCTTAGCTGAAAGGAGTGGTACCCGGGGTGGTCTTCTGCTGCTGTAGCCCATCTGCCTCAAAGTTCGACGCACTGTGCGTTCAGAGATGCTCTTAGGCCTACCTTGGTTGTAACGGGTGGCGATTTGAGGCACTGTTGCCTTTCTATCAGCTCGAACCAGTCTGCCCATTCTCCTCTGACCTCTGGCATCAACAAGGCATTTCCGCCCACAGAACTGCCGCTCACTGGATTTTTTTTCTTTTTCGGACCATTCTCTGTAAACCCTAGAGATGGTTGTGCGTGAAAATCCCAGTAGATCAGCAGTTTCTGAAATACTCAGACCAGCCCTTCTGGCACCAACAACCATGCCACGTTCAAAGGCACTCAAATCACCTTTCTTCCCCATACTGATGCTCGGTTTGAACTGCAGGAGATTGTCTTGACCATGTCTACATGCCTAAATGCACTGAGTTGCCGCCATGTGATTGGCTGATTAGAAATTAAGTGTTAACAAGAAGTTGGACAGGTGTACCTAATAAAGTGGCCAGTGAGTGTAAACAACATGAAAGCATGGATCCATCCTGCCTTGTATGGAGCATCTTTGGGATGTGCAGCCGACAAATCTGCGGCAACTGTGTGATGCCATCATGTCAATATGGACCAAATCTCTGAGGAATGCTTCCAGCACCTTGTTGAATCTATGCCACGAAGAATTGAGGCAGTTCTGAAGGCAAAAGGGGGTCCAACCCGTTACTAGCATGGTGTACCTAATAAAGTGGCCGGTGAGTGTATATAAACACAATAAACAGTCACACAAATAATAAGACAAGTATGAAACTAGAGGAATGAGGCAAAGCTGAGCTGTTCTTTTAATCTATTAGGTACCAGTGTATTGAGAACAGTGATCCATCTACATTCATGCTGAAATAGTAGGCGTTTCAAATTACCGCATCTTATCCCAGCGTGAACCCTGTCAATGCCACAAATCTAAATTCTTTTGGATTGCAGTTGTGTCTCTCCCTTACGTGAGGTCAGGCCTATGTAGATGAGGTTGCAGGTACATTTGGCATAGTATATCACTCAAGATGTGTTACATGTGATGTGCTCTCTGATTTTAAATTCCTGCAACCCATCAGATAACATAAAGGACATGGTTCTGTTATGATTTTTACATGTAAGGCAATCAGAACATAGAAAGAAACCCACCCTAGGCTTGCCTATCCCAAAATTATGGGAGATTTTGCAACATAGTGACTTTTTACAAGAATGTCATGTAAGTTATGGCTTCGTCTTGCCGTTATTAAATGGCGTTCCAATAGGTGCTGATTTAAAACTGGATCCGTTCTCAAAATTGACCTGATTGTCAATTGCTGTATGTTAGTTCTGTTCATTTTATTTTTAGACAAATGATGGTGCTGATCCTGAGACAACAGGGAATTCCTAGTTACTTGTTTCGTGCTTTTATAACCTTTCTTAATACATCTCCTACTGTATCCATGTTCCTGGAATCTCCCCCCAAGGTCCACAACCTGCCTCTCAAATGACTCATCAGAGGTCCACATCCTCCTCATGCGGAGAAACTGACCCACAGGTACAGCTATGATGGTCGACCCCACATGTGTAGATGAAGCGTGTAGTAGTGTATTTACTGAGGTATCTTGTCTATACACATCAGTACATATTGACCCATCAGGCTGCACCTGTATTTTAATAATCAAAAAAGAAATTTCCCTCAGATGGCAGGAGTATTTAAGTCTAATGTTCGAATCATTGTGGTTCAAATTGGAAACAAATAAATCCAAATCATCGACCGATTCCTACCAAATAAAAAGAATATCGTCAGTGAAGCGATACCAATCTAGGATCTGGGGACCGGCAAGTGTGTCGTCTGGGAAGATAGTTCTTTTTGGACAAGAATACGGTAGGGGCATCCACAGAGGGCGCATTCCCTGTGTCTTGCCTTATCTGCGCATTTCTTTCCCCCAGGAATGAAAACATAAGGGGGATGCTGCATCACTGAGTGAACATTCACGAAGATCACTTACCAGTGTCTGCAGAAATAGGTAAAGGAATACGAGGGGGGAATTTCTCAGCTGATGTCGTTGTCTGCTGCCTGGAAGAACTCCTGTGGCTGGATCGGTCACTCAGCTGGACACCTCCATCACAACTTTTCCGTGGGGCCTGAGACTTGTCTGTAGTCTGCTGGACTGCAGCTTCCACCGGCTGCAAAGGGTGCAGCTGCTCATCCTCCATTGTGAGGAAAATGGGCCAGAAGCAGGGATACCCCAGCTTGTTGGCCATATATACCCCCCTCTGGTTCCGGATAGGCAGGTGAAGCTGCGCCTCTCCCTGGCATCCCCCGCAAATGCTTATTCAGTCCAAATGGAACTGAATCAGGTCTCCGGTGTCTAGACGGCGGCTGCCATTTTCCCAGCGCCAGAAGCCCCCTGCGCATGCACACCTGAGGACGCTCCGGGACGCCCGGAGAGAGTCGAACGCGCCTGCACCAAAAGCCACCACCAGATCCGGGACACATGGAGACCCCACACCACTGGAGCCACTGGGAGTCTAGGAGGATACTTACCTCTGCGCTGGCTGCTTCCGGAGACTGCGATCCTCCGGACCCCGCTCCCTGCCACTCGCTTACTTCCGTGCCGTCCATTGAGGACCACCCACACCGGTTGAGGTAGGAGACCCCCCGCTACCTGAGTCTACCGGCCGGGCCTGGGATCCTAAATCCTGTAGGCATCTGTAGGACCCAGTCCCATCAGGAACAGGAAATCAACTGATGGGTGGGAGAGGTACCGCCCTTTTGTATCTATGTTTCCTGTTCCTGAAGGACAGATCCCCTCTCTCGTGGTGCTGTCATGGGAGTCCGAATAAAAAACATTACACTTACCTACCTGTTGTGAATTCTGCTCTTGGGTTCCCTCCGGTGGTTTTTGGTGGTAGCGCAGTTGTCTCTGGGTTGTAATCCAGGGCAGGTGTTTCTGCTTATTGCAGCTATACTAGGTATTTAGGTTTGCAGAATCCATTATTCCTTGCCAGTTGTCCATTGTTCTTGGAGGGTTTACATCTCTGTCTGGTTCCTTCTGCTCTGCTGTCAATTCAGCCAAGATAAGTGTCTGGTTTATTTTCCTGCAGCACACATGCTGTGTGCTTTTCAGTTCAGAACAATTTTTTTTGGGGTGGTGGGAGGCTACCAGGGTGTACTGTCTGGAGGGGTATGCCAAATATGTTATCAAGTGGCTTCGATATATTGATGATGTTCTATTCCTCTGGACAGGCACCCTGGATGAGTGTCAGGAATTTGTCAAGACACTAAATGAAAATCCATGGAACATCCGATTGACATCTCATTACTCCCAAGTGGATATTGAATTCCTGGACCTTAAACTGAGTGTGAGGGAGACAAAAATCAATACCACCTTGTATCGGAAGCCTACAGCTACTAATAGTCTCCTCCACTTCAATAGTTTCCATCCTCAACATTTGAAGACAGGCATTCCGAGAGGACAGTTTTTCAGAGTCAAGAGGAACTGTAGCCAGCAAGATGACTTCGACAGATGCTCTCGGGAACTCACTACACGCTTTCGTGAACGTGGATACCCACACAAGGTAATCTCTCGCGCTTTTGTTGCAGCAAGAGATAGCGACAGGTCGGTTCTCTTACATCCTCGTGCTAAGACATCTGTTAAACCATTGGGGGTTATTACGGCCTATAATAACCAGTGGACGGATGTAAGAAATATCCTCTCCAAATATTGGGGTATTTTGCGTAGTGAGGTCAGATTGCAACCACACATTGCTACTCAACCGAGTCTAATAGCTAGGAGGGCTAAAAATTTGAGGGACTGTTTGAGCCATAGCCATTTTCAGCGGCCAACCAAGAGGTTGAATAGGGGGGTCAGACTCACGGGTACATTCCCTTGTGGGAATTGTAATGTTTGTCCCTATATGGTTGGTGATAGAGTTATTACCTTGCCCACTTTGCCTTTACAGATCTCCACTAAGGCTTACTTCAATTGCAAATCTCAGAACCTGGTGTACGCTTTGATATGCCCGTGCCGTAAGGTGTATGTCGGACAGACTACACAGGAGTTGAGGAAACGCATACAGCAACACTTCTCAAATATTTCCATGGCTAAAGCGGATAAGGCTAAAGGAAAGACTCTAACGTCAGTGGCTACACACTACCTGGACGAACATAACTCCCAACTGGTGGATACCAAGATACTTGGATTGGAGGGCGTTCAAACGAACATTAGAGGGGGCAATGTCACCCTGGAACTTTTGAGGCGTGAATCTAGATGGATTTTCGATCTTAATTGTCTAACTCCTTTTGGTCTCAATGAGGACCTTCTATTTACAGGGTTTTACAAACAAACCTGATTGAATTGGCCTCCCCTGGGTTATCTACTATAGCGACCTATATGTCTTTCTGTACCACCTATGGTGTCCGTGGTTGCAGGGGGCAATATGAGTCTCTACTATGGTATCTACGATTTTTTGTCCCTGTATTCATGAGTATATGTTGGTGGGCGCAATAAAGATTACTCCTTCATGAGGTACTGTATATCCATAGGGGGTCTTTGTGTTCTCTAATCCCTAAGTGTACCACTGTTTTTCATCTTAGGGCCAGGATATTCAGGTATTCAGATTGGCTCCCCTGTGCCACTACACTTAATAAGGCCTTTCGGGTATAGTCGTGGGGTTTGCTGTAAATGCCCTTTAATATTTGGCACCTCTACTATATCTTTGATAGTCTGTGAGTTTCTTGTCCACTGTGTACCTTCCATTATAATATCGTTGCAAGTTCATGTGCGTTAATGTATTTTTCATTCTATGTGGTTAGGGTGTAACCCTACAGCAAATAGGGTCCATCTAAAGCATTTTGATAGTCCTGGTTATTCTATACAGGCTCCTAACGCTATGCAGCGTAGGAGTATGCGCAGTGTGATTGTTACGCTGCTCCTGAACACACAGGACATGAGGGGGTTAACTGGTTAGTTATGTAGCGTTGGCTGCATGCATTCATTCGTTTGGTGTTTTATTGCATTCCTGCACAGTCACTGCAGTGGATGCGTTTTACACTGTGTGGACACTTCTACTTTGAAGTGCTCACTGAATGGCATCCTGATTGCCTGGGTAATTTTGGGTATTTCTTATTATACGACGCAGGAGCCTGTGTAGAGCGATCTCAGTATTGCTCCAGGCTATACTTATGTGGCAACAGCATCTGATCGGTATGTGCTAGCTGGCGCTTGTACTTGCTGCATCTATGGGTGGTATCGTAGCGTGGTGCATGGAGCGGTTCCCTCTCATGGCATTAGCGCTCACATACTTTATTGGCAGTATGACAGCTCATACAGTGTATTTGGCTCATCTTAATGCGTCTTGACAGCTCTGATATTTTTTGCAGGTTTCTATCACTATGCGGCGCAGGAGCATGCGCTGTGCGATCGTTACGCAGTTTCTGAACATATGGGTTAGTAGTGGTTAACTGGTTGGATTTATGTAGCGTAATTTGCGCTCATTCATCCTACTGGTATCCTATGGTCCTTTGCATAGCCAATATGGTGGATACATTATGTTTTATACTGTGTGGGCACCTCTATTTTCAAACGATTTTGTGTGCTTTGATTGCCTGGATTACTCGGTTTGGGCATTCATTAATATGCGACAGGAGCCTGTGTAGAGCGATCCCAGCATTGCTCCAGGCTGCACATGTGTGACACTGACATCTGATCGGTATGTGCCAGCCGGCACTTGCATTTGCTGCAGTTATGGATTACATTGCAGCGTGGTGCATGTAGTGGCTCCCTCATACCGAAGGGTTAAACTCTGGAAGCATTTCTTGTCTCCCCGGCAACTGTATTTTCACACCAATCAGCGTTCGATGCCGGAGCATGCTCAGATGGGGGAGATTCTCCATGTTGGTGTGACTCATACTACTCCATGCGGCCGATCTAGCAGCAGCACAGCTGATTATGGTAATGCTATTCATTTATGTGTTATATAAGGGGCAAGTACTTGGTCTTTAGATTACCCCTGACGAAGCTGCCCGGTGTGGTGGCGATACGCGTTGGGTCTCCTTGTAGCCCACATTAGGACTCTTTTTCCAGGCGCTATAGGCTTGGGCATTATGTGCCCTGGGTAATATGCTATCTCTACAGCTCACACTATCTTGGTGCTATTTTTCTGTATAGTGGCATGTTAGATAGGTAGTCACATGCTATTGAGGCATTATGCTGATATATTTTTTGCTGCTTGACATTTATGTACCGTTATGTACACACCTGTCGTCTCTACATGCTAGGCAGGTTTGTGCATGTGTGTCCCTTATCTAGCACTTGCAGTGCAGGGATTTGTATGTCTATGTGGGCTTTATACTCTTGCTATTTTGCATTCACACTATTAGTGGTCTGTTCCCATTTGCAGTACCCAGGGGAGTGCCCAGGTAGCTTGGCCTATTTCTTTCATTCTATGAGCAATTTGGTTCTAGGTAATTACATCATATGTACATGACTCGAGTCCTATGTGGGGTACGGCCGTATTAGGGGCTGTTGTGTATAGCATTTGTATGCTTTTTAAGTGTTTTTATATGTCCATGTGTTTGTTACCCTTGTTTGTATATATATATATTTCAATAAAGCTGTGTATATATAATTTTTCGCCATTTCCTTGTTGTGGTGATCCCCTTTCTTAGGACCTTGTCTGTTTCACCTTTTGTGTAAGTTCAGAACAATTCATTGTTTTTTCTTGTCCAGCTTAGACTTGTTTGGATTTTTTCAGTCATGCTGGATTCTCTGGAGAAGCAGATATACATTCTATGTCTTTAGTTAGATGTGGAATTGTTGTATTTTCTGCTGTGGATATTTTCAGGGTTTTAATACTGATCGCTTAGTACTCTGTCCTATCCTTTACTATTTCGCTAGAAGTGCCTCTTTTGCTAAATCCTGTTTTCAGCCTGTGTGTGTCTTTACTCTAATATTCACCGTCAATATTTGTGGGGGGCTGCCTATCCTTTGGGGTTTCTGCTCTGAGGCAAGATAGAATTCCCATTTCCATCTATAGGGTTATTTAGTCCTCCGGCTGTGTCGAGGTGTCTAGGATGTGTTAGGTACACCCCATGGCTACTTCTAGTTGCGGTGTCAGTTTAGGGTTGCGGTCAGTACAGGTACCACCTTCTTCAGAGAAGGTCTCATGCGGCTCCAAGGACACCGGATCATAACACCTACCTGGTGCTCCCTCGCAGTGTCCTGTGTTATGATCCCAGTGGCTGAGGATCACAGGAAATACTAGCTAAGTTACTAAACAAAGAACAAGCTCTAGGGAGGTGGTAACTGGACTGACCGCAAACCTGATCCTATCCAAACACACTAAAGGTAGCCGGTGAACGTGCCTAAAAGCCTGGACATCTCGACGCAGCCTGAGAAACTTACTACCCCTAAAGAGAAAGCAAGACCTCACTTGCCTCAAGAGAAATAACCCCAAAGATAAAGGAAGCCCCCAACAAATAGTAACGGTGAGGTAAGGGGAAAAGACACGTAGGAATGAAAACAGATTCAGCAAATGAGGCCCGCTAAAACTAGATAGCAGAAGAAAGATAGAGAGCTGTGCGGTCAGCAGAAAACCCTACAAAATATCCACGCTGAGAATTCAAGAACCCCCACACCAACTAACGGTGTGGGGGGAGAAACTCAGCCCCCTAGAGCTACCAGCAAGCAAGGAATTACATATTAGCAAGCTGGACAAGAAACGAAATGAACACTGATAATCAAAAAATGCACAAACGGAAACTTAGCATCTCTTAAAGAGACTGGGAGCAAGGTAGTCAGAAGGAATCAGAATAGCACTGAATACAGTGACAGCAGGCATAGACTGAGAGTCCAAGTGAGCTTAAATAGAAAACCAGCCCACAGATAACGAGACAGCTGATGCCAGTCACAAACCTGCAGAAAGACAGCACTCACACAGTACCACTTGTGACCACAAGAGGGAGCCCAGAAAGAGAGTTCACAACAGTCCTGCTCCAATGCTAGCAGCTGCTTTATACTTGTAAGCAGTATGGATGTCACAAGCAGAACACAGCTGCTGGGGTACTTGCCGGGACTGTGTGCACAGAGAGCAGTGAGTATTCATCGCTCTTCAGTAGTGCGCAGTGTCAGACACTGGCTTCCTGCTGCTGCCTGTGGTCATGTGTGCCGCTACTTAACCCCTTTCTGATATTAGACATACTATCCTGTCGAGGTGGTATAGGCCCATATGACCACTGACGGGACAGTACGTCTAAAGTGATCAGCCGCGCTCACGGGGGTGTCACTGACCGCTCTTGGCACATTAACAATTGGAACACTGCGATCAAACATGATCCGACCTCTGCCATGCGCCTAAACGATGGTTTCCGCCCACATATGGGGTATCAGTGTACTCAGGACAAATTGGACAACAACTTTTTAGGTCCAATTTCTCCTTTTAGCCTTGGGAAAATACAAAACTAGGGGTTAAAAAATAATTTTTGTGGAAAAAACAATTTTTATTTTCACGGCTCTGCGTTATAAACTGTAGTGAAACACTTGGAGGTTCAAAGTTCTCACAACACACCTAGATAAGTTCCTTAGGGGGCCTTCTTTCCACTTGTGGGGGGTTTCAATGTTTAGGCACATCAGGGGCTCTCCAAACGCAACATGGCATCCCATCTCAATTCCAGTCAATTTTGCATTGAAAAGTCAAACAGCGCTCCTTCCCTTCCGAGCTCTGCCATGCGCCCAAACAGTGGTTTACCCTTACATATGAGGTATCATTGTATTCAGGACAAGTTGCACAACTTTTGGGGTCCAATTTCTTCTGTTACCCTTGGGAAAATAAAAAAAATTGGGGCGAAAAAATCATTTTTGTGAAAAAATATGATTTTTTTATTTTTACAGCTCTACATTATAAACCTCTGTGAAGCACTTGGTGGGTCAAAGTGCACACCACACTTCTAGATAAGTTTCTTAGGGGGGTTACTTTCCAAAATGGTGTCACTTGGGGGGGGGGTTCAATGTTTAGGCTCATCAGGGGCTGTCCAAACGCAACATGGTGTCCCATCTCAATTCCAGTCAATTTTGCATTGATAAGTCAAAAGGCCCTAATTCCCTTCCGAGCTCTGCCATGTGACCAAACTGTGGTTTACCCCCACATATGGGGTATCAGTGTACTCAGGACAAATTGCACAACAACTGTTGTGGTCCAATTTCTTCTGTTACCCTTAGGAAAATAAAAAATTGGGGGCGAAAAGATCATTTTTGTGAAAAAATATGATTTTTTATTTTTACAGCTCTACATTATAAACTTCTGTGAAGCACTTGGTGGGTCAAAGTGCTCAGCACGCATCTAGATAAGTGCCTTAGGGGGTCTACTTTCCTAAATGGTGCCAATTGTGGGTGGTTTTAATGTTTAGGCACATCAGGGGCTCTCCTAATGCAACATGGCGTCCCATCTAATTTCCAGTCAATTTTGCATTGAAAAGTCAAATGGCGCTCCTTCTCTTCTGAGCTCTGCCATGCGCCCAAATAGTGGTTTACCCCCACATATGGGGTATCAGCGTACTCAGGATAAATTGCACAATAACTATTGGGGTCCAATTTCTTCTGTTACCCTTGGGAAAATACAAAATTGGAGGTGAAATATTTTTGTGAAAAAATATGATTTTTTTTTTTACGGCTCTGCATTATAAACTTCTGTAAAGCACTGGTGGGGTCAAAGTGCTCACCACACATTTAGATAAGTTTCTTAGGGGATCTACTTTCCAAAGTGGTGTCACTTGTAGGGGGTTTCAATGTTTAGGCACATCATGGGCTCTCCAAACGCGACATTGAGTCCTATCTCAATTCCGGTCAATTTTGCATTAAAAAGTCAAATTTCTGTTTTTTTCACAAATAAACGCAGGTAATATCAAAGAAATTTGACCACTATCATGAAGTACAATATGTCACAAGAAAACATTGTCAGAATCATTAGGATCCGTTGAAGCCTTCCAGAGTTATAACCTCATAAATGGACAGTGGTCAGAATTGTAAAAATTGGCCCGGTCATTAACGTGCAAACCACCCTTGGGGGTAAAGGGGTTAACAGAAATGAATTCAATGGATTCATTCATTCATCAGGGGACTAATTAATATTGACCTATATTCAAGCGAGACTAGCCAAAAAAAAAACCTAAAATCATGTATCATGTTATCTGAAACAGAAACATATTGGAAGATCTCAGACTTCGAACTATATACTTTGTAAGTTTATAAGCCACTCCAGTGTCAGGAATAGATAGTATGTGACAATACAGTATATACCGCTCAGGGAACACTTAACTTTCAGAGACAATCTCCATATTCATACTAAATAATGGCACAGCTCTCCCAGACATTATGATTGCACACATCCCTAGTCTTTATAACGATATTGCACTCATTCCTTGACAGACCGCAGCATGGCCATTAGTTAGAAGCTGCTACTGATCTTTGGAGCAGGTAAGTTTTCCCTGAGTGGTACATATTGGGCCGTCTGAAAACGGAGTTTAGTCTAGAACAATTTGTTTGCACTACTAATTAACAGCTGTTACAATACCAAACTAGGGAAGTCCCTATAGGAGGAAAAACGCAAGAATTATACTGTATTGTCACATACTATCTATTCCTGACACTGGAGTGGCTTATAATCTTACGAAATATGTAGTTTGAGGTCTGAGATCTGCCAATATGTGGCTGGTTTCCTGACTGTTTCAGATAACATGACTTTAGTTTTTTTTTGTCTAGTCTCACTTGAATATAGGTCAATATTAAATAGTCTCCTGATGAGTCGCCTTTGGTGAGGACGATGAAACCCGTAGAAATGAGAGGCTTGGAGAGTGAGTGTGTATACGTCACTTCACCATATATACTGAATTGTAGGGTACATGTTTTTTCTATTAGTCACCTACTGACTAACCCTCAGGGGGTAAATTATGGATATAGTTTTACATTTGCAGTTTAGTTTTAAAGTTTTATCATTTTGTCAGCAAACATGAGGAATGACAAGAGACAACCCATTTTAGAAGATTCAATTTTGGCTAAAACTATTCCAACATTATGAACATAAAAAAGGCATCTATTATATGTGACGGCTCTGATGTTTATTAACAGCTGATTTCCAAGTAAAATATTTTTCACATTAAGAAAATGTAAAACGCTTCTCCTCTGTGTGACTGCTCTGATGTCTAACAAGAAGCGCTTTCCATTTAAAACATTTCCCACATTCTGAACAGGAAAAAGACTTCTCCCCTGTGTGAGTTCTATGGTGACTAACAAGATGTGATTTCTGGTTAAAACATTTCCCACATTCTGAACAGGAAAAAGGCTTCTCCCCTGTGTGGGTTCTTTTATGGCGATCAAGATCTGATTTCAATTTAAAACATTTCCCACATTCTGAACAAGAAAAAGGCTTCTCCCCTGTGTGAGTTCTCTGGTGACTAACAAGATTCCCTTTCAGGATAAAACATTTCCCACATTCTGAACATGAAAAAGGCTTCTCCCCTGTGTGAGTTCTTTGGTGTCCATCAAGATTCCATTTCTGGTTAAAACATTTCCCACATTCTGAACATGAAAAAGGCTTCTCCCCTGTGTGAATTCTCTGGTGGTTAGCAAATTGTGATTTATGTGCAAAACATTTCCCACATTCTGAACAGGAAAAAGGCTTCTCCCCTGTGTGAGCTTTATGGTGATTAACCAAATCTGAAATCCGGTTAAAACATTTCCCACATTCTGAACAGGAAAAAGGCTTCTCCCCTGTGTGAGTTCTATGGTGATAAACCAAATCTGATTTCTGAATAAAACATTTCCCACATTCTGAACATGAATATGGCTTGTCTCCAGTGTGGATTCTTTGGTGCGTAACAAGATTCCCTTTCATGATAAAACATTTCCCACATTCTGAACATGAAAATGACTTCTCCCCTGTGTGGGTTCTTTGGTGTGTAACAAAATGTGATTTCCATGTAAAACATTTCCCACATTCTGAACATGAAAATGTCTTCTTTGCTTTAGGAGCAGTTTGTTTTTTAATGCCTCTTTTGTGACTTTGATTTTCCTTAGTAGTCAGTAATGAATCAGAAGATGGGACCTGTTTCATAGGATCAGATGACAGATCTTTGCTGTGAATGGATGATGATAGATCTGGAGTAACAGCAATCACTTTAGTTGTATCTTGTAGGATCTCAAGATCATCAGATTTAAAAATTGAAGATGTCAGCTGTCCCCCTGATCTCCTGGTACAGTCATCTGCTAAGATAAACAAACAATTTTTATTAATAAAATATCCTTGAGTTTTATGTTTTTGAACATTTCTACTTAAACTGTCCATAAAAATGGCAAGCTATGTAAAAAACTTTAATTATTTACCAATTCAATGACAGTTCACAGTCTAATAGAAAACCTTGTTGGGTGAACCAGTAGTGTGTGGTGTTCAACTGTTCATTCTGCCTCCCAAATATCAGATAAAAAGAAACCAATCAATGTTATGTAGGTGAAAATAATACTAATTCTCATCTCACAAAAATAAGTTCCCACTAGTGATGAGCGAATATACTCGTTACACGAGATTTCTCGAGCACGCTCGGGTGTCCTCAGAGTATTTTTTAGTGCTCCGAGATTTAGTTTTTATTGCCACAGCTGAGTGATTTACATCTGTTAACCAACATAAGCACATGTGGGGGTTGCCTGGTTGCTAGGGTATCCCCACATGTACTTATGCTGGCTAACACATGTAAATCATTCTGCTGCGGCAATAAAAACGAAATCTGCGAGCACTAAAAAATACTCGGAGGACACCCGAGTGTGCTCTAGAAATCTCAAGTAACGAGTATATTCACTCATCACTAGTCCCCACTCAAGTCCATCATCATACGTCAATGGAAAAACAGAGGTTCCCACACTATTAGTGGCTCAAAGGTTGTTGAAAAGCAACAGAGTTTCTATAAACCAATCCAGAAAAATCCGCTCTCACTTCTGAGTCTTGCAGTGAGCTCAAACAACATTTAGGATCCCTGTATTTAGCAATATTATAGTAAAAAGAATCCACTTAATTTGCAGTGTGTGTCTCCTGGAGCACAATCTGGGCACTATGTGCTGGGTAATAAAATGGCAAATGGGTAGTTTTCATGTAGTCACTCCCTGACGAAACGGCAAGCGAAACGTGCATTCGAGTGGTGTGTGCGGGGCATAGGCATCCCTATACTGGTTGGTATATTGCACTAATTTCGAATGGCACCTTTGGCAGCAATTGTGGTTTAGAGTATAAATATATTTTGGTGACATCTTCTTTTATACACTTATTTATTGGGGTTTGTCACATCGTGTGTTTTGTATTTACTTTGATAAATTTTTATTTATTTGCACTTGGGCACTATATTAATTAAATTAAAATATCGAGTTTTACATACACATGTTTATACATTTTTTTGCCACTGGATTTATTTATATATAATTTTTAATACTGAATCACATATATACATATATTTATTTAGTTCATATATATTTATTTTATAAATATTTTTGCATAAAAAATTATTTTGCTGCCAATTAATTTTAGTATTATATATATTTATACCAATCAGTTTGGGTTTGCCCTGTCCTGCACATACATATGTTTCAATAAACTCTGATCTCCATAAACCACGATATAGGAGACATATATAATATATATATATATATATATATATATATATATATATATATATATATATATATATATATATATATATATACACACACACACACACACATATACTTATGCGTTTTTTATATATTTTTTTATATATATTTTAATCCCCCTTTTAATTGTTTTTATTTTGTCAAAATCAATAAAGATTTTTGTATATGAATTGTTTTTGGTGATATTATTGTGATTTTATTGAAATAAGATTAATATTTTGTTCTGTAATATTCTATTTGGTCTGATGAATTTTTTGCAGGGTTATATATTATAGTTTTGTTCATTGACCATACAAGGTTATTATTTCTGGTATTTCTTTTCTATATAGGTTTTTGTTCTGATTGATTAGGGTCCTGGTGACGTCATTGTTACACCAGCCAATGAGAAAAATCACTAGAAAAGTTTGTTATAGCAACGAACTTTCCCGGGCGATCTGCCTCATAAAAACGCTGTTTCTCCTCAGATCTCCTGTCAGTGAGAGATTAGAGGAGAAACAGTGTTCCAAGTGCTGCTGGCAACAGCTGTGTCAGCGATCTTGTTATAAAGTAAAAAAAAAACAGATAAGGCAGGTTAGGGTTAGTGCTATAGTTAGGGTTAGTGTTGGGGCTAAAGTTAGAGTTACTGTCAGGGTTGCTGTTTTTTTTTATTTCCACAGCTCTACATTATAAACTTCTGTGAAGCACCTGTGGGTTCAAGGTGCTCAATACA
Organism: Ranitomeya variabilis; assembly: GCF_051348905.1. NCBI lineage: Eukaryota > Metazoa > Chordata > Amphibia > Anura > Dendrobatidae > Ranitomeya > Ranitomeya variabilis. Next base: position 769,667,305 of record NC_135235.1, on the reverse strand, counting down.
CATCCAGATAAGTTCCCTAAGGGGTCTAGTTTCCCAAATGGTGTCAATTGTGGGGGGTTTCCACTATTTAGGCACATCAGGGGCTCTCCAAACACGACATGGCAACTGCTAATTATTTCAACATATTTTACATTCAAAAAGTCAAATGGCACGCCTTTCCTTCCGAGCTCTGCCGTGCGCCCACATATGGGGTATCGGCATGCTCAGGAAAAATTGCAAAACAAAAATGCATAGTCCATTTTCTCCTGTTACTCTTGAGAAAGTATAAAAAAAAATTAGGTCTAAATGAAAAGTTTTGTGAAAGCAAAGTAAAAGTTTATTTTTTCCTTTCACATCCCATTCATTCCTGTGAAGCACCTGAAGGGTTAATAAACTTCTTGACTGAGGTTTTAAGCACCTTGAGGGGTGCAGTTTTTAGAATGGTGTCACTTTTGGGTGTTTTCTATCATATTGACCCCCCAAACTCACTTCAAATGTGATGAGGTCTTTAAAAAAATGGTTTTGTAAATTCTGTTGTAAAAATGAGAAATCGCTGGTCAATTTTTAACCCTTATAAATTCCTAAGAAAAAAATATGCTGATGTAAAGTAGACATGTGGGAAATGTTATTTATTAACTATTTGGTGTGATATGACTCACTGATTTAAGAGAATAAAAATGTATATTTTGAAAATTGCAAAAATTTTGCCAAATTTCCATTTTTTTAACAAATAAATGCAAGCAATAGCAGAAAAATTTTACCATTATCACAAAGTACAACATGTCACAAGAAAATCTCAGAATCACCAGGATTTGTTGAAGCGTTAGAGTTATGACCTCATAAAGTGACACTGGTCAGAATTGAAAAAATTGTCCCGGTCACGAAAGCAAAAACAGGCTCTGGCATGAAAGGGTTAATATTTGGTGCACAATCTTTTGAGGCAATCGCTGCAATCAAATGATTCCTGTAACTGTCAATGAGACTTCTGCACCTCTCGACAGGTATTTTGGACCACGTCCAGGGAGGTTGGCTACAGTCCCATGGATCTTACATTTCTGAATAATATGTGCAACTGTAGTCACAGGAACATCAAGCTGCTTGGAGATGGTCTTCTAACTTTTACCTTTAACATGTTTGTCTATAATTTTCTTTCTAATCTCCTGAGACAACTCTTTCCTTCACTTCCTCTGGTCCATGTGGAGTGTGATACACATCATGTCACCAAACAGCACAGTGAGTATCTGTAGCCCTATATACAGGCCACTCACTGAATCCAAGATTGTAGACACCTGTGATGTTAGTTAGTGGTCACACCGCGATATAACATGTCCCTTTGTCACATTATTTTCAGGGGTGCCATCATTTCTGTCCAGGCCTATTTCATGAGTTTTATTTTTAATTCTGTGGAAGCATGGCTAAAAGCAATGTCAGACTTTCATTTGTTCCATTTTTATAGATCTTTTATTTCTTATTACTTTTGTCAGATTCAAGTTATTTCTGTGACCCTTGTCAGTTTTTCTGTCATTAAACGAGGAGTACCACCAATTTTGACCACATATGTATAGATTATTACCCTCAGTGAATTAATTTATAAAATGGAATCACTTTATGGGGATTTCGACTTTTCTGGCTTTCTATCATGTAGTCATATTAGGGCTTCTGTATATGATGTGTCCAATCTCATCTGGGATCTGTTCCTGCTCTCCAGCTGGAGTAATCTGCTCCCTACTTCAGCCAATTGGAAAGTACCACACCCTACTAAAGCTCTGATCTGCATTCAACCAGCTAAATGGCACTCCTTCCCTTCTGAACACGGCCATGTGCCCAGAGAGTAGTGTACAATCGTATGTAGGGTATTGTGAGAAGTTGGAAAATAATTTGTAAGATCCATTTGTTTTCTATTATCCTTTGTGAATAATTCCAAAGTTATCACCACATAAAGTGACACACGTCAGATTGTAAAAATGGGGCCTGATTAAGAACACAAAACTGGCTGCGGGAAGAGGGTAAATCAGAGGATTCTGGACACTACTGTAATCAAAAACTGACTATAGACAATAACATCTACTGAAATGCTCAAACTGAACAGTCTCCATCAGTAATAAATGAGGAGCTAGTGGTGAAACCTCTCTGGGGGAATTAGAGCACGGGGCTCGGGGACTTCACAATCTAAACTATCGGAAGCTCCAATATTTTCTGTCAGATGAGTTTCAAGAAGAAATATTACACATTTATAGAGAACTGTGTATAATAGTGCAGAGCGGAGATGTCTTAAAGGGAACCTGTCAGCAGGATTGTGCTCAGTGACTACAGACACTGTCAGGTCGGTGCCGTTATACTGATTACACTGATACCTGGTGATGAAATCCGTCTTGTGGTTGTTGTTTAATCTATTTGTAGTTTTCAGTTAATGAGATTCTCGTGCTGTGGGGTGGGGCTGTGAGCGGGGCTTTATGTGGTGCTCTGGGGCGGGGCTGTGGGCGGGGGCTTTATGTGGTGCTCTGGGGTGGGGCTGTGGGTTGCCTGTGGGCGGGGATTTATGTGGTGCTCTGCGGCGGGGCTGCGGGCGGGGCATTATGTGGTGCTCTGATTACATATTCATCTGTATTGGCTTAAGACAGGTCGCTGATCCCTCACTGACCTGCCCCCTATTTTTACATAATGCATATAATAGCAATGATAAGTAGATGCGCAGTAGCATCAATAAGTAAGAGATAGAAGCTACTGGACAGGCGCCGCTGGTGACATTTTAATGGATGTAATTTTTTTTCTAAGCCTCCCAATAGCCACAATATTATAGGCATTATCAACAATAATATCAACAGTATTATATGCGTTGTTTAAAAATAGGGGGCAGGTCAGTGAGGGATCAGCGACCTATCATAAGCCAATACAGATGAATATGTAATCAGAGCACCACATAAAGCCCCGCCCCAGAGCACCACAAAGCCCCGCCCACAGCCCCGCCCCAGAGCACGAGAATCTCGTTAACTGAAAACTACAAATACAGATTACACAGCAGTAAACCAGAGTTGCACTCATTTATGGTGGACCATTGGAGCTACTACGAATCCTGACCAGAAGATTAGAGGCAATAATATTGCTCCCCATTTCAGGAGAGATTGTGCAGTAATCTGAATTTCTTAGGATGAAAAACAATGTAATTTATGAGGTGGAGTGAATCCATGAAACCAGGGCTGGAGCCATCACATCTCCTGCAGGCGGGAATAAATGTATATTACAGCCATCAGCCACGCACAGCTCAGAGATACATCATGGCACCGGTGTGATGGGTTTATGTAGATTATCACAATCCTCCTGGAAGTTAGTCGGTTTTAATACAAATTGAAAAGTCAGGATAAAGGGAAACTCTGTTATTGTCCAGAAATTCACACTTGGCCTCACTGCACATTTAATGTTGTCCATCATAAAAGTGAAGTTTGGCCAGAAAGACTGGACCTGGTCTTGTAGGGACCATATGATCACATTCAGCAGCACAGAAGGGAGAGAAGGGAGATTCATCCGATAAGATCTCAGGGTTCTAGGAAGCCAACAGCATCATTACCCTCCGCTTTCTCTTACAGGCCCATCATCATATTTTTCCTCAAGTGATTTTCTATCTTGTCAGCACATTCTACGTACGCGGTCATTTGGCTTTATAGTTTACAGATCTGGGCAGGTAACAGCGTCTCCTAAACCCAGGGGGTAGGTGGATCTACCAGGTTGTAAGTTCTATAGAAAAGGGCTTTCATTGCCCAAAGTCATTAGAACAGTTTTGGGTGGAGGAGAATGTTGTGGTCTAGAGGTAAAATGGTGATCATGGTAATACGGCCGGACTACACCACCGATAAAGCAGCCACAGCCGGTGATGAGAAGAATCTGTGACCTCTCTGCATTTAGTGGTCACTACTCACCTGGGTAGTCATATGTGGGAATCTCCTCTTTACACCACTCATCCCCCCTCACATATGTCTCTGTAGTATTAATATGGGTCAGATCTTCACCCTGAAACAAATATTATAAAAGTCACCGACAGATGGAGAAGTCACATCTATGATCAGCTGTAATCCTGCCATCTCCACCGTTCTCATTACACAAGTATAAAACATATAATACTGGTGGATAAAACAAGACTGAGCACAAGACCTTCACCGGCGTCTATGTGTAACATGTAATCCTTTAAAAGTCAAACACTTTAATGAAAAATAATTTTTTGGTTTAAAAATACCCTTCCCAGTGCAGACAATACCAAATAACGAACATAATAAAGGTCTTATCAATAACCTAACAATTCCCTATACTTCTCTGCTGTCCCTTCCTGGCAGTGGAGGTTGGCACCCTATTAGGTGCGATTATTTGGCGCCCCCACTCCGCGGCGGCTGTCCCCGACTAGCCCTGATAAATCCTATTTTGCTATAGGAGAGAAAACAATAAGCAATATAAAGAAATAAAGGGATAGTGCTTATTGATTAAAAGAAATAGGTAATTGTAAAAATTAAACACCCTCATCCACAGAGTACTGGTTTCTCAAAGATACACATATCCTATGAGGCCCATACACACTGGATATATATTATGGACTCTCGACAGCTCAACAGGACCTGTACACCAAGTGAGAGGGGTCATATAGCCAACCAGAAAACAACCGTCCACCATAGTTCACATAGAGGCACATAGATATACAATTAATGGACATCGATGGATAATTAACCCCTTCCCGACCCATGACGCCACGTAGGCGTCATGAAAACCTGTGCCAATCCGACCCATGACGCCTATGTGGCGTCATGGAATGATCGCGTCCCTGCAGATCGGGTGAAAGGGTTAACTCCAATTTCACACGATCTGCAGGGACAGGGGGAGTGGTACTTCAGCCCAGGGGGGGTGGCTTCACCCCCCCGTGGCTACGATCGCTCTGATTGGCTGTTGAAAGTGAAACTGCCAATCAGAGCGATTTGTAATATTTCACCTGAAAAACTGGTGAAATATTACAATCCAGCCATGGCCGATGCTGCAATATCATCGGCCATGGCTGGAAACACTTATGTGACCCCCCCCACCCCACGGATCGCCCCCCCCAAGCGACCAATCTGTGCTACGCTCCCCTTGGTCTTGTGCTCCGCTCCCCCGTGCTCCTGCCCGCTCCCCCCGTGCTCCTATGCCACCCCCCGTGCTCCGACGCCCCCCCCGTGCCCCGATCTCCACCCCCTTATACTTACCGAGGCTCCCGGTGTCCATGCGTCTACTCCATGGGTGCCGCCATCTTCCAAAATGGCGGGCGCATGCGCAGTGCGCCCGCCGAATCTGCCGGCCGGCAGATTCATTAAAAGTACATTTTGATCGCTGTGATAGCTTCTATCACAGCGATCTAAATAAAAAAATAATAAATTAACCCCCCCTTTATCACCCCCATAGGTAGGGACAATAATAAAATAAAGAAAATATTTTTTTTTTCTTTTTCCACTAGGGTTAGGGTTAGAACTAGGGTTAGAACTAGGGGTAGGGTTAGGGTTAGGGGTAGGGTTAGGGTTATGGCATGTGCACACAGTGCGGATTTGGCCGCGGATCCGCAGCGGATTGGCCGCTGCGAATTCGTAGCAGTTTTCCATCAGGTTTACAGTACCATGTACACCTATGGAAAGCCAAATCCGCTGTGCCAATGGTGCGGAAAATTCCGTGCAGAAACGCTGCGTTGTATTTTCCACAGCATGTTAATTCTTTGTGCGGATTCCGCAGTGTTTTACACCTGTTCCTCAATAGGAATCCGCAGGTGAAATCCGCACAAAAAAACACTGGAAATCCGCTGTAAATCCGCAGGTAAAACGCAGTGCCTTTTACCTGCGGATTTTTCAAAAATCGTGCGGAAAAATCTCACACGAATCCGCAACGTGGGCACATAGCCTTAGGGTTAGGGTTGGAATTAGAGTTAGGGTTGGAATTAGGGCTAGGGTTGGAAATAGGGTTAAGATTAGGCTTGTGGTTAGGGTTACGGATAGGGTTAGGGGTGTGTTGGGGTTACAGTTGTGGTTAGGGTTGGGATTAGGGTTAGGGTTGGGATTAGGGTTACGGGTGTGTTGGGGTTAGGGTTGTGGTTAGGGGTGTGTTGGGGTTAGGGTTGTGATTAGGGTTATGGCTACAGTTGGGATTAGGATTAGGGGTGTGTTGGGGTTAGTGTTGAAGTTAGAATTGAGGGGTTTCCACTGTTTAGGCACATCAGGGGTGTCCAAACGCAACATGGCGCCACCATTGATTCCAGCCAATCTTGCGTTCAAAAAGTCAAATGGTGCTCCCTCCCTTCCAAGCCCTGACGTGCGCCCAAACAGTGGTTTACCCCCACATATGGGGTACCAGCATACTCAGGACAAACTGGGCAACAACTGTTGCGGTCCAATTTCTCCTGTTACCCTTGCAAAAATAAAAAATTACTTGCTAAAACATAATTTTTGAGGAAAGAACAATTATTTTTTATTTTCACGGCTCTGCGTTATAAACTTCTGTGAAGCACTTGGGGGTTGAAAGTGCTCACCACACATCTAGATAAGTTCCTTGGGGGGTCTAGTTTCCAAAATGGGGTCACTTGTGGGGGGTTTCTACTGTTTAGGCACATCAGGGGCTCTGCAAATGCAATGTGACGCCCGCAGACCATTCCATCAAAGTCTGCATTTCAAATGTCACTACTTCCCTTCCGAGCCCTGACGTGCGCCCAAACAGTGGTTTACCCCCACATATGGGGTATCAGCGTACTCACAACAAACTGGGCAACAAATATTGGGGTCCAATTTCTCCTGTTACCCTTGTGAAAATAAAAAATTGCTTGCTAAAGCATATTTTTTGAGGAAAGAAAAATGATTTTTTATTTTCACGGCTCTGCGTTGTAAACTTCTGTGAAGCACTTGGGGGTTGAACGTGCTCACCACACATCTAGATAAGTTCCTTGGGGGGTCTAGTTTCCAAAATGGGGTCACTTGTGGGGGGTTTCTACTGTTTAGGCATATCAGGGGCTCTGCAAACGTAACATGATGCCCGCAGACCATTCCATCAAAGTCTGCATTCCAAAACGTCACTACTTCCTTTCCGAGCCCCGGCATGTGCCCAAACAGTGGTTTACCCCCACATATGGGGTATCAGCGTACTCAGAAGAAACTGGACAACAACTTTTGGGGTCAAATTTCTCCTGTTACCCTTGTGAAAATAAAAAATTCTGGGCTAAAAAAATATTTTTGAGGAAAGGAAACACATTTATTATTTTCACGGCTCTGCGTTATAAACTTCTGTGAAGCACTTGGGGGTTCAAAGTGCTCACCACACATTTAGATAAGTTCCCTTGGGGGTCTAGTTTCCAAAATGGAGTCACTTGTGGGGAGTTCCTACTGTTTAGGCACATCAGGGGCTCTGCAAACGCAACCTGACACCCGCAGAGCATTCCATCAAAGTCTGCATTTCAAAATGTCACTACTCCCCTTCCGAACCCCGACGTGTGCCAAAACAGTAGTTTACCCCCACATATGGGGTATCAGCGTACTCAGGAGAAACTGGACAACAACTTTTGGGGTCCAATTTCTCCTGTTACCCTTGGGAAAATAAAAAATTGTGGGCTAAAAATCATTTTTGAGAAAAGAAAAATTATTTTTTATTTTCATGGCTCTGCGTTATAAACTTCTGTGAAGCACTTGGGGGTTCAAAGTGCTCACCACACATCTAGATAAGTTCCTTGTGAGGTCTAGTTTCCAACATGGGGTCACTTGTGCGGGAGCTCCAATGTTTAGGCACACAGGGGCTCTCCAAACGCGACATGGTGTCCGCTAATGATTGGAGCTAATTTCCCATTCAAAAAGTCAAATGGCGCTCCTTCCCTTCCGAGCCTTACCATGTGCCCAAACAGTGGTTTACCCCCACATGTGAGGTATCGGTGTACTCAGGAGAAATTGTCCAACAAATTTTAGGATCCATTTTATCCTGTTGCCCATGTGAAAATGAAAAAATTGAGGCTAAAATAATTTTTTTGTGAAAAAAAAAGTACTATTTCATTTTTACGGATCAATTTGTGAAGCACCTGGGGGTTTAAAGTGCTCACTATGCTTCTAGATAAGTTCCTTGGGGGGTCTAGTTTCCAAAATGGGGTCACTTGTGGGGGAGCTCCAATGTTTAGGCACACGGGGGCTTTCCAAACGTGACATGGTGTCCGCTAAAGATTGGAGCCAATTTTTCATTCAAAAAGTCAAATGGCGCTCCTTCCCTTCCGAGCCCTGCCGTGCGCCCAAACAGTGGTTTACCCCCACATATGGGGTATCAGCGTACTCAGGAGAAACTGGTCCAATTTCTCCTGTTACCCTTGGGAAAATAAAAAATTCTGGGCTAAAAATCATTTTTGAGGAAAGAAAAATTATTTTTTATTTTCACGGCTCTGCGTTATAAACTTCTGTGAAGCACCTGGGGGTTATAAGTGCTCACTGTGCATCTAGATAAGTTCCTTGGGGGGTCTAGTTTCCAAAATGGGGTCACTTGTGGGGGAGCTCCAATATTTAGGCACACAGGGGCTCTCCAAACGTGACATGGTGTCCGCTAGCGATGAAGATAATTTTTCAGTCAAATGGCGCTCCTTCCCTTCCGAGCCTTACCATGTGCCCAAACAGTGGTTTACCCCCACATGTGAGGTATCGGTGTACTCAGGAGAAATTGTGCAACAAATTTTAGGATCCATTTTATCCTGTTGCCCATGTGAAAATGAAAAAATTGAGGCTAAAATAATTTTTTTGTGAAAAAAAAAGTACTATTTCATTTTTACGGATCAATTTGTGAAGCACCTGGGGGTTTAAAGTGCTCACTATGCTTCTAGATAAGTTCCTTGGGGGGTCTAGTTTCCAAAATGGGGTCACTTGTGGGGGAGCTCCAATGTTTAGGCACACGGGGGCTCTCCAAACGCGACATGGTGTCCGCTAAAGATTGGAGCCAATTTTTCATTCAAAAAGTCAAATGGCGCTCCTTCCCTTCCGAACCCCGACGTGTGCCAAAACAGTGGTTTACCCCCACATATGGGGTATCAGCGTACTCAGGAGAAACTGGACAACAACTTTTGGGGTCCAATTTCTCCTGTTACCCTTGGGAAAATAAAAAATTCTGGGCTAAAAATCATTTTTGAGGAAAGAAAAATTATTTTTTATTTTCACGGCTCTGCGTTATAAACTTCTGTGAAGCACCTGGGGGTTATAAGTGCTCACTATGCATCTAGATAAGTTCCTTGGGGGGTCTAGTTTCCAAAATGGGGTCACTTGTAGGGGAGCTCCAATGTTTAGGCACACAGGGGCTCTCCAAACGCGACATGGTGTCCGCTAACGATTGGAGCTAATTTTCCATTCAAAAAGTCAAATGGCACGCCTCCCCTTCCGAGCCTTGCCGTGCACCCAAACAGTGGTTTACCCCCACATATGAGGTATCAGCGTACTCAGGACAAATTGGACAACAAAGTTCGTGGTCCAGTTTCTCCTTTTACCTTTGGGAAAATAAAAAAATTGTTGCTAAAAGATCATTTTTGTGACTAAAAAGTTAAATGTTTATTTTTTCCTTCCATGTTGCTTCTGCTGCTGTGAAACACCTGAAGGGTTAATAAACTTCTTAAATGTGGTTTTGAGCACCTTGAGGGGTGCAGTTTTTAGAATGGTGTCCCTTTTGGGTATTTTCAGCCATATAGAACCCTCAAACTAACTTCAAATGTGAGGTGGTCCCTAAAAAAAATGGTTTTGTAAATTTTGTTGTAAAAATGAGAAATCACTGGTCAAATTTTAACCCTTATAACTTCCTAGCAAAAAAAAAATTTGTTTCCAAAATTGTGCTGATGTAAAGTAGACATGTGGGAAATGTTATTTATTAACTATTTTGTGTCACATAACTCTCTGGTTTAACAGAATAAAATTTGAAAATGTGAAAATTGCGAAATTTTCAAAATTTTCGCCAAATTTCCATTTTTTTCACAAATAAACTCAGAAATTATCGACCTAAATTTACCACTATCATGAAGCCCAATATGTCACGAAAAAACAATCTCAGAATCGCTAGGATCCGTTGAAGTGTTCCTGAGTTATTACCTCATAAAGGGACACTGGTCAGAATTGCAAAAAAACGGCAAGGTCATTAAGGTCAAAATAGGCTGGGTCATGAAGGGGTTAAAAAAACATTGCAGGGTGTTATCCCAAACGCAGCTTCCAACCTCGACGCGTTTCCCTGTCCATGCGGTTCATCAGCAGGCACAATATGGAACCAGCTATTCCATAGATAGGAGGTGTCATGATGAGGAGACAGACCTGTCTTGACCTCTGTGAGGCCAGTATAAATAAATATATAATAAAATGGAGTCAAAGGACCAATCACTGTCAACCATTGGACACACACCCCTTTTCCCAGAATGCACCGGGTGTTTTCTTGATGTAGTCTCTTCTAAATCAATTTGCTGTGTCTGTCCATAAATCCAAGACTATTCCCAAATGGCGCGGTAATATAGGATCAAAGATCAACATAAAGATAAACTAGATGGAACGGATACCTGAGAGAACGCTATGCGCTCCAGCCTGGAACGCAAGCCACCTCCTGTGTGCTGCCAAGATGGATGTAACAGCACTTCCTGTTCCAAGAGGTTCAACATGCGCTCCAGCGTGGAGCATGCTTAGTTTCCCTGGAGTGACATAGTGAGCATGCGCCAGATCTCTTTGTTGCTATGCGTCTAAAGGTATATGACGCAATTTCTTAGAGCGCTCATGTCCGGAGTGTGAATCAGCATGTGCCAGATCTTATTAATTACTCGGCATCCAGAGATATACGTGGTGCGAAGTCCAGAGCGCTCATGTCCGGAGTGTGAATCAGCGTATGCCAGATCTTATTAATTACCCGGCGTCCAGAGATATACGTGGCGCGATGTCCAGAGCGCTCAAGTCCGGAGCGTGAATCAGCATATGCCAGATCTTATTAATTACTCGGCATCCAGAGATATACGTGGCTCGAAGTCCAGAGCGCTCATGTCCGGAGTGTGAATCAGCGTATGCCAGATCTTATTAATTACTCGGCATCCAGAGATATACGTGGCGCGATGTCCAGAGCGCTCATGTCCGGAGCGTGAATCAGCATATGCCAGATCTTATTAACTACTCGGCGTCCAGAGATATACGTGGCGCGATGTCCAGAGCGCTCATGTCCGGAGCGTGAATCAGCATATGCCAGATCTTATTAATTACTCAGGGTACAGAGATATACGTGGCGCGATGTCCAGAGCGCTCATGTCCGGAGCGTGAATAAGCATATGCCAGATCTTATTAATTACCCGGCGTCCAGAGATATACGTGGCGCGATGTCCAGAGCGCTCATGTCCGGAGCGTGAATCAGCATATGCCAGATCTTATTAATTACTCGGCATCCAGAGATATACGTGGCGCGATGTCCAGAGCGCTCATGTCCGGAGTGTGAATCAGCATGTGCCAGATCTTATTAATTACTCGGCATCCAGAGATATACGTGGTGCGAAGTCCAGAGCGCTCATGTCCGGAGCGTGAATCAGCGTATGCCAGATCTTATTAATTACTCGGCATCCAGAGATATACGTGGCGCGATGTCCAGAGCGCTCATGTCCGGAGCGTGAATCAGCATATGCCAGATCTTATTAATTACTTGGCATCCAGAGATATACGTGGCGCGATGTCCAGAGTGCTCATGTCCGAAGCGTGAATCAACATATGCCAGATCTTATTAATTACTCAGCGTCCAAAGATATACGTGGCGCAATGTCCAGAGCGCTCATGTCCGGAGCGTGAATCAGCATATGCCAGATCTTATTAATTACTCGGCATCCAGAGATATACGTGGCGCGATGTCCAGAGCGTGAATCAGCATATGCCAGATCTTATTAATTACTCGGCGTCCAGAGATATACGTGGCGCGATGTCCAGAGCGCTCATGTCCGGAGTGTGAATCAGCATGTGCCAGATCTTATTAATTACTCGGCATTCAGAGATATACGTGGTGCGAAGTCCAGAGCGCTCATGTCCGGAGTGTGAATCAGCGTATGCCAGATCTTATTAATTACTCAGCGTCCAAAGATATACGTGGCGCGATGTCCAGAGCGCTCATGTCCGGAGCGTGAATCAGCATATGCCAGATCTTATTAATTACTCGGCATCCAGAGATATACGTGGCGCGATGTCCAGAGCGCTCATGTCCGGAGCGTGAATCAGCATATGCCAGATCTTATTAATTACTCGGCGTCCAGAGATATACGTGGCGCAATGTCCAGAGCGCTCATGTCCGGAGTGTGAATCAGCGTATGCCAGATCTTATTAATTACTCGGCATCCAGAGATATACGTGGCGCGATGTCGAGAGTGCTCATGTCCGGAGTGTGAATCAGCGTATGCCAGATCATATTAATTACTCGGCGTCCAGAGATATACGTGGCGCGATGTCCAGAGCGCTCATGTCCGGAGCGTGAATCAGCATATGCCAGATCTTATTAATTACTCGGCATCCAGAGATATACGTGGCGCGATGTCCAGAGCGCTCATGTCCGGAGCGTGAATCAGCATATGCCAGATCTTATTAATTACTCGGTGTCCAGAGATATACGTGGCGCAATGTCCAGAGCGCTCATGTCCGGAGCGTGAATCAGCATATGCCAGATCTTATTAATTACTCGGCGTCCAGAGATATACGTGGCGCGATGTCCAGAGCGCTCATGTCCGGAGCGTGAATCAGCATATGCCAGATCTTATTAATTACTCAGGGTACAGAGATATACGTGGCGCGATGTCCAGAGCGCTCATGTCCGGAGCGTGAATAAGCATATGCCAGATCTTATTAATTACCCGGCGTCCAGAGATATACGTGGCGCAATGTCCAGAGCGCTCATGTCCGGAGTGTGAATCAGCATGTGCCAGATCTTATTAATTACTCGGCGTCCAGAGATATACGTGGCGCGATGTCCAGAGCGCTCATGTCCGGAGCGTGAATCAGCATATGCCAGATCTTATTAATTACTCGGCGTCCAGAGATATACGTGGCGCGATGTCTAGAGCGCTCATGTCCGGAGTGTGAATCAGCATGTGCCAGATCTTATTAATTACTCGGCGTCCAGAGATATACGTGGCGCGATGTCCAGAGCGCTCATGTCCGGAGTGTGAATCAGCATGTGCCAGATCTTATTAATTACTCGGCATTCAGAGATATACGTGGTGCGAAGTCCAGAGCGCTCATGTCCGGAGTGTGAATCAGCGTATGCCAGATCTTATTAATTACTCGGCATCCAGAGATATACGTGGCGCGATGTCCAGAGCGCTCATGTCCGGAGCGTGAATCAGCATATGCCAGATCTTATTAATTACTCGGCGTCCAGAGATATACGTGGCGCAATGTCCAGAGCGCTCATGTCCGGAGCGTGAATCAGCATATGCCAGATCTTATTAATTACTCGGCATCCAGAGATATACGTGGCGCGATGTCCAGAGCGCTCATGTCCGAAGCGTGAATCAACATATGCCAGATCTTATTAATTACTCAGCGTCCAGAGATATACGTGGCACGATGACCAGAGCGCTCATGTCCGGAGCGCGATTCAGCATATGCCAGATCTTATTAATTACTCGGCGTCCAGAGATATACGTGGCGCGATGTCCAGAGCGCTCATGTCCGGAGCGTGAATCAGCATATGCCAGATCTTATTAATTACTCGGCGTCCAGAGATATACGTGGCACGATGACCAGAGCGCTCATGTCCGGAGCGCGATTCAGCATATGCCAGATCTTATTAATTACTCGGCGTCCAGAGATATACGTGGCGCGATGTCCAGAGCGCTCATATCCGGAGAGTGAATCAGCATATGCCAGATCTTATTAATTACTCGGCGTCCAGAGATATACGTGGCGCTATGTCCAGAGCGCTCATGTCCGGAGCGTGAATCAGCATATGCCAGATCTTATTAATTACTCGGCGTCCAGAGATATACGTGGCACGATGACCAGAGCGCTCATGTCCGGAGCGCGATTCAGCATATGCCAGATCTTATTAATTACTCGGCGTCCAGAGATATACGTGGTGCGATGTCCAGAGCGCTCATGTCCGGAGCGTGAATCAGCATATGCCAGATCTTATTAATTACTCGGCGTCCAGAGATATACGTGGCGCGATGTCCAGAGCGCTCATATCCGGAGAGTGAATCAGCATATGCCAGATCTTATTAATTAGTCGGCGTCCAGAGATATACGTGGCGCGATGTCCAGAGCGCTCATGTCCGGAGCGTGAATCAGCATATGCCAGATCTTATTAATTACTCGGCATCCAGAGATATACGTGGCGCAATGTCCAGAACGCTCATGTCCGGAGCGTGAATCAGCATACGCCAGATCTTATTAATTACTCGGCGTCCAGAGATATACATGGCGCGATGTCCAGAGCGCTCATATCCGGAGAGTGAATCAGCATATGCCAGATCTTATTAATTACTCGGCGTCCAGAGATATACGTGGCGCTATGTCCAGAGCGCTCATGTCCGGAGCGTGAATCAGCATATGCCAGATCTTATTAATTACTCGGCGTCCAGAGATATACGTGGCACGATGACCAGAGCGCTCATGTCCGGAGCGCGATTCAGCATATGCCAGATCTTATTAATTACTCGGCGTCCAGAGATATACGTGGTGCGATGTCCAGAGCGCTCATGTCCGGAGCGTGAATCAGCATATGCCAGATCTTATTAATTACTCGGCATCCAGAGATATACGTGGCGCAATGTCCAGAACGCTCATGTCCGGAGCGTGAATCAGCATACGCCAGATCTTATTAATTACTCGGCATCCAGAGATATACGTGGCGCAATGTCCAGAACGCTCATGTCCGGAGCGTGAATCAGCATACGCCAGATCTTATTAATTACTCGGCATCCAGAGATATACGTGGCGCGATGTCCAGAACGCTCATGTCCGGAGCGTGAATCAGCATACGCCAGATCTTATTAATTACTCGGCGTCCAGAGATACACGTGGCACGATGTCCAGAGCGCTCATGTCCGGAGCGTGAATCAGCATATGCCAGATCTTATTAATTACTCAGGGTACAGAGATATACGTGGCGCGATGTCCAGAGCGCTCATGTCCAGAGCGTGAATCAGCATATGCCAGATCTTATTAATTACTCGGCGTCCAGAGATATACGTGGCGCAATGTCCAGAGCGCTCATGTCCGGAGCGTGAATCAGCATATGCCAGATCTTATTAATTACTCGGCGTCCAGAGATATACGTGGCGCGATGTCCAGAGCGCTCATGTCCGGAGCGTGAATCAGCATATGCCAGATCTTATTAATTACTCGGCATCCAGAGATATACGTGGCGCAATGTCCAGAACGCTCATGTCCGGAGTGTGAATCAGCATATGCCAGATCTTATTAATTACTCGGCATCCAGAGATATACGTGGCGCGATGTCCAGAGCACTCATGTCCGGAGCGTGAATCAGCATATGCCAGATCTTATTAATTACTCGGCATCCAGAGATATACGTGGCACGATGTCCAGAACGCTCATGTCCGGAGCGTGAATCAGCGTATGCCAGATCTTATTAATTACTCGGCATCCAGAGATATACGTGGCGCAATGTCCAGAACGCTCATGTCCGGAGTGTGAATCAGCATACGCCAGATCTTATTAATTACTCGGCATCCAGAGATACACGTGGCACGATGTCCAGAGCGCTCATGTCCGGAGCGTGAATCAGCATATGCCAGATCTTATTAATTACTCGGCGTCCAGAGATATACGTGGCGCAATGTCCAGAGCGCTCATGTCCGGAGCGTGAATCAGCATATGCCAGATCTTATTAATTACTCGGCGTCCAGAGATATACGTGGCGCGATGTCCAGAGCGCTCATGTCCGGAGTGTGAATCAGCATACGCCAGATCTTATTAACTACTCGGCGTCCAGAGATATACGTGGCGCGATGTCCAGAACGCTCATGTCCGGAGCGTGAATCAGCATACGCCAGATCTTATTAATTACTCGGCGTCCAGAGATATACGTGGCACGATGTCCAGAGCGCTCATGTCTAGAGCACAGGTCAGCGCTTGTCTAAAGATAACCTATTGTTTACTGCACGCCCAGTTATCAATGTATGCAGCGCAATATCCCGATAATTCTCTAAGGACATATATATAGTATTAAAATGGTAAGAAATAGTGACGAATACCATAATTTAATTAAATTGCACAGCTAGGGGTAATTTATTTATACATAGGGTGATAATCCTCTCACTTGGTGTACAGGTCCTGTTGAGCTGTGGAGAGTCCATAATATATATCCAGTGTGTATGGGCCTCATAGGATATGTTTATCTTTGAGAAACCAGTACTCTGTGGATGAGGGTGTTTAATTTTTACAATTACCTATTTCTTTTAATTAATAAGCACTATCCCTTTATTTCTTTATATTGCTTATTGTTTTCTCTCCTATAGCAAAATAGGATTTATCAGGACTAGTCGGGGACAGCCGCCGCGGAGTGGGGGCGCCAAATAATCGCACCTCATAGGGTGCCAACCTCCACTGCCAGGAAGGGACAGCAGATAAGTATAGGGAATTGTTAGGTTATTGATAAGACCTTTATTATGTTCGTTATTTGGTATTGTCTGCAGTGGGAAGAGTATTTTTAAACCAAAAAATTATTTTTAATTAAAGTGTTTGACTGTTACAGGGATTACATGTTACACATTTGATTATTTTCCCTGGCTCTATACTATACGTTTTTGTTAGCATTCATCGGCGTCTACACATCATAGAGGAGATCTCCTGACACCTTCTCTCCATCTACCTGATGATCCTGAGGAGCACTGGGATCTTCTTGGTTACAGTCCTGGGGAAGAAGAGGACGGGGACATCTCTCTGGTGTTGTCCTCTTACTGGACAGATCTGGAGGAAACACATACAGGGGGTGAATTCATTCTTTACATACAGATAATTATAGGCCGTGTGTATTTAGTCCTGTCTATTACCTGGAGATGTGAGGGGCTGGGGAACCTCCATTATGACGTTCTTGTACAGATCTCTGTGTCCTTCTAAATACTCCCACTCCTCCATGGAGAAATAGACAGCGACATCCTGACACCTTATAGGAACCTGACACATACAATGATACCGTCATCCCCCGATCCCTTCATAGTGTTACTGTATAATGTCCCAGCATTCCCAGCAGTGTCACCTCTCCAGTCAGCAGCTCAATCATCTTGTAGATGAGTTCTAGGATCTTCTGGTCATTGATGTCCTCATGGATCAGGGGGTGAGGTGGAGGCCCCGTGATTGGGCTCAGGGGTCTTCCCCATCCCTCAGACACAGGATCCTGACAGCGATCACTAGAGGTCTTCTTCACCATTGTGTAATCCTGGTAATGGAGAGACACATTAATAAATCTCACTACAGACATTTCCAGAGTCCTCACCTCTCCAGTTCTGTCCATCTGTTATTCCCATAGATAAGAATGATGTAATGTGACGCCATCAGAATCTCTCACCTCTCCAGTAAGCCGGAAGAGGATCTCTAGGGTGAGGTGTAATATCCTCTCCGCCATCTTGTCTCTGTCCATATCCATCTGTGATGGGTAAATCAGGACAATTCTCTTTTGTAGAAGATCTTCACTGAGAGGATCCGATATTGTAGAGACCTGAATGAGAAGATGAGCCAATGTAACATCATAAGAATCCTGTGTAATAATACAATTACTGGAGATAATAAGGGAAACATATGAGGAGATTTATTATTTTACAGTATTTAGTTTCCTTCTTTACATCTACTAATAAATCCTATATATTTAGGCCACAGACAACAAGCAGTTTCCTCCTCGGAGTCGGCAGCTGAATACGTTTCTCATAGACTCATCTTCCATAACGCTAATTCTCGTCTCATTTACCGACCCTGGAATCGGCATTAGCAATACTGCAGGAGATATTCATTACACGCGACATGAGAAATAACTACTTCATGATGAGGACGACATCTTCATCTTCTACTACGGCTCTAGAGACATATGTGGCCAGAGTCGGTCACTGACTCCATCACCACCGGCCGTCTATATGAAGGTTTCCCGTCTTCCCCGCACTGGAATCTTCTATCACGTTAGATCTCAGCTCTGATTCACACACAGAAGTTTGAGGCTTTTAGAAAAGATTTTTTGTTTCCACAATCAACGCGGACAGAAATGATCTGATCCCAAAGTCTCCATGTACAGTGATTTATGGGGTTTATTTCTGGCCTTAGGCTTTCCTATATTACAAAATGTACAATAACAAATTGTATTGTGGTACCGTGTTAGCCAGAAAAATCAATGTGAATACTTTTCTGCCCAATGATGACAGAAGTATTCTCGGAGTGATACCTTTATTGGCTAACCAAAAAGTAATATGTTTGCAGCTTTCAGAGCACAGTGGCTCCTTCTTCAGGCAAGATTACAAATAGATTAATAATAAAGAAGCACAACATTTAGGCTATGTGCACAGATTCCGGATTTGCCTCTGGAATTTTCTGTGCGGCTTCTGCATCTCTTGGCAGAAAACGCAGGTGCGGATTTATGCATTTTTTAATGCGGATTTTGTGTGGATTTACTGCGGATTTTTTGTGGATTTACTGTGTTTTTACCCCTGTGGATTTCTATAATGGAATGGGTACAAAAACGCTGCAGATCCGCACAAATAATTGACATGGTCCTTCTTTTAATCCGCAGCGTTTTCCATGTGGAATTTTCCACCCCATTAGCACAGCAATTTTTTTCCCATTGATTTACATTGTACTGTAACTCACTTGCGGATCTGCAGCGTTTCTGTGCGGAAAAAAACGCTGCGGATCCGCAGTAAATCCGCAACGTGTGCACATAACCTAAAAGAATACTACAGCAGGACATTTGTTCAGGGTGGTGGGAAGTGTGATGAGTCCATAGATAAGCCAAGGTATTCATATTAGGCATTTTCTTACAGATGGAGAGGCAGTGGGAATAATGTTCTTAGTTATCTGGAGTCCGTCTGGTGGAGGTGTGAATTGTGTCCATGTAGTGACTCATAAATCCAGGTGTTAAATTGAGTCCTAGTGTCAACGAATTGAACATATTCATTAGTTTGAATTCACAAATTTTTCTTTCTCGGTCGTCCTTAAAATGACCTTTCAGTATTAAGACTTTTACGTCTGTCATACTGTGTCCAGGTCCAGAGAAATGTTTTCCCACCGGTGTGTGCATTTCATTCCCGATTGTGTGTCTATGTAGGTTCATCCTAGTTTGTAGTCTTTGCATAGTTTCCCCAATATAGAGACCTCCAGGGCACCTCGTACATTGTATCATGTACACCACGTTGGAGGATGTCCATGAGAAGAACCCGTGACCTTATAGTCCTGATTTGTGTTTGGTACACGGACTGTATTTGTTGGTGATATGTGGGGACACGTTTTGCATTTTTTATTGTTACAAGGGAATGTGGATCAAGATTTAGCCAGTGGTATAATCCAATATACAAATTTTTATATTCCGCATTTTGGACTAAAACATAACTTTTAATATATAGAATTATTTTAAAAAATTCTTGCCAAAATTATTCACCACATATATAGAAAAAAGGTGCCAAGTGCATAAGACATACAACACTAAAAACACGTGGAGTGCATATAATATTGGGGCATTAGTCACACTCACCCCCTATATGCAGAAAAAGGGCTGATCTTTAAGCTTGTTCTTATATGGCATATATTTTGTACCGGTGCTGTATTTGTGCGATCAGCTTTTTATAGGCAATCATTAGCCCGACTGTATTCCACACAACCCTGATATACACGGTACTGATAGTTAAATATATGGACCATATGCTGACTCCATATTATCAAGGCCATCTGTTTACCACATATGAATGGTTAATCCTCAAGTCCATTCCTATACGACCTGTACTATACACAGGTTCTCTATTAATATGATCAGCTTTTAGTGGGCCCTAAACCACCAACAAATCCTTCTTATATCCTCCACATCAACGCAGCAGCTGGTAATTTATTTATACAGCTTAGATCCTACATCTATGTTATCAGGACCATCTATTTGCCACATGTGAGATGTTCTCCCATAACTGAGTGTCCCTTAGGATCAATGTACCATAAATCAAGGGGTCATCAAATGTCGGCAATATTCAATCCCAGGTGGAGCAATATATTCATATACCCAATCTTAAATAAATGACACACAGAATACCCACAGTTGGTTTAAACGATTCCTTCCATCACGTTGGTTCTCAAAAAAGAGAGATAACCACATTAAATTCAAATTCCTCAAACCACCAGGGTGCGCTGTGCCCGATTGCAATGAAGAAATCACTGCCCAAACATGTATCAACCCACAGCAATTGACACACGGATCACAAGAAAAAAGAATATATACAAAGTATCGGGGTATCCAAAATACGGCTTTATTCAAAAAAATGCCAAATGATATACATAATCAGGAAGAAATAATTACTTTAAAAATATATATTTATATATATAAAAACAAACACATACGCGCAGTACAGGATTATAAGGCTATATATATTAGCCAGAAATGTGGTCCACCATGGCCAGATTTTTTTAGGGGCTGTGCGGTATATACTAAGGTGCAAGTGCAGAGGATGGATTTGTGGAATAATCCTTACATAAGAGGAAAAAAACTTTAAAATACACCACTGTTCGCATAAAATGTATAAAGTGCAAAAAAAATTATTATATGTGCTACTCAAAAAAATTTTTTAAAAATTATTTAAAAAAAAAAAAATATATATATATATGGTGTATATAAATTATGGGTAAGGGGTTATTATAACCCTATAAAAATCACAAAACCAAAATTAAGCCATAATTAAAGTGCACTCAACCAAAGTGACACAGTGCAGGGTGGATTTCAGTGATGTGCACACTTGCAAACAGCTGCCAAAGTTCAATGGTGATACCATCTGCTCAATCTAGCATACCTCCGTATGCAACAGCACAGCCAAATAAAAGTTGTTTACCTAAGCCAGGGGGGTCTCCTGTACCAGCGCGTGCCCGACGCGCGTTTCGGAATTTATCCTTTATCCCCTGACGAAGGATAAATTCCGAAACGCGCGTCGGGCACGCGCTGGTACAGGAGACCCCCCTGGCTTAGGTAAACAACTTTTATTTGGCTGTGCTGTTGCATACGGAGGTATGCTAGATTGAGCAGATGGTATCACCATTGAACTTTGGCAGCTGTTTGCAAGTGTGCACATCACTGAAATCCACCCTGCACTGTGTCACTTTGGTTGAGTGCACTTTAATTATGGCTTAATTTTGGTTTTGTGATTTTTATAGGGTTATAATAACCCCTTACCCATAATTTATATACACCATATATATATTTTTTTTTTTTTTTTTAAATAATTTTTAAAAATTTTTTTTGAGTAGCACATATAATAATTTTTTTTGCACTTTATACATTTTATGCGAACAGTGGTGTATTTTAAAGTTTTTTTCCTCTTATGTAAGGATTATTCCACAAATCCATCCTCTGCACTTGCACCTTAGTATATACCGCACAGCCCCTAAAAAAATCTGGCCATGGTGGACCACATTTCTGGCTAATATATATAGCCTTATAATCCTGTACTGCGCGTATGTGTTTGTTTTTATATATATAAATATATATTTTTAAAGTAATTATTTCTTCCTGATTATGTATATCATTTGGCATTTTTTTGAATAAAGCCGTATTTTGGATACCCCGATACTTTGTATATATTCTTTTTTCTTGTGATCCGTGTGTCAATTGCTGTGGGTTGATACATATACCCAATCTTGCTCATACCTCCTGAGAGCTTAATACCACTCTCCTTCACCACATGGAGGGGATTGTAATAACAGATATATTTACTATGAATGGCAAATTTGGAAAGATCTCACCCATATCGATGTCATTCTTATAAACATCCTTTACTTCAAACACCGTGGTGGATACTTTCTCCCCCTGTACCTGACGCGTTTCGTTGTCCTCATCAGGGGATAACCTTGGGGTCAGTATATTATGCCATAAAAGACACTGTCTTTGCGCGTGTACTACCTCGCGTTACCCAGCCTTATAAATGCGCCCTGTATTCAAATGCATACCTATTTCCGGTTCTGGTGCTGCGTTGTATCCGGAATCGGGACCGCAGCCACCTAACAGACATGCAGTCAGTGAAACGCAAGCGCCGTCAACAGATTCAGCGCCCGCATCTCCAAGCTACTCGTTCTGCACAGGCGCCTAAATTCGCACATGCACACATCGTCGTGTACGCTTGCCGTTCGTCATTGTTTGACGTCAAAGGTTCGTACATGAGTAACGTTCCCTAATCAGGGCGATTCAAATCGCACTTCCATTCTCATTATTCTGCTACGAATGGAAAAGGTTCCACTTCATCATGTGCAGGATTTACCTATCGGGATACACCATGTAGGGACACTGCTGGCATTAAGAGACAGAGTTGTACATAAGAAGGGCAACCCCCATAGCAACAAACACCATATCTATCTGTATAGAGATGATGAGATTGAAATAGTCAGTAGATGAACACAATGTGCATGACACTTCACACGACCACCCTCAGAAAAACTTGATATGCAGGAAAAGATATAGGAAATAGGGGGCATATAGAAAAAGGGGGAGGGGCTACAGCCTACGGTTTCCCTACACTAGCTCAACACTACCTAACACGGAGGTTGGCCCCCCTAAGACCTGCGCAGTGGCGCCCCCACTCAATGGCGGCTGTCCCTCTCTGCCAACCCTATTTCAATTTCATCCTATACTATAAGAAAGATGTAAAGGAAAGTTGGTCATCCAGACCCTTGGGATATACAGTTTGTAACCAGAAGATCCATTTACACTCCTTTTGGAGGATCATCTGGTCCCAGTAATCAATGGGGGATTGATTCTGTCAATTCCCAAAAAGGAGATCTTTTTGATGTTGCCCGGATGGTATCTATTTACATGATTAGCTGTATAGGTGTCTCTTTTATTAATGATATCTCTGATATGTTCCCCTATTCTCCTGCAAAATTCCCTTTTTGTTTTCCCGACATATTCCAGACCACATTCACATGTTGCTTTGTATACAACCCCTTTAGTTTGGCAGTTAATAAATTGTCTGATCTGATACGTTCTACTGGTATTGTTACTTGTGAACGTTTTACTAGTCTGAAGAGAACTACATTCTTTACATCTTCCACACCTATAACAACCTGCGGGTTGTCTACCTAACCAGGATTGATTTCTTGGGTTTTGATAGTGGCTGTGGACCAACCTGTCTTTTAGGGATTTGCCTCTTCGAAATGTAATTTGTGGAGAGGGATTAATTGAGTCCCTGATGTCCGTGTCCATACATAATATCTGTCAATGTTACATAGTTACATAGTTATTAAGGTTGAAGGAAGACTTTAAGTCCATCTAGTTCAACCCATAGCCTAGCATGCCCTAACATGTTGATCCAGGGGAAGGCAAAAAAAAACCCATGTGGTAAGAGTAAGCTCCACCATGGGGAAAAAAATTCCTTCCCGACCCCACATACGGCAATCAGACTAGTTCCCTGGATCAACACCTTATCAAGGAATTCAATATATATACCCTGTAATATTATACTTTTCCAGAAAGGTATCCAGTCCCCTCTTAAATTGAAGCAATGAGTCACTCATTACAACATCATACGGCAGAGAGTTCCATAGTCTCACTGCTCTTACAGTAAAGAATCCGCGTCTGTTATTGTGCTTAAACCTTCTTTCCTCCAGACGTAGAGGATGCCCCCTTGTCCCTGTCTCAGGTCTATGATTAAAAAGATCATCAGAAAGGTCTTTGTACTGTCCCCTCATATATTTATACATTAACATAAGATCACCCCTTAGTCTTCGTTTTTCCTAACTAAATAGCCCCAAGTGTAATAACCTATCTTGGTATGGCAGACCCCCCAGTCCTCTAATAACCTTGGTCGCAGAATATGTTTTTGCAGAATATTCCGAATCTCTCCGGCCCATTTGAGAACTTAGTCAAGCAAAAAAGGCAGCACACTGCAGCGCTAAGACATGCAAATATGAAACATGAAAACTGAACTGCAATACTGCACTAGAAATATGAAAAATGAGAGCGTTTAGCGCATAAAAATGGCCAATTTTATGTGTACCTGATAGCCCCTTTACGGCATCTCTCGTATATCAGGTCCTACGCTTGCCTACCTCGCTGAGAATAAACTAGTGCAGTATTGCAGTTCAGTTTTCATGTTTCATGTCTTAGCGCTGCAGTGTGCTGCCTTTTTTGCTTGACTATATATGAGTTGGTTACTCTAGGTTCAGCACCTGTTCACACTTAGTCTATGCATGGATGTGACGGTCAGTTTTTTCAAATACATTTGAGAACTTAGTTACAAACTGTGTAACGTTATCCTCTGTCTTAGACGGTGTGGGTATCAGTAAGTCTTTTCGGTCTCTTGAGAGGGACGACTTCTAGGCTTCCTCCAAGATATCATCTGGATACCCCCTCTCATGGAACCTATATCTTAGGTCGTCTGCCTGCTCTTTAAAGTTGGATAAATCTGAACAATTCCGACGAATTCTGAGAGATACTGTCCTTTCAGAATGCCCCTTTAAAGGGGCTTCGGATGACTACTTTCCCACCTCAAAAGGGAATTGGTTGCCATGGGTTTACGGTAATTCTTTGTGATAATTTCACAGTTTTCCCCCCCTTTGGACAAGGACACTAAGGAATGCCAATTTAGATCTGTCAACCTCATAGGTGAAACGTAGACCCAGTGTACTACTATTCAAGTTCTCTACAAATTTCCCAAAATCCGTCTCTGTACCTCTCCAAATCACAAAAACGTCATCTAAATAATGCAACCACAGCGCCACCTTATCTTCTGAGGTTTTAGACGTACCATTAAATACCACCTTTTCCTCCCATCAGCCCAGGAGCAAATTAGCATAAGTGGGCGCACAAGGGCTACTCATTGCTGTGCCCCTGAGCTGGTGGAAGTACTTTCCGTCAAAGAGAAAGACATTATTCGTGAGGCAGAATCTCAAAGCCCTTAAGACAAACTCATTGTGTCTTTTATACTGGCGTCCCCTTGCTTGCAAGTGCTCGTCCACTGCCACTATTCCCACCTCGTGGGAAATAGATGAATATAAAGCTTCTACATCTTTACTACCCAGAATAATATCGGGTTCTATACAGATACCATCCAGCCTTCTGAGGAGATTGGTCGTGTCACGCACTTATGAATTCAAAGCCATTACAAACGGTCTAAAAACTTGATCAATATACAAGCCAAGGTTCTGTGTCATGCTATTGATCCCTGTCACAATTGGTCTACCCCTCAGCGGGTTGACTCCTTTGTGAACCTTCAGCAGGCAGTAGAACGTGGCCATGACTGGATGGGTGGGAATTAGGAAGTCCCTCTCATTTGCGTCCAGCACCCCCATCTCAAAACCCTCGTTAATCATCTATATTAAATTTGTCATTATCTCATTGCTTGGGTTATGTGATAATACTTCATAACCACCTGGATCCTCCAGCAGCGAGATACAAAGGGATCTATATTGTGAGGTATCCATAAGAACAAAGTTCCCCCCTTTATCGGAGGGCTTGATAGTTATGCTTAGATCCCTTTCAAGATTGTTCAAACTCACCATCTCCTCCCTAGACAAATTATGGTGTTTTGCGTTGATAGACCTGGGTAATTTTAAGAGCTCCTCAGTTATCAAGTTGACAAATACATCAACCGAGCTAAGATCATTTGTAATAGGGGGCATCTTCTTACTTTTATTTTTCAAATTGGTGAACGGACCATCCCCTCTAGTATTGGAGTCCGTATCGCCCAGATGAAATAATAGGCGTACATCTGATAGCATGTTATCAGGAATACCCAACTCAGTGGATGCTTTTCTTTCTTCCTTCACAAAATGTTTCCGCTACCTTAGTTTGCGAGCAAACAGGTGGAGGTCCTTAATTGTTTCAAAACTATCATAGTCAGTGGTGGGAACAAAAGATAAATTGGTAAATTGATGTTTGTATGGTGTTGTCCTTGATGTATATGGTCATGTCCAGAAAATGTATTTGGGTCTTTGAAAAGTTGAAGGTGAGCTTGATGATTGGGTGGTACTTCTTGAAGTTATTGTGGAAGGTGAGTAGATCATCTTTTGAGACTAGCCACCATGGATGTAGAGTCTCTCTATTTCAACATTCCTCATGAGGATGGAATTGCAGCATGCAAATAATTCCTTCAAAAGAACAATCTAGCCACAGAACCAACACTGCAATTTATCAGGTTTGTGCTACACCACAACTATTTTTCTTTTGGGAACAACTTATACCAACAGTGTTAGGACAGCGCCATGGGAAGCAAAATGTCCCGACAATATGCTAACTATTTATGGCGAAACTGGGGGAAGAATTTTTGTCATCTTGCTCTGTTAAACCTCTTGCATACTTCCTCTACATTGATGATCTGCTAATAATGTGGACAGGCTCAAAAGATTATCTACTCACCTTCCACAATAACTTCAACAAGTACCACCCAACCATCAAGCTCACCAACAACTTTTCAAAGACCCAAATACATTTTCTGGACATGACCATATACATCAAGTACAACGCCATACAGACATCCATTTACCACAAGCCCACTGGACGTCCGGCTTATCTTAGATGGAACAGCTTTCATCCAAGACACACAAAAAAATCCATCATCTACAGTCGAGCTCTGAGGTATATTCGGATCTGTTCAGACAGCAAAGACAGGGAGCTACAGCTGCGATCACTGAAGAATACATTCCTACAACAAGGATAACATCCACTGGTAGTAGATGTGCAGATCCACAGGGCTACAAGGATCCCAAGAAACTGCCTTCTGGATTACAAACTGAGAGAGGATAACAACAGGGTACCTCTTGTGGTCACATACAACCCCCACATGAGCATCCTAAGGAAAATTGGTGCTGATCTCCAACCCATATTTCACAGAGACCACAAATTGAAAAACATATTCCGAGAACTACCACCTCTCTCCTATAAACATCCCCCTAACGTAAGGAATCTCCTTGTCAGAAGTGTCCTCTCATCACCATCTGTGACTGGCACATTCCCCTGTAACAATAAAAAATGCAAAACGTGTCCCCACATATTACCAACAGACATAGTCCATGTACCAAACACAAATCAGGACTATAAGGTCACGGGTTCCTTTTCATGTACATCCTCCAACGTGGTGCACATGATACAATGTACGAGGTGCCCTGGAATTATCTATATTGGGGAAACTATGCAAAGACTACAAACTAGGATGAACCTACACAGACACACAATCAGGAATGAAATGGACACACCGGTGGGAAAACATTTCTCTGGCTCTGGACACAGTATGACAGACTTAAAAGTCTTAATACTAAAAGGTCAGGGAAAGAAAAATTTGGGAATTCAAACTAATGAAGATGTCAATTCTTTGACGCTAGGACTCAATTTAACACCTGGATTTATGAGTCACTACATGGACACAATTCACACCTCCACCAGACGGACTCCAGATAACTAAGAACATTATTCCCACCGCCTCTCCATCTGTAAGAGAATGCCTAATATGATTTCCTTGGCTTATCTTTAGGAGGCATCACACTTCCCACCACCCTGAACAAATGTCCTGCTGTAGTATTCTTTAAATGTTGTGCTTGTTTCTTATTAATCTATTTGTAATCTTGCCTGAAGAAGGAGCCACTGTGGTCTAAAAGCTGCAAACATATTATTTTCTGGTTAGCCAATAAAGGTATCACTCCTAGAATACTTCTGTCATCATTGGGCAGAAAAGTATTCACATCTATACTACAAGAAAAACACCAGAAAAAGCAGAAGACACATTTTTAACCCCTTCATGACCGTGGGATTTTTCATTTTTCCGTGTTTGTTTTTCAGTCCCCTCTTTCCCAGAGCCATAACTTTTTTATTTTTCCGTCAATTTGGCCATGTGAGGGCTTATTTTTTGCGGGACAAGTTGTACTTTTGAACGACATCATTGGTTTTACTATGTCGTGTACTAGAAAATGGGAAAAAAATTCCAAGTGCGGTGAAATTGCAAAAAAAGTGCAATCCCACACTTGTTTTTTGCTTGGCTTTTTTGCTAGGTTCACTAAATTCTAAAACTGACCTGCCATTATGATTCTCCAGGTCATTACGAGTTCATAGACACTGAACATGACTAGGTTATTTTTTACCTAAGTGGTGAAAAAAAAATTCCAAACTTTGCTAAAAAAAAAAAAAAAAAAATTGCGCCATTTTCCGATACTCATAGCGTCTCCATTTTTCATGATCTGGGGGTCGGTTGAGGGCTTATTTTTTGCGTGCCGAGCTGGCGTTTTTAATGATTCCAATTCGGTGCAGATACGTTCTTTTGATCGCCTGTTAGTGCATTTTAATGCAATGTCGCGGCGACCAAAAAAACGTAATTCTGGCATTTCGATTTTTTTTCTCGTTACGCCGTTTAGCGATCAGGTTAATGCTTTTTTTTATTTATAGATCGGGCGATTCTGAATGTGGCGATACCAAATATGTGTAGATTTGATTTTTTTTTTGTTATTGATTTATTTTGATTGGGGCGAAAGGGGGGTGATTTAAACTTTTATATATTTTTTTTTTCACATTTTTTTTACTTTTTTTTAACTTTTGCCATTCTTCAATAGCCTCCATAGGAGGCTAGAAGCAGGCACAGCACGATCGCCTCTGCTACATAGCAGCGATCTGCTGTTCGCTGCTATGTAGTAGAATTGCAGGTGTGCTGTGAGCGCCGACCACAGGGTGGCGCTCACAGCTACCGGCGATCAGTAACTATAGAGGTCTCAAGGACCTCTATGGTTACTGTCCTGACACATCGCCGACCCCCGATCATGTGACAGGGGTCGGCGATGACATCATTTCTGGCCGCCCTGTTGTGAACTCTGTTTCCGGGCTCCCTCCTGTGGTCGAGAGTGGTACTGTGTGAGTTCTCTCTTTGGGCTCCCCCTGGTGGCTCTTTTTGTTATTCTGCAGGTCTCTGGCTGGGATCAGCTGTCTCGTCATCTGCTAGTCAGGTTTCCTATTTAATTCACCTGGCCCTTCATTCCTTGCCTGTTGTTGTTGTATTCAGTGCTATTCTGATTTCTCCTGTCTACATCCGTTATCAGTCTCTCCAGGAGAAGCTAAGTTTTGTTTGCTTATTTTTGCTCATCTGTGTTCAATATGTTTCCGAGTATATGATGAGTTTTGTCCAGCTTGCTAATATGTGATATCTCTGCTTGCTGGTAGCTCTGGGGTGCTGAGTTGCTCCCCCCACATCGTTAGTTGGTGTGGGGGTTCTCGCATTCTCTGCGTGGATATTTTTGTATAGGGTTTTTTACTGACCGCACAGATCCCTTGCTATTTTCTGCTATCTAGTGTTAGCGGGCCTCATTTGCTTAACCTGTTTCATCTCTGCGTTTGTCTTTTCCTCTTAATTCACCGTTATTATTTGTGGGGGGCTTTCTATATCTTTGGGGTTATTTCTCTGAGGCAAGTGAGGTCTTTACTTTCTCTCTAGGGGTAGTCAGTTTCTCAGGCCGTGAAGAGACGTCTAGGATTTCAGGAAACGTTCCACGGCTACCTATAGTGTGTGCGGTTAGGATCAGGTTTGCGGTCAGTCCAGTTACCACATCCCCAGAGCTCATCCTATTATTTCTTACTTAGCTGGTTAGATTTGT